>NC_052067.1:44753996-45391196 GCF_015852505.1 Tachyglossus aculeatus | reverse complement strand
AGAGAATAATTGTCGGATATGAAGAGGGTGGATGTTCTGGGCCAGAGGAAGGATGTGGGCAAGGGGTCAGCGGGGACATAGAAGAAATCGAGGTAGAGCGAGAAGGTTCGCGTTAGGGGAGCAAATTGTGCAGGCCGGACTGTAGTAGGAGAGTAGTGAGGTGAGGTAAGAAGGGGCAAGGTGATTGAGTGTTTTAAAGTCAATGGTGAGGACTTTCTGTTTGATGCAGATGTGGATGGGTGACCACTGCAGGTTCTTGAGGAGTGGAGAAACATGATTTGAACGTTTTTGTAGAAAAATGATCTAGGCAGTAGAGTGAAGATTGGACTGGAGTAGGGAGAGACAGGAGGCTGCGAGGTCAGAAAAGAGGTTGATACAGTAATCAGGGTAGGAGAGGATAAGTGATTGTATTAATATGGTAGCAGGGCAGATTTTAGCAGTGCTGTGCACAGCGAACTGACAGGATTTAGTGATGGGCTGATTACGTGGATTGAATGAGAGAGGCGAGTCGAGGATGACGTCAAGATAATGGGCTTGTGAGACTGATGATGCCATCTACTGTGATGGGAAAGTCAAGGGAAGGTCAGAATTTGGGTGAGGAGATAAGGAGTTCTGTTTTAGACGTTAAATTTGAGGTGACAGTGGGATGTTCAAATAGAGATGTCTTGAAGGCAAGAGAAGATGCGAGACTGCAGAAAAGGAGAGAGGTCAAGGCTAGAGATGTAGTTTTGGGAATCATCCACACAAAGGTGTTCGTTGAAACCATGTGAGAGAATGAGTTTTCCAAGGGAGTGGGTGTAGATGGAAAACTGAACTCTGAGGGACCCCCACAGTTAGGGGGTTGGGAGGCAGAGGAGGAGCCTGTGAAAGAGACTGAGAATGAGTGGTCAGAGAGGTAGAAGGAGAACCAGAAGAGGACAGAGTCAGTGAAGCCGAGGTTGGGTAGTGTTTCCAGGAGAAGGGGATGGTTCCTGTCGAAGACAGGTGAGAGGTCAAGGAGGATTAGGATGGTGTAGAGACCTTTGGATTTGGCAAGAAGGAGACCATTGTGACCTTTGAGGGCAGTTTCTGTGGAGAGAAGGATACAGAAGCCAGTTTAGAGAATTTCCCTTGTAATCTCACAGGGGGCAGGAGGGGTGTGGATCTGCTGCTCTCCACCCATTGGGAAAAGTGAAACCAGAATAACCAGGCCACCAGGGAAATGTCCCCAGGTTGGCCGGGGTGGGGTGAAGGTGGGCTAATGACTTGCCTTCCAAAATGGAGATTACCTGTCTCGGGGGTGTAATTTATTTATTTATGGTATTGTCCGCCTCCTCCTCCAGATTGTAAGCTCACTGTGAGCAGGGAATGCTCAGTTTTATTGTTGTATTGTATTCTCCCTAGAGCTTAGTACAGGGCTCTGCACACAAGTGCTCAATAAATACAATCGACTAACTGGAGAGGGATCAGTGTCAATGCGATTCATGGAGCAATGAAATGTGCTTTGCAGATTCTGGAGCCAGGGGCATCATTCTGCTAGGGGATTCGGCTGGTGCTCACTTCCACATCCCTCCAGAATGGCTCACGGCGACGCAGATGTCTTCCGTAAGGATTGGGTTCAGCCCCTGGTGGGGGAGAGGGGTCTTCTCCAACTCCTGCACCTACCCTCCCTCCATACCCCAACCCATTGCCGGGCCTGGGTCTCCTCTCAGGCCCTTCCTGCTGGAGCCCATTTCCTCCAGTTCCGGGCCTCTGGAGCTGGGTGCGGCTAAGTTGTCTAGCAACGGATGGGGTGAGTACTCTTTTCTCATTCATTCATTCAATTGTATTTATTGAGCACTTACTGTGTGCGAAGCACTGTACTAAGCACTTGGGATAGTACAACAGAACATTAGACACATTCCCTGCCCACAGTGAGACAGTCTAGAGGGGGAGACAGACATTAATATAAATAAGTAATAATAATTATGATTGCTTTTGTTAAGTGCTTACTATGTGCCAAGCACTGATCCTCTGCGGGGGGATACAAGGTAATCAGGTCGTCCCACTTGGGGCTCACAGTCTTAACCCCCATTTTCCAGATGAGGGAACTGAGGCCCAGAGAAGTGAAGTGACTTGCCCAGAGTTACACAATTGACAAGTGACAGAGGTGGGATTAGAACCCATGACCTCTGACTCCCAAACCCGGGCTCTTTCCACTGAGCCACGCTGCTTCTCTAAATCAATGAATTATGGATACACATGGATATATACAGATGTGCTGTAGGGACGGGTGGATGAATGCAGGAGCAAGTATGAGTGTTGCAGAAGGGAGTGGGAAAAGAAAAGAGGAAGGCTCAGACAGGGGAGTCTTCCTGGAGGAGATGTGCCTTCAATAAGGCTTTGAAGTGGGGGAGAACAATTAGAGAAGCAGTGTGGCTCAGTGGAAAGAGCACGGGCTTTGGAGTCAGAAGTCATGGGTTCAAATCCCAGCTCCGCCAATTCTCAGCTGTGTGACTTTGGGCAAGTCACTTCACTTTTCTGGGCCTCAGTTCCCTCATCTGTAAAATGGGGATTAAGACTGTGAGCCCCACATGGGACAACCTGATCACCTTGTATCTCCCCAGTGCTTAGAATGGTGCTTTGCACATAGTAAGTGCTTAACAAATACCATTATTATTATTATTATTGTTATTATTATTATCTGTCTGAGCTCACCTCTTCCAGGAGGCCTTCCCAGACTGAGCCCCCTCCTTCCTCTTCCTCTCTTCCCCGTCCCCATCACCCCGCCTTACCTCCTTCCCCTCCCCACAGCCCCTGTATATATGTATATATGTTTGTATGTATTTATTACTTTATTTTATTTGTACGTATTTATTCTATTTATTTTATTTTGTTAATATGCTTTGCTTTGTTCTCTGTCTCCCCCTTCTAGACTGTGAGCCCACTGTTGGGAGGGGACCGTCTCTATATGTTGCCAACTTGTACTTCCCAAGCACTTAGTACAGTGCTCTGCATACAGTAAGCGCTCAATAAATATGATTGAATGAATGAATGAATGAATATGAGGAAGAAGGGCCTTCCAGACCAGAGGTAGGATGTGGGAAAGAGGTCAGTGGCAACCTCTCCAGTGGAGAGTCCCAGGCCAGTGGCCTGGTGAAACCCCCCAGAAATAGTGGGGGAAGGCAGTTCACCTAGGGACCCTAAAGCCCAGGGCCCAGCAGCCCCCGGCCAGTAGCGGGGGTGACGCCTTCTTCTGGAAGTGGGGAAACCTAAGCCCTTGTCCTGTCTTTTAGTTTGGGGCTGGGGCTGGGCAGGGGCCTAGGCTAGCTTCCTTCCCCAGCAATTTCTATTAATGTCTGTCTCCCCCTCAAGACTGTAAGCTCACTGTGGACAGGGACTGTGCCTGGTTATTGTTCTATGGTACTTTCCCAAGTGCTCAGTACAGTGCTCTGCCCACAGTAAGTGCCTAATAAATCCGATTGAATGATTGAATGGATGAATGAATGAGCTGGGCCCTGAGAGAGGGTTGAGGCCCAGGGGCTGGTCCAGGGCTTGTGGTTTGGTGTCTCCTGGGGCCACCCTGCCATCGTCTGCCTCGACGCTAAAGTCCAGTGGGCAGTGGGGTTTCCATGGAGGTCACCCTGCTTCCCCTATGCTGGGGCTAGAGTCTGGCGTTTCAGAGACCCCCCCAGGCAGACAGATGAGAATGGCACAGAAGAGATAGAAGCCAGCAAGGAGCATCCAGCCCTCGCCCGGACTCTCCACCAGCCTCTGCTCTTTCTCTCTCCCCATCCAGAAATCCTTCTCCAACCTCCCGGAGGCCATGACTAACGAACTGGACTGGCCTCAGCTTTCGGGCATGACCGGATTTCTGAACTCCACCCATGGGTAAGTGCCCATCCTGCCCCACTTTGCTCAGATGCAGCGTTACCCCACCAAGTCTTCCAGACTTGGAATTTCCTCCTGAAACCCCCAATCAGCCAATCTGTAGTTTTTACTGAGCACTTACAGTGTGCAGAATGCTACACACTGGTATTTTGTGGTATTGGTTAAGCGCTTACTATGTGTCAGGCATTGTACTAAGCGCTGGGGCAGCTACAAATTGATCAGGTTGGACACAGTCCTTGTCTTATGTGAGGCTCACTGTCATAATCTCCATTTTACAGATGAGGCACAGAGAATGATAATAATAATAATAATAATAATAATGATGATATTTTTTAAGCTCTTACTATGTGCCAATCAGGTTGTCCCACGTGGGGCTCAGTCTTAATCCCCATTTTGCAGATGAGGTAACTGAGGCACAGAGAAGTGAAGTGACTTGCCCAAGGTCAAACATCAGGCAAGGAGCAGAGCTGGGATTACAACCCAAGTCTGACTCATTCATTCATTCATTTAAACATATTTATTGACCACTTAATGTGTGCAGAGCACTGTTCTAAGCACTTGGGAGAGTACAATACAACAATAAACAGACACATTTCCTGCCCACAACAAGATTACAGTCTAGAAGGGGAGACAACAATGTGGCTTAATGGAAAGAGCATTGGCCTAGGAGTCAGAAGACCTTGTTTTTTTTTTATGACATATGTAAAGCCCTGACTATGTGCCAAGCACTGTTCTAAGTGCTGGGATAGATACAAGTTAATCAGGCCAGATGCAGTCCCTACCCCACATGGGGCTCACAGCCTGAGTAGGAGAGAGAACAAGTATTGAATCCCCATTTTGCAGTTGAGGAAACTGAAGCACAGAGAAGTTAAGTGACTTGCCCAAGGTCACACAACAGAGAAGTGGCAGAGACAGCATTAAAACCCATGTCCTCTGACTCCCAGGCCTGAGCTCTTTCCACTAGCCCACACTGCTTCTCTTTGAGGTCCTTGCTGGGGACTTTGACAGAATGTTGATCACAAACCATCAATTCATATAACAAAATTTCCCAAGTTGAAGTAAAGCTGAGAGACCTGGAAGGGTCATCATCATCATCATCATCTTCATCAGTGGCTCTGACACTTGTCTGCTGTGTGACCTTGGGCAACTCACTTCACTTCTCTGTGCCTCAGTTCCTGCACCAATAAAAATGGGGATTAAGACTGTGAGCCCTATGTGAGACAGGAACTGTGTCCAACACGATTATCTTTTCTGTACCCCTGTGCTTAGGACTGTGTCTGGAACTTAGCAAATACCACAATTATTATTATTATTGAGCGCTTACTCTGTGCTGCACTAAGCACCACAGAGTTGGTAGACACTTTCTTTGCCCGCAAAGTCCTTATAGTCTAGCTGGGTCATGAAACATTTTCACAATGCAAGTATTCTACCCAAGCTCTCCTAAGTGCTTAGTACAGTGCTCTGCCCACAGTATAAGCTCGATAAATACAACTAACAGCCACTTCATTCATTCTTTCAATCATATTTATCGAGCACTTACTGTATGCAGAACACTGTACTAAGTGCTTGGGAGAGTACAATATAACAGACATATTCCATGCCTACAATGACTTTACAGTCTAGAGACAAGCTCTAGCTCCTACTGAGAAGCAGCAGGGCTTAGTGGATAGAGCACAGGCCTGGGAGTAATGGGTTCTAATTCTGGCTCTGCCACTAATCCCCACTGTGTGACCTTGACCAAGTCACTTCACTTCTCTGGGCCTCAGTTCCCTCATCTGCAAAATGGGGATAAAAAATGTGAGGCCCATGTGGGACAGGGACTGTGTCCAACCCAATTAACTCGTATCTACCCCAGTGCTTAGAACTCTGCTTGGCACATAGTAAGGGCTTAATAAGTACCAGAATTATTATTATGATTGAGCCGGGTGACTGAGTGTCGCTCCATTGGGGGCTTCACCCCCAAAACACGGGTGCTTCTTTGCCTCTCATTGACTCCTCTCCTCATTTCAGAAATGAGAACTCGGTTTACCTCCGCTTACATAAGCAGAACCGCTGCAATCACAGAGACTACCAGAGTATCTCCAAGAACGGTAGGTCGGCTTCCATGTTCGGGGTTCCCGATTCATTCATTCATTCAATCGTATTTATTGAGCGCTTACTGTGTGCAGAGCACTGTACTAAGCACTTGGGAAGTACAAGTTGGCAACATATAGAGACGGTCCCTACCCAACAACGGGCTCACAGTCTAGAAGGGGGAGACAGACAGCAAAACAAAACATGTGGTCAGGTGTCAAGTTATCAAGTCCCAATGACCTTTGACCCCGGTTTTTCTCTAGAGAACCTGAGGTCAGGCTGCAGGGGAGGCTTGGCCGGAAGAGACAGAAGGTCCTAGTCCGGTTCTCTCGTCTCCACCCCGTTTTAGCCCCCAAAGAGGGTTTGGCTGAGATTTGTCAGGGCTTAGAACAGTGCTTTGCACATAGTAAGCACTTAACAAATGCCATTATTATTATAATTATTTGTCAGGTTAACCCTTCGGCCCACCATTTTGACAAGGGCAGCAAATGGAGGCATTCTGCTCTGTTCCTCTTGGAGAAACCGTGTGGCCCTAGTGAGGAGAGCATGGGCCAGTTGAGGAAACTTGGCAGTATGGTCTAGTGGAAAGAACACAGGCGGGGATTCAGAGGGCCTGGGTTTTTTTCGTTTTATTTATGGCTTAACCTGTATCTACCGTAATGTTTAGTACGGTACCTGGCAGTAAGCCCTTAACAAATACCATAAAAAAAATAACAGGGAAGGGGTAAGTAGGGAAAGGAGGTTCTGCCCACATCTCCCTGAGTGGGAGTCAGAGGTTGGGGGGAAAAGGATGGTGAGGCGGCCTCTGGGGACCCCGGAACCTGCCATGTTCGCCCTGGGGAAACTGGCCCAGTGGAAGGATCATGCGCCCGGAAGACAGAGGATTTGGGTTCTAATCCCGGCTCCCTCATGTGCCTGCTCTGTGACCTTGGGCAAATCACTTAACTGCTCTGTGCCTTGGTTCCCTCATCTGTAAAATGGGGATTCAATGCCTGTTGTCCCCCCACTCTTAGACTGTGAGCCCCACGTGAGACAGGGACTGGATCTGTCCTGATTACCCTGTGTCTGCCCTAACACGTAGGACAGTTTGAGGAGCAGTGTGTCCTAGTGGATAGAACACGTGCCTGGGAATCAGAAGGACCTGGGTTCTAATCCCGGCTCTGCCACTTGTCTGCTGTGTGACCTTGGGCCAGTCACTTCCCTTCTCTATGCCTCAATTACCTCATCTGTAAAATGGGGATGAAGACTGTAAGCCCTGTGTGGGACAGGGACTGTGTCCACCCCAATTTCCTTGTATCTACTACAGTGCTTAGTACAGTGTGTGGCACATAGTAAGGGCTTAACAAATACCACCTTTACAATTACAATCTAGTAGATGCTTAACAAATACCGTGACTAATCATTATGTGCATCTAGCTTTATTTCTATTTATTCTGATGACTTGACACCTGTCCACATGTTTTGTTTTGTTGTCTGTCTTCTCCTGACTGTGACTGTGAGCCCGTTGTTGGGTAGGGACTGTCTCTATATGTTGCCAACTTGTACTTCCCAAGTACTTAGTACAGTGCTCTGCACACAGTAAGCGCAAAGTAAGCGCTCAATAAATACGATTGAATGAATGAATAAATACGATTGAATGAATTATTAGTTCTCGCGGGATTGGGTGATTGGCAGAGTGGTTGGGTAGTGGTGGAAGGGGCAAAGGAAGGGGGTGAAAAATAAAAACAGGTGAAAGTTTCCTTCATTCATTCAATCGTATTTATTGAGTGCTTACCATATGCAAAGCACTGTACTAAGTGCTTGGGAGAGTACAATAGAACAACAAATGGACACATTCCTGCCCACAATGAGTTCACAGTCTAGAGGGATTTTATATTTTTATATTGTTGATGGTATTTAAGCACTTACCATTTTTCAAGCACTGGGGTAGTTACCTCATCTTTAAAATGGGGATTGACTGTGGGACAGGGACTGTGTCCCGCTTGATTAGCTCATATCTAGAACAGTTCTTGACACATAGTAAGCACTGAGCAAATACCAGTATTAATATAATTATATCGAGTTGGACACCATCCCTATCCCGCATGGGGCTTCCAGTCTTGGTAGGAGGGAGTAGGATTTAATCTCCATTTTGCAAATAAGCAAACTGAGGCCCAAAGAAGTGAAGTGAACTTAGTACAGAGCACTGTACTAAGCACCAGGAAGTGGCAATTCTACCATAATGGAAAGAGCACAGGTGTGGGAGTCAGGAGGTCATGGCTTCTAATCTCAATTCCTCCACTTGTCTGCTGGGCAATCTTGGGCAAGTCACTTCACTTCTCTGTGCCTCAGTTACCTCATCTGTAAAATGGGGGTTGAAACTGTGAGCCCCACATGGGACAGGGACTGTACCCAAACTGATTTGCTTGTATCCACCCCAGCGCTTAGTACAGTGCCTGGCACATAATAAGCACTTAACAAATACTATAGTAATAACTATTATCTAACTTTGGCTTCACTGACACTGTCCTCTCCTGCTTCTTCTCTTACCTCTCTGTCTGCTCCTCCTCAATCTTAACAAATACCACAATTATTATTATTATTTTTAAGAGTACAGTACAAGGAGCTTACAGTCTCATTTTCTCTTGTCATCCAGGGGCATCTTCCGAGAACCTTCTCAGCTTCATAAAGAGGTGCGGGCCCCAGAGGTCTGGTTGGGGCTAGATAGGATCATGTGTAATGTCTTCCCGCTTGTCAGCCGAGAGCGATACAGAAAGCCAGTTGTTGACATGTTTCATCAACTCCATCCCAGCAGTCAGTTATTCCGGAAGTCACCGCCCATGTTGGCATGGATGAAGCCGGGAACAGAGGGGGGCATCATCTGACCCCGTCCATTGGAGTGTGGCTTTCCCCAGAGCACTTTCTCCCCCTGCCCCAGGATGGAATTTGTCACTCAGGGTGACCCAGACTTGGCTACGGATTCATTCATTCATTCACTCAGTCGTATTTGTTGAGCACTTACTGTGTGCAGAGCACTGTACTGAGCACTTAGAGTACAAAAGAACAATAAATAGCACACAACGAGATTACAACCTACAGATCCAGCATTTACACTGAAAAAGCAGCATGGCCTAGTGGATAGATCCTGGGCCTGGGAGTCAGAGGACCTGGGTTCTAATCCCTGTTCTTCCACTTGCCTGCTGTGTGACCTTGGGCGAATCACTTCACTTTTCTGGGTCTGAATTTCCTTATCTGTAAAAGAGCGTTTTGATACTTCCTCTCCCTCCTACTTAGGCTGTGAGCCCCATGAGGGACAGGGACTGTATCCAACCTGAATATCTTGTATCTTCTTTGGTGGAGTGGATAGAGCACAGTCCTGGGAGGCAGAAGATCGTGGGTTCATTCATTCATTCATTCATTCATTCAATTGTATTTATTGAACACTTACTGTGTGCAGAGCACTGTACTAAGCGCTTGGGAAGTACAAGTTGGCAACATATAGAGATGGTCCCTATCCAGCAATGGGCTCACAGTCTAGAAGGGGGAGACAGACAACAAAACAGAACATGTGGACAGGTGTCAAGTCATCAGAATAAATAGAAGTAAAGATAGATGCACATCATTAACAAAATAAATAGAATAGTAAATATGTACAAGTAAAATAAATAGAGTAATAAATCTGTACAAACGCATATACAGGTGCTGTGGGGAGGGGAAGGAGGTAGGGTGGGGGGGATGGAGAGGACGAGAGGAAAAAGGGGTCTCTGTCTGGGAAGGCCTCCTGGAGGAGGTGAGCTCTCAGTAGGGTTCTGATCCCGGCTCCCCCACTTGTCCACTGTGTGACCTTGGCCAAGTCACTTCACTTTTCAGTGCCTCATCTGTAAAATGAGGTTTGAGACTGTGAGCCCCATGTGGGACAGGGACTGTGTCCAACACGATTTCCATGTATCCACCCTAACACTTTGTACAGTGCCTGGCACATAGTAAGCACCTAAAAAATAGCACAATAATTATTCTCCCCAGGGCTTAAACAGGGCTTGGCACATAATAAGAGCTCGGTTACCTCATCCACTCAATGTGGATGAAGACTGTGAGCCCCATATGGGACAGGGACTGGGTCCAATCTGATTATCTTGAATCTACCCCAGTGCTTAGAACAGTGCCTGGCACATAGTAAATGCCTAACAAATGCCATTTGAAAAAAAAACCAGTTATTGTATTTATCAAGGCAACTCTCCCACTTAGAACTTAGCCCCATCCCCAGAACTTTGTATATTTTTATTCCCTATATATATTCTGATTCATTTGTACATTTAATTCTTTATTTGGCTGAGATAGATTTGTATTCCTATCCTTATTCTTTCTCCTGCCCCCTCTATTTGTAATTACTTTTTGTCTTCTCCATCAGTCTGTAAACTACTTGAGGGCAGGCAACATTTCCCTTGCTTCCATTAAACTTGCCCCGGTACTTAGAAATCGGCAGGCACTCAAGAAACCCCACTGGTGACGTTTATTGATTGCAAACTTCCGACTTTCCTTTTATTCTCACAAGTTTGTCCAGGCAGCAGTTGAAGGATAATCCAGCTCTGGTCATCTACTCCATGATTGGGAATGATGTTTGCAATGGGTGAGTGTTCAAACTATTCAGATTTTCTTGCTTGCCTTTACAGTGGTGGTCTTTGGTGTTTTGGCCTTTACCTTTCGGCTTGCTTGCATGATTTATGGATTGCTTGCTTTATCCCCATGTTCGCATTCATTCATTCAATCGTATTTTTTGAGCGCTTAACTGTGTGCAGAGCACTGTACTAAGTGCTTGGGAAGTACAAGTTTGCAACATATAGAGACGGTCCCTACCCAACAGCGGGGCCTTCAACAGCCAAGGACCCGGGGGTCTTAGTGCAAACAGCACAGGTTTACGAGTCAGAGGACATGGGTTCTAATCGTCTGCTCTGTGATCTTGGGCAAATTGCTTAACTTCTCCTTCCTTCAGTTACCTCTTCTGTAAAATGGAGATTTAAGACAGTGAACCCCATGTAGCACAACCTCGTATCTACCCCAGTGCTTAGAAGAGTGCTTGGCACATAGTAAGAGCTTAACAATTATTATTATTATTATTATTATTATTATTATTATTATTATTATTCCACCGCCATTTCCACTCATCCTGATGAGGAGGAAGGATCGAAGTTCCTGCAGAAGCAGGAAGTGGCCATTTTTCACTTACTGTGGGGAGAGTTTGTGCCATAAAGCTGTTCAAGTTTAGAGCCTGGAAATGAGCATGATAGTAATTGTGGTGTTTGTTAAGCGCTTACTATCGATCAGTTAATGGGAGTATTTATTGAGTGCTTATGGTGTGCAGAGCACTGTACTAAGCACTTGGGAGAGTACAATATAACAGTCAACAGACATGTTCCCTGCCCTTAATGAGCTTACAGTCTAGAATGGGAGACAGATTAATGATAATAATAATAATAAAGTCATAATAATAATAATGGTATTTGTTAAGCACTTACTATGTGCCAGGCACTGTACTAAGTGCTGGGGTGGATACAAGCAAATCAGGTTGGATACAATCCCTGTTCAATGTGGGGCTCACAGTCTCAATCCCCATTTTACAGATGAGGTAACTGAGGCACAGAGAAGTTAAATTTATTCATTCATTCATTCAATCATATTTATTGATCACTTACTGTGTGCAGAGCAATGTACTAAGCACTTGGGAAGTACAAATCGGCAACATATAGAGACAGTCCCTACTCAACACAGTCTAGAAAGGGGGAGACAGGCCAAAAAAACCAAAACAAAACAGGTAGATAGGTGTCAATACCAACAGAATAAATAGAATTATAGCTATATATTTGACTTGCCCAAGGTCACACAGCAGACATGTGGCAGAACTGGGATTAGAACCCATGTCCTCTGACTTCCAGGCCTATGCTCATTCTATCAGGACACACTGCTTCCAGGTTCTTCAAGCAAGGGGAATTCTTCCTCAGATTAACCTGATTACCCTGAACTGCGTTTAAAAATACCTTGATAATGAAGTGGAACTCTCCTCTTAACAAATACCCCTCAGACCCAGCTTCTGTCCTGTCATCCAGGAAGTCAGGACCTCCATCCAGGGAGAGCCAGGACTCTGGGAAGGGAGTTTGAGGACAAGAGTATTAATAATAATAATAAGAAGAATTATGGTACTTGTTAAGCATTTACTATGTACCAAGCACTGTTCTAGGCACTGGGGTAGATACAAATTAGTCAGGTTGGACACAGTCCCTGTTCCACATGGGGCTCATGGTCTCAATCCCCATTTTATGGATGAAGTAACTGAAGCCCAGAGAAGTGAAGTGACTTGCCCAAGGTCACCCAGCAGACAGGTGGCGGAGCCGGGATTAGAACTCAAGTCTTCTGCTTCCCAGGCCCGCGCTCCATCCATTAAACCACACCTTGGGCCAGTCGGCCTCTTTGGCCCTGTTTCCCAGCCTGGACGAGGCCCCATTCCCCATCCGGCCCCGGGCATGAGCCTTCTCCTCTGCTCCTTCTCCAGGAAAGCAGACACCACCGCCCACATGACCAGCCCCTTAGCCATGCGCTCCCACGTCCTGGAGGCCCTGCGGATCCTGGATTCCCGCCTCCCCCCAGGCAGCCACGTGGTTCTCAGCGGCCTGGTGGATGGACGCTTCCTATGGGATCATTTGCACGACAGATTCCACCCTCTCGGTAGACACTCGAAAGGATTTTGGGGGATGGGGAGGGGCGGCCCTGCCTGGGTCCTGGAACCGACTTGCTGCTGGGAGGGGGGCCGGCAAGACCACTAGATCCCGGGCTTCCACGCCAGCTCACCAGTCTGCCTCTCTCAGTCAGTCAATGGTATTTACTGAGCACTTACCATTTCTGGAGCACTGAACTAAGCATTTGGGAGAGTACAATGGAACAGAATTGTCAGATCCCTTCCCTGCCCACAAGGAGCTTACAGTTCACAGAGGGGACTCAGGCATTAAAATAAATTATGGATACGGACCCAGACCACACACTTTGCTCCTCTAACAACAACCTTCTCACCGTACCTTGATCTCATCTATCTTGCCATCGACCCCTGGCCCACGTCCTGCCTCTGGTCTGGAATGCCCTCCCTCCTCAAATCCCTCAGACAATGACTCTCCCCCCGTTCAAAGCCTTAGCGAAGGCCCATCTCCTCCAGGTCTTCCCTGACCAAACCCCCCTTTCTTCCTCTCCTGCTCCCTTCTGCATCACCCTGACTTGCCCCCTTTAATCATCCCTCTGTCCCAGCCCCTCAGCACTTATGTCCATATCTGTCATTTACTGACTTCTTTCAATGTTCATCTTCCCCTCTAATAATGATGGGATTTGTTAAGCCCTTACTATGTGCCAAGCACTGTTATAAGCGCTGGGGTAGATACGAGATAGGTTGTCCCAAGTGGGGCTCACATCTCAATCCCCATTTTCCAGATGAGGTAACTGAGGCACAGAGAAGTGAAGTGACTTGCCCAAAGTCACACAGCAGACAAGTGGTGGAGCCGGGATTAGATCCCATGACCTCTGACTCCTCAGCCTCTTTCCACTAAGCCACTCTGCTTCTCTAGACTGTAAGCTCACTGTGGGCGGGGAATGTGCCTGTTATATATTGTTACTGAACTCTCCCAAGAGCTCAGTACAGTGCCCAGGACACAGTAAGTGCTCAGTAAATACAATAGACTGACAGACTGACTCCAGGCCTACTCCAAAGCCCCGTTTGGCTTTCAGGACTGCGGTGAGATTAAGGGCTTTCCACGTCCAGACTAACTCAGGGTGGGAGTGGGATGGAGGGTTGGGGAGGGTGGAGGGGAGGCCCAGGCAACAGCCTGCCTGTCTGAATGACCGACTGCCTGTTTTTCAGGGCAGTTAAATAAAGATGTCACCTACAAGCAGTTTTACACATTCCTCAGCTGTCTTCAGGTAAGCACGCGTCTTCTGCCTCTCACTCTTCTGAGGATTGCACACACACACCCCACCCACCCACCCACCCCCCGTTCCATGCAGCACAGCCCATGTGCGACAGGGACTGCCTGATCTTCTCCACTGCTTAGCTCAGTGTTTGGCGCTCAGTGAGCACTTAACTAATATCACATGTGTATGATAACAATAATAATGATGGTATTTGTTAAGCACTTACTATGTACCA
Source organism: Tachyglossus aculeatus (assembly GCF_015852505.1). NCBI lineage: Eukaryota > Metazoa > Chordata > Mammalia > Monotremata > Tachyglossidae > Tachyglossus > Tachyglossus aculeatus. The sequence continues at coordinate 45,377,116 of NC_052067.1, read as the reverse complement.
AGCACTGTTCTAAGTGCTGGGATAGATACAAGGTAACCAAGTTGGACACAGTCCCTGTCCCACATGGAGCTCACAGATAATAATAATGATGGCATTTAAGTGCTTACTCTGTGCAAAGCACTGTTCTAAGCACTGGGGAGAATACAAGGTAATCAGGTTGTCCCATGTGGGGCTCACAATCTTAATCCCCGTTTTACAGTTAAGGTAACTGAAGCACAGAGAAGTTAAGTGAATTGCTCAAAGTCACACAGCTGACAAGTGGCGGAGCAGAATTTGAACCCATGACCTCTGACTCCAAAGCCTGTGCTCTTTCCACTGAGCCACGCTGCTTCTCTATGAGATAACTGAGGCACAGAGAAGTGAAGTGGCTTGCCCAAGGTCACAGAGCAGACAAGTGTGTACAATGCACATGCCCATTTAATCACTCATTCGTTCGATCATATTTATTGAGCGCATACTGTGCACAAAGCACTGGGCTAAGCGCTTGGGAGAGTACACTAGAACAATAGATAAATTCCCTGCCCACAATGAGCTTACAGTCTAGAGATATTTATTCATTCAATTCATTCAATCTTATTTGTTGAGCACTTACCATGTGCAAAGCCCCCACATGTACCCCCAGGCACCACCATCACCCTTGCACACCCAGATCCTCACACGCACACGTGTGGATGCATCAGGCTTGGGTCATGGGCACGGTGGGTCCCCCACCTCCTCTAGCAGCCGTGTGCTTCTCCCCGCAGGTGAACCCCTGCGAGGGGTGGATGTCTACGAATGAGACCCTCAGAAATTTCACTTCAGAGGTATGGCAGGCCCCCCAGTCTCAGGGTTGGGGGACGAGGGGTTATCGCCGTCATTTTCCTGGTGGCGAAGGCCGGATTGGGTCGAGCCTCCAGGCCCCGGGCTGCCCACCTGGTTTCTCTGAGGACCCCAAGCTGGGGGTCTCAGGCTGGGCCTGTGCCTCGGCCGGGACAGCTGGGGGACGGAGCGGCCTTCGAGCCTATCCAGCCGGAGGGTGGTCCAGGAACAGGTGGCCAGACACCCAGAATAATAATAAAAATATTGGTTTTGTTAAGCGCTTACTATGGGCCGGGCGCTGTACTAAGGGCTGGGGAAGATACAAGCAAATCAGGTTGGACCCAGTCCCTGTCCTAAATGGGACGCATGGTCTCAATCCCCATTTTCCAGATGATGGAACGGAGGCCCAGAGAAGTGAAGTGACTTGCCCGAGATCACACAGCAGACGAGTGGCGGAGCCAGTGTTAGAAGCCGTGACCAACTGACTCGCAGGCCCATTCTCTAGCCATTGAGCCATGCTGCTTCTCGGTTTCCCTCCACTCAGAGGAGGGAAGCACTCAGCCCCCAACCTGGGGAGGGCCTTTTTCCTCAGCTGGGGCCTGCCCCTCTCCTTCATTTATTCAATCATATTTACTGAATGCTTACTGTGTGCAAAGCACTGTACTAAGCGCTCTTGGGGGGCAGGCCCCAGCTGCCTTGTTTCTCCCCAGCTGTCCCCCTGGGTGGGCAGTGGGCTCGACAACACTCCCCAGGACCCCCCAGCCCTCTCCTCTTCCTCCTCCTCTCCAGAGAGCTGCCCAGCTTTCCCGTGTGCTGCAGGAAGTCGCCGACCATGAGGCGTTTGCCAGCTTCAAGCTGCTGTACGTCAACTACCCGCTCCAGCAGAGTAAGTGGGCACCGGGCGGTGGGGAAGGAAGGGCACTGTTGCCACTGCCCGATGCTCCCGGATCCCCGCCTCCCTGCGAGAACCCCGCCAAGCTGAGTAGGCCTTCACTGGGGATCCAGGCTTGCCTCCTTCTGCCCGGAACCTGCTGGGCATCCTCAGGAGCTGCTAGGGAGATGGGGTGGGCTAGCCTAGGCTGGCAGGGGGATGCCTGCACCTAAAATAATAATAATAATAATAATAATAACTGTGGTAATTGTTAAACACTTACTATGTGCCAGGCACAATACAAAGCGCTGGGATAAATATGAGATAATCAAGTCCAACATGGGGCTCACAGTCTAAGAAGGACGGAAAAGAGGGATTGAATTCCCATTTTACATCTCTAGATCCCATCTCCAGACTGTGAGCTAATTGTGGGCCTGGAATGCCATTCCTTATTGTTGTATTGTACTTCCCCAGTTGCTTAGTACAGTGCTCTCTGCATGCAGTAAGTGCTCAATAACAATAATACTAATAATAATTGTGGTATTTAAGTGCGTACTATGTGCCAAGCACTGTACTAAGCACTGGAGTGGATACAAGCAATCAGGTTGGACACAGTCTCTGTCCCTCTTGAGGCTCACAGACTTAATCCCCATTTTACAGATGGGGTAACTGAGGCCCAGAGAAGTGAAGTAACTCACCCAAGGCCTCACAGCAGACAAGTGGTAGAACCAAGATTCATAAATAGGATTGAATGAATTTTGCAGATGAGGGAAATAAGGTCCAGAGAATAAAAATAATAATTTTGGTATTAAGCATTTACTGTGCGCCAGGCACTGTACTAAACCCTGGGGTGGATGCAAGCAGATTAGGTTGGACACAGTCCCTGTCCCACGTGGGGCTCTGTTTCAATCCCCATTTTCCACATGAGGTAACTGAGGCCCAGTGAAATGACTTAAGGTCACACAGCAGAGCAGTGGCAGAGTGGGGACTAGAACCCAGGACCTTCTGACTCCCAGGCCCATACTCTATCCACTATACATGCTGCTTCTCTAAGCGAAATGACTTGTCCAAGGTCACACAGCACACAAATGGTAGAACTGGGATTATCAGGCAGAAAGAGAGAGTTTGTCTACGTGTGTGTGTCTGTGTATAACTCCCTGAGATTGTCTGGTTGCAGTTGCCAAGGAGTGGAAGAAAAGAGGAGGCCAACCCTGGCAGCTGATCGAACCAGTTGATGGCTTCCACCCAAGCGAGGTAATGTCTTAAAAATTGGTGAAGCAGAAAGAGCCTGGAGCCAGGAGTCAGGGACCCCTGGTTCATTCAGTTCATTCATTCAATCATATTTATTGAGCGCTTACTGTGTGCAGAGCTTGGGAAAGTACAATCCAGCAATAAAGAGAGACAATCCCTGCCCACAGCCAGCTCACAGTCTGGGGGTGGGGGGGAGACAGACATCAATACAAGTAAAAAGACATTCATTCATTCATATCTATTGAGCGCTTACTGTGTGCAGACCACTGTACTAAGCACTTGGGAAGTACAACAATATATTAAATTACAGATCTATACATAAGTGCTTTGGCACAGGGAAGGGGGGACGAGCAAAGGGAGCAAATCAGGATGACATGGAAGGGAGTGGGAGATGAGGAAAAGTGGGGCTTAGTCTGGGAAACCTCTTGGAGATGTGACTTCAGTAAAGCTTTGAAGAGGGGGAGAGTAATTGTCTGGCAGATTAGAGGAAGGAGGGTGTTCCAGGACAGAGGTAAGACATGGGCAGGAGTCAGTGGTGAGACAGGAGAGATGGAGCAACAGTGAGGAGGTTAGTGGCAGAGGAGTGGAGTGTGTGGGCTGGGTTGTGAGAAGCAAGGTGAGGTTGCGGGGACAAGGTGATGGAGAGCTTTAAACCCAATGGTGAGGAGTTTTTGATACGGAGGTCAATAGGCAACCCTTGGAGATTTTTGAAGAAGGGGGTGACATGCCCTGAACATTTCTGTATAAAGATAATCCAGGCAGGGGAGTGAAGTATGGACTGGAGTGGGGAGAGGCAGGAGGCTAGGTCAGAAAGGAGGCTAATGCAGTAATAATAATAATGATAATAATAATAATGGCATTTATTAAGTGCTTACTATGTGCAAAGCACTGTTCTAAGCGCTGGGGAGGTTACAAGGTAATCAGGTTGTCCCATAGGGGGCACACAGTCTTCATCCCCATTTTACAGATGAGGTAACTGAGGCACAGAGAAGTTAAGTGACTTGCCCAAAGTCACATAGCTAAGGATTTAAACCCGTGACCTCTGACTCCAAAGCCCGTGCTCTTTCCACTGAGCCTCACTGCTTCTCTAGTGCTTAGTACAGAGCTCTGCATGCAGTAAGCACTCAATAAATACTAGTGAAAGAATGAATGAATCTCTCCAGTCACCCCCAAGGTAGGGCAAGTCGTGCCTGCCACTGGGGACAAGGGACCCCATTGCCCCTCACCAGCGCCAAGCCCCCATTTCCATTTCCAGTAATCTAGGAGGGGTAGGAAGAGTGATTGTACTAATGTGGTAGTGGTTTGGAAGGAGAGGAAAGGGCGGAGTTTAGCCATGTTGTGAAGGTGAGACTGACAGGATTTGGTAACGGATTGAATATGGAGGGGGAGAGAGTGGAGTCAAGGATAACGCCAAGGTCACAGGCTTGTGAGATGGGAAGGAGGGTAGTGCTGTCTTCAGGGATGGGAAAGTCAGGGGGAGAACAGGGTTTTGGGGAAAGATAAGGAGTTCAGTCTTGGATATGTTAAGGTTGAGGTGATAGGAGGACAATCAAATAGAGATGTACTGAAGGCAGGAGGAGAGGCGAGCCTGGAGAGAGGAAGAGATATCAGGAGAGGAGATGTAGATTTGGGTATCATCCACATAGAGATGATAGTTGAAGCCGTAGGAGCGAATGAATTCTTCAAGGGAATGGGTATAGATGAGGAACAGAAGGGGACTGAACCTTGAGGGACCCCCTAAAGTAAGGGGATGGGAGGAGGAGCCCGTGAAGGAGACTGAGAACGAACGGCCAGAAAGATAAGAGGAAAACCAGGCGAGGACAGTCAGTGAAGCCAAGGTTGGGTAACATATCCAGGAGAAGGGGATGGTCCACAGTGTTAAAGGCAGCTGAGGGGAGGATTTGATTGGAGTAGGAGCTGTTGGAATTGGCAAGAACGAGATCATGGGTGACTTTCAAGAGGGTGGTTTCGGTGGAGTGAAGGGGATAGAAGCCAGATTGGAAGGGGTCTATATATAGAAGTATATCTACATCTGAGTTTTCTTTGATTACCCAAGGACTATTCTAAGCAATGGGGTAGATACAAGTCAGTCAGGTTGAACACAGTCCATGTTCTGCATAGGTCTTAGTTTAAGTAATAATAATAATAATAATTAGTGGTATTTAAGTGCTTACTATGTGTTAGGCACTGTACTAGGCCCTGGGGTAGATGACAGTTTTGGTATTTGTTAAGCACTTACTATGTGCCAAGCCCTGTTATAAGCGCTGGGATACAAGATCAGTCCCTCATGGAGCTCATACCAAGTAGGATGATGATGATGGTATTTGCTAAGAGCTTACTATGTGCCAAGGACTATTCCAAGCGCTGAAAGGAGGGAGAAAAGGTATCGAATCCCCATTTTAAACAAGGAAAATGAAGCAGAAATTAATTGACTTGCCCAAGGCCCCAAGCAGGCAAGTGGCAGAGCTGGGATTAGAACCCATGTCTTCTGGCTTCCAGGCTCTTTCCTCTAAGACACACTGCTTTCCAATTTAATTTTATCGGATTTAATTCTATTCAGCTTCCAGGTTTTAAAATCCCGCTGGTCACGGAACCAGTTTTGGAGCTTGCACTAAGAATATTATTGCTGGAAAAAGCAACGTCCCTGTGTGTGTTGTGGGGGAAGCACAAGCAGAAGGGGATGGTTGAATCTTTGGCTTGATCATGTCAAAAAACGAAGTGAGCAGCCAGGTGTCTCTTGCAGGTGGCTTTGGCTTTGCATGCAGAGTTCTTCTGGACCACGCTTCTCCGCCGGTGGCCCCAAGCCTTGGGAAAGGTGAACCCCTTCAACGACCAGATCGAGAAGCTGTTCGGAGATCAGGGAGGTCACTGATGTCCTGTGGGGGTCCCCGTGAGACAGCCTGCTGGGGCTTAAAATGACTCAGATAGACTGAGTCCATGCTGAAGGTCCTGACTGTCAAAGAGGCTCAGTCCCCTAGATGCTGATGCTTAATTCTTCATCGGAGCCAGGAGCGGGGATTCAGCGCCACAAGCAAGGCAAGCATTCATTCATTCAGTGTGTGCAGAGCACTGTACAGAGCACTTGTGAGAGTATGATACAACAGTAGACACATTCCATGCCCACAAAGAGCTTATAGTCTTGGCCAGCCAAGGACTCAACCAAATCTATCAGTTATATTTGAATACTTACTGTGTGCGCAGCACTATAGTAATAATTATGGTATTTGTTAAATGCTTACTATGTGCCAAGGACTGTACTGAGCAATGCATGGCTGCTGCCATATTATTCTTGTGGGCTGAAAAAAATCGGACAATTCTGAGCAGACCAAGGCTTCTGCCAAGCTGGGCTAGGGCCACTCTAAGCTCTGTTCCCCCTCCCCTAATTCCACCCCTTCAGTCATAACCTGCTTCCCCTCCCCATGCAAGCCCCCACTGCACAGTGCAAACCTACCATCCTGGAAATAAACAATGAAAGACATGATTGCTACCCTGTCTGATCAGTGGTATTAACAATTACATTAATATTATTATTATTAATTTTTGACCCACCAATGCTAGGCAGAAGTTACTCCCTTTCCAGTAGAGTACAGCCCTTTTTTTTGCCAGTTCACTGGTAAGCAGCATGGCCTATTGGATAGAGTACAGGCCTGGAGTTAGAAGGACCTGGGTTCTCATACTGACTATACCACTTGTCTGATGTATGACTTCTCTGTTCCTTATCTGTAAAATGGGGATTAAGACAGGGAATCCCATGTGGCACAGGGACTGTGTGCAACCTAATTAGTTTGTATCTATTCCAGTGCCTAGAACAGTGCTTGGCACAAAGAAAGCACTTAAGAGGTACCATAATTATGGAGAAACAGCATGGGCTTGGGAGTCAGGAAGAGCTGGGTTCTAATCCTGACTCTGCTCAGTGTCTGCTGGGTGATCTTGTTAACTCTCAAAGGGTACAAATGCAAGTGCATACGCAATGCAGAGGAAATATGCGAAAAGCACCATCTAGGGGGTCAGCAAGAGGCAATTGTTGGGGTAGATGCAAGATAATCAGGTTCCACATGGGGCTCTCAGTTTAGGTAAGAGGGAGAACAGGGATTGAACCCCATTTTGCAGATCAGGGAACTGAGGCACAGAGAAGTGAAGTGACTTGTCCAAAGTCACACTGCAGGTAAGTGGTGGAGTCAGGATTAGAACCCAGGTCATGCTGCTTCCCCTGAAGATGGGGAAAAGTCATTTTCTTTTGGGAGTGCACACCTTCAGGCAAAGAACTAGTTTAGAATGAATGACCAAGAATGGTCATAGAGAGGCAGCGTGGCTTAGTGGAAAGAGCAAGGGCCTGGGAACCAGCAGACCTGGGTTCTAATCCCAGCACTGACATGTGTCTGCTGTGTGACTTTGGGAAGTCACTTCACTTCTTTGTGCCTCAGTTACCTCATCTGTAAAATGGGGATTTTTGAAAATATTTAAGTACTTTCTGCCAGGCACTGAACTAAGCAATGGGGTAGGTACAGGCTTATCAGGTTGAACACAATCCCTGTCTCACATGGGGCTCACAGTTCAAGTCCCCATTATATAGATGAGGGAACTGAGGCACAGAAGTGAAATGATTTGCTCAAGGTCACATAGATGGTGGGAAAGCTGGGATTAGACCCCAGGTCCTTCCTACTCCCAGGTCTGTGCTCTGTCCACTACACCACGCTACTTTCCCAAGAGGGACATGGACTGTGTCCCATTAGCATGTATCTAATAGTGCTTCCAGTGACAACATATGGATCCGAAAGCTGGACAGTGAAAAAACAGGAGAGAAAGAACATTGATCCTTTTGAAATATGGTGCTGGAGAAGGCTTTTGTGAATACCATGGACTGCCCAAAAAACAAATATATTTTAGAGCAAATTAAACCAAAATAGTCTTTGGAAGGCCAAACGACTCGACAGATTGGCATATTTTGGATACATAATCAGGACTAATTCTCCGGAGAAGACACTAATGCTAGAAAAGTCCAGGGAAAATGAGGAAGAGGCAGACCGTCAGCTAGATGGTTAGAGACCATAACGATAAGGGAAGAACCGTTAGAAAGGTGGCGGGTTACAGCAGAGGACCGGACGTTCTGGAAAAGGTGTATCCATGGAGTCGCTATGAATTGGAAACGACTCGACAGCACATAATAATAATAATAGAGCTTAGTACAGTGTCTGGCACATAGTAAGTGCTTTATCATGAAAAATAAAAGGGAAAGCAAGAATGGTGTTAAATTGCCAGCTCATCTCCCAAAAACATATACATTACTGGCCTCAGTGGAATGGCTTCCATTTCTTTTACCCGAGGCAAGGAAAAGGAAGCTATTGGAATGAGGATTGGTAGTATTTGAGCTCCTCTGGCCAAAACTAACTTTACCTTTGCCTATCAATTTTTTTTAAAGCAGAATCAAGCACTTAGTAAGGAAATGTCCCCTAAGCCCACTATATCTTATGCTGCCAAAATAAAGGTCTCGGTTTCCTTCTGTCATTACAATGCCACGCTTCCCACACCTTGCTTCAGTAGCAGATTTAGAGAGGAGTCATAACTGTGGTATGTGTGAAGCATGTACTCTAGGCCAGTGTACTAACTGCTAGGGTAGAAACAGGACAATTAGGTAGGATGCAGTATCTGCCCCACATGAAGCTCCTGGACTAAGTGGGGCGGAGAACAGCTATGTCACCCGTATTTTACAGATGAAGAACCAGAAGCACCGAAAAGTGGCTTGTCCAAGATCACATAGGCAGGACATGAAGCCAGGTTCCCTGACTCCCAAACTTTTGCTCTTTCCTCTAGGTCACTATGTGCTTGCCTCCCAATACCTACTCTGCATTTATTGCTCCAAATGCACATTGACTCCTATTTCTTTGATATGCAAAAGCATTTATTGTTTATAACATAATATATTTTTATAATACATAATTCTGGAGAACATTCAAAACGAGAATATAAAATCATAGCGCGTAAGGTACAGTTGACACAGTTTAGTGTTTCTATAGAAGACAGTGCTTGAGCACTGAAGAAAGAGCACTCAGAGTATTTAAAGTTAGTAAACCGATGCCCAATGAAAAGCACCTAATAATTTTACTTTTGAGCATCGCCCAGCTAGGTGAACAGTTTCACTGACCAGTTGTTCTAAGTCAGACTTCTGTTCAGTCAGGTCACAGACATTTTGCCCAGAAAAACATTAATGCATAGCAGCTTTGTAAAAGTTACTTTAGATAAGAGTTCACAAATTACCTTTGTTCTCAGTTCAGAACCAGTAGGAACCAACCCACATGTCCGCTTGGAAAGATTTCTAAGCTATTTGGCAAAACTTTGGATGGGGGGGGGGGGGGTATCTGATTTCTAGGAAAATGTGCACCATACTGCATATGTAAAAACTTAATACCTGTAAATCATGCATCAAGTGCTTGAACAGATTGATCTGAAAACTATGCAATATTTGTCATGCAGTGTTTCTGAAGAGGCAGATTTAAGTCCGATGATTCCATTAAAACAAACAAAAAAGCCCTTAGCACTTTTACTAGAAAACTGTAAAAGTCAGCTTCAGCACTGCTCTAGTCACATGACCAGGAACAACAGAAGCAGGGAGGCTAGTAAGTAAGTACACGGAAGGCCTCAATATTTTACCTTTCCTTAGCTATCCAACTCTTTGTGCGCCAGACCACCGAGTCACCCTTCCAAAGGGAGAATCAAAACATCCTGAGGTCTTGTAGTTGCCTGCTTAATTACATTACTACCTTCATCTTTAGCACATTCAGCCCCAAGGAGCTGAGTCGCATCCCAGTGCATCTGAAGATGACCGAGGGGACAGTTTTGCACTCAGGGGGACATAAATACTGAATAGTGTAATAGATATTAGCACATACCTTTTCAGATTTTAAAGCACTAAAATGCAACCAGAAATTCCCAACTCCTGAAGTATAACATATAAGCAAAGTGAATTTATAATGGCGGACAGACAAGGCATATCCCAAGAGCTCAAAGTTTGCCAACTGGCTTGTAGCAAGCATCCGGTTGCCAGAGGCGAATGTCCACAAGGACCTGGTTGAGCTTCTGCATCCAGAGGTCCCGCTCTTCTTTAGTATCAGCCGATAACCAGTTCCTAGAGCAAGACGGTTATTATCATTATTTTTGTATTCTAAGTGCTTACTCTATGTCGAGCACTGTTTTAAGCACTGCGGTAGATACCAGATTATCAGATCTGATAGTCTCCGTCCTGCAATCTAAGGAGGAGGGGGAACGTTACATATGCATTAGAGGAAACCGGGGCACAGAGAATGAAGTGACTCGCCCCAGGTCACACAGCAGGTAAGTGGCAGGGTCAGGATTAGAAGCCAAGTCCTCTGAGTCCCAGGCCCGGAGCTCTTTCCACTGCTTCTTGCCCCGGTTTGATCAATTTCTTCGTTTTCACACATTTGGGACCAAACCCTTACCCTCTCACCCCCGCCCCACAGGGAGACCTGCCTGCTTTTCCCTTTAACAGTCAGGTGATTTGACAGGTGACATCCGTTTTTACCTTTACTCACTTTTAAAGCCCAGCGCTTACAACAGTGCTTGACACCTAATAAAAGCTAAACAAATACCATAATAAAAAAGCCCATCAAGGTCTGCAAAATACAGGTTTCCAAAGCCCTGGTACTTCTTTCATCGCCAAAATCATATCACTCAAGGCCAAATTTAATGAATGGGAGGGTAATTGTTTTCCCATTGGAGATAGCAGTGAAAATAAGTTATGCTGTCACGTAAGAATATGAAAGTCTGACCCATTCCAAAGCCCAAGTTACCCCACCCTATTACCGCTCTAAGGACGGAAAGTGACTGGTGTGGAACTTTATGATTAAATACATACTTTGTGACACAAAGCGTGTCCCGGCATTGACTAACGAGAGTCTCTTTGTCATCGTCTCTCTGTGGTCGGGCGGTGATTAATTCAAAAGTGTTGCGTCGTGCACAGAATTCTCTGTTGGCTGGTTCTATCTGACGACTTGTACAGTTGGCTAAGTTCAGTCTCCCTATGGGGTTCTAGGAAGAAAAGAAAACGTACTTTGAGTGGAAATATTGGAACCGGTAGAAACTCCCCACCACTGGCTTTAAAGACTTCAGTCACCTTGCCCACTCCTACCTCACCTCACTACTCTCCTACTACGACCCAGACTGCAAACATTTCTCCTCTAATGCTAACCTTCTCACTGTACCTTGATCTTGTCTCTCCTGCCACCGACCTCTCACTCACGTTCTAGCTCTGGCCAGGAATGCTCCCCCCCTCCCCCACCCCCCCACCAAATCCGATAGACAACTATTCTCTCCCCCTTCAAAGCTTACTGAAGGCACATCTCCTCAAGAGGCCTTCCCTAAACCCTCCTTTCCACTTCTCCCTCTCCCTTTTGCCTCGCCCTGACTTGTTACCTTCATTTATCCCCTCCCAGCCCCACAGCACTTATGTACATTATCTGCACTTTATGTTAATGTCGGTCTCCCCCCTCTAGACTATAAGATCATGGTGGGCAGGTAATGTTTCTATTTACTGTTATATTGTACTCTCTCAAGCAGTTAGTATAATGCCCTGCACACAGTAAGCGCTCAATAAATGATTGAATGAACGAATGAATACTGGAGGCTATAAATTATGTCTGGAGACGGCATTACACTTGGTAGTTGATTGCAATCATAGACTCATTAATAGTAATAATTATTATGGTATTTGTTAATCGCTATGTGCCAGGCACTGTACTAAGCACTGGGATTGATACAAACAACTTGGGTTGGACAAAGCCCCTGCCCCATGAGGGACTCAGTCTCAATCCCCATTTTACAGATGAGATAACTGAGGCCCAGAGAAGTGAAGTGACTTGCCCAAGGTCACACAGCAGACAAGTGGTGAAGCCAGGATTAGAACCCATGACCTTCTGACTCCCAGGCCTGTGCTCTATCCACTTTGCCATGCTGCTTCTCTAAGCCATCAGCTCTGCCATTACTGGGACAGGCTAATGGTCCCATCCAACCAGCAATGTGTGTTGGAAAATATAAAATGGATATGCAGGGAAGTGGAGAGCCATTGGAAGTTTCCCTTTGGGGCTTTTGCTCCACTAGATGGGAAGAGTGGATAGGATGGACGGCAAGACCTTCTGATCTTGAGAGACGCCAAACAAAAAAAAATAAAGAGGAAACTACTCCCCAGACAGGCACCTTTAGGGCCGAGCAAAGGCTCGGAAAGATGACTTGGGCTGCTGGGTGGAGGATTCCTCACACATCTCTGTCATTCATTGGGAGAAATTCCACCACGACAAACTACGAGTGTTCTCCCCTCCTAACAGTTGAGCACAGCCCCACTTAATCGATCAGTACCCGAATGGCGTTATGATCCGACTCTTCTAGTCTATACATTGGGGAGCGACTGGCAAATAGATTTTGCTACCTTTCGCTTTTCGTCATCCGGGTAGGTCCAGTAGGAGATACAGTAGCCAGAAAGCACGCACCAACGTCGATGCCAGGCGCCAAAGCCACTAACGTCTTCAAATATGGTCTGCAAAATGGAAATGGGAACTTTTAGCCATTAATGAGACACAGGCAAGCACCACATTCATAACAAGACAGTAAAGTCTGAACACGGCCTCCTCCGTGGGTCCTAGGATTGACAGTGAGGAGTTTTGTTCAGGCTCCTAGCCCAATTCTGACAGGATTTGCTGGAAGCCAAGAACTAGATAAGCTTCTGGAAGTTTCTAATTTTGGCAGCAGTGATTTGGCAATGGTTCACGCTCCCCAGGGCAATTTTTCTGCTTACCTGCGGTTCAGTTCACAAAGTTCTAGCACTAGATACTAAGTCAGTCCATTCTGCTTCAGTTTGGGGCAGCGGCATTTTCAAAAACGAACCAGGTCAGTGGTCTTTCATTTGGTTGGGGGCGGGGGAGTGTGGAGGGGCGAGATGGGGGAGAGAGGTGATGGACAATGGAGGCAGCCCTACTTGCCAGCCTCCCCAAAACTGGGTCTCTAGCTCCCTGCCCCAGTCAGCCTTTCTTCAATCTACTCTTAGAGAGGCCTGCATCCTAGTCCCGGCACAGCCACTTGTCTGCTGAGTGGCCTTACTCCATCACTTCTCTGGACCTCAGTTCTCTCCCCTGTCAAATGGGGATTAAGAGTGTGAGCTCCATGTGGGACAGGGACTGTCTCCAATCTGATCAACTGGTACCTACCCCGGTGCTTAGAACAGTACTTGGCACATAGTAAGCACTTAATTATTATTAGGTAGGTGGGTGCGAGACAGTCCTGACCCTTGTACAGAAACTACTGATAGCCAGCCAATGTCCATTTTGTGCCTCTGTAATAAGTGTGATGTTGAAACACAGGCTTAAGGAAATCATTTTAAAGGCAACAATATGTTTACATAAACCAAAGGATAGCTTCCATCAATAAATTTATATTCAGAACAGACTGAAACCTGCGTTTGCATTTTCCACAATGTTTACAAATTTTCCCATTTCCTTGGAAGCTGAAAGCATGGTACCCCTCAATCACTGCTGCTTAAACCAATCCAGGAAAAAAAAAGAGAGAGAGACAGAGAGAAAGAGACAGAGAGAGAGAGAGAGAGAGCCATTTCAGTCAATAGTACTTATTGAGCCATTAAGGTACATGAGTTGTACTAAGTGCTTGGGAGAGCACAGCAGAATCAGTAGAACTGTTCTCTGCTCTGAATTCCCCTTTCATTTCAAGGACAAAGTAGTTGCAGTGATAATAATGGTAAAGCACTTACTATGCTGTACAGATACAAGATAATTAAGACTGAACACAGTCTCTGTACCTCTAGACTGTAAGCTCATTGAGGGCAGGAAATGTGTCTGTTATAGTATACTCTCCCAAGTGCTTAGTACAGTGCTCTGCACCAAGTAAGCGCTCAGTAAATATGACTGACAGACTGTCCCAGACTAACTAGGCAGAAGTAGGATTTCATCTCTAATTTGCAGAAGAGGAACCTGAAGCACAGAGGAGTGAAATGACTTGCCCAAGGTCACATAGCAGACAAGTGGCAGAGCCGGGATTAAGACCCAGGTCTTCTGACTCCAGGCTCTTCCTGCTAAGCCATGCTGCTTCCCATCCGTAATTTAATTTTAGGCGCGCAGGTAGACTAAAAGTTGAGTGGTGAGCCAGCTCCCTCTTGTGTTCAATTACTGTGGTTTCTTATCTGACTAGCCACAATGGAGAATTGAATACTGTAATTAGGCAGTTCCTGAGCCAAAAAATTGGAGTGCCTCCTATCAATGGTATTTATAGAGTGCTTACTGAGGACAGAGCATTGTACTAAGCACATTGGAATGTGAATGCTGCCGGGATATAAAAATGCTTTTCAACATGAAATCTGGGGAGCCAAAATTCTATATGTGTAAAGTACAGAAACCAAAAGGAGTTAAGAGAAAATGAGTGAGTTTTACATACCAGAAAACCCCTTTCTTCAACGTGTGAATTCACTTGGCATTTTAACTTTAAATAAATATGACCTTCCAAAGGAGACAAGAAAGGTACCTATGAAAAACAAAAAAAACAAGCAATATTTTTCAATTAAATTGAGAGGATTTTATAGCGTACCAATAACCCACGCTAAAAGGGCCTTTGCCACGCATCAGCGTTAAGACAAAGAAGCAAAGACAGAGTTGAGACAATATGCTTCAGAGATAGCTGGAAATTTCCTACAGTGTTGGAAGGGCCTACTTAGAGATCTGTTCCCTGTATTGATTTGTAGCCACCTAAACAGAGAAACTAGTCCACTCAAGATTTGGGGGAAAAACTCACCAAAAAACCTCCCAAAAACCCACCCGGATATCAAGAGGCAGACTCAAAAATAAACAGTCCCCGAATAAGGCTACTTATTAGCATGGCAAGGAACTCTTTACAGGGGCATAACTCTAGGAAGCGTCTGTTCCTTCTCAGTCTCCTCAAGTCCCTTTGAGTACGTGGATGAGATCCCACCATCACCATCTTCTTCAGACTCTCTTGTACAAACTTTCCTACTTCTTTCCAGCCACCAAAAATGGTTCTCAAACCCCTCAACTCTGGATCCTCTCCACCTCTTTTAGATTTCATTGCACCTCTCAGATTCCCTCCCGGCTTTCCTCTCCCTTGATGCAAAAAAGCATCCACACCCTCAACCCCTTAGTGCCAACTCCGCACTTTCTTCAGCATTAACTCCCAGCCTCACATGGCCTCGTCAAGGTTACAACTTCCACGCAGTGCTGAAGGTGAGCAGTGTAACCTATTGTTAAGAACACAGGCTTGGGAGTAGGAGGACCTGGGTTCTAAGCCCAGATCTGCCACGTCTCTGTTGTGGAACCATAGACAAGTCACTTAACTTTTCCGTGCTTTGATTGCCTCATCTTTCAACCGGGGATTACGACTGGGGGCCCCACATGGGACAGGGACCATATCCATCCTGATTATTTTCTATCTATCCAGTGCTTAGTACAGTTCCTGGCACACAGTAAGCCCTTAGATCTAATCAAATAAAAGAAACTCAAATTGGGGATTTCCTGCCTGTAGTTCTTTGAGGTTCCCCCCATCTCTCCATTCAGTTCCCATCCTCCTCAGAGTCCCCTGCCCTCTTTTCACACCCACACTCCAAATGAAGAATTGAACCCTTAGGACTCATCCATTGGTCCAACAAATTTATTGAGTGCTTACAGTATGCAGAACACAGTATTAAGCTCTGGGAAAGTGCAATGAGTTGGTAGACACTACCCACAAGGAGCTTACAATCAAAAGAGGGGAGACTAACATTAAAATAAGTTACCAATCTTTACATAAGTGCTGTGAGGTTGAAGTGCATATGGAGTTTTTAAAGGGTTTAACAGTCCTGAGATGGAATTTACACCCAAAAAGATCATTAACTTTGGTTACCAAAGTTGGTCTCTGAAGTTATAAAGATGGCTTATCGAACCATTCATAGAGGCCATTGACCAGGTTGGCCTAAAAGTGAGGGGTCTCAGGAAGGGGGTCCCTACAGTTGAATTTGAACCCTCTGTTTGATTTTGGGATCACATTACAATGCACTGGGAAGCAACCTGGACCAGGAGACACAACTGGCCTGCGAGCCGGACCGGGACCTGAGTTCTAATGCCTCCTGTGTAATCTTGGACAAATTATTCCTCTGTGGCTTAGTTTCCTCACCTGTAAAATGGGGATTCAATTCCTGTCCTCCCTCCTACTTAGACTGTGAGCCCCATGGGAGTCAGGGACAGCATCTGACCCGATTAACTTGTATCTACTCCAGGACTTAGTACATTTGGTGTTTGGTACATAGTAAGCACTTAAATACCATAAAAACAATGCATCCATGAGCAACAGCTTCTGCTTTTTGGGATAATATGATGATGATGATGATAATAACAATAATAATAATAATAATAATAATAATAATAATAATAGTGCTTGGCACACAGTAAGCACTTAAACAATGCACTAAGCACTGGAGCACGATTATAAGATGGTCAAGTGGACACAGTCCCCCTCCACATGGAGCTCACTGTTTGAGGAGGAAGTAGGATTTAATCCCCATTTTACAGATGAGGAAACTGAGGCCCAGAGAAGTGACCTGCCCAAGGTCATACAGCAGGCTAGGGGTGGAAATGGGATTAGAACCCAGAGCCTCTGCTCTTTCCAGTAGGCCCCACTGCTTTGATAAAATGAGTTGGAGTGGAATTTCCCCTAGCAACTCTAGGGTGTGTGGCAATACTTCAGAAGATTTCCACCCTCCTCCTTTTCTTCCCCCATGCCAATTCTACTTCCTGTGAGGGAGAAATGTTTTTTGTAGCCATCTAAAAGTTAAATACATTTTTGTCTCTTTCTGAAGGAAGCTAGAAGCAGCCACTGTACTCATGAAGATTTCATAAGGCACAGCCACTATTTCCCAGAGGTGTAGCCCTGTGGTATACAGAATTTACATACTTTTTCTATAGGTACTGCACACTTTGGGAGGGGATTTCTTCCCATGGATCTTCACTAGCTCCTGCCCAGGAGCTTTCACCCATTTCTATTGGAATAATTTTGTAGATTGGATAGTGGGGTTTGATTCTGTTCCTTTTCACTGAGCCAGGTACCTCAATGAGTTTTTAAATTCTAATAGTTTCTAATTCTAACCCACATGGGCAAGTACTATCAAACAATGCAATTTTATATCTGGTAATAAAATTCCAATATCCAACAATACTTGCCCATAGGGGGTTCAGGGGTTGGAATTGAAGGGATTCTGTAACAAGGATAGAAGAGGGAAACCCAACTACCAAACATGCAAGGAAAAAAAAAATACAAGACCCAGAGCCACACAGTTGTAAAAAAAATTGATTCCCAAAAGTCTAGAAAAAGGGTAACTGATAAAAGTAAGGGTTTATATTCATTTAATCTTGCCTTGCTATTTTGAGAGAAGTTAGTGTTGGCAAAAGCAACATGCACCAGAGATAAGGGTTTTGTATTGATCAGACTGATTAGTCACAAGCAAAATAAAAACGGCAACCTTTTCCTGGAACATATAGCCCAGTAGCTGTCTTTCTTTAACATCACAATTTATCTATAAAAAATAAAAAAAGCAACACCAGCATCATTGCAATTCAGTAAGTAGCTGGAAATTCATTAAAAGGCGAATTGGCAAAACGTTTTAGAATCTTTCCTTTATGTTGGTTATGCATTCCAAAACATGCACTTTTCACATCCAATGGTGGAGAACTTTTGCCATTTGACTAGCCACTTTTGTATTTAGCTGTCTCATCTCAAAATTCCTTTGCAAATGTCATTTTCCATATGCTAATTTTCCTTTGGAAGGCCTTATCTTAGGACTCCTTTTAAGCATTATGCCTGAGAGTGAATAGTTTTTTTTACTGTTCTACATCTTGAGGGTTTCTTAAGTAATTACACATAGAGATGAAATGCTGCAGAAGTCAGTTTGGGCACTACTTTCTCTGTTCACCTTTTTGACAGGACACCACAGCCCAGGAACCCCTGCTGGGAACGTGTCTACCAACTCGGTTGCATCATACTCTCTCAAGCGCTTAGTACAGTGCTCTGCACAGTCAGTGCTCAAAAAATACAGTTGACTGATTGATTGCTGAAGAGCAGGACTTGAGAGAGATGCTGTCCTACTGGGGGGGGAGGGAGGGGAGGCAGAAGGGGTCCACTGCCGAGTAAAGGACGTGTGAGCACCTCAATCATGTCACCAGGAGGACGCATTTCTCCAGAGCTCTGTTGCTGGAAAGGGTGGAATCTTCTAAGGGGTTGGGGCTGCCCTTAAGAGATTTGAGAAATTTAAGTGTGGTACATCCACTTATTAACAACAAACATTGGCACCACCAGGCCAACAGGGCCAAGGAGAGCATTCGTTACCCACAGGCTCACGGGGTAAAATACAAGTACAAAACAAAGTAATCGGTGAAATAAAGAGCTGAAGAGAAATCACCAAGACAGCAGTAGTTACTCCAGAACTAGGACCCGGCTCCCTTTAGAATCTGATAAAACATTTAGGGAACTTTTCAAAACAGTCAAGGCAGAAATAATTTCAGATCCAGGCCTGTGAAAACAGACCAGTGTGACCACACAATCATTCTATTATTTCCAGCCATCATTCTTAGTCTGATCGACAAATAACTCCCTTTTGGGAGGGTAATAAAGTAGAGTTCCGAAGACAACAGTCCCTTATAATCGGCTTTTGATTACCTTGTCCAAAACAAATTTAGTGTTCCCTACTGAAGACAGTGAGAGAGTATGAGATCCAACAAGGGCGAAGTTGCTGGTCCGAACTGCATTGAGGCCACCTGGACTGGCTACCACTGTAGTGAAGGGGAAAAAAAAAAATAAATTGGATTCCAACAATTTGCACATTTCCTTAAAAGCCAAAGATGCAACAATTTCTATTAACAGATCTTCTTCCTCTCCCATTTTTAATCTTAAGAACCCCACACTTTAATCAGTGATATTTATTGAGTGCTTACTGTGTGCAGAGCACTGTACTAAGGGCGTGGGAGAGGACGATATAACAGAATTGGTAGACACGTTCCCTGCCCACAGTGAGCTGACAGTCTAGAGGACGAGATTAAAGTTAAATGAAGGGGGAACTCATTTTTCAGGCACTTGGAGATATCGTAGATACTTAGAGGGCAGAGGGCTGGGGTGTCTGAAGATATGACCGATTCATTCAATTGTATTTGAGCGCTTACTGTGCGCAGAGAGCACTGTATTAAGCTCATGGGATAGATGGTATTCAGATTTTAATTCTGGTTTAGGGCTGAAAAAGCAAAAGGAGACTTCAGTGCCAAACCAATTATGTGAAGTCTGGGGCAGTGCCATTTCATTCATTCAATCACATTTATTGAGTGCAGAGCACTGTACTAAGCGCTTGGAAAGTACAATTCAGCAATAGAGAGACAATCCCTGTCCACAATGGGCTTACAGCCTAGAAGATTTTCTATTTTTTTTGTTTAGCCATTTTCTTCCTTGACTTGAAAAGGTTTACCTGGGGTATGAAGATTGCTCTTCTATAAAAAGGAAGGAAAAAAAAGAAAAAAGCAGCAATTAATGTTGAGATGCACAAACAAGATCACATATTAGATCACTAACTAGCTATTGTTTAAAAAGGGCTCAAATTTTAAAATTACAAATTTGGCTGGAAAGCTATGCTTGTCCGTGTGTATGTGCATGTATGTAGGTTGGCTGCCACTCAGCATAAGTTAGAGCCAGCCTGAGGGTGGGCTACAGGGGCTAGCTGGGGGTCAAGGCAGTTAGCCAGTAGCTCGATCCAATTTCTGCCATCCTGCAATAAGAAAACCTGAAGCAGTTTAGCATTAAAGCAGGACCTGATGGACAATGGGATGTTCCTGCCACTCTATACCCCCCCACAAAATACTAAGGAGAAACCAATTTCCCAGGCCAACTTCACTCTTCAAATCTGGAAAAAAAAAAAAAAAGAGTTGCTTTGTCATCAATTATCAATACTTACAGTTGTTATAGATGTCAAAAGACGCTTTGGAGTAATAGCCTAGAAGGAAAAAATAAATAAAAATCACACGAGAAGAGGGCTAGTGTATTTAATACTGAACATTCTGAATCTCATATTGATTCAAAGTTACTATTCAAGCGGTTCCAACTAAAACAATATTGGTCAGGGATCAAATCATAAGATTTAGATTCAGCCCTGGATCTTCCACTCCCTCCTCAGGGCCGCACCTGGACGTAGTCGTACTCTACCAGTCTCGACTATGGGAGGGAGAGTGAAGCAGAGATGTCCCAGAGATATTAGAGAATACAGGACTAGAGGTTAGGAGAGGCAGCAGAAGCAGTGTGGTCTACTGGAAAGAACACAGGCCGGTTCTAACCTTGGCTCTGCCACTTGCCTGCTGTGTGACCCTGGGCAAATCATTTAACTTCTCATGTCTCAATTACCTCATCTGTAAAATGGGGATTAAGACTGGGAGTCCCATGTGGGACAAGAACTGTGTCCAACCTGATCAGTTTTTATCTACCCCAGCTCTCCTACCTTACCTCCCTGATTTCCTATAGTCCAGCCAGCACACTTCACTCAGCTAATGCCAGCATACTTGCTGTACCTCGATGCCGTCTATCTTGCTGCCGACCCTTTGCCCACCTCCTACTTTGGCCTCAAACTCCCTCACCCGTTATATAAAAGACAGACCATCACTCTCCCCACCTTCAAAACCTTATTCAAGTCACATCTCCTCCAAGAGCTTTTCCTCAATTAAGCTGTTTCTTCTACTCCCTAGCCCTTCTTCTTTACCTATGTGCTTGACTCTGAACACTTGAAGTACTTTATATTCACCAACCTCAGCCCCACAGCACTTATGTACATAGCTGGATTTTAGTATGTGTCCCCCTTCTAGACGGTAAGCTCTTTGTGAGCAGGGATCTCTCTACCAATTATGTTGTACTTTCTCAAGCACTTAGCAAAGGGCTCTGCACACAGTAAGCACTCACTAAACACCACTGATTGATTGAAGTGCATTAAAGCTTTATGAGGCGAGAACTTTGAAGTGAAACCAGTTTTAGAAGGCTTTTTCATCTCCCACTGCTTTCACCCAGTGTGACAGGATTTCAGAATTATTCCCAGTGTGATTATTTCCAGGTTTTATGAAGTCTTCCCTGCTATCCCGGTTCCGCCGCTTGTCAGCTGTGTGACTTTGGGCAAGTCACAACTTCTCTGGGCCTCAGTTACCTTGTCTGTAAAATGGGGATTAAGATTGTGAGCCCCACGTGGGACAATTTATCACCTTGTATCCCCCCAGAGCTTAGAACAGTGCTTTGCACATAGTAAGCGCTTAACATCATACTTGCCATTTGAAACAAAGCCTAACACAATTTTTGAATAAGACAGATATAACTATTGCGTTGGGGATGAAGGTATGGAAACTGAAAATGTGATCATGGTACTTACTGGGGAGGAAGGAAAATAGAAGCAGGAAAGTGTGTTATTGCTGATGAAGGAGGTTGAGAGGAAATGCAGTCACTCTAGCATAGCTTGTTGCTTTCATAACTATGCCTAATTAAAATTACTTCATATGCTAAAATATTTAACCACTATCGTCATTTACTCCTAAGTGAGAAGAGATTCCGGGGGTGGAAGGGATTTAACCACTCACTATATACCAAACACTGTACTGAGTGCTAGAATAGATATAAGATAATCAGGTTGGATAAAGAACCTATCTCACATATGGCTCACAGTCTTAATCCTCATTTTACAGATGAACTAACCAAGGCCCAGAGAAGTTTACTGATTAGCTCAAAATCACACAGCAGACTAGTGGAGGAACTGGAATTAGAACTCAGGTCCTCTGACTCCCTGGCCTGTGCTCTTTTCTCTAGGCCACACTGCTCCTCTAAATTTGAGTACTTGAGCTAAATTTAATCTGGTCTCAGGATTACCACTGTTTTAATGCTTCAGTCCTAATGATGTATTTTTCATAAATATAGAACACACTGTTGAAGTACGATTTTTCATTTTGGTTTTCAGCATTTAAGGGAATTTTTTGCCCTCACCTTAGATTTCAGAGTCTTTTTCTTCTTGTCAGGTCCTGCAATCTCCCTCTTTTGCACCTACACACACACACACACAAAGAGTATAATTTGTTTAAACTATAAATCTTTTAGGGAAAAAAAAGAGAGGGGGGGAGAAAGAGAGAGAGAGAGAAAGAGAGAAACACAGAGAGAGAAATACACAGAGAGCGATACTAACCAAACTGTAAACTTCAATATTTATTTCAAAGTCATTGGATACATCATCCCTGAAAGAGAATACATTGCAAGATTAAAGCTAAAAGGAGGAGAAATCCCCCTCATCACAAAACACCATACAATGACAACAAACCCCCCCCCACCACCACCTACGCCGCCAAAAATAAATGAGCCATAAAAGAGCCATAAAACCAGAAACAGTTTTTTTCTAAAAATAAGTTACAGAACTATAACCTCTTCTGAATGCAACTTTCTAATGGGGCTTTAATTCTTTGTTTCTATCCCTACATTGTGGAATGGTAAAACCAGCTGCCACTCAATATACCATCATATGGTTCCGGTGAAAGAACAGCTTCAGTTAGTGCATTTTCTTTGGCAAACACTCAAGGTACTTGTCATCAGAGGAGGGAAAGCAGGGAGGCTAGTGGGACCACATCCTTCCATTAGGACGCCTAGGCCACTGGAATCTGCCTTACATGAAGCCAAGAAGCAGCATGGCTAGTGGAAAGAGCACAGGCCTAGGAATCAGAAGGATCTGGTTTCTGTCTGCTTTGTAACCTTGGGTGAGTCACTTCACTTCTCTGGTCCTCATTTCCCTCATTTGTAAAACGGGGATTAAGACTGAGCTTCATGTGGGACAGGGACTGTGTCCAACCTTATTAGTTTGCATCCACCCAAATGCTTAGTACAGTGCCTGGCACACAGTAAGCACTTAAATACCCCAAAACAAAAAGGTTGTGACAGTTTGGAGCAGGGATGATCTTGCTTGGAGAAATAAGGCCAGGGATTCTTTCCTCTAAGCAATAACTGGAGATTTTTTTTTTTTTGCAGTGTGGCTCAGTGGAAAGAGCATGGGCTTTGGAGTCAGAGGTCATGGGTTCAAATCCTGGCTCCGCCAACTGTCAGCTGTGTGACTTTGGGCAAGTCACTTCACTTCTCTGGGCCTCAGTTCCCTCATCTGTAAAATGGGGGTGAAGACTGTGAGCCCACTGTGGGACAACCTGATCACCTTGTAACCTCCCCAGTGCTTAGAACAGTGTTTCGCACATAGTAAGTGCTTAATAAATGCCATTATTATTATTATTGTTTACCTTATTTGCCCTCATCTCCTCTCACCTTTATAATGTGGTACCCCTGTGGACCATGTCAAAATCAATATTCCTGTATTTCTCCACTCCGTCACACATTGTAAGTTATTATTACAATTAAAAATAACTTCTTGTATAGTGATATTCATTTAATCGTATTTGAGCACTTACTGTGTGCAGAGCACTGTACTAAGCACTTTGAAAAAACAATTCGATATATGATGAGGAATATAATCACCAATCATATTTGAGTGTTTACTGTGTGCAGAGCACTATACTAGATTATTGGGAGAGTGTAGGATAATAATATAATAGAGTTGGTAGACAGAATCCTTGCCCACAAGGAACTTACTGTCTGGAGGGGGAGACAGACATTAATATGTATAAATTATGGATAAATACTTAAGTGCTGTGGGGCTGAGGGAGGGGTGAACAAAAAGGAGCCAGTCCAAGTGCAAGGGTGACGCAGAAGGGAATGGGAAAAGCGGAAAGAGAGCTTAGGGAAAGCCTTTCGGAGATGTGCCTTCAATCAATCGAGGCTATTTATTGAGTGCTATGTGCAGAACACTGTTCTAAGCGCTTGGGAGAATACAACAGAATTAGCAGACACGTTCCCCTCCCACAGTAAAGTGGGGAGAGTAATTGTCTGTCAGATATGAAGAGGCAGAATGTAGGCAAGAAATTGGCAGTGAGATCGATGTTACTGAGGTCCAATGAGAAGGTTGGCAGTAGAGGGGTGAAATGTGTGGGCTGGATTGTAGTAAGAGCAGTAAGGTGAGGTACGAGGGAGCAAGGTGACGGTTTTTTAAAGCCAGTGGTAAGGAGTTTCTGTTTAATGTGGAGGTGGATGGGCAACTACTGGAGGTTCTTGGAGAGTGGGGAAACATGACTGAACATTTTTGTAGAAAACTGATCCAGGTAGCAGAGTGAAACATGGACTGGAGTGGGGAAGAGACAGAAGGCAGGGAGATCAGCAAGGAGGCTGATACAGTAATCCAGGTGGAATAGGATAAGTGCTTGGATTAACGTGGTAACAGTTTGGATGAAGAGGAAAGGGCAGATTTTAGCAATGTTGTAAAGGTTAATTGACAGGATTTAGTGATTGATTGAATATATGGTTAGAATGAGAGAGAGGAGTCAAGGAAAGCAGCATGGCCTAGTGGCCAGAGCATGGGGTAGAGTCAATAGGGCCTGGGGTCTAATCCTGGCTCCACCACATATCTGTTGTGTGACCTTGGGCAATTCACTTAATTTCTCTGTGCCTGTTACCTCATCCGTAAATAGGAATTAGAACTTTGAGCCCCATGTAGGACATGGACTATGTCCAACCAATTAGCTTGTAATTACTCCAGCACTTAGTAAAGGGACTGGCACAGAGTAAGCGCTTAGATATCATTAGAAAAAACAAACAAACCAAAACCCCCCCATCAAGGTTGTGTGTTTGAGACAGAAAGGATGGATGTGATGTCTACAGTGATGGGAAAAATCAGGGGGAGGACAGGATTTGGGTGTGAAGAAGATAAGGAGTTCTTTTTGGGACATGTTAAGTTTGAGGCGTCAGCAGGACATCCAAGTTGAGATGTCTTGAAGGCAGGAGGAAATGCGAGACTGTGGAGAGGGAGAGAGATCAGGGCTGGAGATGTTGATTCTGGAATCATACACATAGAAGTAGCAGTTGAAGCCATGGGAGTGAATGAGTTCTCCAAGGGAGAGGGTGTAGATGGAGAATAGAAGGAGATGCAGAAATGAACCTTGAGGGATCCCCACAGTTAGGGGGTGGGAGGCGGAGGAGGAGCCCACGAAGGAGACTGAGAACCAACAGCCAGAGAGATAAGAGTAGAGAGTCAGTGAAGCCAAGGTTGGATAACCTTTCCAGGAGAAGGAGGTGGTCCACAGGGTCAAATGCAGCTGAGAAGTCGTAGAGAATTAGGGTGGAGTAGAAGCTGTTGGATTTGGCAAAAAGGAGATCATTGGTGACCTTTGAGAGGGCAGTTTCTGTAGAGTGAGGGGACAGAAGCCAGATTGAAGAGGGTCAAGGAGAGAACTGGAGGAGAGGAATTTGAGGTAGCGGATGTAGAAGACAACTAGCTCAAGAAGTTTGGAGAGGAATAGTTTGGAAGGAAATAACTGAAGGAAGCCATGGGGTCAAGTGAGGGTTTTTTAGGGAAAGGGAGACATGGGCATGTTTGAAAGTAGTGGGGAAGAAGCCATTGGAGAGAAAACAGTTGAAGGTGGTGGTCAAAGAGAGAAGGAAGGGGGCGAATGCTTGGATAAAGTGCGAAGGGATAGGGTCCTGATGTGCAGTCAGTAGTATTTGAGTGCTTACTATGTGCAGAGCATGGCACTAAGATTGTTCCATTTCCCCTAGGCAGGGAGTACCTTGAATGTCTCTATTTTAGGAAATCTCTCCAGAGTTTGAAACCACATTTTACATGAGGTAAATTGCCATCATTCACATAAAGCATTAATTGAGAAACATGAAACATCAGAAATGTTTTTACTATGTCAATTAAAATTAGAGTGGGTGGTAGGTCAAAATGGGCAATTTCAAGGATTATTATATATTATAATTTATTTATATTAATGTCTGTTTCCCCCTCTAGACTATGCTCCTTGTAGGCAAGGAACTTGTCTACCAACTCTATTGTATTGTACTCTCTCAAATGCTTAATACAGTGCTTGATAATTAGCATCCATGATAATGATAAATGAGACCTGCAACATAGCCCAAAACAAAATTTGGGACAATTAGGTGGAGTTTTACTTACAGAGTAAGTGTGGTAGTGAATGTAAGAGCATCTCCATTCAGGGAGTTTGAAGTGTTTACTAATGGTGTTGCTACCATGTTTTCTGCTCCAGCTTTGAGGATAATTAAGAAATAATAATTTGGTGCATCTGCAAAACACAAGCAACACACACAGAATTAGGGTATACTGAGTCACAGCTGAAACTAATATATGGTACTTTATGAAATTTATAGCTGTTCCCACAGACATCCTCATGTGGCCTGAAGGACATGAAAGATGTTGACAACGGGCTTCAAAGTTCTTCACCATCTGGATTTTCCAAAGGTGGTCTGCTCTCTGACTCCATTCAATCAGGGAAACTTGTTCATGGTCTCTCAAATAAGGTCCGGTCTTCAACCTACCACATCTCACTGCTGAAGACCCAGAAGGCAGTTCTGGCTTACTTGCCCCATTCTTGCCCACCCAACCACTAGCAACCCAAATCCGTTCCCTCCTTTAGAGCTTTTCTGAGAAAGCAGCACACGTGAACCCTCTGCCAGATTAGCCTCTCCCCAGTTCCTTTTCACTTCCCTGGTCATGCCATTTCCTTTAATTTCTTTGGTATATTTCTGCAGGCATATCTGTTTTTGTCTTAATGTACAGTTGTCCACCTATCTTCCCCTATTAGATGTGAGACTATTACCTCACAGAGGGCAGGGTACATATTCTTTCTCAGGCAAAGGAATTGCTTAATACAGAATATTGTTTGGTTCTCCCTCCACCCCACACAAATTGGAACTAAGAAGATTTTTTGTAATACATTTCCCAAATGACACCATGAAAAATCCAAGACATGGAGCCCTATTCTCCTGTCTAGAGCTTATCTGAGCACTACACTGCATTTCCAGAAGCTATGGGAGAGTAATTTTATTATGCCTCATTCTTCTCTCCTTGCCAGAGCCTTCTTATTCACGTTTTCCTCCTGCCTGGAATTTCTTCCCCCCTTCTAATTTGATAGACCACAGGTCTCCCCCTTGTTCAAGTCCTGAGAAGACACCTTCCCTGATTAATTTAGTTAGATTCCATTTAGATTCTCTGCTAGCTTGTGCTCAGTATTTCTGTGCCACCTAAACACTAACTCATATGAACAGCCCCTTTACCTTCCTCTTATCTGGAAATTTAACTTCCTCACTAGACTATAAACTTCTTGAAGGCTCAGAAAGTCCACTAATAGCACACTGAATTCTTTCAGACACATAGTAGGTTCTCAAAAACTACTTTCGACTGACCTATCCACCTATTCCCTTATCCTCTGCTAGCCTGGTCAGCTACCTCATCTCACCATAGCTGACAAAGCCTTTCCCATCTTCCAAGTCTTCTCGAGAACTGACCTCCAGGAGGCTTTTCCCATCACCCAGGTTGTCTCCCATCCACCCGAAGCACATTTATACAATATTTTTCATTAGTCATGTTCTTGAAGTTAATAATATGCATGTTTTCCCTCATGCTCTCACAATGGAAATTTGTTGACCTGTCTCCTCCATTAGGTTGTAAGCTCCTCAAGGGAAAGAACTGTGTTTACTACTCAGTATAATTTCATACATGTCCAGTGATCCAAACCGTACATTTAAAATAACAATTACAATAATAATGATTGTATTTGTTAAGCGATTACTATGTGCCAAGAAAATGAACTGTACTTCTTAGCTTAACACTATAAGCTCCTCTCTCTAGACTGTAACCTCCTTGTAGGCAGGGAACCTGTCTACCAACTCTGTTCTACTCTCCCAAGCGCTTAGGAGTGTTCTGCACATCTAAGCGCTCAATAAACCCAGCTGATAATTGTAAGTGGCACAAAAATAAGGTGGCTTCTACATGTATTGGGCAAGTGCCGTCTTAACTACAGGAATTTCTATTCTGTCTGACTCACTCGGGTCAGAGTGACTTACTCTCCCAACTGCCAAAGCTGCTAGCCCCCGATTCTAGTAGCCAAACTTGGCCCTCCCTGTTCTCCCTCCTACTTAGGCTGTGAGCCCCGTGTGGGACAAACGCTGTGTCCAACCTGATTAACTTATATCTACCCCAGTGCTTGGCACATATTAAGAGCTGAATATTTTTGGGTGGGTTATTTTCGTGGTTCTTTTGATTTCAATCAACTTTAAAAAGGTTTGGCTGGGGGTGGGGGAGGGAGGTGGCGCACTTGGCAAGCCATGCAATAGAAAGGACCAAAAGATCAATGCATTGTAGGCGATACAATTCACCTGAAACTCTCTTCTGGCTAGAACAGCAGACATAAAGAGAAGTAGTAAGAAAAAAGTGATGGGAGACCAACTCAGAAGGGTAGCTCCCCAGATCACCCTATAGCTCACTGTCTAGCCTCTCAGTGCCCTCATTTGGGCTCCACGTGGCACCCTCAACCAACAAGTAAACTCGAACTAGACCAGTGATGTTTCCAGGCACCTCTCCTCCAAACCCAGCCTGCCAGCTCCATGAGAAAGAACAAGAGAACCATCCAGCTCCTTGGAGTTGCCCCAACACTCATCAATGGTATTTTGTTAAGCACTTACCGTGTACAGAGCACTGTTGTAAGTGCTTGAGCATTGAATTAAGAGCTTTTTCCCATTTATATATAGATGAGCAATGCTGCCTGGACCATTCCTCAAGAGGCAAAAGGTAAGCCTCTTATTTTCTTGTTGACGATTTAACTCAAGGGGTGGTGATGGGAGAAAACCAAAACCAAAAGACCGAGTTGCTTCCAACTGCCTCATTCCAAAAGTAAGGCACGTAAATTAATAATGATGATGGTATTTGTTAAGCACTTACTATGTGTCAAGCACTGTTCTAAGTGCTGATGGGATCCTTAGACAAACACTTTCCTTTCTGTTGGAAAAACTGAGCTCTTCCTCACTTTGAACAAAGGAACACTTCCTTCCTGGAAAGAACCCATTTCGCTTGCCTCCCTGAACGATAGATTTGGATCCATTAAGTCACGCTTTTTTAATTCCCCATTTTGGCTTACATGGATTAGCAGAGGTCTACTATGTAAAAAGGGCCTGGAGATCCAAGAAAGAAAATCCTTGGGTGATCCTTGAGGGTAAATACCTGGTTTCTGAACTGTACCACAGACGAAGTCCACTTTCAAGGGTAGACGCATTTCTGATAAAGTCAGAGAGCCTCTTGATGGAGCAAATTCGCTGGATGCAGAACTGGATTTATTCTTCCTCTGAGGGCCCTCGTTCTTCAGTTTATTTAACTCGTCCACCAAGGCAGCCCTCTTCTCAGCTAAGTGAAAAAGGCAAGTTACTTCAGAACTTTTAAGAGTTGTGGTTTTATGTGACATAGCATATAGAGTTACAGTGTAGTTTTGTTTTATACCAATTGTTCTTACAGCCGGATTAAGAATGCAGGGGATTGGTGAGGGAAAGGGGAAGAAGAGGAGCTTGGCATTGCTTAGAGTCAATGCCAGGCAAGGTTTTATAAAACTACCCATATTTAATGATTTGAAAATTGACCTGTCTCTGCTCTAGACTGTAAGCTCATTGTGGGCAGGGAACATGGCTGCCAACTCTGTTGTAGTGTACTCACCCAAGCGCTTAGTCCAGTGCTCTGAACATAGAAGCAGCATGGCTTAGTGGACAGAGCACAGGCCCGAGTGTCAGAAGGTCATGGGTTCTAATCCCTCTCCCGCCACATGTCTGTTGTGTGACCTTGGGCAAGTCACTTCACTTCTCTGGGCCTCAGTTACCTCATCTGTAAGATGGGGAGTGAGCCTGAGCCCCAAGTGGGACAGTGACTGTGTCCAACCCAATTTGCGGGTATCCACCCCAGGGCTGAGAACAGTGCCTGGCACATAGTCAGTATTTAAAAGATACCATAATTATTATTATAGTAAACACTCAATAAATACAACTGATGGAAAAGTAGAAGAACCGCATGCGTTGGCCAGAGCCAGGTTGAGTGATCCGGATAATGACTACATCAGCCCCAGGCCTGTCATCTGTCTACAGCAGGGATATTGCTGCTCTGAATGAAGACTCAGAGCAGAAGATTGGCCTGAGAACAAGGTCCTATTTTGGGATCCGCATTCCGGCCTGGGAGTTAAAACTTTTCGGAGACATCCAGGAGCCAGCTTCAGATCAGGATCATGCAAGTTGATATCAAGTACATGAGGCTCTCCTGGGAAAGTAGCACGGGTCAGGGAGTCAGGAGACCTGGGTTCTAATCCTGACTCCGCCATTTGTCTGCCGTGTGACCTTGGGCAAGTCCTATTCCTTCTGGGTCTCGGTTTCCTCGTCTGTAAAATGGGGACTCAACACCTGTTCTTCCTCCCATTTGTTAAGTGATTACTATGTGCCAAGCACTCTAAGCGCTAGCGAAGGGACAAGATAATCAGGTCAAACAGTCCCTGTCCCACATGGGGCTCACAGTCTAGGTAGGAGGGAGAATGGGTATTGAATCCCCATTTTACAGATAGGGAAACTGAGGCACTGGAGTGAAGTGACTTGCCCAAGGTCACACGGCAGATAAGAGGCAGAGCTGGGATTAAAACCCATGACCTTCTGACTCCTGGGCCCATGCTTTATCCACTACACTCTGCTGCTGTCTTGGGGTATATACATAGCGTTTGTAAATTTGTCTTCTACAGACTTTTAAAAAATAATTTGCCCCAGTCTGTGCAAATAGATTATAACTATAATAGACTATAACTAACTATATCCACTGGTTAATTATAAGTTTATGCATCATCTACCAGACACTAGTCCTTTCCGTCTATTACAAGACTCCAAGTGAAAACTGAGCAAAATTCAAACAAAGGAAGACACCACTAGAAACGGGCGGCTTTTCAACGTGCTGAGAACAAAACAAGGTTTTATAAAAGCGTTTTACATACTGGCAATCAGAAGAAGTCTCTCGGCTTCAGCTTCTTCTAGGGATCCTTTCCCGTGTTCTCCATCAATACAGCAGTTTAGAGCCTGGCTGGCCTGATAAATTACTGTCTGCTGCAAGTTGATCTCATTTTTGAGCTCCTTTTGTGACCCAATGGTTATTAAAAAAAATTAAAAGAATACAAGGAGACATTTTATACAACATTAAATTTGTTTCATCGGGTTGGGGAGAGTGATCTGTAAGGTCCTTTTGGCAGGGAATGGGTCTACAGATACTGTGGTACTGCACTCTCTGCAAATTCGTGAAGCATTCTGTATTTTTCCCTTTTTTCACCCCGCTTTCCAGTTCTGTAATTTCCTTATTTATATTAAGTCCATCTCCCCCACCTCTAGACTGTAAGCTTATTGTGGGCAGGGAATGTGTCTATTATATTGAACTCTGCCAAATGCTTAGTACAGTGCTCTCAATGCACTCAATAAATACTTAGTTCACCGCTCAGCACACAGTAAGTACTGTAATACCACTGATTGATGAAATGGACTGAATGCTAAAACAGTAGCAGTATGTGTTGGACATCCGTGGATGGTAATGCTTAGTACAGAGCTCTGAGCATAGCAGGCACTCAAGTATTACTGACAGATCAAATTTTCCCCAGTGCTCACAACCATATTTATCGAACACTTACTGTGTGCAGAGCACTGTACTAAGCGCTTAGGACAGTGCAATAACAAAGTAGAGAATAGTAGGGTGCTTAGTACAGTGCTCTGCATTTGGATTTGCACCCTTTATTCACCCCTTCCTCAGCCCCACAGCACTTGTGTATGTAGCTATAATTTATCTAATAATAAAGGTATTTAAGCACTTGCTATATTCTTACTTACTAGTGACACTTATTAGTGTCCGTCTTCCCCCAGACCGTAAGCTCATTGTAGGCAGGGAATGTGTCTGTTTAGTTCATTCATTCAATCTGTTCTCTCCCAAGCGCTTGCTTAGTACAGTGCCCTGCACACAGTAAGTGCTCAATAAATACGATTGAATGCTCTACTCACAATTCCATCAATTGATTGCAGTGTCAGGTCCAGCACCCTAATTTATAGCCTAAATCTGAAAGTTGCAGCCATCTAACATCCTCAACACAGTTTCTGCAGCATCTGTCAAGCATCTAAAACAGCAGAAACCTTCCAGATGATGACCAGTAACGTGGGATTCCATCCAAGCTTAAATGTGGATTGAATTGCATAGGTAGACTTGTGCTATTATACAGATTGTAAGGGATTGGAAAGGTCATTTTCTATCCCTTTCTCCTTGTGGATGCAGGATCCCCTTAATGTGTGTACCAACTTGGTTACATTGTACTCTCCCAAGCGTTTAGTACAGTGCACTGCACACAGTAAGCACTCAACAAATACCATTGACTGATCAATGCCACCCCAGCTTCCATTAATAATAATTATGGTATTTGTTAAGTGCTTACTATGTGCCAGGCACTGTTCTAAGTGTTTAAAGGTATTCCAGGCAAAAAGAGAAACAGGCGTAGATAGAGAAGCAGCGTGGCCTAGTGGAAAGAACATGGGCCTGGGAGTCAGAGGACCTGGGTTCTAATCTTGGCTCTGCCACATACCTGTGTGACCTTGGGCAAGTCACTTCACCTCAGTTCCCTTATCTGCAAAAATAGGGATTAAATACCTGTTCTCCCCACTACTTTGACTGTGAGCCCCAAGTGGGACTTGATAGTGTACCTAACCCAACAATTAGTACAGTGCTTAGTATCACAATTATTATTACACATAAGAATGAGATGGAAAATTAGCTCCTGTCTCACTGAAGTCACAGCATTCCTATTTTGTTTAGATTAAATAATTTTTCAGAAAAAAGAAAAAGACAAAACAACTCATACCTGCATTTTTTGTTTAATATTAACTGGACCTGGAAAGACATTTCTTTTTTCTTCCAGTTTTGAAGTAATGTCCTCTTTGCGAACAATCACCTGTTTAATTGAAGGCCGCTCTGTTTCTTTGAATCTTTGAGACCTATATGCATCAATACTTTAAAAAAAAAAAAAGATTTGGAAACAAAAGTGTTTCAACATTTGGTTTTCTTAGTGAGGACAATTGCATTGCAGCCCTAAAGTTATAGGAAGCAGAAAAAGCAGACAAATAGAATGACATCAAATCTTAAGTTATAACCATATGTTTGTGTAAATTATAAATCCAGCCACCTTAGGATAAACCATTTCCTTCTAAATGCGTCACCCTGACTTGCTTCCTTTGTTCCTCTCCCTGCTCCACAGCATTTATGTCCAGATCTGTCATTTATTTCTTTGTATTTATGTCTGTCTTTCCCCCTCCAATCTGCAAGTTGGTTGTGGGCAGGGAATGTGTCTGCTTATTGTTGCACTGTACTCTCCCAAGAGCTTAGTACAGTGCTTCACAGAGTCAGCGCTCAAATAGTATTGAATGAAAAACGGCTGTATTTTCTACCTGTACAATAAATCCCGATCATCTGAACTAATGTGATCTCCAGACTCAGCTCTAGGCACACGAGTCCTCGGGAATTTTCCTGGCGTTGGGCTTTCTTCACTCATACCGACATCCTTCCCTCCTAATACGGGAGAGGAAACAAAGACCTGAGGGAAAACACATCAGAGAGATTTCAGATCACAGGATTAATTTTCTTTCATAATTCTCACTTAAATACTTAAACCTTTAGGGTAAAAAAAATCAGCTGAGTTTTAAGGGAGGTTTTCTTTTAAAATTTCTTTCTGGAAGCATTCTCCAATAGATTTTATTGCTCAATTTGGGGATTAATAATTTTGATTATTATTATCAATAATAATAATAATAATAATAATATTTGTTAACTACTCACTATGCGTCAAGCATTGTTTTGAGTTCTGAGGAAGATACAAGATAATCGGGTCAGACACAGTTCCTGTCCCACATGGGGCTCACAATCTAAGAGGGAAAATGGGCATCTAATCCCCATTTTACAAACAAGGAGATTGAGGCACAGAGAAGTTGAGTGATTTGCCCAATGTCACACAGCAGGAAGCTGGCAGAATAGGAATTAGAATCCAGGTTCTGACTTCCAGGCCTGTGCTCTTTCCTCTAGGCAAGGCTGTTCCACAAATCAAACGAACAAAAAAATCCCAAACAAAAAGAACAACCCATCGTGGTTCCAACTCACAGT
Organism: Tachyglossus aculeatus; assembly: GCF_015852505.1. NCBI lineage: Eukaryota > Metazoa > Chordata > Mammalia > Monotremata > Tachyglossidae > Tachyglossus > Tachyglossus aculeatus. The sequence goes on along the minus strand of NC_052067.1, from coordinate 45,343,070 downwards.
GCAGAGAGTCAATCAGATTGAGAGTTTGGACTCAAGCATTGAGGCCCAGAGAAGGGAAGTGACCTACCCAAGGTCACACAGCAGACAAGTGGCAGATCCTATGCCCAGACTGAGGGGTGACACACCACTGACAGGGGACGAGGAGTGGAATCCCTGCCTTTCTGGCTTCCAAATGATAGAGGTTGGCTAGCTTTGGCTAGTCTTCCTGTCCAAAAAAGTTGATTTAACCTTCACATGACAAGTCGCTCCCATGGTGCCCAGCTTGTGAGGGTCATTGCCTCCATTCAAGTGGGCACTTTGGTCAGTTTGTTGCTAATAATAATGGTGGTATTTGTTAAGCACTTACTACGTGCAAAACACTGTTCTAAGCGCTGGGGGGATAAAAGGTGAACAGGTTGTCCCACTTGGGGCTCACAGTCTTAATCCCCATTGTACATATCAGGTAACTGAGGCACAGAGAAGTTAAGTGTCTTGCCCAGGGTCACACAGCTGACAAGTGGCGGAGCCGGGATCCAAACCCATGACCTCTGACTCCCAAGCCCGCGCTCTTTCCACTGAGCCACGCTTTAGTTTTAAATGACATGTAGGTCCCATAAAATAGATTCCAATTCTATAAACCCTCTTGACTGTAAACTTATTCATTCAATTTTATCTATTGAGCGCTTGTGTGCAAAACACTCTAAGCACTTGGGAGAGTTCAACAGTAAACAGACATATTCCCCACCCACAACGAGCAGGGAACGTTTCTGCCAACTCAGTTGCACTGTCCTCTCCCAAGCACTTGGTTCAATGATCTGCCTGTAGTAGTCGCTCAATAAATACCCTGGGTGGTTGGTGATAATCTCCAGGACTCACAATATTCTTTCCTCACACACTTTTGATTTACTTTTTTATGTTGTACAATCCATTTTGCATCCGTTCTCACCTCTGGACTTGTAACTCCAACTGTCTGGGCTAACGGAGCAAGTAAAGACATTGACGAAATATTCAGAACATCTTCCTTCTCATCACCGCTTTCGGCTCCAACTCGATCCACCCTTGGGTGAGGCGTTTCCGCGGCTTCCTCTCCCTCTTCTAGAACCTCACTAAAGATGTCATTTATCACCTCTGAACTATTGATCTCATCATCTTCATCCACACTCATTCCAGTTTCACGTACCGTTTCTGGAAAAGTTTTCCCAATATGCAGTTAGACAGGTAGAGGGGAGTCCAAATGGTATAAATTTTGATATTAGCCTTTGACAACATGGAAACAGTAACAAAATGTTCTGTCAAAAGCTTGACCCACTTCTTAAAAAAGTTGAAGTTTCTTCTCTTAATGTCAAAAAAAAAAGAGAATGACGATCAAAGGATTAACAAAATATTTTTTAGAGTGGCCAAAGCTAAGTACGTTTCCCCTCAAAGCACAGTAAGAATTTCAATAGCTTAATCTAGGATGCAGTATCTTTATCCAGCTTAGAGCAAGAGGAAAAGGAGACTAGAGCAAGAGGAAAAGGAGACTAAAGCAAGAAATCTTTGCAGTGTCATGAAATGAATATCCAGGACAGTTAGCACCTCCCAGATCACCATTTTCATGGCTACATTTATGCCCAATTTTCTCTTTATAGAAGATTGAAGGCGGGCACAGCATGCTCTAAATCTGCTTCCACAGTAAATAGCATCTTGGTAAATATTACATAAATTAGGAAAAGAGTTAAGAAAAAAAAATGCAAGCCAACCAGTCTGTGTTTTGGTTTGTTGCTTAGACTTGTGTTCCAATGCTACTTCTGAGGGCTTTTCCTGTTGTAAAGATGATGAGGTCTTCAAGTAACTAGGCTTCGGCATTTCAGGTGTGGCAAGACCTAGAAAATTTGGTCAATACACAATATTGCTAAATCGCACAAAACAGCGGAGAAGTATTCACAATTACAAATGCCTCAATTCCGAAGCTCTAAATCCCACTAATTGATCAATGGTACTTACTGAGCATTTCCTGTATGCAGAGCACTCTCAACGTTTGTTAAAATGATTGCTGGTCAGTCATTTGTATTTACTGAGAGCTTACTGCGTGCAGAGCACAGTACAAAGAACAGGCATATTTCCTACCCGCAATGACAGTTTAGATGACTGTTGTTCCCCTTTGGACTGTAAGCTTATATGGGCAGGGAACGTATCTGCTAATTCTATTGTACTGTACGCCAAGCACTTATTACAGTGCTCTGCACCTAAGTAAGCACTCAGTAAATACCACTGATTGATTCTCTTACAGTTCAGGTGAATTTGATGGGAGGACATAAATCTTGTTCTATTTCCTAGCCCATCCTTCTTTTCTCCGGTATTCCTCTATCCCACTAGCCACTCATCTCCCAGCTTTCTCTTCCTGCTAAGTTGCTCCTTTCCATGCCACAATTCTCTCTTTATACACACTACTAGAACATGCACCCCTGTTTTCAATCCACTAAAAATCCACTTCTAGTGAAACTAGGGCAGCAAGAGAGGAATCCAGACAATTGAGAAGTAGTGTGACCTTGACGGAAAGAGCATGGGCTTGGGAGTCAGAGGACCTGGGTTCTAATTCCAGCTCCACCACTTGTCAGCTGTGTGACCTTAGGCAAGGCACTTCACCGTGCCTCAGTTACCTTACCTGTAAAACAGGGATTAAGACTGTGAGTCCTATGTGGGGCAGGAACTGTCCATCCTGAATATCTCATCTATGCCAGTGCTTAGTACAGTGCCAGGCACATGAGTGTTTAAACACCATTAATTAAAAAAAAAAAAACCTAGAGCATAAATATTCAAATAAAATTCCAGGTTCTAAAGCTAACTGGGATCCTGTCTTCCAGAGCCAAATCTCAGCCTTCGTATATAAAATACTTTGGTTTATCTGGATGTAGTTTATCCATGTTGCAAGTTAACCATGCTCTTCCTTCTTCAAAGAGAATGGAGACATCTCTCATATAATATATCATTTTATAATAATAATAATAATATTTGTTAAGCGCTTCCTATGTGTCAAGCACTGTTCTAAGTGCTGGGGTAGATACAAGGTAATCAGGTTGCACACAGTCCTCGTCCTTCAGCCCCATTTTCCAGATGAGGTAACTGAGTCCCAGAGAAGTGAAGTGACTTGCCCAGGGTCACACAGCAGACATGTGGCAGAGCCAGAATTAGAACCCACGACCTCAGACTCCCAACCCCATGCTCTTTCCACTACGCCATGCTGTTTCTTGCTTCAGGAGACCCAGAAAACGTGGTTTGTGGTAAATAAGGTTTGAGCTGTTCAGTGCAGCACGACGCTGCATTTCCTGTCGTCACGGCTTAGGGAGCCTATCAGCTTGGCTGCACCACCACACCTGTCACTCAAGTGGCCAATCTCCAAGAATCGCTCACCTTCACCACCAGAGGCTAGGCCTGAGAGTTGAGCTTAGAGTGCATTTCAACCAAAATTAGTGTGATTGGCTCTAGCCCCCCAACCTTCTCAAATGTACTGGAGCACAGGGAGAGGTATTAGATGGTGGGGGGAGTGAGGGGCAGGTTTTTGTTTCCATTCAAAGGAAGGAGGGGGAAATTATTATTAATAAAATCAATCAGTGGTATTTGTTGAGTGCTTACCATGTACAGAGCACTGTACTAATAATAACGATGGTATTAAGCGCTTTCTATGTGTCATAATAATAATGATGGCATTTGTTAAGCGCTTACTATGTGCAAAGCACTGCTCTAAGTGCTTGGGAGATTACAAGGTGGTCAGGTTGTCCCACGGGGGCTCACAGTCTTCATCCCCATTTTACAGATGAAGTAACTGAGGCACGGAGAAGTTAAGTGACTTGCCCAAAGTCACACAGCTGACAATTGGCAGAGTCGGAATTCGAACCCTTGACCTCTGATTCCAAAGCCCAGGCTCTTTCCACTGAGCCACGCTGCTTCTCTAAGTGTCACGCACTGTTCTGAGCGATGGGGTAGACACAAGCTAATCAGGTCAGACACAGTCCCAATCCAGTCTTAATCCCCATTTTCCATAAGAGGGAACTAAGGCCCAGAGAAGAAAAGTGACGAGCCCAAGGTCACACAGCAGACAAGTGGCAGAGCCGGGAATAGAACCCAGGTTCTTCTGACTCCCAGGCCACTCCTCTTTCCACTAGGCCACATTGCTTCTCAACCATAGTAAGCATATTCTGAGATAGACTACTCATACCCACTAGACCACGTAAAAAAGGAAAAAAAAAAAACCAATTACTCACCTACAGGTTCTGTACTGAGAGATTCTACTGCCACCTGAGTTTGGGGGATCATTTCTGTTGCTGAATGTGAAGTTACATCAGCATCAACCACTTGCTTTCTTGGCGGAGTACTCTGATCTAAGGTTTCCTGTACAGAGGAATTAAGTAAAAATATGCACATTCCAAAGTAAGCACCATTTTTAACGTTCTTAACTGTGCCTAGCACTTGAGAGGAATCCTAAAAGGAGGTCATTAAGATGACTGGGGGCAAAAGGAAAGATAAGCTCCCATATCATGATTCTTCCAACAGAAAAGCTCCATGCTGAGATCCAAGGCGAATGTGGATTTTTGAAAGTTGAGGGTGATTGGCCCAAAATAAGAAAGAAAAGGTGCGAGAGAGAGAAAAGGCAAGAGAGAAAAGGTGAGAGAGAAAAAAGGCGAGAGAGAGAAAAAGAGAGAAAAGGCAAGAGAGAGAGAGAGAGAGAGAGAGAGAGAGAGAGAGAGAGAGAGAGAGAGAGAGAGAGAAAATGAGTGAGGAAAAAAGGCAAGAGAATTTTTAAATTGCCACACTTTGGAAGCTCAAATTACCATTTTGGTTTCTGGTAGCTTGCTGCTAGAAACGTCCCCGTTCTCTACGCTCCACAGATTGCCTCTGTCAAACCGACCTCGAAGACATTCAAGCTCTTTTTCTCGTTCCTGAAATTACAGAAAGGCCATATCTAAATCAAATCAAGGGTATTTATTGAGTACTTACAGTGGGCAGCGCACTATACTAAATGTTTGGGAGAGTACAATAGAGTTGATAGACACAAATACTGCTCACAAGGATCTTAGCAGCTAAAGTTCACCAGTTTGCTTAAAGCACTGCTTTTAAATCTATCTTGCCCTTCAGCATTTTTCTGATCATCTTCCTAAGGACCCCATTAGCCCAGAAAACATCACAGCCACATTAAAGGAAATGAGATGCTGGTATTGGCTTCACCCCGGAGACAAAGTGAAGATTGTAGTTCACATTCTGTGTCTACTAACTCTGTCATATTGTACTCTTAGTACAGTGCTCTACACAGTAAGAGCTCAAATATCATTGATGAAACAACAACACCCCTCAAAACACAATCATTTAATGTTTACTGTGTGCAGAGCACTGTACTAAGAGCTTGGAAGAGCACAATATAACAATATATCAGATAGATTCCCTGCCCATAGTGAGTTTACAGTATTGGGGGGCGGGGCGGGGGGAGATGAACAAAGGGAGCGAGTCAGGGCAATGAAGAAGGGAGTGGGAGAAGAGGAATAGAGGGCTTAGGCAGGGAAGGCCTCTTGGAGGAGATGTGCCTTCAATAAGGCTTTGAAGCAGGACAGGGGGGAGAGTGTCTGCTGGATATAAGGAGGAGGGCATTCCAGGCCAGAGGCAGGATGTGGGTGAGAGGTCGGAGGTGAGACAGACAAGGTAAAAGTGAGAAGGTTAGCAATAGAGGAGCGAAATGTGTAAGCTGGGTTGTAGTAGAAGAGTAGCAAGGTGAGGTGGGGGCTTAAGGGGATTGAGTGCTTTAAAACCGATGGTAAAGGAGTTTGTTTGATGCCGAGGTGCATGGGCAACCATTGGAGTTTCTTGCGGAGTGGGACAACATGACCTCAGCGTTTTTGTAGGAAAATGATGCGGGCAGTGCAGTGAAGTATGGTCTGCAGTGGAGAGAGACAGGAGGCAGGGAGGTTGGCAAGGAGGAAGATGCGAGGTAGGATGACTGGATTAATGTGGTAGCAGTTTGGAAGGAGAGGAAAGGGCGAATTTTAGCAATGTTGTGAAGGTCGGACACACACTCTCTCGCACGCATTTGTGTGAACTTTGGAGTTCACCAAGGCCTACCTTCTTGAGCTGCTGGGCTAAGTTTGCAGTGGAAGACGCTGCATTTTGTTTAAGCAGTCTTTCTTGGATGGCTTTTGTATTTGGAGTGATAATAATGGGAGTCTTATGTCCTGAAGCAGGAACTGGACTCTGTCTGCTGCGTTCTTGGCAACGCTCACCAAAACGTTCCAGGAAAGGCTTAATTCCTACAAAGTCATTTTTGAAGAAAGTCAGACTCAATTTGAAGATCACACATTCTTAACATCTTTCATGGCTGTTTTTTAAAACTATTTCTGATTTCCCAGGCATGAAAAATTACTCACTCGGTAAACTCAAGTTACAAAAGTATAAAAGCATACTTCGTATTTAGAGGGGACACTGTTGAGGGTGGGATTCCAGCTATGTGGGTGAAATACAAAGTTAACTCCAAGTGTGAGTCTTCAGTTTTATTTTGCTTTTGAAGACTTTCGACCAGTTTTTAAACAAAACAAGCAATTATCTTTTATCTACCTCATTGCTTATTACAGTGCCTGGTACATAAGTGCTTAAATACCATTATTATTCTTATGAAAGAAGAAATACAAACAATGGATAATCCACAAACTGGACAGACAACTCCCAAATAATTGAAATTCAACTGTATCCCTGATCAAACATTTTTCCAAGTATTGACCTGCCAAAATTGCCATCATCTCTAAAACTATCTGAAACATCGGCTGTGAACTTATCCATCATTTAATTTGCTAAGAGTGAATTCATTATCCTAGAACCTGAGGAATCAAATATCATGGCAACAAGTATTTTCCTATTCACTCTGATTTTCCTCTCTGAGAAAAAAAAGGCACTTTAAAAAGGCAGAGTTCTACAAAAAAGTAAACAAAGTCACTAGATACAAAGGTATTACACGATTTGTAAAAAAAACCCCACAAAACATAAAAACTGGTTTTATGCATCATCCCTAATTTAACTTGACTTTGAATGCCTGAAAAATTTGGGTTTTCAAATTATTTAGTGTTTAGTGCAAATGTTACTCAAAATAACCCTAAATGTGAAAATTACTGGGAATTGTCCAAATACAAACAAAAAAGACATCAATATAGTAGATTGAGGACATCCTCCATCTTCCGCCACCTAACTAGGGACAGGAACCATTGATGCCTGTCTACTTGTTTTGTTTTGTCTGTCTCCCCCTTCTAGACTGCGTGAGCCCATTGCTGTGTAGGGATTATCTCTATCTGTTGCCAATTGTACTTTCCAAGCACTTAGTACTGTGCTCTGCACACCATAAGCACTCAATAAATACGACAATGAATGAATGAATGAATGTTTAATTCCCACCTTTGCAATCTCTCCCGGCTCTAAAGTGCTCTGTCACAGTAAGCAGTTTTATGGACAGGGAACGTGTCTGTAAATACAACTCTTGCATTGTACTCTTCCAAGTACAGAGTACAGTGCTCTGCACTGTAAATACCACTGAGTGATAATATTATCTAAAGCCCAGGATCGAACAGCTTTTCGCACCTCAAAAATTGACTCCTGAAAAAATGCATTTACCTCTAGTCACCTGACTTGCACCATTCAATAATAATAACTGTGGTATTTGTCAAGCGCTTACTATACGAAGCACTGGGGTAAATACAAGATCATCAGGTCCCACATGGGTTCACAGTCTAAGCAGGAGGGAGGACAGGGATTGAATCCCCATTTTACTGATGAGGGAACTGAGGCACAGGGAAGTTAAGTGACTTGCCCGAAGTCACAGAGCAGGTATGTGGCAGAGCTGAGACTAGAACTTCGGTCCTCTGACTCCCAGGCCTGGGCTCTTTCCACTAGGCCGTGCTGAGATTCAAAATTTTAACTGACTAGATTTCATCTCCACCGAGTGAAGTTAGAGCCGGTGGGGGATGACGTGCTACCTCTGGAAAACTCTTCCTTTTCATATCCAACAGATGACTCTCCCCACCTGCGAGGCCTTATTGAAGGCACATCTCCTCCAAGAGGCCTTCCCTAAGCCCTCATTTCCTCTTTCCCTTCTGCGTTGCCCTGACTTGCTCCCTTTATTCAACCTCCACCCCCATAGCACTTGTGTCTATACCCATAATTTATTTTATATTGTCCATCTCCCTCTCTAGACTGTAAACTCTGTGTGCTGGGGGAATGTGTTATGTGTTGTTCTCTCCCAAACGCTTAGTACAGTGTTCTACATACAGTAAGGACTCAATACGATTGACACTCCAAAATCCATCCTGTGCCATCCATCCAACTGCCACCTCACCCTTCTACGCCATTTAATCTCAGCCTCCGATGTACCCCTGTACGTATTATATGAGCCCTACAAGTTCTCCTACTAGACTGTAAACTCCTGAATAGCAGAGATGGTGTCCAACTTTTCCATTCATTCATTCATATTTATTCTCCAGAGCGCTTAGAGTACTGTGCTCTTTACCCAGTAAATGCTCCACAATTATTTATGGTGAAATTGCATTATGTTTTGTTAGTTCTGAAAGCACAGTAAAACACAATTGAAAAATAAATCACTTTAAAGTCATTTTTATCTAGGAAGTAAAAATGGCATTAACCTGGTGTTGTAGGCTTGTCTTTGTGTTGAAATTGTACATGTGTCCCTCTATTTGGCTCTTCTTTGAACGGTTGAGAAGAGGGTTTCCCAATTGGCTTAAGTTCTTCTGATTTTAGAGGGCTAGAAGGATTTTCTCGGTGTGATGCTGGTGTTTGTATTCCCCTTTTAGGGCTGGTAATATTCAATTTAGTAGATTTAGCCAAGGAAGGCGCATCTTTCTGGAAAACAAAAATGTGTACCGCAAGAGTCTGCAAGCTTTCAACAAAGAACCAAACAAAATGACTTTAGGCAGTTAGGGACGCAAAAGCCAAGCATGCAAATTAAACACAATAACTAAATGCATTTTACTTCATTGTGGAGGTGTAATTATGAAGTAAGGGGAAAGGAGAAGGCAGGAAAAGAGACGAGAGAAAAAATTAAAATCAACAGTATTTGAGCGCTTACTGTATGCAGTGCACTGTACTAAGTGCTTGGAAGAGTACAATACAAGTCTATCTCTTCAGTAGACTTGTTAATCAGGTGTTAATATCAATTAGAATCCTAGAATAGTGCTTTGCACATAGTAAGCGCTTAAATGCCATTATTAGTTACATCTTTGCTGGCACTGCTGGTGTATTTAACTGGGATTGAGAGGAAGCTGCAGACCACAACAACAACAAAAATCAAAGGGGGTCATTCTGAGTGTGATAGTTTACGTATTACATGGGTTATACCTAATTTGAGGGGAGTAGATAGGGTGGGGAGGATTTCAACATTACAATCTTAGTACTCCCATTCATGACGGTAAAGTCACTGCATGAGCAAAAACTATTTTCCTTTCACAGTAAGGTACTACTGAGCTTGCTATATTTAACTCTGATGGTCAAAATAAAATTTAAAGCAAGTAGAGTTTAACATTGCCCGACAGGAGAGATTAATATCTTACAGTTTTGTTTTGCTATAAAAACCCAACATTTTTTTAAAAAAGAAAGCACTTAATAAAAATCAAAGCTATAACCACTTACCCCTGCAGCTGCGGCTTGATTCAGAGGTACATTTGCATCTTTTGGAAAACAGCATGTAGTTTCCTGTTTAACACTGCTACTATTGATCCTAGCAGATGCTCCATTTGTAGTGGACAATTTGGATAAACAAACAGTACCAGGCTGTTCTTGGGCAATGTTTTGTTTGGCAGATGGATGCGTTAGATCATCTTCCCAAGAACCAATTGTGGCAGCAAGATTGGCTAAACGACCCCTTCTCCCCACCGGTGTTTCAGCTGGGCCTGAAAGAGGTGGTTTGGGCGGAGAAGCTTCCTGTTTCGTTGACTGTGTTGGTGGCAGGTAAGAACTTTCCGGCAGGTCATCTAAAAATGGAGTTTTAAAGGGGGAAAACAACAACATCAACAAAAAGAAATAAAAAAGGTGCACATTTTATTCCGACAATCCCAAAGTACAGTTCAAATTGAGGCCCATTTTTCATGATTATTACACTCTGAATTTCCCAGGTATCACAAAATGATAAATGTAATTATAACCCCTGTAGCAGTCCCCAAATCCAGAAACTAAGTTTTTGTCTTAAGCACAGTTTCCAGAACAGATGGACATTCGAGTTCCAAAAAAATAGCATTTTTAGCCACTTGAATGGATTCCCATCTGATGTGTCCAAAAAAGAAGAGCTTTCAGGACATGAATTGAGTGTGGCCATAATAAGGACTTCAAAAAAATATGAATTGCATTTCCTAATCTATGATAAAACCTAACTGAGTCCCTTGTGGTGAGGGAAAGTGTCTGCAATACTATTCATTCGTGTTTGAGCACAAAGCACCGTACTAAGCACTTGGGAGAATGCAACAATAAACAGACATTCTCTGCCCACAACAAGCCTTCAGTCTAGAGGGGGAGATGGACATAAATATAAATGACAGATAGGTACATAAGTGGTGCAGGGCTGGGAGGGGAGATGAATAGAGTACCAACTCTGTAGTTGCTCCATTTAAGTGCATAGTACAGTGCTCAGTAAATACCACTGATTGATTGAACTCAATTATCTGGAATACAAAGTCTCAGGCCCAGAAGCACAGGTACCTAAGATGCCTTTTTTCTTCCCAACACACTCCTAACCAAGGTAAAATAAATCAGGCTGCAGGGGCCTCTAGACTGTAAATTCATTGTGGGAAAGGAATGTGCCTATTGTTGAATCGTACTCTCCCAAGCTCTTAGTACAGTGTTCTGTGCCCAGTAAGTGCTCAAGAAATACAATTTAATGAATGAATTAATGAAAGGTGACCATCAAGATGACCTTCTTGATCCATAGATTAGTCAGCCAGAGCATTACTGGTGCAGGCACACTACCGTTCACACATTAGTGCCCACTTCCACAAGTATCCCGGCTCTGTCACTTGTCTGCTGTGTGACCTTGGGCAAGTCGCTTCACTTCTCTGGGCCTTAATTCCTTCATCCTTAAAGTGAGGATTAAGAGTGTGAGCCCAATGTAGGACATGGACTGTGTCCAACCTGATTAGCATGGTAGCAGGCACATAGTAAGCGCTTAACAAGTACCACTTTTTTAAAAAAGGATAACTCTCCCTTTGAAAGGTGACCTGGTGTACAAAAATAAATTTCACTCTGCTATAAATCCAATAACTGGAATTATATACACCAAATGATTACCGCTTCTATAGACTCAAGGTTCACTGAATCAATCTGTGGTATTTATTGAATGCTGTTGTACAGCACAATACAACAGAGTCAGTAGACAAGTTCCCTGTCCACAGGGAGCTTAAAGTCTAGAGGGGAGACAAACAATTTGGGTTTTTTTAAAATGGTATTTGTGAAGCACTTATTGTGTGCGATACTGATCTAAGTGCTGGGATGGATACAAGCTGATCAGGTTGGACACAGTCCATGTCCCACATGAGGCTCAGTCTAAATCCTCATTTTACAGCTGAGGTAACTGAGGCTCAGAGAAGTAAAGTGACTTGCCCAAGGTCACCCAGCAGACAAGTGGCAGAGCCGGGACTAGAACCCAAACCCTGACTCCCAGTATCCCATGCTGAATCTGCTAGGCTTTGCTGCTTCTCAAAGAACTATAAGATGTAAATGAATTACAGATACGATGCGTGTTTATATCCTACCATTACTATCCCAGTGTCGGCGTTGTTCAGCAAGTTTCTGCATTCGGCTTTTAATTGTCGGGGCAACGGGTGCGTTGTGTTTTGAATTTGGCATTTCCGTCTCACGTGGCTGTGAAACGAGGCCAATGGGGGAGGCCCGGTTAATACTGGCTTCTCGTGGCTTGGGGGTGGCCTCGGACGACAGCAACTTTGGAGAAGGAGGGCTTGTGGGGGTCAACTCAACCACCTGCTTATTTTCCAGGTCAGGAACGGGGGCTTCCGTATTGCCGGAACAACGGCGTTTCGATGGGGAGGGTTTTGTGCAAGTTGTCTCTAAGTGGACAAAAATGGGAAAATTAGGACTGATTAGAACAATCTTTCTGTTGAAGAAACACATATCTCACTTTCTCGACTACAGCCTAATATCACTCTGCTGATTGTTGTATAAAGTCATGACTTCTTTCTGCAGTTTAGGGAGATGGCCTCTCAAGACACATCACTTTAGGGTCTTCTAAGTGGATTAAGAAAATAATTCAATTTAGAGAATTCTCCACTAGATTACATATAACATTTCACTCATTCAATCCACCACTTGTCTGCTGTGTGAACTTGGGCAAGTGACTTCACTTCTCTGTGCCTCAGTTACCTCATCTGCAAAATGGGGCTTAAGACTGTGAGCCCCATGAGGGACAGGGACTTTGTCCATCCGATTTGCTTGTATCCACTCCAGTGCTTAGTACAGTGCCTGGCACATAGTAAGTGCTTAACAAATACCATAATCATCATCATCAATCGTATTTACTGAGCGCTTACTGTGGGCAGAGCACTGTACTAAGCACTTGGTACAGACATATTTGATCTGTCTCAGACTAAATGCAAAGTATTTTCAGTTTTGCTGAGAGACAAAGAGTATCAGTAAACAGGCTATCCAGAGTTAAATTGCATACTGTTAAATCAATCCATTGACAATCCTCCAGAGAACTTGTATTTTAATAAGCCTCACAGAGCCCTTGAGTTTATTCAATCTAAACATCTGTTACAGAAAAGCTGCCTCGGCAATTCGACACACAAATACACACCATTAAAATATCGTTTAAAAAGAAGTAGTTTGCTGAAAGATAAATCTGCAGGAAGAAGTCAGCTGTAGTATTCCTGCTCGAACCCAGTACGTTAAAAATGCAAGTCGTACCTTCACCACTTGGCAGGGGAGGGGGCTGGTTGCTTGTCTCTGAAAGAGGCTCTCTGGTTCTCTTCGTTTGGGTCATACTCCTAATGCCCGCTGTGGGCCTTTCCGCCATCTTCCTCTGTAGATTCTCTCGTCTAGCACGAGTGCGTTCAAGCAGTTTCTGAAATGTGAATGAAAAATATTACGTTTTTCATGGATGATGTTCCATTGTGGAATGGAATAATAAGACCGGTGTGGGCAGGGATTGTCTCTCTTTACTCCTGAATTGCACTTTCTAAGCGCTTTAGAAGCACTCAAATACGATGGAAGACTAGTGGTATTTGTTAAGCACTTACTACGTGCCTGGCACCATACTAAGTGCTGGGGTGGATATAAGCAAATCGAGTTGAACACAGTTCCTGTCCCACGTGGGGCTCACATCTCAATTTCCACTTTACAGATGAGGTAACTGAGGCCCAGAATTAGAAACCATGACCTTCTGACTCCCAGGCCTATGCTCTATCCACTACACCATGCTGCTAATGTTGTCATCCAAAGTTTCAATCAATCATGTTTGAGCGCTTACTGTACACAGAGCACTGTACTAAGGGCTTGGGAGAGTATACAATTAAGTTGGTAGACATGTTCCCTACCCACAGAGAGCTTACAGTCTAGAGGACTTATTTGATTTCCAAAGCCAAATACAATTCTTAAAAACTATAGTTGCATTCTGACCTTCTGATTACAGGGTGCAACCAGATAATATATTGCTTAAAAGTGTAGTTCTATCATATGTACACTCACTGTACCTCGTTCTCGCCTGTCCCGCCATCGACCCCCGGCCCACGTCATCCCCCGGGCCTGGAATGCCCTCCCTCTGCCCATCCGCCAAGCTAGCTCTCTTCCTCCCTTCAAGGCCCTGCTGAGAGCTCACCTCCTCCAGGAGGCCTTCCCAGACTGAGCCCCTTCCTTCCTCTCCCCCTCGTCCCCCTCTCCATCCCCCCATCTTACCTCCTTCCCTTCCCCATAGCACCTGTATATATGTATATATGGTTGTACATATTTATTACTCTATTTATTTATTTATTTATTTATTTTACTTGTACATTTCTATCCTATTTTATTTTGTTGGTATGTTTGGTTCTGTTCTCTGTCTCCCCCTTTTAGACTGTGAGCCCACTGTTGGGTAGGGACTGTCTCTATGTGTTGCCAATATGTACTTCCCAAGCGCTTAGTACAGTGCTCTGCACATAGTAAGCGCTCAATAAATACGATTGATTGATTGATTGATGTACACTTTTCTGTGTACTTACATATTATAAATTAGGATGTCCCAGTTCCTCTGGAAAAGTAAGACATTCCCTTACATGCGATTATATACATACTGCCATGATATCACTATTGTTTACTCTCTAAAGTAAAAAAAGGGTGATGACAATTTTAAATAAAGGAATTGTATTATACTACTTTATCAGCAGTTATGTGTCCAGTACTGTTCTAAGCCCTGAGGTAATCAGGTGGTTCACAATGAAAGTAATATAATGAAGCTGCAGAAGTAGATTCTTGTTCAGCTCACTGTGGTAGTGATTTTCTCACTTCAGTGAAGAATGTCACTAAGTTCTTCACTATAGAAAAGTTGAGAAGCATTCATTCATTCAATTGTATTTATTGAGCTCTTCCTGTGTGCCAAGCACTGTGTTAAGCACTTGGGAGAGTACAATATAACAGAAGCAATGTGGCCAAGCAGAAATCCAGGCCTGGCCGCTTCCATGTACCTGCCCGTGACCTCGGGAAAGGCACTTAAGTTGACTTGGACTTCAGTTTCCTTATCTGTAAAATGAGGATTAAATTTTTGTACTCCCTCCCACTTAGGATATGAGCCCAGTGTGAAATGAGGACTGTATCTTGTATGTATCCCAGTCTTTAGTGTAGCGCTTGTCACACAGTAAGCACTTAAATACCAAAACATTTATCAGGAATTTGTTCCAAGTTGGTCACTGTCTTAAAAAAACTGCATGGCAGGTAAACACCTTCTGAAATCCCAACACCCTTTGGTCATATTTATGAGTTCATACACTTTCTTGAAAATTGAGATGACTTCCAAATCACAAGATTTGGGCTGGTGTTGGAGAAACCATAACTACATCTGTTTTGTTATCCTGTGAAAATATGTTACATCGTCAAAGAAAGAAGTTCCTCCTTGGACAATGAGATGCACTTAACATTGGTATCTGCATTACACTTTTCTAAAACGAGGGCTCCTCAATACTACTTCTTCGATTATATGCTCAAAGATCCCTTCAACGCCTTGAAAATCTGACCCAAACTGTACGCGGTTTGTCCCAGAATGGACTGTAAGCTCATTATGGGCAGGGAACGTTTCTGCTAATTCTGTTGTTCTGTACTCTTCCAAGTGCTTAGTTCAGTGCCCTGCACATAGTAAGCATTCAATAAATACCATCGATTGGCTGCTTACTGTCAGCCCAGAAGAGGAGCCAATATGAAGAGGTGTAACTTTGGCCAGAACAGGAGGCTTATAGTTGGGGTAAGGCAGCAGAAAAAAATGCAAATTCTATTTTTTAGCTTCCTGCAGGCTGGGGTATGGTATTAAACATCGGTTGAAGCTTGTATATAATGGTTCATAATGGTGAGTTTTTGTTATGAGTTCAACCACCTTTTTTTGCCAACCTCTGAGCTCTCAAACTTAAGAAATGGGCTTCTGGTTTTCTTCTAAACTTCTGAATTCAAAATGCTGCACGTAAATCAGTTTATATTCAACACATTCCTCCTCTAAATGTAGAACGTGTTCTGATGTATTCAGCCACGCCCACATTTTCTCTTTTCCGTTAGGCCAGCTTCTGAGTCACAGAGTTTCAGTTGCTGTGGCCAATAGGTCATAAGAAAGGAATGTGTGCCTAAAATAAATTTGAGTTCTACTGGCTCATAATGTATTGAGACATAGTAGCTGTAGAGTAAGTACATGTGATCCCCACCCTCAAGGAACTTACAGATCTACTAGGGAGACCCTAGGTGCTTAAGACAGTGCTTTGCACATAGTAAGTGCTTAATAAATGCCATTATTATTATTATTATTATTAGGAAGTACAGAGACAAAGTCCTACTTTTAAAAAAGTCACACCTCCTCTAAGAAGGCTTCCCTAACCTCTTATTCCCCCTCCTTTCTGTGCTGTCTATGCACTTGGATCTGTATTTCTTAAGCACTTTGTTACTCACCCAATCCCACATCACTTATGCATATCCTAAAACCCTGTTGCCCCTATCTGTAATTTTTCTTAACACCTGCCACCGTGATAAACTTCTTGACGTTACAGGATCACATCTAGCACCTCTATTGTATTATACTCTCCAAAGTGCTTAGTACAAAGCTCTTCGTATAGTAAGCGAAAGCGCTCGACAAATGCCATTGATGGATTGGGTGGTGCAGAAGGGAGGGGAAATAGGGTGGGGAGATCGAGATTAGTAGTCAGGGAAGGTTTTCTGGAGGAGATCAGTTTTTAGTAGGGCTTAGAAAACAGGAAGAGTGATGGCCTGTCAGATATTAAAAGGGGAGGAAGTTCCAGGCAGGTGAGTGGGCAGCCATGGGCAAGGGGGGCAACCGTGAGAGAGATGAGAATCAGGCACAGTGAGCAGGTTGGCATTAGAGGCACTCAAATTCCATTGACTGCTTCATTTTCCAAGCTCTACTGTTACACAAGAGGAAGTGTCTTTTTTAAAAGATTGGTTTGCTTGAATTTTTCAAATGAACAGATACACCCCTACCCCACAATCTCCTATCCCTAATCTATTTTAGTGTCTGCCTCCCCCATATTAATAACAATGATTATTATTATTATTATTATTATGGTACTTGTTAAGCCCTTCCTATGTGCCAAGTACTGTTCTAAGTTCTGAGGCAGATAAAAATTAATCAGGTTGGACACAGTCCGTCACATGTGGGGCTCACAGTCTTGATCCCCATTTTACAGATGAGGTAACAAGCCCAGAGCAGTGAGGTGACCTGGCCAAGGTCCCACAGCAGACATGTGGCAGAGCCTGGTTTAGAACACAGGTCTTTCTGACTCCCAAGCCCGTGCTCTAACCAGTAAGCCACACTGCTTCCCTATGGGGATGTGTCAATTCTGTTGTACTGAACTTTCCCAAGAGCTGAGTAAAGTACTCTGTACCCGAAAGTGCTCAGTGAATACCCCTGATTAATCTTCTTCAGGTGACAGCCCTTATACAATTGTATATACAATTATTTAATTGTATTTATTGAGCACTTACTGTGTGCAGAGCACTGCACCAAGACATTCATTCCCCTCAAAAATATTATGCTCTAACAAGCTGGGTATAAAATGGTCATTTCCCCGTTTCCTCCCACCCCCATCCCAAACAACATATGGAAACACCATTTGTTCTATACATGTGCTTTGGAAGAAAGCCTGGGAATTTCATTTTCCAAAGGCTTCAGGCATTGTTTGGATTAAATTATTCAAATAGGGGTAAATACATAAGTGAAACTATGGACTACAGAACCAGTAAGACCTTTTTAATATACTCCCTGTTCCCCAAAAGATAAACAGATCAAGAAATTTGGACCAGAACGATGGATTTATTAATTGAACAGAGGAGAGGAAGATGCCTTAGAGCACTACATAGAAATCAGCTATTGATTATTTTCTAAACTTCTGGGCTACCACAGTTTGAAGAGAAACGCTTGCCATTGCTAGTTTGCATTTACTGTTCCCAAGTCAATTTCTCTTTCTTTGATGACTCACGTGTGTCGACTTAAGTTTTGTACATTGCTTCACAGTCAATGCGAAATACACATCTCTGTACACAAAAAGTACTTATTATTCCTCAGTGATGTTGCTTTGACCACTGCTTCAACTGTTTTACCATCCAAAAAAGAATATGCTAAATACAGCATGAGTTCTAAGATGGAATATCAAAATTAAAATTCTGAGTCCCCAAAGTCTCCCTTCAAATAAATCTTTAATAAATGAGTTTACAGGAGCCTCAAATCCACCTATAAAGCTGTGGGAAAAGTGTACTCATACATAGATCGTAAGGTACAATCTAAGACAGTGATTTGGAGATGGAATCAATTCAAAATTCCAACAGGTCGCTCATTACCAATTAAGGAAAAGAGCTTAGGATTGCTTATGTAGACTGCAACGGATTTGCCTCTCCTTGGACAGCACGAGCTAGAGACCCATTTCAGCAGAACACACTAACTCGAGGAGGAAAGTGTGGGTAAGCGATCCATTTGGGCTTGCAAAAGCACTCACAGTCAAATATGATTCCATTAAGCCCAGCCCAGTATTATGCCGCTGTTTTATAACGCTTTGCTCCTGTCACTCCCCTAGGAAGTGTCCAAATAATAATGATGGCCTTTGTTAAGCGCTTACTATGTGCCAAGCATGTCACACAGCTGATAAGTGGCTGAGTCGGAATTAGAACCCAAATCCTAATTAGCTGATGGGAACATGTCTATCAACTGTTAGAGAAGCAGCATAACTCAGTGGGAAGAGCCCAGGCTTGGGAGTCAGAGGTCGTGGGTTCTAATCCCAGCTCCGCCACTTATCAGCTGTGTGACTTTGGGCAAGTCACTTCACTTCTCTGGGCCTCAGTTGTCTCATCTGGAAAATGGGGATTAAGTCTGTAAGCCCCATGTGGGACAACCTGATTACCTTCTATATAGAGAAGCAGTGTGGCTCAGTGGAAAGAGCACGGGCTTTGGAGTCAGAGGTCATGGGTTCGAATCCCAGCTCCACCACATGTCTGCTGTGTGACCTTGGGCAAGTCACTTAACTTCTCTGAGCCTCAGTTACCTCATCTGTAAAGTGGGGATTAAGACTGTGAGCCCCACGTGGGACAACCTGATCACTTTGCATCCCCCCAAGCGCTTAGAACAGTGCTTTGCACATAGTAAGCGCTTAACAAATGCCAACATTATTATTATTATTACCCCAGTGCTTAGAACAGTGCTTGTCACATAGAAAGTGCTTAAATACCAAAAATTATTATTAACTGTTATATTGTATTCTCCCTAGCACTTAGTATAGTGCTCTGCACACAATAAGCACTCAAAGACGACTGCCTTGACCATATGCTTGGTACGGACAGGGAATGTGTCTACCAACTGTCCTATTATAACTATTATTGTTAATAATCATATTTATGGAGCACAGTGTGCAAAGCACTGAACAAAGAGCTTGGGAGGGCACAATACAACATCAAACAGTGAACACCCAGTCTACTGTAGTCTCCCAAGCGCTTAGTACATTGTGCTTGGCACAATAAGCGCTCAATAAATATGACTGCCTCTGAGCTAAACTCCTTGTGGACAGAGAACCTGTCTACCAACTCTGTATTGTGCTCTCCCAAGAGCTTAGTACAGTGCTCTGCACACAGAAAGCACCCAACAAGTACTGATGATGATGATGATCAGGGAATGTGGAAGTTGTTAAATGTCTTGCTAGGCAGTTCTCCCACTTTGCTTACTGTGTGCAAAGCACTGTGCTAAGCGCTCGGGGGAGTACAATTCCACAGTGTAACAGACATTCCTGCCCACAACGAGCTCACAGTCTCAGAATGCTCCATCTGCAATCATTCTGGGCACAGTAAGTGCTCAATAGATACGACTGATTGATTAATTGGTGGCCATTCATTCAATCGTATTTGAGCACTTACTGTGTAGAGCACTGTAGTAAGCGCTTGGCCACCCTTTGTAACCCCCCCCATTCATTCATTCTAATATATCTTATTTTGTCATTTCCCAAGCGCTTAGTACAGTGTTCTGCACACAGTAAGTGCTCAATAAATACCACTGATCACTGATTCATTCAATCGTATTTATTGAGCTCTTCCTGTGTACAGGGCACTTTACTAAGCGCTTGGGAGGGTATGATGGAGCAATAGATACATTCCCAGTCCACGACCAGTCTAGAGACTGTATTGCTTCCAGCGCAGCCGCAGTGGCAGCAGAAAAAAAACCTGTCATTCCCTAAGCGCTTATTATGGACTAGGCACTGTACTAAACGCTACGGTAGATACAAGCTAATCAGGTTGGACAAAGTCGCTTTCCCACGTAGGGCTCACAATTTTAATCTCCATTTGACAGATGAGGAAACTGAGGCCCAGAGAGATGAAGTTTTTTTTCATTCAATCATATTGATTGAGCCCCTACTGTGTGCCAAGCACTGTACTGAGCGCTTGGGAGAGGACACAACAACAATAAAGATA
Source organism: Tachyglossus aculeatus (assembly GCF_015852505.1). Lineage (NCBI taxonomy): Eukaryota > Metazoa > Chordata > Mammalia > Monotremata > Tachyglossidae > Tachyglossus > Tachyglossus aculeatus. The sequence goes on along the minus strand of NC_052067.1, from coordinate 45,322,940 downwards.
CAGCCCCTGCTCACAATCTAGACGGGGAGTCACACACTAAGATAAATAGAGGTTACGAAGCAGCGTGGCTCAGTGGAGAGAGCCCGGGCTATGGAGTCAGAGGTCACGGGTTCAAATCCCGCCTCCGCCAATTGTTATCTGTGTGACTTTGGGCAAGTCACTTCACTACTCTGGGCCTCGGTTCCCTCACCTGTAAAATGGGGATTAAGACTGTGAGCCCCCCGTGGGACAACCTGATCACCTTGTAACCTCTCCGGCGCTCAGAACAGTGCTTTGCACATAGTAAGCGCTTAATAAATGTCATAAAAAAGTGACTTGGCCAAGGTCACCCAGCAATCCATCAATCGTATTTATTGAGCGCTTACTGTGTGCAGAGCACTGTACTAAGCGCTTGGGAAGTACAAGTTGGCAACATATAGAGACAGTCCCTACCCAACAGTGGGCTCACAGTCTAAAAGGGGGAGACGGAGAACAAAACCAAACATACTAACAAAATAAAATAAATAGAATAGATATGTACAAGTAAAATAAATAGAGTAACAAATATGTACAAACATATATACATATATACAGGTGCAGTGGGGAAGGGAAGGAGGTAAGATGGGGGGATGGAGAGGGGGATGAGGGGGAGAGGAAGCGCTTAATAGTAAGCGCTTAATAAATGTCATAAAAAAGTGACTTGGCCAAGGTCACCCAGCAGACCAGTGGGGGGGGGGGGCGGGATTAGAACCCAGGACTTTGGACTCCCAGGCCGGAGTACTAGGCATTAGGACCATGCAAGAGCGGCCTATTCATTCAATCGTACTTACTGAGCGCTTACTGTGTGCAGAACACTGTACTGAGCGCTTGGAAAGTACAATTCAGCAACAGATAAAGACAACCCCTACCCAACAAGGGGCTCCTCGCCCGGCTCACCTCGGTGAAGGGGTCCATCACGGTGATCTGGCCGCAGGACGAGGAGGAAGCGATGGCGCAACCTACAGAGCCCAACTGTTTAGCCCCCACTCCGCCGGCCGTTCAAATTTGAATTTCAGCGCTCTGACCTGCGCGCATGCGCGTCAACCCGGGGGGCGGCACCCTTCCCGGCCCGGGCGCATGCGCGTCTCACTCGGGGGCAGCTCCCGACCCGGCCCGTGCGCATGCGCCTTGCCCAGGACGGCCTCGCCCCGGCCAGCGCGCATGCGCAAGACCTAGAAGCGACCCCGCCCTAGATCACGTGACCTGGGGGCGGGCGCTCTGAGCGACGGTTGGGGCGGGTAGGGGGCGTGGCCCGGTAGGGTCACGTGGGTTCAGTTCTCCCTCCCCAGGACGACTCGGAGCGCCCCCTACCGCAACACCGCTGTACTTTCACCCGCCGTTAGGACGTTTCCACCGCTTATCAGCGTGCTTCATTCATTCATTCATTCATTCATTCATTCCTTCATTCATTCATTCAATCAATCGTATTTATTGAGCGCTTACTGTGTGCAGAGCACTGTACTGAGCGCTTGGGAAGTACAAATCGACAACGGATAGATACGGTCCCTACCCAACAACGGGCTCACAGTCTAGAAACATTCTAATCATCCCCCTCCCCATCCCCCCAGTCTTACCTCCTTTCCTTCCCCACAGCACCTGTATATATGTATACATGTTTGTACGTATTTATTACTCTATTTATTTATTTATTTTATTTGTACATATTTATTCTATTTATTTTATTTTGTTAACATGTTTTTTTTTTGTTCTCTGTCTCCCCCTCCTAGACTGTGAGCCCGCTGTTGGGTAGGGACCGTCTCTATATGTTGCCAACTTGTACTTCCCAAGCGCTTAGTACAGTGCTCTGCACACAGTAAGCGCTCAGTAAATATGATTGAATGAATGAATAATTAATAATAATAATGATGGCATTTGTTGAGCGCTTACTATGTGCCAAGCACTGTTCTAATTGCTGGGGTAGAGACAAGATAATCAGGTTGCCCCCTGTGGGGCTCACAGTCTTAATCCCCATTTTACAGAGAAGCAATGTGGCTTAGTGGAAAGAGTACGGGTTTAGGAGTCAGAGGTCATGGGTTCTAATCCCACTCCATCGCTTGTCTGCTGTGTGACTTTGGGCAGGTCACTTAACTTCTCTGGGCCTCGGTTACCTCATCTGGAAAATGAGGATGAAGACTGTTAGCCCCATGTGGGACAACCTGATTACCTTGTATTCCCCCCAGTGCTTAGAACAGTGCTTGGTATATAGTAAGCACTTAACAAATGCCATCATTATATATTTACAGATGAGCTAACTGAGGCCCAGAGAAATTAAGTGACCTGCCTAAAGTCACACAGGTAAGTGGCAGAGCCAGGATTAGAACCCACGACCTCTGACTTCCAAGCCCGAGCTCTTTCCATTAAGTCACACTGCTTCTCCTACTAACGATGGTATTTGTTAAGAGCTTACCATGTGCTGGGCACTGTTCTAAGCGCTGAGGTGGGTACAAGACAATCGGGTGGGACACAGCCCCGGTTCTACAATAGGACTCACAGTTTTCATCCCCATTTTACAGATGAGGTAACTGAGGCCCAGAGAAGTGAAGTGACCAGCCCAAGGTCACATGGCAGACAAGTGGCAGAGCGAAGAAAGCGCTAAGAGTTGAAGACATTAATGTTCCTGCCTCGGAGGATTTACAATCTACCACAATAAATATGCATCTGAATATATCAGAAGGCTCAAGAGGGGTTTTTTATGGTATTTATTCAGCACTTTATGCCTGGCATTGTACTAAGTGCTGGGGTAGATATGAGTTGATCAGGTTGGATACTGTACTTGACCCCCATGGGGCTCATAGTCTTAATCCCCATTTTACAGATAAGGAAACTGAGGCACTGAGAGATGAGAGATGAGGAAATTGAGAGAAGTTAAGTGACTCGCTCAGGGTCACACGGCAGACGAATGGCAGAGCTGGGATTAGAACCCAGCTCCTTCTGACTCCCAGGCCCCCCTGTGCTCTTTCTAGTAGGTCACGCAGCCTTGGATAAGTCATGCAAATTGGGTTATTAAATTTAAAATAAATAAATAAACAAATAAATACATTTATACAATAAATTTCTAAATAAATAAATAAATTTATAAATAAATTTTTAATATATAAATAAATTTATAAAATAAAATAAATAAAATATTTATTTTATTCTGTTAGTATGTTTGGTTTTGTTCTCTGTCTCCCCCTTTAGACTGTGAGCCCACTGTTGGGTAGGGACTGTCTCTATATGTTGCCAATTTGTACTTCCCAGGCGCTTAGTACAGTGCTCTGCACACAGTAAGCGCTCAATAAATACGATTGATGATGATGTTGATGATTAAAGGGAAAGTTAGAAGTGGGGTGGTTGGATGGGCTGTCTTCTACACTAATAAAATCTTCCTCTATTCTGTAAACTCACAGTGGGGCGGGAACATAATAACAATAATAATGATGGTATTTGTTAAGTGCTTACTATGTGCCTAGCACTGTTCTAAGCACTGAGCACGGAACATGTCTGCCAATTCTGTTTATTGTATTCTTCCAAGCATTCAGCACACAGTTAAGCGCTCAGTAATGCCACTGATTGAACGTCCCTTCATGGGGGCAGGTCCTACATAATAGGAGGGATATTTAAATCTAGTGGTGAATTCACAAGTAGGGGTAAGGATATTGTGCTTCACACTGCCACAGAGACCCTGGGTAAATGTTGGGTGATCTATCACGCTGGCCCAATTTTCCTAGAAGGGACGAAATAAAGTGGCGTGAGTCATGTGGCTACAAAAAATTCCCTAAATAGAAAAAAAAACATTGTCATCACCCAAATAATTTTCATGAAATCAAATCCAGATGACAGCTCATGCTGAGTCTTTCTTCACCGAATGATTGCTCTAAACATGATGCACATATACTTGTTTTCAAAAGGCCTGAATGTCCAATCAGATTTGAATTTTTTGGGGTGATTCATACTACATGTTCGAAGCTGATGTGGCGCCATTTTCTCTTGTACTATCCCAACATGCTAAGGCAAGTTCCAAAGTCTGTTCTGAACTTGCCTAGCTGAGGGCAGAAGCTAGTCTATAGTTGCATAATTAGGCTTTCAAAGCGTGGTCCTTTGATAGAACAGAGTGCCATTCATACCAACAATGGACTAGTCGACATGAGGAAGTTTTTATTGTTACCAAGTAGGCAGGGTTAGAGAAAGTATTTCATATTACTATGTTATTTCTGATTCTTAGTATTAATTTTAGTGTGGGAAGCAGCATGGCCTAGTGAAAAGCCCAGTCAGTGAAAGAGGGCAGTGCTGAGGGTTTGGATTTGTGCATCAAGATACCTGTATATGTGTATATATGTTTGTACATATTTATTACTCTATTTATTTATTTATTTATTTATTTTACTTGTACATATCTATTCTATTTATTTTATTTTGTTAGTATGTTTGGTTTTGTCTCCCCCTTTTAGACTGTGAGCCCACTGTTGGGTAGGGACTGTCTCTATATGTTGCCAATTTGTACTTCCCAAGCACTTAGTACAGTGCTCTGCACACAGTAAGTGCTCAATAAATACGACTGATGATGATGATGATGATCAAGAGCCCCATGTGGGACAGGGACTGTGTCCAACCTGATTATTTGGTACATATTTATTTTATTAACGATGTATATATGTCTAAAATTCTATTTATCTATTTCGATGGTATTGACACCGTCTACTTGGTTTGTTTTGTTGTCTGTCTCCCCCTCATGACTGTGAGCCCGTTGTTGGGTAGGGATTGTCTCTATTTGTTGCTGAATTGTACTTTCCAAGTGCTTAGTACAGTGCTCTGCACACCGTGAGTGCTCAATAAATACGATTGAATGAATGAATGAATGAATGAATGAATCTGTTATCTACTCCAGTGCTTAGAATAGTGTCTGGCACAAAGTAAAGGCTTAACAAATAACATGATAAAAAAAGAAGAAAAGCAGTGTGGTCTGGGGCTTAGGGTGCTCGCAGGTCAGGTTGAGGAAATACCTCAAACCGGCCTCTGAGCACAGGGATGATGACGGCCTGAAGGACTAGCGAAGCAGCATGGCGTAGGGGATAGAGCACAAGCCTGGGAGTCAAAAGGCCATGGGTTCTAATCCTGGTTCTGCCACTAAGTGATAATTATAGTACCTGTTAATTGCTTAGTACGAGCCAAGCACTGTTCTACACACCGGGTTAGATACAAGTTAATCAGATTGGACACAGTCCCTGACCCACACTGGGTTTACACTCTTTACTCCCCATTTTTTACAAATGAGGTAACTGAGGACCAGAGAAGTGACTTGCCCAGGGTCACACAGGAGACAAGTGGCTGAGCCGGGATTAGAACCCATGACCTTCTGACTTCCAGGCCTGTGTTCTACACACTACACCTTGCTGCTTCTCTGCTGTGTGGCTTTGGGAAAGTCATTTCACTTCTCTGGGCCTCAGTTCCCTCACCTATAAAGTGGGGATTAAGACAATGAGCCCCACGTGGAACTGGGACTGCATCCGACCCAATACGCTTGTATCCACCCCAGCATTTAGTACAGTGCTTGGCACACAGTAAGTGCTTAATAACGCCATCATCATTACTATTATTATTCTGGGGTTCCGGCCCACTATCCGTCTCTATAGACTGTGAGCTCACTGTGGGCATGAATATATCTGTTTGTTGTTCTAATGTACTCTCCCAAGCGCTTAGTATGGTGCTTTGCACACAGTAGCGCTCAATAAATATGATTGAGAATAATATTCATTCATTCATTCAATCGTATTTATTCAGCACTTACTGTGTGCCAAGCACCATACTAAGCGCTTGGGAAATACAAGTCGGCCACATATAGAGACGGTCCCTACCCAACAACGGGCTCACAGTCTAGAAGGGGGAGACAGGCAACAAAACAAAATATGTGGACAGGTGTCAAGTCATCAGAATAAATATAATAATAATAATTAGATTAAATAAATAGAGAAGCAGCATGGCTTGAGTGGAAAGAGCACGGGCTTGGGAGTTGAAGGTCGTGAGTTTTAATCCCGACTCCGCTGTTTGTCAGCTGTGTGACTCTGGGCCAGTCACTTCACTTCTCTGGGCCTCAGTTCCCTCATCTGTAAAATGAGGATGAAGACTGCGAGCCCCACGTGGTACAACCTGATTACCTTGTAACAACCCCAGCTCTTAGAGCGGTGCTTGGCACATAGCAAGCGCTTGACAGCGTGGCTCAGTGGAAAGAGCATGCATGGGCTTTGGAGTCAGAGGTTGTGGGTTCAAATCCCAGTTGGCTCTGCCAATTGTCAGCTGTGTGACTTTGGGCAAGTCACTTAACTTCTCTCCCCATCTGTAAAATGGGGATTAAGACTGTGAGGCCCCCGTGAGACAACCTGATCACCTTGTAACCTCCCTAGCGCTTAGAACAGTGCTTTGCACATAGTAAGCACTTAATAAATGCCATTATTATTATTATTGACAAATACCATCATTATTATTATTATTATTATTACTACGATTGAATGAATGAACGAATGAACGAACGAATGAACGAGCGAATGAATGAATGAATGAATGAATGAATGAATGAATGAATGAATGAATTCATCTCTCCGGGCGGGGCACGCGCGAGTCGGAGCCGAGCTGGGGCGCGCGGCCGCATGGGCGTGGCCAATGGGGGTGTGGCCATTACGACAGGGGGCGGAGCTTCCTCATCCCGCCCTGGCATCCACCAATCACGCTCTCCGTCCTACCCCCACCCACCAATCCGGTGGCTCCGGGGGCGTGGCCTTTTCGGGAATCCCTGACGTCAACCGGGGGCGTGGCCAAGGCTCGGCGCTTCCGGGACCCGACCTGGCTCCTCCGCTCCCGCCCGCCCCTCCCCGCCCCTTTCGGGACGCGCAGGCGCAGAGGGGCGGAGCCGGGCGCTGGTAGCCTGGGGAGCCTGTTTCCTAGCAACGGCGAGTACCATCCGCATCCCCAGCCCCAGCCCTCCCCTCCTGGGCCATGCCCCTGCAGGCTCCGGGGGCGCAGCCCTGCTGAGCCCCTCGCCGACCACCGGATCCTTGTTTAGGTTGGGTTGGGCCCGCTGCAGGATGCTGGAGTCCATCCGAGTCACAGGTCAGTGCCGGCCGCCTGGGCCGGGGGCCAGTCCTGCCCAGCCCAGGGGTCCCCATTGATGATCATATGTGGATATAGCTCTAATTCTATTTATTCCGATGGTATTGACACCCGTCTCCTTTCCCCCTTCTAGACTGTGAGCCCGTTGTAGGGTAGGGACCGCCTCTATCTGTTGTCGATTTGTACTTCCCAAACGCTTAGTATAGTGCTCTGCACACAGTAAGCGCTCAGTAAATACGATTGAATGAATGAATCACAGTGATGAGGAAGATGAACCAGGTGTAGGGGGCCCAGCCGGCTCCGGGGGTCCCCATTGAAGATGGTTGATTTATAATTAATGCCTGTTTACCTGTTTTGATATGTCTGTATCTATCATATCTATTTCTATTGATGCTGTTGATGCCTGCTTACTTGGTTTGTTGCCCTTTCAGACTGTGAGCCCGTGGTGGGCAGGGATTGTCTCTCTTTGTTGCTGAATTGTACTTTCCAAGCGCTTAGAACCAGACCAGGTGTGTGGGGAGGGGCCAGCCGGGTCCGGGGATAAGGAGGGCGGGGTCTCCATGGCTGATGATGACGATGATGAGGCAGACCCAGGTGGGGCAGTGGGGCAGACAGGATCCAGGGGGAGGGGGTCCAGCCAAGACCAGTGAGGGTCCAGCCAGCTGTTTATTTTTATACTATACTCTCTCTAGCCCTTAATATAGTGCTTTGCACACAGTAGGTGCTCAGTAAATATGATTGAATTGAGTTGAACTGAACCAGTGGGGATCCAGCCGGGAATTGGTGGGTGGGGAGGGAATTCAGCACTTAGAACAGGCCTGGAGGGACCGGCGGGGGTCCAGCCAGCCCGCATCCTACCTCTGGCCTGGAACACCCTCTCTCCTCAAATCCAACAGACAATGACTCTCCACTCCTTCAAAGCACATCTCCTCCAAGAGGCCTTCTGAAACTAAGCCTCCCTTTCCTCTTCTCCCACTCTCTGCTGCCTTGCCCTGACTTGCTCCCTTTATTCATCCTCCCTCTGAGCCCCACAGCACTTATCTGTCATTTATTTATAGTAATGTCTGTCTCCCCCTCTAGACTGTAAACTCACTGTGGGCAGGGAATGTGTCTGTTTATTGTTATATTCTACTCTCCCAAGGGCCTAGTCCAGTGCTCTGCACACTGTAGGCACTCAGTAAATATGATTGAATGAATGAATGACCTTGGGAGGGGTACTGCCAGTAGCAGTGGGGGGTCCAGCCAAGACCGGGAGTCCAGCCGGGATCAGACCAGAGGGGGGTCCCAGCCAGAACTGTGGGGGCCTAGCCAGAGTCTATCCGGGGCTGGGGTAATGTCCAGTCAGGAAAGTGAAGTCCAGCCAGGACCAGCCAAGACCAACAGAGGTGTAGCCAGGACTGGGGGAGGGTCCACCTGGGACCAGGGAGGGTCCAGCCAGCACCAGGAAGGGTCCAGCCGGGACCATCTGGGTTCCAGCGAGGATCAGGGGATGTCCAGACAGGACCAGGGACATCCAGCCAGTAACAGTCAGGGTTCATCTAGGACTGGGGAGGGTCGAACCAGGACAGGACTTACAGCCAGGACTATTGTGTGGGGTGGAAGGGAGAGTCTAGCCAGGATTGGGATAAGGGCCAATCAGGAAAGATGAGGGTACAGCCAAGACCAGAGAGGGTCCAGCCAGGACCAGCTGGCGTGTAGCCAGGTCTGGAGTGTTCCAGCAGGACAGGGGGAGTGTCCAATGAGGAATGGTGAGAGTCCAACCTTGGGGTTGGGTCCAAGCAGAAAGTGGGGGATGTCCAGCTGGGAACAGAGAGGGTCCATCTAGGCCAGGGGGTCCTGCCAGGACTGGAGGGAGGGTCCAACCACAAGTCGTGGTGGTGGTGGTGGTGGTTCTCCCATGACCAGCTGGGGTCCAGCCAGGACCGGGTGTCCAGCCAGGACCAGGGAGGTTCCAGCCAGAATTGGGGTGGAGGGTCAGCTGAGACTGAGGTACTGTCCAGTCAGGAAAGGTGAGGGCCCAGCCAGGACCTGGGGGGTGAGTCCAACCGAGACCAGGGGAGTCCAGCCAGGACCAGGGGGAGTGCAGCCAGGACTGGGGTGCCCCGGCCAGGACAGGGGAAGTGACCGATCAGGAATGGGGAGGGTCTAGCCGGGACTAGGAGGGGGTCCAGCCAGGATTGGGGGAGGGTCCGGCCAGGACAGGGGAGAGGATCAGCAAGGGTACATCTGGGACTAGGAGGGCGGAGAGGGTGACCAACCGGGACTGAGGGGTGACCAGCCCGGACTGGGGAGATTCCAGCCGGGATTGGAGAGGGTCCAGTGGATCCTTGGGAAGGTCAAATCAGGAGTGGTGAGGAGCTGGCCTAGATAATAATAATAATAATAATGATGATGGCATTTATTAAGCACATACTATGTGCAAAGTACTGTTCTAAGCGCTGGGGAGGTTACAAGGTGATCAGCTTGTCCCACGGCGGGCTCACAGTCTTAATCCCCATTTTACAGATGAGGGAACTGAGGCCCAGAGAAGTGAAGTGACTTGCCCAAAGTCACACAGCTGACAATTGGCGGAGCCGGGATTTGAACCCATGACCTCTGACTCCAAAGCTTGTGCTCTTTCCACTGATCAATAAATCAACCATTCAATCAATCAATCAATCAATCATATGTATTAAACATTACTGTACAGAGCACTGTGCTAACCACATGGGCGAGTGCAAGATGCAGAAGATATGTGTATGTTTGTACATATTTATTTATTACTCTATTTGCTTTATTAATAATGTGTATATGGCTATAATTCAATTTATTTTGATGGTATTGACACCTGTCTACTTGTTTTGTTTTGTTGTCTGTCTCCTCCTTCTAGACACCTGTGAGCCCGTTGTTGGGTAGGGACCTTCTCTATCTGTTGCCGATTTGTTCTTCCCAAGCGCTTAGTACAGTGCTTTGCACACAGTAAGCGCTCAATAAATACAATTGAATGAATGAATGAACAGTATAACAGAGTTGATAGACACATTTCCTGCCCATAACGAGCTTACAGTCTAGTGGACTTGGGGAGGGTCCAGCCTGGGCTGGGGGGGTCCAGTTGGGCCCAGAAGGGTGTCCAGGCAGGACCATTCGGTGTCCAGCCAGGTCCAGGGAAAGTCCAGCCAGTCCTGGGGCTGGGTCCTGCCAGGACCGATGGGGTCCAGACAAGATGGGGACAGTCCAGATGGGACTGAGGGGGCGGGGAGGCGGTCCAGCCGGAATTATGGAGGATCCGGCTGGGACTTGAGGGGACAGCCTGGGCCTTTGCTCTATCCACTACGCCATGCTGCTTCCTCTCCCTCTCCCTACATCTCTCCCAGAACGCCCCACCTCCATCTGCAATCGTTCTGGTAGTGGATCCATAGAGTTTTCTTGGTCAAAATACGGAAGCGGTTTACCATTGCCTCCTTCCACGCAGTAAACTTGAGTCTACGCCCTCGACTCTCTCCCATGCCACTGCTGCCCAGCATGGGTGAGTTTTGACTTGTTGCAGATTGCCTTCTACTCGCTTGCCACTCCTTGAGCTAGGAATGGAACGTGTAGGCTTCTGCTTGATTCTCCCTCCCGTAGCCGAGGCTGATAGAGTACTGGAAACTCTCCAGGTGCCATCCTGAGAGGATTGGATTTAGAGATTAGGACCACATAACTCAGGGAAGCCGGCGTGGGCAACTCCAAGGCTGCCCTCCTCAAGGAGAGTGTCTTTCTTTCCATTTGTTATACAAGTAGCACGGCGTAGTGGATAGAGCCTGGGAGTCAGAAGGTCATGAATTCTAATCCTGGCTCTACCACTTGTCTGCTGGGTGACCTTGGGCAAGTCATTTCACTTCTCCGTGCCTCAGTTACCTCATCTGTAAAATGGGGGTTGAGACTGTGAGCCCCACGTGGGACAGGGACTGTGTCCAACCCAAGGTGCTTGTACCCACCTCAGTTCTTAGTACAGTGCCTCGCCCATAGTAAGTGCCTAACAAATACCGTGATTATTAATTATTATTGTTAAGGTGCCTTCAGCTCCATGGAGAAAGGTGTAGTTTGGAGCAGGCTTTGAAATTATAAATTTGTTTTTCTGCTTGATGTCGGTCTTCAAATAGTTGTTTTTGTAGGCATCAGATTACTGCTTACAATGATGTTGAATGTTTCCATTAGTCTCGGAAATATAGCCCACATTTTAATGTATTGCTGTGGATTATAATCATAATAATTGGGATAATTGTTAAGTGCTTACTATGTACCAGGCACTGTACTTCTGGGGTGGATACCAGCGAATCGGGTTGGACACAGTCCCTGTCCCACGTGATCTCACAGTCTCAATCCCCATTTTACAGACGAGGTAACTGAGGCACAGAGTTGCTGGGCTTGGGATATGCTTATTAGAAGCTTATTAGGAAGTATCTTAGTCTTCATCAAAGGTATTTAATGAGCACTTATGATGTGCAGAATAATAATAATAATTATGGTATTTGTTAAGCACTCACTATGTACCTAAGCACCAGGGTGGATACAAGCAAATCAGGTTGGTTACAGTCCCTGTCCACTGTGGTGCTCACTACCTCAAACCCCATTTTGCAGATGAGGTAACTGAGACCCAAAGAAGTGGTGTGACTTGCCCAAGATCACACAGCAGACAAGTGGCAGAGTCAGGATTAGAACCCAGGACCTTCTGTCTCCTGGGGACAGAGAGTGTGAACCTTGCCTCTCTTTCAGTTGCCCCAGTGCTTAATAGTGTACGAAGCCCAAGGGCATCCCAATGGGTGCTCAATAAATAAATACAAATGCTACGTCTTAGATGATGGTGTGAAAATGTAATAGTTTTGGTGATTAAAATGTTTAAAAGCCATCTTCATGGTGATCTTGGAAGTAATTCATTAATGTCCAAATCTAAACTTTTCAAGGGCTGCTATTTCATAGGTTTGATTCATTTGAACAGACGAATGCTTCAAAATAGATTTCTGCCTCCACAAATATAATATATTCTGTCAGTTCTGCCGTCGTATATGTTGTCATGTACACATTTTGGGTTTAGAACGTTTTGCCAAAATCGGGAGCATTCTTCCAACAAGGGATATCGATCTGCTAAACGATGATGGTATTTGTTCAATGCTTGCCAGAATAATAATAATAATGATGGCATTTGTTAAGTGCTTACAATGTGCGAAGCACTGTTCTAAGCACTGGGGGGGGATACAAGGTGATCACGTTGTCCCACGTGGGGCTCACAGTCTTAATCCCCATTTTACAGATGAGGGAACTGAGGCCCAGAGAAGTTAAGTGACTTGCCCAAGGTCACACAGCTGACAAGTGGTGAAGGTGGGATTTGAACCCATGACCTCAGACTCCCAAGCCCTGGCTCCTTCCACTGAGCCATGCTGCTTCATGTGCCAGGTACCATATGAAGCATCAGGGTAGATACAAGCAAATCAGGTTGGACACAGTCCCTGTCCCACGTGGGGCTCCCAGTCTCAATCCCCACATTACAGATGAGGTCACTGAGGCACAGAGAAGTGAAGTGACGTGCCCAAGGTTGCACAGCTGACAAGTGGCGGAGCTGGGACTAGAACCCACAGCGTTCTGACACCCGGGCTCTACCCAGGACACCATGCTGCTTCTCACTTACTAGGCACCGTTCTGTTGGAAGAAATGGTTTTGTACACATGCTTTTTGGCACAGTGTGAGTATTACAGTATAAGTATGCTCCAATAACTGGGTTGTTCCAAAACACGGCCTTGCTTTATAGTAGAACTGTGGGGCAGCATGGCCTAGTAGAAAGAGTACAGGCCTGGGAATCTGAGGACCTGGGTTCTAATCCTGACTCTGCCACTTGCCTGCTGTGTGATCTTGGGCAAATCACTTCTCTGGGCCTCAGTTTCCTCATCTGTAAAAGGGGGATTCAATGCCTGTTCTTCCTCCTGCTTAGATTGTGAGTCCCATGTGGGACAGGGACTGTGTCCAGCCTGATGATCTTGTATCTGCCCCAGTGCTTAGAGCAGTGCTTGACAGATACTCAACAGAGAAGCAGTGTGGCTCAGTGGAAGGAGCCCAGGCTTGGGAGACAGAGGTCGCGGGTTCTAATCCCAGCTCCACCACTTGTCAGCTGTGTGACTTTGGGCAAGTCACTTCACTTCTCTGGGCCTCAGTTCCCTCATCTGTAAAATGGGGATTAAGATTGTGAGCCCTACGTGGGACCACCTGATCAACCTTGTATCTCCCCAGCGCTTAGAACAGTGCTTTGCACATAGTAAGCACTTCACAAATGCCATCATTATTATACTCAATGAATACCACAAAATTAATACTAATAACTGACCATAGATAGGTAGCTGTCCTTTGTTTTTGAAGATGGCACTACTAGCAGTGAGATCTTATCCTAAAACTGAAGGTCGGTGGTTTCCATTTCATCTTTAAAGAAGTCAAATATTCTTTGGTTTCTAGTAATATTGATTGGGAGATTGAGCTTTATTATAATGGGTTAAATCTTTCAGGGACTCCTTGTACCTAGACTTAATACGAGAAGCAGCATGGTGGAGTGGATAGAGCACAAGCCTGGGAGTCAGAAGATTTTGGGTTCTAATCCCGGATCTGCCACTTGTCTGCGATGTGTCCTTGGGTGAGTCACTTCACTTCTCTGTGCCTCAGTTACCTCATCTGAAAAATGGGAGTTGATATTTTGAGCCCCACGTGGGACGGGGACTGTGTCCAACCCAATTTGCCTCTAGACTGTGAGCTTGTTGTGGGCAGGGAATGTGTTTGATGTCATATTGTACTCTCTCAAGCACTTAGTATAGTGCTCTGCACACAGTAAGCACTTAATAAATATAATTAATAATCTTAACAGTGCATTTATTTTTGCTTCATCAAGTTGAACATAATAATAATAATGATGATGGTATTTGTTAAGTGCTTACTTTGTGCTAGGAACTGTGCTAAGTGCTGGAGTGGATACAAGCAAATTGAGTTGGACATAGTCCCTGTCCCATGTGGGGCTCACAGTCTCAATCCCCATTTTACAGATGAGGGAACTGAGGCACAGAGGAAGTGAAGTGACTCGCCCACTGACACATAGCAGACAAGTGGCTGAGCCGGAATTAGAACTCATGACCTTCTGATTCCCAGACCCGTGCTCTGTCCACTACACCATACTGCTTCTTGATTGATATGCTTTGATGGGTGGAGTCTTAGACTTGGTCTTATTACAATAGCCCTTAAAAAAATCATGTTATTCATTTCTGAATTCTTCATTTATAATATGTATGAGGGTGAATAAGTTTGGGTTATTTAGTATGCCTGACGTTAGATTATTATTAGCTACATCAAATCTTAGCTAGTGAGGCTCAATAAATTCCACTGATCGATCGATGACACAAATTGGAAATGAAATCTCTCATTTGATTTTTGTTTTTTTTTTTTTTTAACCCAGAAAAGCTTCGTTGGCCTGAGCAGGAATTTGCCAAGAAGTCTGTTCTGGATCCAGGCGATCGACTGATTATTGACTATGAAAGAAACCTTCCACAGCTCTCCCCTGGAATCCTAAAAGACATTTTCACAACTGGAACCAGTAGCTACAATGTTCTTCTGCAAAGTAAAGAGAAGAGGCATAATTTGCAGAAGCAGTCACCCCCTGCTGTCTGCGGAAGACACCAGAAGCCCACCAAGTCGCCCAATACTTCAGAAAGCAAAGAATCTGCCCAGATCCCCGTTCCAGTGCCTTTTAGCTGGGTCTGCCCGAATAATCAGCCTCCTATCTTTCTCCCTGGCCCATTGTCCAGTAATGTGAAGTTTCCTCACGCTCTCTCTGTTTCGGGGACCAGCATAGGACTACCGCCGAGACCTAAAAGTAAGGCAAAGAGGCATTATTTCTCCTCTTTGCTAAAGCCAAAGCCACCCCAGCTCTCCAAAAGCCTTGATAAAGGAGAATTTTCTGGGAAGAAACTCTGTATTCTGACTGCCATCAAGCCAACCAATGTGGAGAAAGAAAAGCTGAAATTCTTCAAGTCGGATTTCACCTACAATCCTCAGTTTGAATATGCCAGCCCCGTTCTGACTAATGTGTTGGCTAAACACAGCCAAGCGTCAGACCGATTTCTTAAGCAGGTATAGTTCCAACTGACAGGGGAGTGGGCTTATTGTCATTTTTGTGGGTGAGATTCTCCTCAATGAACTCAAAATAGCAGAAATAAGAAATGGGTAGGTCAGTAGCATGGGAGTAGGTGTTTTCTGGGAGCCAGGAAAACTTCAGGTCATTTTACAAGCTATGAGTTGGGTGTATGGCCTTATCACTGCAACAATTTTAAATAACAATAATAAAAATGGTGGTATTTATTAAGCACTTTGTATCCAGCTCCGTTTTAAGCACGGGGGTAGATATAGGTTAATCAGGTTGGAAACAGTCCCTGTTCAACATAGGGCTCAGAATCTGTTCCTCTTTCCCCTTATTTTTGCTTCATTATCTCCTCCCACCCCCTTAGTCAGTTCATCTCTAGCTTGCTTCATCTGTCCATCCCCACCCCCAAGTCGTCCATTCCATCTCCCTCATTCTCCTCTCCCTGACCCACAACAATGCCCGCATGCACGAGTCTTATCAGAAAAGTCAGGCACCTTTAAATGCCTTAGCTTGGCCCCGTTCTGGTATTATGAGTCCATTTTTACCTCCACCTCTGGCTACTAAGTTTTTTTTAGAAATGTAATGTTCTTCCCTGATTCTCCTGGATATTGGACTGAGTCCCCTTTTTCCCCTCCTCCTCCCCACCCCCCACACTACCTCCTTCCCCTCCCCACAGCACTTGTATATATATTTGTACAGATTTATTACTGTATTTATTTTACTTGTGCATATTTACTATTCAATTTATTTTGTTAATGATATGCGTATAGCTCTAATTCTATTTTTTCTGACAATTTTGACACCTGTCCACATGTTTTGTTTTGTCGTCTGTCTCCCCCTTCTAGACTGTGAGCCCGTTGTTGGGTAGGACCACCTCTATATGTTGCCGACTTGTACTTCCCAAGTGCTTAGTACAGTGCTCTGCACACAGTAAGCGCTCAATACGATTGAATGAATAAATGAATTGGAGATGAGGAGCTGCAGAAGGTAGAGAATCAGCATGGACCCGTGTAAAGATCGAGGTTTTAGGTGAAATCTAAGCCCTGATCTGCCACTTGTCTGCTGAGTGATATGGGGCAAGTCACTGAAATTTTCTGTGCCTCAGTTACCTAATCTGTAAAATAGGGATTAAGACTGTGAGTCCTTCGTGGAACATGGACTGTGTCCAACCTGCTAGCTTGTAGTCAGTCACTATTTCATATTTATTGAGCTCTTTGTGCAGAACTCTGTACTAAGTACTTGTATCTACCCCAGCACTTAGTGCAGCAACTGGCACATAGTAAGCACTTAAGCAGCGTGGGGAGCAGCGTGGCTTAGTGGAAAGAGCCCGGGCTGTGGAGTCAGAGGTCAGGGGTTCAAATGCCGGCTCCGCCAATTGTCAGCTTGTGACTTTGGGCAAGTCACTTAACTTCTCTGTGCCTGTCACCTCATCTGTAACATGGGGATTAAGACCATGAGCCCCCCGTGGGACAACCTGACCACCTTGTAACCTCCCCAGTGCTTAGAACAGTGCTTTGCACATAATAAGTGCTTAATAAATGCCATTATTATTATTAACAAATACCATTAAAAAATCTGCGTTTGTGAACTGTTGTTTCAGTGGGAAATTAGAGTAGGCATTCTAACCCTCCCCATCGATCTCCCTTTAGCCCCTATCTTTGCAACCGTGAATGTGAGTTCTTACCTGCTTTTCTTCTGCCATGATGTATTTTATGATAGAATACAGTGGTCTATTGCAAACTAAAAACTGTCATCTGAAAAAACACCGAAACTCTTTCTTACCATAAATTTACAGATGAATTCACATTTCGCCTAGATAAATACCGGTGATGATGATGGCCTATCCAACTGGTATTCTTGGCAAAGGAAGCCTAGCACAGGCAGCAAAATTTCTAAAGCACAGCCTCAGTATCATGATTCTTTGCTTTCTTTTAATTCTTTACATTTACAAAACCATTCATGATCTATCAACTCTCTTGAATCGTCCTCTCCCAAGCTCTACACACAGTGAACGCTCAATAAATACCACTGATGATGATGATAATGTCAATCAATTGTATTTGTCAAGGGTTTGCTTTGTGTGGAACACGGTACTGAACTTACAAGCTAGTGGGGGAGATGGACACTAAAAGAAATTACAGGTAGAAGGAAGCAACAGAGCTAGAAGGAAGCAACAGAGTTTAAAGATGTTAAGTAGTTCTACCAGAGGGGTTGGGGGCCCCCAACTACTTAGAGGTCACCGAAGTGCTGAAGTAGTAGTAGTCGTTGGGGGGAATCATGTGGAGAATTGAGAAAGATTCGTCAGTGAAGGCCTCGTAGAGGAGATATGATTTCAGTAGGCTTTGAAGATGAGAGCAGCGTTTGTCGGGCGTGAATGGACGTTGACTGTGAGCCCCACATGGGAAGGGGACTGTGTCTAACATGATTAACTTTTATCTACCTCAGCGCTTAGAGCAGTGCCTGACACATAGTAAGTGCGAAACAAACACCATAATTCTTAGGAGGATGCAGAAGTGACAGTAAGAGACCCCGAAGACCCCAAGGTCAGTGAGTAACCAAGCTGGAGGGAATAATATTTGCCTGTTTCTCATCAAAGTACTCCAAGCTAGGCCATCTTTCAGCCCTTTGGCCTTTCCTCAAGGGAAACGGACGGTAGAATGTGCACGGTTAAAAACTCCCGGTTCTTTCCTCAACCCATCATCCTTGGTGTTTTCAGTTTGATTATAAAATTAAATAAAGGAGGAAATTACACACCAGAGTGTTCAAAATAGTCCTCTGTCTTATCGAGGACAACAGCCACTATTCATTCATTCATTCAATCGTATTTATTGAGCGCTTTCTGTGTGCAGAGCACTGTACTAAGCACTTGGGAAGTACAGGTTGGCACTAGGAAGATATATTTTAAAAATACATAATTGGAAAATAGCCTGTGATTCCAAGCGCTACCCTTAGCATTCAAACTTTCGGGAAATTTAGTTCCCAACACGACCCCCCCGAGGTGCTGTAATGTAGGCAAACTTTGAGGGGCTTTGCTGTTTGGGGATTAATCCATTTTTAGGATTACTGTTATGGAATGATTTGAATTGTCTATTGATTTGACAAACGCTGCAAGGAAAATTATATCTCTACTTTATATCCTAATATAGTTAAAATCCCTGCAGATGGCACTGTTGTATTGTCCTGTTTTAAAAGGAGATTCTAACCAGAAGAATCGATCAAGCAATCAATCATTGGTTATTTATTATGCACTTATTATGTGCAGAGCACTGTACTAAGCACTAGGGAGAATACGTTACAATTCATATAGAATAATTTCTTGTTCAAATTTGGCAAAGTGACAAGGAGGGATATTCAATCGATGGTATTTATTGAGTGCTTTCTATGTGCAGAGCACTGTACTAAGCTCTTGTGAAATTGCAATATGATAGTTAGTACATACGTTCCCTGCTCAAAATGAGCAATTCACCAGCGCACAGATTCAGTATTGTTCCAGAATTCACTCTGGCTGTACTCTAGGGGTGGGGGTGGCTGTGAGCCCGTTGTTGGGTAGGGACCGTCTCTATATGTTGTTGATTTGTACTTCCCAAGTGCGTAGTACTGTGCTCTGAACACAGTAAGTGCTCAATAAATACGATTGAATGAATGAATGAGAGTAGAGGAGGGGTGTGTGTGTGTGTGTGTGTGTGTGTTGTGTTGGGTGGGTATTGGTCCAGGTTAGATGATGACAAATAATCTTATTCACAGCTTTCTAGGTATCTAGTTCTTCAAAATCACCAGAAAGAAGAAATAATTCTCTGGCATGACAATTAAAAAAATAAAACTAAAAGGAACAAAAATTGGAGTAATAGTAATAGTAATGATGGCATTTGTTAAGCGCTTACTATGTGCAGAGCACTGTTCTAAGTGCTGGGGGGGATACACGGTGATCAGATTGTCCCACGTGGGGCTCACAGTCAATCCCCTTTTACAGATGAGGTAACAGGCACAGAGAAGTTAACTGACTTGCCCAAAGTCACACAGCTGACAAGCAGCAGAGGTGGCAACTGAGGTTAAATGATTTGCCAAAACACACGCAGCAGGCCAGTGGCAGATCTGGGATGAGAACTCTGGTCTCCTGACTCCCAGTCCTCTGGTCCCACGTCCTCATATTCCCCACTCAGAATCTGAGTTCGGGTTTGCCATGCCCATGGGTCCCAGCGTAACAGATGACAGAAAAGGCGCTTACTAGAGCCCAGTTTCTCAGCTCCACCAAACCACCATGAAATTTTCACCTTTTTTTAAGTAAAAAAAAATATTCAGCAGAATTCAAATTTCCAGTTTCCAAGCAGGCTAGATCACGTTGGTGAAGTGAGTGACAGCTGATCCGGGGAGTTATTACTATCTGGAATGTTACTGGGTAGGGTGGTTTTATAAATGAAAGAGTCCTTTCAAAATTAGAGGTTCATGCGTTATAGTCTTGTCATTGCTCATTGGGAAATACAAATATTCATGTATTCATGTCACTCATGGGTGAAATACATCTATTCATGTGATTCATATAGCCGTCTCCTCTAGTCAAAGAAAAAAATTACTGGCGATGAAGGACACCCATGAATCACATCTTCTCCAAGATGCCTTCCTGGATGAAGCCCTCTTTTCCCCGGCCTTCTCTCCCTTCTGCGTTGTCTGGTTGAATCTGTGACCTTTGGGCACTTGGTATTCACCCCCGACCCCAGTCCCACAGCCCTTTTATACCTGTCTATAAATTATAGATTACAAATTATTTATTTATATCAATGGCCATCTCCCCCTCTAGACTGTAAGTGTACCAACCCTGTGGTACTGTACTCTCCAAAGTGCTTAATACAGCGCTCGACACACAATAAGCACTCAATAAATATCATTGACTGATGAGTGCTTGTGTGGACGAAAAGGCCAGTGCAGGATCCACATTCCATTAATTCATTCAATCGTATTTATTGAGCACTTACGGTGTGCAAAGCACCATATTAAGTGCTTGGGAGAGTTCGCTCTAACAGACACATTCCCTGCCCACAACGAGCTTACAGCTTAGAGTGGGAGACAGACATTAATATAAATATATAAATAAATAAATTACAGATGTAGACATAAGTGCTGTGTGGCTGGAAAGGGGGTCATAAGCGTGTTGCTGGGTAGGGATTGTCTCTATCTGTTGCCAAATTGTACTTTCTAAGCACTTAGTACAGTGCTGTGCACACAGTAAGCACTCAATAAATACGATTGAATGAATGAATGAATGCTCAGCACACAGTAAGTGCTCAATAAAAACGATTGAATGAATAAAGGAACTGATGTTTTAAAATCCTGGCCATACTGAGCATACGAAAGAATTGTCTTTCATTGTGTCATTGTTCTCGGTATTAGTTGTGCCTGGCTCCATTTTCCTTTTGGCCTCCTGTCTCTCATTCCACGTGTAGATTTTGCTCAAAAAGAGCCAGCAGTTTCCTTCTTGCTGACAGCACTGCATGCTGGTCTGACTCTCTGCGATGCGTTCCCAGTTTTCAGCTGGGCCTTGGCACTGTCTGAACGCCAGCCCCTCAGACCAAACCTCAGCAGTAGCAGTACTTCCATCTGCCAACAAAGGCGTGTGTCCCCGTCACTTTCCGACTCGAATTCCGGGGCATTTATTCCCGCACCTGTTGGGTTTTTGCAGGCCATCAGTATTATGGAACGCGCTTTGAAGAAATACAGGAGTTACGAGAACTTCGAACAGGCCACCGGTGGGAGTCTGCTGCCCAGAAGTCGTATCTGGGGTCACGTAAGGAAGTACATGCTGAAAGAAGGCTGCCTGGGAGAGGTAGGTACCCCTTCCTGGGAGAGAAGGACAAGCAGCATGGCGTAGTGGATAGAGTGCAGTCCTGGGAGTCAGAAGGTCACGGGTTCTAATCTAGGCTTTTCCACTTGTCTGCCATGTGGCCTGGGGCAAGTTGCTTCACTTCTCTGGGCCTCAGTTACCTCATCCTCAGAAGGGGGATTAATACTGTGAGGCCAACGCAGGACAGGGATTGCGTCCAATCCGATTTTGCTTGTATCCACCTCAGTGCTTAGAACGGTGCCTGGCACGTAGTAAGCACTTAACAAACACCATAATTATTATTATTATTGCAAGAGAAGCAACGTGGCCTAGCAGCAAGAGCATGGGTCTGGAAGTTCACATTCTGGCTCTTCCAATTGCTTGCTGTCTGACCTTTCCCCCTCCTACATCACCTCACTACTCTCCTGCTACAACCCAGCCCACACACTTCACTCTTCTTATGCCAACCTACTTACTGTACCTCGATCTCGTCTATCTCACTGCCAACCCTTTTCCCCCAGCACTTAATACAGTGCCTGGCACATAGTAAGTGTTTAACAAATGCAATTATTATCATTTCATCCTGCCTCTTGCCTGGAATATCCTCCCTCTTCATATCCAACAGACAATCACTGTCCTCACTAGCAAAGCCTTAAAGAAGGCACATTTCTTCCAAGAGGCCTTCCCTGACTAAGCCCTCCTTTCCTTTTCTGCCACTCCCTTCTTTGTTGCCCTGCCTTGCTCCCTTTATTCATTTTTCCCAGCCTTACAGCACTTACGTACATATTTGTAATTCATCTATTCACCCAGTGCTTAGAACAGTGCTTTGCACATAGTAATAATGATAATAATGATAATAATAATAATAATAATAATAATAATAATAATAATGGAATTTGTTAAGCACTTACTATGTGCAGAGCACTGTTCTAAGCGCTGGGGAGGTTACAAGGTGATCAGGTTGTCCCACGGTGGGCTCACAGTTTTTAATCCCCATTTTACAGATGAGATAACTGAGGCACAGAGAAGTTAAGTGACTTGCCCAAAGTCACACAGCTGACAGTTGGTGGAGTAGGGATTTGAACCCATGACCTCTGACTCCAAAGCCCGTGCTCTTTCCACTGAGCCACGTAAGCACTTAAATGCTATTATTATTATTAATAATAATAATATTGTCTGTCTCCCCATCTAGACCATAAGCTTGTTGCGGGAAGAAAATGTGTCTGTTTATTGTTCTGTCGTACTCTCCCAAGTGCTTAGTACAGTGCTAAGCACACAGTAAGCACTCAAAAAATGCGATTGACTGACTCGCTTCACTTCTCTAAGCCTGTTTCCTCAAGTTTAAAATGGGGATTCAGTACCCGATCTTCCTCCTACTTACACTGTGAGCCCTATGCGGGGCAGGGACTGTCAGATGTAATTGAGTTCTACCAATCCCAGCACTTAGAACAGTGTTTGACACATAGTAAGCCCTTAATAAGTACCATAAAAAAGTGGAGGGGGCACCATTTCCTCTGATGATAATTCATTTGGACAGAGGCACTTGAATCTCTGCTGCTGCTGTTTCCAGATATTAACAGTATGTTTCCACACCCAGAAAATTCACCTCATCAAATTCACTCGCCCACATAACTCTGAAAGACTGAGAAGCAGAGTGGCCTAGTGGAAGGAGCCCAGGCCTGGGAGTCCAAAGGACCTGGGTTCCAATTCCGCTCTGCCGCTTGTCTGCCGTGTGATCTTTGGGCAAGTCATTTCACTTCTCTGGGCCTCAGTGACCTCATCTGTAAAATGGGGATTGAGACTGTGAGCCCCACAAGGGACAGGGACTGTGTCCAACCTGATTTTCTTAATCCACCCCAGTGCTTAGCACAGTGTCTGGCACACAGTAAGCACTTAGCAAATACCACAATTATTTTTATTATAATTAGTAGTAGTAAGCTACTACTACTTACTCCCCCACCGCCTTACCTCCTTCCCCTTCCCACAGCACCTGTATATATGTTTGTACATATTTATTACTCTATTTTACTTGTACATATTTATTATTCTATTTATTTTATTTTGTTAATATGTTTTGTTTTGTTGTCTGTCTCCCTCTTCTAGACTGTGAGCCCACTTTTGGATAGGGACCGTCCCTATATGTTGCCAACTTGTACTTCCCAAGCGCTTAGTACAGTGCTCTGCACACAGTAAGCGCTCAATAAATATGATTGAATGAATAGTAAGCGCTTAACAATTACCGTTTAAAAACAAAACTGAAAAACCCTGCATGCTCCTCCCAAATTTTTTTTCTTCCTCAGCTAAGCAGTGTGTCCTTGTGGATAGAGTATGGGCTAGGGAGTCAGAAGGACATGGGTTTTAATCCCGGCTCCACCACTTGTCTGCTCTGTGACCTTGGGCAAGTCACTTCACTTCCCTGGGCCTCAGTTCCCTCATCTGTAACGTGGGGATTAAGGCTGTGAGCCTTATGTAGGGCAGGGACAGTTACCGACCTGATTAACTTGTGTGTACCCCAGCAGTTAGTACCATGCCTGGCACATAGTAAGCCCTTGACAAATTCCAGTTATTATTGTCACTGTTTTCAGAAAGTTGACCCCAAACCATAGCCTGGTTATCCCCTTCTGTCATTATCAGATCGTGGTCCACCTCACCGAAGACCTCCTCTCCAGAGCCTCCATGACTGTGGTGAGCGGCTGCCCTACTCTGACGATCAACGTTGGCACGGCCCGTGAGCACTGGCTGGAGGGCATGCTACGACATGAGATTGGTAGGCAGCTGCCCTCTCTCCCCGACGAGCCTGGGACTCCGAAGGTCGTGGGTTCTAATCCCGGCTCCACCACTTGTCTGCTGTGTGACCTCGGGCAAGTCACTTCACTTCTCTGGGCCTCAGTTACCTCATCAGTCAAAAATGGGGATTGAGACTGTGAGCCCTGTGTGGGACAGGGACTGTGTCCAACCCAATTTGCTCGTACCCACCCCAGTGCTTAGTATAGTGCCTGGCACATAGTAAGCACTTAACAGCTACCACAATTATTATTATTATTGAGGAAAAGTTACATCCTCCTGTTAGCTGAGTGGCCTTAAGTGATGCAGAGGCACTGAGACCAAAATAATAATAATAATGAGTACTGCGGTAGATTCTAGATGATCATGTCAGGAAAAGTCCCTGCCCCACATAGGTCAACGTAACAATGCAAGGCCTAATTCATTCATTCAATCATATTTATTGAGCGCTTACTGTGTGCAGAGCACTGTACTAAGCGCTTGGGAAGTACAAGTTGGCAACCTATAGAGACGGTCCCTACCCAACAATGGGCTCACAGTCTAGAAGGAATAGAGCATGGCCCGGGAGTCAGAAGGACCTGGGTTCTGATGCCGGCTCCATCACTGGTTTGTTTTGTGACCCTGGGCAAGTCGCTTCATTTCTCTGGACCTCTTCCCTCATCTGTCAAATGGGAAGGAAGACTGTGAGCCCTATTGTGGGTAGGGACTGTGTCCAACCCGATTATCTTATATCTACCCCAGCGTCTAGAAGAGTGCCTGGCACATAGTAAGTGCTTAACAAATACCACAATTATTATTATTCTTTATGACTAACACCGACATCGCTAATCAGATGTCGAGAAATCACGCTTCCAATGATTTTCCTTCTTCCTTTCTGAAAACAGCCCTCCCCGTAAATACCCTCTACCCTTCTTCCAGCCCAGCCTGGGTCCCCCGCAGCCCGGATGAAGTGGAGGATTGAAGCCGAAGACAAGAGTGCCTCTGGTCTCCTTCCTCCTTGTTGCTTTAGTTGTGGAGACATGCAACCTGTTTGGGACAGGTGTCTGAAGTTAAAATTAGTGGGGGCGGGCCGGAGAGACCCCGGGATTTCACCTGGATCGCACCGGTTTTCTGTGGGTTGTGTGTGAGTCAACACTGGTAGCTACCTCTGAGCCTGGAAGGATGATAATCCCTCTGAGGATTTCCCTCCCGAGTCCGTGGGACATTTGCTTAGTACAGTGCATATACTTAGTACTGTGCGCTTTGCACACAGTAAGCACTTAATAAATATGATCGAATGAATGAACATGCACTTGAGCCCATGCTCTTCCCTTCTTTTGTCAATCAATCAATCAATCATATTTGTTGAACACTTAACTGTGTGCAGAGAACCGTACAAAGCTCTTACCATTAGGCTACAATGCTTCCCTAATCAATACCATTGATCTGTTGCCACAGATCGTTTCTGGCTCTAGTCACCCTGTGCTGGTCTAGGCTGCATGCTCATTGTGGGCAGGGAACATGTTTACCAACTCTGTTATTGTCCTCTCCCAAGCATTTAGTACACTGCTTTGCACACAGTATGCACCCAACGAATCCGGTTACCTCTAGACTGTAAGCTCATTGTGGGCAAGGAATGAATCTACCAGCTCTGTTATAATAATGATAATAATAATCGTGGTCCTTGTTAAGTGCTTACTATGTGCCAGGCACTGTACTAAGCACTGGGGTAGATACAGGGTAGTCAGGTTGGGCCCAATCCCCGTGCCACATGGGGCTCACAGTCTTAATCCCCATTTTCCAGATGAGGTCACCAAGGCCCAGAGAGGTGAAGTGACTTGCCCCAGGTCACACAGCAGACAAGGGGTGGAGCCGGGATTAGAACCCATGTACTTCTGACTCCCACTGAACCTCGCTGCTTCACTCTCCCAAGCGCTTAGTACCTTGCCCTGCACACAGTGAGCACTCATTCAATACCAGCGATTGATTGACCTCTGGATTTTCTCTTTCTAGGGACCCATTACTTCCGAGGCCTGAACAACACCCAGCAGCCCTGGGGTAAGTGGAATGAGCGCCGACGGCTCGGGTTGAAGCCCATCAACCCCACCGAGGAAGGCCTAGCCAGCCTCCACAGCGTCTTGCTCCGAAAGGACCCCTTCTTGTGGAGAGCCGCCCTGCTCTACTACACGGTCTATCAGGCCAGCCAGATGTCCTTCAGCGAGCTCTTCCAGAACGTGGGGAAGTTCGTTCAGGATCCCAACACCCGCTGGGATTACTGTGTCCGAGCCAAGCGTGGCTGGACCGACACTTCCCAGCCAGGTGGGTCTTCCTGCTCACATCCTGGTCACTGGGGGCCTGGTGAGTTGTCTGGTGGGTCGCCCAACCCGGGGAAGGGGCCACCCACTCTGGAGAGTCCAGCCTGGGTCTTCCTAAGCATTCTGTGGGTTATCGGTTCCAAGAAAAGAGAACATTAAGCAAAGAGCGTTAAATATATAGTTTCCCAGAGGAAGTACGATAAAGCTCATTCTTCCAAAGCATTCCGTGGGTGATTGGTTCCAAGAAAAGAGAAAGTTAAGCGAAAGAGTGTTGAAGAAATGATAGTTTCCCAGAGGAAGTACTATAAAGTGCATTCTTCCTAAGCGTTCTGGGGGTTGTTGGTTCCAAGGAAAGAGAAGGTTAAGTGAAAGAGTGTAAGAAATGATAGTTTCCCAGAGGAAGTACTATAAAGTGCCTTCTTCCTAAGTGTCCTGTGGGTTATCGGTTTCAAGAAAAGAGAAGGTTAAATGAAAGAGCGTTAAGGCAATTTATAGTTTCCCAGAGGAAATACGATAAAGTGTATTCTTCCTGTCAGGTGGTTTCCATTGGTACCCCAGGGGCAACCTGGGGTTCGAGAAGCATGTCTCCCATTATTGGTCTTGATGAACCGGTGGGCCTAGGACTGTCCCCCCTCTGCTCAAAGCATGGTCTTCTCTAGCAGCTGACCTTCCCACATCCTGGTAACTTCACAACAGTACGGTGCAGGGCAGGACACTTGGCTTTATAGGGTGGCTCTATCTCTTCCTCCTTTATAATAATCATAGTAATAATAACTAAAGTATTCGTTAAGCACTTACTATGTGCCAGGCACTGTCCTAAGCACAGAAATGGATACAAGAAAATTGGGTTAGGAACAGTGCTTATCCCACATGGGGCTCACTCTCTTAATAATAGTGTCAATAGTGCTGTAGTAGATACAAGTTAATCAGGATGGACACAGCCCTGTCCCACATGGGGCTCACATTCTCACTCCCCATTTTACAGATGAGGGAACTGAGGACCAGAGAAGTGAAGTGACTTACCCAAGGTCACACAGCAGACATGTGGTGAAGCAGAATTGGAACCCCGGTTCTTCTGACTCGCAGGCCCGTCTTCTATCCACTAAGCCATCTGATTGATTCTCCCCACCTTCAAAGCCTTATCTCCTCCAAGAGGCCTTCCTTGACTAGGCCCTTGTTTCCTCTTCTCCCATTCCCTTCTGCGTCACCCTTGCCCTTGGATTTGCATCCTTTCTTCACCCCTCCATCAGCCACCCAGCCCTCAAGTCCATAGCTGTAATTTATTTATTTCTGTTAATGTCTGCCTCCCCCTCTGGACTGTAAGCTTGTTGTGGACAGGGAACATGTCTACCAGCTCAATTGCATTATACCCTCCCAAGCGCTTGGTACACTGCTCTGCCCACAGTACATGCTCAATAAGTGCAATTGATTGATTGATTGGCCTAGTCTCCCTGCCTTTCCACCTGCCCTCCCCGCCCCCCATGGAAAAGGGATGATCCATCAATCAATCAATCCTATTTAAGTACTTCCCAAGCGCTTAGTACAGTGCTCTGCACACTCAATAAATACGATTGAGTGAATGAATTGAGAGCTTTGGAAGAGGGGTCAGAAAATCCCGTTCCCCCTTTCTCAGGGAGCGAATTGGGTTCGTTAACTGTTAGTGAACTGAATGTGATGGGTTTTATTTCCTGGAGAAAGGATAATGCCATTCTCTGGGACAAGCTGTTTTCCTAAGTGTTAATTGAATAACTGCAAAATGTTTTCAGATTGGAAGCCATCGGGCGAAGAAAGGTAGAATGATTTAATGTGTTAGTCTTTCCAGATTTCACTGTAATGTTTGGTGGCTCCAAGCCTCCTGTTCTCCCTCCTGCTTAGACTGTGGAACAGGGACTGTGTCCAACCTGATTACCTTGTATCTGCTCCAGAGCTTAGAACAGTGCTTGGCACATAGTAAGCACTTAAATACCACTATTTGTTGTTGTTGTTGGCAACACCAAGAGGCCTTGGGAAAGGCAGATGAGGAAACATGAATCAAAATGCCCTTGAGCACCTTCAAAATACGTTTACCGGCCCTAAATTTTTTAAAAATCAACCAGCCTTTCTTCAAGATTCTAAATTTTATGCCATAGGGCCGTGTTTTTGGAAAAAACATTTTCCTTTAGAGGATTCCTTTGGGGACCCAAAGTCACTTGAAGCAAATCAAATGTTATGCATCAGTTGAATTATCAGGGCTTGCCTATTGTTGGGTAGGGACCGTCTCTATATGTTGCCAACTTGTACTTCCCAAGTGCTTAGTACAGCGCTCTGCACACAGTAAGCGCTCAATAAATACAATTGAATGAATTAATGATGCTCCCAGGCCTTCCCATGGCTCTGCCTCGGATCCCTGATATCAGCACAGCTGTCCAGTTCGCAACCAGCACATCTGGTTCTGCCTCCCTCCTTCCCCACACTGGGCATCACCTGGGAATAATAATGATAGCGGCATTTGCTAAGCGCTTACTGTGTGCCAAGTACTGTACTAAGCATTGGGGTAGAGAGAAGATAATCAGACCAGACACAGTCCATGCCCACATGAGGCTCCCACTCTAAGTAGGAGGGAGCACACGTATCTAATCCCCATTTTGCAGGTGAGGGAACTGAGGCACAGAGAAGTGACTTAATAATAATTATAATGTGGCTTTTGTTAAGTGCTTACTATGTGCCAAGCACTGTTCTAAGTGCTGGCTTGCCCAAAATCTTCCCCAAGTCACTTGGGAAAGCAAGCATGGCCTTGTAGAAAGAGCAAGGGCCAGAGAGTCAGAGAGTCTGGGTTCTAATTCTGGCTCTTCCACTTAATAATAATACTACTAATAATAATTACGGTATTTGTGAAGCATTTCCTATGTGCCAAGCACTGTTCTAAGCACTGGGTTGGATACCCAATTTGCCCGTATCAACTCCAGGGCTTAGTACAGTGCCTGGCATATAGTAAATGCTTCACAAATACTACAATTATTATTATTATTATTGTTATTATTATTATTATTACAAGGTCGTCAGGTCAGACACAGTCCCTGTCCCACATGGGGCTCACAGTCTTAATCCCCATTTTACAGATAGGGTAACTGAGGCTCAGAGAAGTGAAGTGACCTGCGCAAGGTCACACAGCAGACATGTAGTAGAGCCAGGATTAGAACCAACATCCTCTGACTCCCAGGTCCGGGCTGTTTCCACTAGACCATGCTGCTTGTCTGCTGTGTCCCTCGGGCTCCTCATCTGTAAAATGGGGATTATTTAGACTATGAGCCACATGTGGGACAGGGACTGTGTCCAACCTGATTAGCCTGTATCTACCCCAGCGTTTAGAACAGGACTTGACACATAGCAAACACTTAATAATTACCACAATTATTATTAGGTAGACTGGCACCTGGGGTGCTGATTCTGCAGGGAAAGTAATGGGGTCGGGGGGGGGGGAGTTCCTTCTCTCCCCTTGACTAAGATGAACATGAATTTAATCCCTTCAGGCTGCTTCAGTAAAGACCAAGTGTACTTGGATGGCATCCTTCAACTCCTGAGATACAGAGACACAATCGACTTCTGCTTGTTGACGGCTCTGGGCAAGGTGAGTGGGACTGAAGCCAGAAGGATCCGAGGCCTAATGAGGACTCTGGCTTATGTCTTCCTGCTTTTCCATTTTCTGGTTCATTGGAGAATTGAGAAGCAGCATGGCGTAGTGGATAGGGCACGGGCACGGGAGTCATAAGGTCGAGGGTTCTAACCCAGGCTCTGCCACTTGTCTGCCAGTTGGCCTTAGGCAAGTCACTTCACTTCTCTGGGCCTCAGTTCCCTCATCTGTAAAATGGGGATTGAGACTTAGCCCCATTTGGGACATGGATTGTATCCAACCCGATTTTCTAGTGTCCACCCCAGCGCTTAGTATGGTGCCTGGCATTCAGTAAGTGCTTAACAAATACCACAGTTACTATTATTATTATCATTATTAGAATTAAAGCAGAGACAAGACTCTGGAAAGAATACTGGATAATGGTATTTCCTTGATTCCAACGAGCAGAAAAGAAAAAGCAGAGGGCCTGGGTGGCATAAGAGATCAAGGGTGCAGTACACCAAAAGATGCAGTTGCCATTCAGAAACATTCTCTTTTGCTTGTGCTCTCCCCTCACGTTTCATTTTGTTCTCACAACATCATTTTGTGGTAGGGAGATGCAGATATTGTTATTGCCATTTTACACATGAGGAAACTGAGGCCCAGGGAGGTTAAGTAACTTCCTTCAAATTGTATAGTAAGCTAGGAGCAGAGTGGGGTGGAGAAGAGAGAGGGCAAGAAAGAGAAAAGGAGGGAGGGAGAGAGGGAGAGGGAAAGATGGATAGAAAGAAAAGAAAGAGGGAGGACGAGAGAGAGAGAAGGGTTAGGGGTTTGACCCTCTATTAAGTTTTCAGCAGTGCGGGGTGGATTGCTCTTGGATTTCAGAAAGCATTTCATAGTCAGATAAACTCCAAAGACCCACAGCAAAATGAAGAGTGATGGGTAATCATAAATCAAAAGGATTTATCTCTTTATTTAGACTAGACATTGCGAAAGCCAAGGGTGCATCAGTCTGCGAGAAGGTATGTGCCCTGAGGGGGGAGAGTAGGCTATGGAAAGCAGTGTGGCCCAGTGGAAAAAGCACAGGCGTGAGAGTCAGAGGACCAGGGTTCTAATCCCAACCCTGTCCATTGCTTGTTGTGTGACCTTGGGTAAATCAGTTAATGTCTCTGGGCCTCAGTTACCACAGCTGTGAAAAATGAGGATTCAATACCTGTTCTCCCTCCTACTTAGACGGTGAGTCCTACCTGGGATGGGGCCTGTGTCTGACCTGATTAACTTGGATCTATCCCAATCAATCAATCAATCAATCGTATTTATTGAGCGCTTACTATGTGCAGAGCACTGTACTAAGTGCTTGGGAAGTACAAATTGGCATCACATAGAGACAGTCCCTACCCAACAGTGGGCTCACAGTCTAAAAGGGGGAGACAGAGAACAGAACCAAACATACCAACAAAATAAAATAAGTAGGATAGAAATGTACAAGTAAAATAAATAAATAAATAAATAAATAGAGTAATAAATATGTACAACCATATATACATATATACAGGTGCTGTGGGGAAGGGAAGGAGGTAAGACGGGGGGATGGAGAGGGGGACGAGGGGGAGAGGAAAGAAGGGGCTCAGTCTGGGAAGGCCTCCTGGAGGAGGTGAGCTCTCAGCAGGGCCTTGAAGGGAGGAAGAGAGCTAGCTTGGCGGATGGGCAGAGGGAGGGCATTCCAGGCCCGGGGGATGACGTGGGCCGGGGGTCGATGGCGGGACAGGCGAGAGCGAGGTACGGTGAGGAGATTAGTGGTGGAGGAGCGGAGGGTGCGGGCTGGGCAGTAGAAGGAGAGAAGGGAGGTGAGGTAGGAGGGGGCGAGGTGATGGACAGCCTTGAAGCCCAGGGTGAGGAGTTTCTGCCTGATGCGCAGATTGATCGGTAGCCATTGGAGGTTTTTGAGGAGGGGAGTAATATGTCCAGAGCGTTTCTGGACAAAGATAATCCGGGCAGCAGCATGAAGTATGGATTGAAGTGGAGAGAGACACGAGGATGGGAGATCAGAGAGAAGGCTAGTGCAGTAGTCCGGACGGGATAGGATGAGAGCTTGAATGAGCAGGGTAGCAGTTTGGATGGAGAGGAAAGGGCGGATCTTGGCAATGTTGCGGAGCTGAGACCGGCAGGTTTTGGTGACGGCTTGGATGTGAGGGGTGAATGAGAGAGCAGAGTCGAGGATGACACCAAGGTTGCGGGCTTGTGAGACGGGAAGGATGGTAGTGCCGTCAACAGAGATGGGAAAGTCAGGGAGAGGACAAGGTTTGGGAGGGAAGACAAGGAGCTCAGTCTTCGACATGTTGAGCTTTAGGTGGCGGGCGGACATCCAGATGGAGATGTCCTGAAGGCAGGAGGAGATGCGAGCCTGGAGGGAGGGGGAGAGAGCAGGGGCAGAGATGTAGATCTGGGTGTCATCAGCGTAGAGATGATAGTTGAAGCCGTGGGAGCGAATGAGGTCACCAAGGGAGTGAGTGTATATTGAGAACAGAAGGGGACCAAGCACTGAACCTTGGGGAACCCCCACCGTAAGAGGATGGGAGGGGGAGGAGGAGCCTGCAAAAGAGACTGAGAAAGAACGACCGGAGAGATAAGAGGAGAACCAGGAGAGGACGGAGTCTGTGAAGCCAAGGTCAGATAACGTGTGGAGGAGAAGGGGGTGGTCCACAGTGTCAAAGGCAGCTGAGAGGTCGAGGAGGATTAGGACAGAGTATGAGCCGTTGGATTTGGCAAGCAGGAGGTCATTGGTGACCTTTGAGAGCGCAGTTTCCGTGGAATGAAGGGGACGGAAGCCAGACTGGAGGGGGTCGAGGAGAGAGTTGTTGTTGAGGAATTCTAGGCATCGCGTGTAGAACAATGTTTGACATGTAGTAAGTGCTTAACAAATTCCATAATAATAATATTAACAATGATTCCTTTCAAACTAGGGAAAACTCAGCCCTAGTTGACCAGGATGAAATACTCCAGGTAGAGAGGCATTAATAAAATTGTTCTGGAAAGGACCAGTGAGGCATGGGAGATGACAATCATCAATTAGAGGGTTTATTCTTTAATCCCTCCAGAAGGAATAATGATAATAATAATAATAATGGTGATATTTAAGTGTTCACCGTACTAAGACTGGAGTGGATACAAGCAAATCAGTTTGGATACAGTCCCTGTCCCACATGGGCCTCCCAGTCTCTACCCCCATTTTACAGATTAGGTAGCTGAGGTCTAGGGAAGAGAAGCGACTTGCCCAAGGTCCCACAGCGAAGAAGAATGATTCCCATTTCTAGAACCAGGAGAAGCGATGGAATGGAGACAGCCAGCAGCCTGAACCCAAACGCCTTCCTCCAAAGCAGTGAGGGATTTTCTGGGATTGCTGCTGCCTTAGCAGTTGTTGGAAATGCAGCGTGGAAATAACCTGGTCTTCCTTTTGCAGGTCTCCTACGAAGACGTGGAACGGTTGAAGGAGTTTGCTGTGCTGGGCAACATCAGAGTGCCTCACTTCCTCCAGGATCATGCCCGATACCTGGGTCATCTGGAGAAAATCATGGAAGTCAACGAGCTCTCAGATAAGGAGCTACGAGAGCTTATATTTTAACAGGACCCAACCAGAGTAGGAGAGGAGCCAATTTTATTTTTGTTTCCCGCAGGGCTTCAAGGAACTTTCAAGGGTCCTTTCTTTAAAATACATACCTCAAACTTTTCCTGAAATGGGTCTTGCAGAGAAGCATCAGCTCCAGAGAGGCAGTGTGGCCTAGCGGAAAAGCATGGGCTTGGGAATCAGAGAATCTAGGTCCTAATCCCAGCTCCGCCACTTTCCTGTTGCGTGACCTTGGGCAAGTCACTTGACTTCTCTGTGCCTCACTGCCTTCATCGGCAAAATGGTTTTACAAAACGTGGTCTCTCTCCTACTTAGACTATGAGCCCCATGTGGGGTCTGATTATCTAGTATCTACCCCAGTGCTTAGTATAGTGCTGTGTCCACAGTAAGCACTTAATACATTCCACAATTTTAACTACAATTATTATTCCTCTGCCTCCCACAGCCGGCCATTATTTTGGAGGACAGATTTTCATAGAATGATAATGTCAACTGTGGGATTTGGTAAGCACTTACTGTGTGCCATGCATTGTGCTGAACGCTTGGAGTAAATGCAGTCATATTGGACACCACCTCTGCACTTGGGCTTATGGTCTAAGAAAGAGGGAGTAAAGGTATTGGATCCCTATGTTACCGATGAAGAAACTGAGACACAGAGAAATCAAGTGACTGGCTCAAGGTCACCCAGCAGGGAAGTGACAAAGCCAGCATTCGGACCTAGGTCTCCTGGCTCCCAGGTCGGTGCTCCTTCTGCTAGACTGTGTTGCTTCCACAACCTCCAGAATCTCTGTTCACTCACAGCCAATCTCAATCTCAGGGCCTTCTATCAGACTCCATCAGGGGACAGGGAACTAGTTTCCATTTCCCAGAATTCTCACGTGATTCCAAAAATGAGATGTTCAAGTCAATTCCTCCTCTTCCTTAGCAAAGCTCCTGTAAAAAAAATCTCTCTTAAGGTCCTCCAACATGGTATGGCTATTTTGAATATCTTTCTTTTGTGCTACCCTGTCTAGTATAAAAGAAATGATGTCACTTTTAGAGCTTCTGTCATTTCATCCTCCCACCTGGGGGTTTGATTTTCCCAATGCCAGCATGCCCTGGGTCCACTAGGGAATGGTCCTGTGGATACGGCTGCCTTGTTTCTCAACTTGATACTCCCCACCTTCACCACTCTGTAAGCATCCTGGGCTTTTTCCTGTCTTAGCCACAGGCCCAGGTCACTTCCCAGAGGGAGCCAAGCCTCGTGGCAGCTGCAAGACCAAAGCCCACAAAGCTTCATCCAGCTGCACAAGCATGGCCGCCAGTGTGGAAACACGAGGACCCAGAAACCCAGCTGGCCTATTTGGGGACACTTTCAGGAATTCACAGCTCTGGTTCGAAATAGAGGAACTCAAGCTTAGGCCAGAACTCCCCTTTCAAGTGTCTGGCATCCACAGAGAAGGGTCGATTAATGACCATCAACAGCTAGAGCTATGGTCCAGGATGCCGGCTCAGAAGCAGGACCCCCAAAGCCTGGGGTTCTCCCCTGAGATGTTCATTTCAGCTAGAGGCACTTCCGGAGACTAGCATGGCCAGTCTTTGGGATACCTGCCTCTCCTTTCCTCCCCCATTCACTCCCTACCCCACTCCCTCCTGCCCCCCTTCCCTCAGGCCCTCCCTTGCTACCCTCAGGCCCTTCCTCCCTATCCTCAGGCCTTCCCTCCCTCCCTCCCCTTACGCCTTCCCTCCCTCCCCTCAAGTCCTCTCTCCCTCCCCTTAAGCCCTCTCGCCCTCCCTCCCTCCCCTCAGACCCTCCTTCCCTCCCCTTAGGCCTTCCCTCCCTCCCCTCTAGTCCTCCCTCCCTGCCCCCAGGCCTTCCCTCCCTCCCCTCACACCTTCTCTCCCTCCCCTCAGGCCTTCTCTCCCTCCCCTCAGGCCTTCCCTCCTTTTCCTCAGACCTTCCTTCCCTCCTCTCAAGTCCTCTCTCCCTCTTCTCAGGCCTTCCCTCCTTTCCCTCAGCCCTTCCCTCCCTATCCTCAGGCCTTCCCTCCCTTTTCTCATGCCTTCCATCCCTCCCTTTAGGCCTTCCCTCCCTCCCCTAAGGCCCTCCCTTCCTTCCTTCAGGCCTTCTCTCCTGACTCTCAGGCCCGCCCTCCCCTCAGGCTCACTTTCCCTGCCTCATCTCTCTCATCTCCTTCATCTCCCTTATTTCTCTCCCTCCTTCCCTCCTCTCCCCAGACTCAGGCCCTTCTTGACCCTGGGGGTGGGTGCAGCTTTCCAATCCCAGGGGATAGGCTGTGTTGTCGTCACCAGAGGCTCCCCCACTTTACTGCCAGGGCAATCCAGAGGCCCCGGTGAGACCGGTCCTAGCATTCGGATATAAGGACTGAGCAACAGTGCAGAAGTCCAAATATACATTTCCCGCCCAGAAATCCAGAGAGGATAGTGACTCCTCCCAACCAGGCACTGAATTCTCAAATCCACTCTGGGCTGGGTTCACCTGGGCGCCGCTCTGATGAGGTCTCTCTAACCCGAGATCTCTGCCTGCTCATTCTGGAATTGACCCTAGGGGGGTCTGCGACTCTCACCCTCAGGGCAGACCAATGTGGTGCTAAGAGGCAAGCAGAGCCTGCCTTCCCTTTCCCTGCCTCCTGTCTGGATTCAGAGCTAGCCTGGGCTAACTGCCATCACCCTGGCACACAAGCTCGTGGAAATCTGGGCATGCCGGTAATGGGTGCGGTGGGGAGGGAGGAAGGAACAACCCAGAAGGCCAAGCAGCACCCCACCGCACAAACCTGGAGGGAATGTAGGGCAACACCAGGGGCTGATGCCAAAGTTGGCCACAAAGGTCAGTCATTACCTGTGGCGCAGTAAAGATCCTGTGGTCAGACCACTTCTCTCACCCAGAGAAGTCCATGGTGGGAACGAGCTGCCATTTTTCAGACTCTGAAACTCGGGCATTATCTTTTTAGAATGTTGGGAGAGATTTCACAGGATTTAACCATGTTCTTCTTGGTTCAAGTCAAGGAATAATTCCCAGATTGCACCTGCAAAGTTCCAGAAGTGAGTTCATCTTGAGGGTAGCAAAGATAAGGATCTAGGTTAAACTGCCGTCCCAAGGGGTTTATTGAAAGCTGCTCAGTATGTAGAACTCTCAGTCCCGGTTGGCCGTCTGTGCAGGGACAGAGGTGAAAAGGGTCCAAGCGGCTGTTAATTGTACATGTTTTCCACCCTGTGGGAAGATGTCTAGTTTTTAGCAAGAATCATGTCTTTCACAACCTGTTTCTGTGTG
Source organism: Tachyglossus aculeatus (assembly GCF_015852505.1). Classification (NCBI taxonomy): domain Eukaryota; kingdom Metazoa; phylum Chordata; class Mammalia; order Monotremata; family Tachyglossidae; genus Tachyglossus; species Tachyglossus aculeatus. The sequence goes on along the minus strand of NC_052067.1, from coordinate 45,286,333 downwards.
ACCAAGTTGTGATTTTCCTTTCTGACTCTGGGAGTTACTGATTCATAGCTAGAACAAAATGGACCTAAGTCCCAGAAACGAATGAGAAGAAGAAGAAGAATGGTATTTGTTAAGTGCTTACTATATGTCAAGCACTGTTCCAAATGCTGAGGTAATAATAATACCTATAGTATTTTTAAGAGCTTACTATGTGCCAAGCACTTCATCCCGGCTCCACCACTTGTCTGCTGTGTGACCTTGGTCAAGTCACTTTGCTTCTCTGTGCCTCAGTTCCTTCATCTGTAAAATGGGGATGAAGACTGTGAGCCCCTTGTGGGACAGGGACTGTGTCCAACTCAGTTATCATGTATCTACCCCAGTGCTTAGAACAGTGCATGGCGTATAGTAAGTGCTTAACAAATGCCATAATCATCATCATCATTATCATCATCACTACTCTAAGCACTGGGGTAATTACAAGGCAGTTAGGTTGTCCCACGTGGGGCTCACAGTCTTAATTCTCATTTGACAGATGAGGTGACTGAGGCACAGAGAAGTGAAGTGACTTGCCCAAGATCACACAGCAGACACATGGCGGAGGTGGGATTAGAACCTACGTCCTCTGACTCCCAAACTCAGGCTCTTGCCGTTAAGCCATGCTGCTTCTGACTAGATATGTTAGCTCAGATGCAGACCCTGTACCCGCCGGGAGGGGCTCACAGTCTAACTAGGAGGGAGAACAAGTATTTCGTGCCCATTTTATAGTTGGGGAAATGGAGGAACAGAGGCATTAGGTGGCTTTCCCAAGGTCGGACAGCAGGCAGGTGGTGGAGACAGGATTAGAACCTAGATTTTCCTACTCTCGGGCCTGTGCTCTTTCCACTGGGCCATTCTGCTTCCCGAGTCACAGTGAGAGTACGGGAACATTTTTCACAATGCCACTGAAGTTTTCCGCTTGCTCTCCGCCGTTTGCTGATGATGACGTTTTCCCCATTTCTTTCCCCACCAATCATGGTACTTTGTCTTTTCTATTGCAAAAGCAAGTATTTTCCTAAATGACTTTTCTAAAGGACTGGGGTTTTCTTGTCTCCAAAGAGGCTACTGCATTGATTTCCTCATGGTGTGAAATCTGTAAATCAAGGAAAAATGGAGATTTTTAGAAATGGCAAAATAATTCATTCAACTGTATTTATTGAGCGCTTACTGTGTGCAAAGCACTGTTCTAAGTGCTTACGTAGTAGGACTAATGGTAGTATGGTAATAGTAGTGGTGGAAGTAGTAGTACTAATAGTAGTAGTAATGGTTCATTCATTCATTCAATCATATTTACTGAGTGCTTACTGGGTGCAAAGCACTGTATTAAGTGCTTGGGGAGAGTACAGTACAAAACGGACACATTCCCTGTCCACAATGAGCTCACAGTCTAGAGGGGTGGTAGAGATAGTAATAGCAGCAGTAGTAGTAGTAGCAGTAACATATAGTGAGCTCCTTTTGGATGAAATGCACTCACTAAGCATTTGGGAAGTCCAAAGTAGTCAAGGGACACATTCCTGCCCCTCAAGGAGCTTTATGCTCTAAGATGAAGTTGTAGTTACAAATGTAAACTGATATTTTAATCTTAAATCAAGAGAAATATCGCCGCCCACCCCCTTCACTCCATGACCACCTTGGTAAAGTATTTTAGATTTGTAATGTTATTTTGTAAAGTTTTGCATTTTTCGTTGTGATGCTCCCTGTTAAGAAAGAGCATTGAAGTTCTGTATTAAAGTATGTGGCAGAGAGAGTGTGAGAGGCCTATCTCTGAAGAACCTCATGATGTGCTTGAAGCCCGTTGGTTTGTGATATTGTTCTTTGTGGGCAGAACGCTGTAGGCCGGAGCTCACTGCCCACAGGGAATAAATTGCGTCCGCGTTCTGCTGGGCCAGGTTTTCGTTTTCTGTGGGGACCTCCTGGGGGTGAGGCTTCCCAAAAGGTGGGATTAGGGGAAAAATGGGACACAGGCATGTGTGGTTTTGGGGAGTGGCCACACCATATTCTCATTCACATGCTGGGAAGTAGCATGGCCTAGTAGAAAGAGCACAGCCCTGGGAGTCAGAGGGCCTGGGTTCTAATCCCAGCTCTGCCAGTTGCTTGCGGGGTGACCTTGAGCAAGTCACTTCACTTCCTTGTGCCTCAGTTCTCCTTCCTACTTAGACTGTGAGCCTCATGCGGGACGGGGACTGTGTCCAACCTAATTAACTTATATTTACCACAGTGCTCAGAACAGTATTTGACACATAGTAAGCACTGATCTACCACTAAAGAAAAAAAATATACTCTCCCACATTGTCAGACACCCACTGACACCCGCCTACAGGCTCAGCCTTGGTTGGTAGACTGCTGGTTGAGGGGTTGCTGTTCATTCATTTATTCATTCAATCGTATTTATTGAGCGCTTACTGTGTGCAGAGAAGTGTACTAAGTGCTTGGGAAGTACAAGTTGGCAACATATAGAGATGGTCCATACCCAACAACAGGCTCACAGTCTAGAAGGGGGAGACAGACAACAAAATAAAACATGTGGACAGGTGTCAAGTCATCAGAATAATTAGAAGTAAAGCTAGATGCACATCATTAGCAAAATAAATAGAATAGTAAAAATGTTCAAGTAAAATAAATAGAGTAATAAATCTGTACAAACATATATACAGGTGCAGTGGGGGCCCGGGTGTCACATTGCCAGCTGACCCCGCTCTTTCTGCAACTGGCAGCCCTCAGATTGTGAGGGCCAAAGTGAATTATTTCACACCCACAGTCCCCAGTTATAGGAGATAATAATTATGGTACTTGTTAAGTGCTTACTCTGTGCCAAGCACTGTCCTAAGTGCTGGGGTAGATAGTAGTTAATCATACTGGACATAGTCCCTGTCCCATATGGGGCTTTCACTCTTAATCCCCATTTAACAGATGAGGTAACTGATGGACAGAGAACTGAAGTGACTCACCCAAGGTCACACAGCAGACAGGTGGCAGAACCAGGATTAGAATCCAGGTCTTTCTGACTCTGAGGTCTGTGCTCTATCCAGTCCTTGCTGAACTTGTTGGTGAATTTTGGGCCTGTTCCAGGAGCTGGTGGTGGATGGGGACCATGAGAGGACAGAGAAGAGGCTGCTAGTAATTATAATAATTGGAGTATTTGTTAAACACTTCCTATGTGCCAAGCACTGTGCTTAACAAGATAGGTCAGATAAAGTCCCTATTGTCACCTAGGACTCACAGTCTAAAGGGAAGGGAGAATAATAATAACTGTGGTATTTGTTAAGCACTTAACTATATGCCAGGCACTGTACTAAATGCTGGGGTAGATACAAGCAAATCGGGATGGACACAGTTCCTGTCCCCCGGGGGGCTCACAGTCTCAATCCCCATTTTACAGATGAGGGAACTGAAGCACAGAGAAGTGAAGTGACTTGCCCAAGGTCACACAGAGAACAGTTTGGCCTAGTGGATAGAGCACAGGCCTGGGAGTCTGGGGATCTGGGTTGTAATCCCAGTTTTGCCACTTGTCTAATGTGTGACCTTGGGCAAGTCACTTCACTTCTCTGTGCCTAGTTTACTCATCGGTAAAATGGGGATGAAGACTGTCAGCCCCATGTGGGACAAGGATTAGGTCCAACCTGATTATCTAGTATCTACCCTAGAACTTAGTACAGTGCCCGACACACAGTAAGTACTTAAACATTATTATTATTATTACAAAAGAAGAAATAGGAATGAATAATCCACAGATGGGATCGACAGCTCCTAAATGATAATAATAACATTGGAATTTGTTAAGCGCTTACTCTATGCCAAGCACTGTTCTAAGCGCTGGGGTAGATATGAGGTAATCAGGTTGTCCCACATGGGGCTGACAGTCTTCATCCCCATTTTGCAGATGAGGTAACTGAGGCACAGAGAAGTTAAGTGACTTGCCCAAGGTCACACAGCAGACAAGCGGCAGAGTTGGGATTAGAACCCACAACCTCTGACTCCCAAGCCTTGGCTCTTTCCACTAAGCCATGCTGCTTCTCATAATTAATTGTTGATATTTAACTGTATTTATCCCTAAACAAGCATTTTTCATAACACTGGCCTGTCCAAATTGCCATCATCCCTAAAACTACCTGAAATTTAGGTCATTAAATAATCCATCATTTTAATTTGAAAATCCTCTCCCTCATTATCCTCATCCCCACACACCTGTCCCCAGTATAACTCCTCTCCCTCAGCATTTTCAGCCCGAACTACCTCTCCCCAGCTGTAAAATTCTCCCTCATTACTCTCGGTTCTACCCACGGGTACCCAGATGCGATCCCTCTCCTTCATTATCCTCAGCCCCTTAAACCAGTCCCCAGATGTAATAATGATAATAATAATTGTGGTATTTGTTAAGCACTGACTGTGTGCTAAGCACTGTACTAACCGCTGGGTGGGATACAAGCTAATCAGGTTGGACACAACCCCTGTCCCACTTGGATACAAGCTAATCAGGTTGGACACAACCCCTGTCCCACATGGGGCTCACAGTCTCAATCCCCATTTTACAGATGAGGAAACTGAGGTGCAGAGAAGTGAAGTGACTCGACCAAGATCACACAGCAGACAAGTGGCGGAACCAGGATTAGAACCTACAACTTCTGACTCCTAGTCCCGTTTTCTATCCACCCTCTTTGGCCCCAACCACTGCTCCCCATTTGCAAACATTTTCCCTCATTGTTCTCATTCCCATCAGTCGGCCCTGAGGTATAATCCCTCTCCCTCAGCATCCTTAGTCCCAACCACTGATCTCCAGGGGTAACACCTCTCCCTCATCCTTCTCAGCCTCACCTACCGGTCCCCAGATGTAGACCCTCTCCCTCTGCATCCTTGGCCCCAACCACTGGTTTAACACTTCTCCTTTGACATTCTAGACCCCAACCAATGATTCCCAGTTGTAACTCATCCCCTTCATTTTCCTCGGCCCCAGGGTGTAAGTCCTCTAGGTCATTGTCCTTGGCTCCAAACACAGGTCTCCAGCTGTAACCCTTACCCCTCCTTATCTTCAGGCCCCCCAAACCCGTCCCACTGTATAACCCCTCCCCATCATTCTCGGCTTCATCCACCATTCCCCGCTGTACCCCCTCACCTTTAGCACCCTTGAATGCCTCACTCATTTTCCTTGCCCCCCCCAAATTGGTCCCCATGTGTAGACCATCTCCCTTAGCATCCTTGGCCCCAACTACCGGTCCCGAGGTATAACCCCTCTCCCTCAGCATCCTCAACCCCATGCACCAGTCTCCCACTGTAACCCCCTACCTCATTATCCTCAGCTCCCTCCCTACCCCAATCACATGAAATAACCCCACTCCCTCATTTTTCTTAGCCCAAATCAGATGTTCCCAGCCATAAACCCTCTCCCTTAGCATCCTGGCCCCACCCACCCATCCCCAGATATAACCCCTTCCCCTCAGCATGGTTTTTCCCAAACACCAGCCCCCTGCCATAATGCTAGTTCCTCATTATCCTAGGTCTCACCTACTGGCCCTCAGCTGTAGTCCCTCTCCCTCATTATCCTCTCCCCCATCCATCTGCCATTTATTCATTCAATCCTATTTATTGAGCACTTACTGTGTGCAGAATACTGTACTGAGCATTTGGGAGAGTACATTAAACCATAAACAGACATATTCCCTGCCTACAGCAAGTTTACAGATTGTCCCGAGGTATAACCCCTTTCCCTCATTATCACTGACCCCACCCATTGGTCCCGAGGGGGTTATTCATTCATTCAATCATATTTATTGAGCGCTTACTGCATGCAGAGCACTGTACTAAGTCACCTACTTTTATCATTGCTACTGTTTTATTGCTTCTGCATCTCAATTGTTAACCCCCCGCTGTACTGTCACTCGCCCTGCTGACCTCACCATGAACTTTCAGTTCCCTTGCTCCCAACTGCCATTCCCATTCCTCACCTTCCCCTTCCCCTCTCCCACCCAGCTGTTTCCCTCCCTCTCACCCCCTACCAAGGATTCCTCTGTAGCAGCGCAGGTCCTCCGCTTCTCCCTCCCGGCCCCCTCCCTCCCCTTCTCCCCACCCCCACCCCATCCCAGTTCTCCTTTCCCATCGCCACCCCCCCTTCCCACTCTCCCCGCCCAGGCCCCCGCCAACTCATCCCAATCCAAACCCTCCCCACCCCTCGCACCCTTTCCCCTCCCTCCCCACCCTCGACAGCTGCTGCCAAGTGTGGCCTCTGGAACCCCCGCTCCGTTTTAAGTAAGACCCCTTTCATCCTGGACCTTTTCCTTTCCAGTTCTCTACTCCTCCTCGCCCTAACTGAAACATGGCTGTCGCCGGACGACACAGTCTCTTCTGCTGCTCTCTGCAGTGCAGGCCTCTTCTTCTCCCACTCCCCCAGACTCACCGGAAAAGGAGGAGGTGTCGGTTTCCTTCTCGCCCCCCAATGTCGCTTTCGCACTATCCCTCCTCCCCCTTCCCTTTCCTTCCCTTCCTTTGAAGCCCACATTATTCGCCTCTACCACCCCCTCCAGATTCTTGTAGCCATCATCTACCGCCCTCCCGGCCCCACTTCCAACTTCTTTAACGACTTTGACCCCTTCCTCACCTTCCTTCTCTCCTTCTCCATGCCCACTCTGATCCTCGGAGACTTCAATATCCACATGGATATCCCTAACGACTCCTCTGCCGCCCGCCTTCTATCTCTCCTTGACGCTGCCAACCTCTTCCTCCACCCCACCTCGCCCACTCACCAACTTGGTCATACCCTCGACCTCATCATCTCCTACCGCTGCACTGTGTCCACCCTCACCAACTCTGTAATCCCTCTCTCTGATCATAATCTTCTCACCTGCCTCCTCACTCACACTCCTTTCCCCTGTAAATCCGTATTACTCCCTCACAGAGACCTCCGCTCTCTGGACCCCACCCATCTTTCGGAGCGCCTCACACCCCATCTCGCCACCCTCTCCTCTCTACCCAGTCTTGATGATCAGATTACTGCTCTCAACTCTACCCTTTCTACTCAGCTAGACTCACTCGCTCCCCTTTCCCTTCACCGCTCTCGCACCACTAACCCACAGCCCTGGATCACTGCCACTGTCCGCCTCCTTCGCTCTTATGCTCGAGCTGCCGAACGCTGCTGGCGAAAGTCTAAACACCATGCCAACCTCGTTCACTTCAAGTTTATCATTTCCTGCCTTAACTCAGCCCTCTCTTCTGCCAGACAAAACTATTTCTCCTCCCTTATTGACACCCATGCCCATCACCCCCGCCAGCTCTTCCGTACATTCAACTCCCTTCTCAGGCCCCCGGTTCCTCCCCCTCCTCCTTCCCTCACCCCCAACGATCTGGCCTCCTACTTCATTAACAAAATTAAATCCATCAGGTCCGACCTCCCCAAAGTCTCTGCCCCCCTTTCTCCATCCCCCCGGCTCTCAACACTCTCTGCTACTCTCCCATCCTTCCCAGCGGTATCCTCAGAGGAACTCTCCTCCCTCCTCTCAAGTGCTACTCCGGCCACCTGTGCTTCTGACCCCATTCCCTCTCATCTTATGAAATCTCTCGCTCCATCCCTTCTCCCCTCCTTAACTTCCATCTTCAACCGCTCACTCTCCACTGGTTCCTTCCCCTCTGCCTTCAAACATGCCCATGTCTCTCTTGACCCCACCTCACCTTCTAGTTATTGTCCCATATCCCTCCTACCATTCCTTTCCAAACTCCTTGAACGAGTTGTCTACACGCGCTGCCTAGAATTCCTCAACAACAACTCTCTCCTCGACCCCCTCCAGTCTGGCTTCCGTCCCCTTCATTCCACAGAAACTGCCCTCTCAAAGGTCACCAATGACCTCCTGCTTGCCAAATCCAATGGCTCATATTCTGTCCTAATCCTCCTCGACCTCTCAGCTGCCTTTGACACTGTGGACCACCCCCTTCTCCTCAACACGCTATCTGACCTTGGCTTCACAGACTCCGTCCTCTCCTGGTTCTCCTCTTATCTCTCCGGTCGTTCTTTCTCAGTCTCTTTTGCAGGCTCCTCCTCCCCCTCCCATCCTCTTACTGTGGGGGTTCCCCAAGGTTCAGTGCTTGGTCCCCTTCTGTTCTCCATCTACACTCACTCCCTTGGTGACCTCATTCACTCCCACGGCTTCAACTATCATCTCTACACTGATGACACCCAGATCTACATCTCTGCCCCTGCTCTCTCCCCCTCCCTCCAGGCTCGCATCTCCTCCTGCCTTCAGGACATCTCCATCTGGATGTCCGCCCGCCACCTAAAGCTCAACATGTCGAAGACTGAGCTCCTTGTCTTCCCTCCCAAACCTTGTCCTCTCCCTGACTTTCCCATCTCTGTTGACGGCACTACCATCCTTCCCGTCTCACAAGCCCGCAACCTTGGTGTCATCCTCGACTCCGCTCTCTCATTCACCCCTCACATCCAAGCCGTCACCAAAACCTGCCGGTCTCAGCTCCGCAACATTGCCAAGATCCGCCCTTTCCTCTCCATCCAAACTGCTACCCTGCTCATTCAAGCTCTCATCCTATCCCGTCTGGACTACTGCACCAGCCTTCTCTCTGATCTCCCATCCTCATGTCTCTCTCCACTTCAATCCATACTTCATGCTGCTGCCCGGATTATCTTTGTCCAGAAATGCTCTGGGCATATTACTCCCCTCCTCAAAAATCTCCAGTGGCTACCAATCAATCTGCGCATCAGGCAGAAACTCCTCACCCTGGGCTTCAAGGCTGTCCATCACCTCGCCCCCTCCTACCTCACCTCCCTTCTCTCCTACTACTGCCCAGCCCGCAACCTCCGCTCCTCCACCGCTAATCTCCTCACTGTACCTCGTTCTCGCCTGTCCCGCCGTCGACCCCCGGCCCACGTCATCCCCCGGGCCTGGAATGCCCTCCCTCTGCCCATCCGCCAAGCTAGCTCTCTTCCTCCCTTCAAGGCCCTGCTGAGAGCTCACCTCCTCCAGGAGGCCTTTCCAGACTGAGCCCCTTCCTTCCTCTCCCCCTCGTCCCCCTCTCCATCCTCCCATCTTACCTCCTTCCCGTCCCCACAGCACCTGTATATATGTATATATGGTTGTACACATTTATTACTCTATTTATTTATTTATTTATTTTACTTGTACATTCTATCCTATTTATTTTATGTTTGGTTCTGTTCTCTGTCTCCCCCTTTTAGACTGTGAGCCCACTGTTGGGTAGGGACTGTCTCTATGTGTTGCCGATTTGTACTTCCCAAGCGCTTGGTACAGTGCTCTGCACATAGTAAGCACTCAATAAATACGATTGATTGATTGATTGATTGCTGGTTATACTTGGGGAGAGTTAGGTGGAGATGCAGATGCTGAGAGAGAGGGGTTAGACTGGGGGACCAATAAGTGGGGCCTAGAATAATGAGGGAGAGGGGTTACAGCATGAGCAGCAGTGAGAGAGAAGCAGCGTGGCTCTGGGAAGAGCATGGGCTTGGGAGTCAGAGGTCATGGGTTCAAATCCCAGTTCTGCTGCTTGTCAGCTGTGTGACTTTGTTGCAAGTCACTTCACTTCTCTGGGCCTCAGTTACCTCATCTGTAAAATGGGGATTAAGATTGTGAGCCCCACATGGGACAACCTGATCACCTTGTAACCTCCCCAGCACTTAGAACAGTGCTTTGCACATAGTAAGTACTTAACAAATACCAAGATTATTATTATTATTATTACACCTCGGGACTGGTAGTTGGGGTCGAGGACTGTGAGCCCATTGTTGGGTAGGGACCGTCTCTATATGTTGCCAACTTGTACTTCCCAAGCGCTTCATACAGTGCTCTGCACACAGTAAGCGCTCAATAAATACGAATGAATGAATGAATGAATGAATGAATGAATGAATGAGGACCATGTGGGACAGGCGTTAGAGCTGGGGACCAGTGGTTGGAAAAGAGGGTGCTGAGGGAGAGGGCTTACAGAGGGTCCGGTGACTAGAGCCAAGGATAATGAGGGAGAGGGGTTATGGCTACTGTCCAGGGGGTGGGGTCGAGTAAACTGAGGCAGAGACATGTGGTTAGGGTAGAGGAGGCTGATGGAGAGGGGTTACATCTGGGGACCAATGGTTGGGGATGTGGACAATAAGAGAGAGGGATTCAAGTTGGGGACTAGTGGGTGGCACAGAGGATGCTGAGGGACAGGGGTTACATCTGAGAACTGGAGGATGAGGCTGAGGACAGTGAGCGAGAGGGGTTGCAGGTCAGAAGCAGTGACTAGGCCCGAGGATACTGAAGGAGAGGGATTTTAGCTGGGAATGGTGGGTGGGACCAAGGATTAAGGAGAGAGAAGCGTTACTGGGCACTAGTAGTTGTGGCAGAGGATTATGAGGGAGAGGTAACCGGTGAGCACAGGCCTGGGAGGCAGAGGGTTGTGGGTTCTAATATCATCTCCGCTTGTCTGCAGTGTGACTCCTGGCAAGTCACTTCACTTCTCTGTGCCTCAAATTCCTCATCTGTAAAATGGGGATTAAGTAAGTGCTTAACAAATACCAGAATTATTATTATTTGGGGCTGAGGATGCTGAGAGAAAGGGGTTACACCTTAGGGACTGATAGGTGGGTCTGAGGACAATGAGGGGTAGGGTTTACAGCTAAGGGACCGATGGGTGGGACTGATGATAATGAGGGTGGGGGGTTACACCTGGGGACAGGTAGTTGGGCCTGAGGATAATAAAGAGGCACTATAGGTGGGGACCGGTGGTTGGGGCTGATGACCCTGTGGGAGAGGGGTTACATCTGGGGACTAGTTGGGGTGGAAGATGCTGAGAGAGATTGGTTACACCTGGGATCTAGTGGCTGAGGAGAATATTTGCAGCTGGGGATCGGTGGTTGGAGCCTCACATAATGAGAGATAGGTTACACCTGGGGACAGGTAGGTAGGGCCCTAGGAGGCCCAGCATGGCCTACTGGATAGAGCGTGAGCCTGGGAGTCAGAAGGACCTAGGTTCTAATCCTGCTCTGCCACTTGTCTGCTCTGTGACCTTGGGTAAGTCACTTAACTTCTCTGTGCCTCTTCCCTCGTCTATAAAATGGGGATTAAGACTGTGAGCTTTATGGGGGACAGGGACTGTGTCCAACACGATTATCTTGTATCTACCCCAGTGCTTAGAACAGTGTTTGGCACATAGTAAGCACTAACAAATACCATTATTAACGTTATTATTATTTCAGCTGGGAACCAGAAGTTGGAGCCAAATGTGATGATGGTGAGGTATTACAACTGGGGTTGGGGCCAAAGATGAAGAGGGAGTGCAATGACATTGGGGATAGGAGTGTGGCTCAGTGTAAAGAGCATTGGCTTCAGAGTCAGAGGTCATAGTTTTGAATCCCTACTCTGCCACTTAGCTGTGTGACCTTGGGCAAGCCACTTAACTTCTCTGTGCCTCAGTTACCTCATCTGTAAAATGGGGATTAAGACTGTGAGCTCCATCTGGGACAACCTGATCACCTTGTATCACCCAGTGCTTAGAACAGTGCTTTGCACATAGTAAGTGCTTAACAAATACCAACATTATTATTATTATTATAGGGGGACCCCTGGGTGGGGTAGAGGATGCTGAGGTAGAGGGGTTACACCAGGGAACTTGTTGATGGGGCTGAGGATAATGAAGGAGACTGTAGAGGACTGTTTGGGGTTGAGGGTGCAGAGGGAGAGGTTTTTCACCTAGGGATTGGTGGATGGTGCCAAAGACATTGAGGGATAAGGGTTACACAGGGGAGACCCGTGGTTGGGGCCAAGGATACTGAGGGAGAGGAGTTATACTTGGACAAGAAATACAGGTAGGGGCATTAGTCCAAGGGATTTAAGGAGGGAGATAAACGTCTGAAACAACTGGTGAAGGCAATAGGCACGGGATTCAATGTTTGTGTGCTCTCCTCACATCCCAAGCTCACCTTTCTAGCTTCCCAGTGCCGGCAGGGGTGGGGAGATCTTCAAGATTTTCCTCATTTCCTGTTCTCTTTCTACTGTCCCTCTTTTCCCTCCTCCACCATCATGACTACTACGGGGACCAGAGAAGCTTTAGTTAGAAGAAAGCTTCTTTCCCAGAGATGTCGATGATGATTATGGCATCTGTTAAGCACTCATTATGTGCTGAGCACTATTATAAGCCCTGGGGTAGATAAAAGTTATTCAGGTTGGGCACAGTCCCTGTCCCACATAGGGGTCATGGTCTTTGAGGAGTTAGACACAGCCGCTAGCCCTCCAGGGGTTTCAGGCTCAACAAATCAGGAGGGAAATACTGCTTTTTCTCCCTTGCTCCTCAGTAGCCCTAGTACCCTCTCCTTTGCTTTTCTCTGCTCCCCTCTTCTCCCTTCCCATATCCTCCCATCTCTTCTCTTCTGTTCTCTCCTCTCCTCTCCTTTCCTATTATCTTTTCTTCTCTCCTGTCCACCCCCCACCCCATTTTCCTCTCCTCCCATCTCATCTTCTTTCCTGTTCTCCCCTCTCCTCTCCTTTCCTCTCATCCCATCTCTTCTCTCCTGTCCTCCCATCTCCTTTCTTTTCCTCTCCTCCCTTCCCTTCTCTCCTGTTCTCCCCTCTCCTTTCCTTTCTCCCCTCCCCTTTCCTTTCTCCCCTCCCCTCTCCTCTCCTGTTCTCCCCTCTCCTCTCCTGTTCTCCCCTCTCCTCTCCTTTCTTCTCCTCCCATTTCTTCTCTCCTGTCCTCTCCTCCCATCTCTTCTTCTCTCCTGTTCTTCCCCTCCTCTCCATTCCTCTTCTCCCATCTCTTCTCCCCTTTCCTCTTCTTTTCTCTTCACCCATCTCCTCTCCTTTTTTCTCCACCCATCTCCTCTCCTCCCCTCCCTTCTTCTCTCCTCCCCTCTCCTGTACTCCTCTCTCCTGCCCCCACCTCTCCTCTCCCTTCCTCCCCTCACAAGGGACCCTCAGAGCCTGTCTCCCATCCAGGTCCTGGGAGGCCAAAGAAACAGAGCACTGAAGCTGGCTGGATGCCAAGCACTAATTCCTCCTCCCACAGGCTTAGATGAGTTTAGATAGTTCCACCCTTTCCCTCTCCTTAGGGTTCATCCCAGCACAGGGGAGAGATTGTTCCACTTGGAGCTCACAGCCTGACCAGCTCAGGCTGGATTTCGAGAGAGAGAGAGAGAGAGAGAGAGAGAGAGAGAGAGAGATCATCCTCCTGGACAGACTCTTCGTTTCCCAGTTGCATGGTCCAGAAAGACACCTATGGCTGCTCAATAATAATAATGATAATAATAATGATGATGACATTAAAGTGCTTACTACGTGCTAAGCACTGGAGTAGATACAAGATAATCAGGTTGGACACAGTTCCTGTTCCATTTAGGGTTCACAGTCTTAATCTCCATTTTACAGATGAGGGAACTGAGGCACAGAGAAGCAAAGCAACTTGCCCAAGGTCACACAAGAGATGAGTGGCAGAGCCGGAATTAGAACCCAGGTCCTTCCGACTCCAGACCCGGGCTCTACCCACTAGGCCATGCTGCTTAAGTGGGGAAGCAGCGGCCTCCACCTTTATTCTCCGTCAGGCACTGGTCACTCCCTGGCTGTCACATCACAGCTTTGAAAAGTCCAATAAGGGAAACAAAGCATCATTTATTAAGTTCCCTTTTAATATTGTGCATTGTCTGGAAGCCAGAGGAACCGGGTGGGAATTTGAGTTCTGCCAGCAGCCTACTGTGGGATTTAATCCAGTGCTCTACACACAGTAAACTCTCAATACATATCAGGGATTGATTGACCGGAGGCAAGTCATTTACCCTTTCTTTATGTTGGAGAAGGGCAGCAAACAGTTCTGGCATCCACAGTGTGGTTGTATTACACCAGGATAAGGAGAAACTGTGTGCCAGGATAAGGAAACAGTCAATAAGCTCAAAAATTCAATCCATGGCTGAATCCTGCCCGTTTTTTCCCCACAACTTTTCCCAGATCTGTCCTTTCCCCTCAGCCCAAAAAGCTAACCCTCTGGCCCAAGCTCTCATTGCATCACTGTTAGGCTACCAAATCAGCTTCTTCACTAGCCCCACTGGCCTCTAGTTTCTCCCACATTTGTCTCTGCTCCATACACCTGCTCAGTGTCTCTTTGAATGATCAGTCAGCATTCATTCAATCGTATTTATTGAGCGCTTACTATGTGCAAAGCACTGTACTCTCCATCCCTCCAATACCTCCAATGGTAACTTTTCTCCTTAGTGTCGTCAAAGTTCTCCATCAGATTTCCCCTCTTATAAAATGATTCTCCACAGTTTTCATTCATGGCATACTTTTCTGTCTAGTCTAATCTTGTGTGCAGGGAATTTGTCAGTTTTCTGTTTGGTTCTTCCCAAGCATGTGTTTCAGTAAAATGTAACCAGTGTGTACTTAATACAGTGATAACAACAGCTACTACTACTACTTCTACTAACAATAATAATAATAATAATTGTGGTATTTGTTAAGTGCTTACTACATGTCAAGCACTGGGGAAGACGTTCATTCAATCATATTTATTGAGCACTTACTGTGTGCAGAGCACTGTACTAAGCACTTGGGAAAGTACAACACAATAATTAACAGTGACATTCCCTCCCCAAAGTGAGCTTACAGTCTAGAGAGGTAAGATAATAAGGTCAGAAATAGTCTCTGTCCCCTATGGTGGTCACAACCTAAGAAGGAGGAAGAGTAGTTGAATGCCCATTTTACAGGTTAGGTAACTGAGGTGCAGAGAAGTTGTATGACTTGGCCAGGGTCACATAACATGCATATGGTGGAGCCAGAATTAGAACCTAGGTCCTCTGACTCCCAGGCTCATGCTATTTTTACTAGGCCACACTGTATTACCAATATCACTATTATGACAATTACTACTAATACTACTAATATGACTATTAGTACTACTACTACTATCCTTCTTAAATTGATCAATCAATGGTGTTTGAGCACTACTATGTACAGAACATTGTACTAAACACTAGGGAAAGTTCAGTACTGTAGAGTTTGTGGAAATGATTCCTGTCCACAAGGAGCTTACAGTCTAGAGGACCAGAGGGACAAGGGATTGAGGTAATTGAGTTCAGTTCAGAGGGTGGTGCTGAGGATATGGATTTATGTGTTTAGGGAAAGTAGGTGGAGATCAGATGGGGTCAAAAGATTGGTGGTCTCCAGGGAACAGGACAGATTTGTGAGGAGGGGGCGAAGGAGAAAAGGCAGGTCAGGAGGTTGACTATCTGGTGGGGTTAGAGATTGTAGAGGTGGAATGGAGCAGGAGGTCAGTGGAGTTGAGAAACAGCATGGCATAGTAGATAGAGCGTGGGCTCCTCCACTTTTCTGCTGTGTGACCTAGGACAAGTCACTTCATTTCTCTTGGCCTCAGTTGCCTCACATATGTAAAATGAGTATTGAGACTGTGAGCCTCCCGTGGGACAGGGGCTGGGTCCAACACAATTTGCATGTATTCACCCCAATGCTTAGTACAGTGCCTAACACGTAGTAAGTACTTAACAAATACCATTATTATTATTATTGAGGAGTGAGAGGAAGTAGACTATGGAAGGTCATTGGTAACATTCATGTAGATGTCCAAGACTGAAGTCCTTGTCTTCCCTCCCAAACCCTGCCCTCTCCCTGACTTTCCCATCACTGTTGATGGCACTACCATCCTTCCCATCTCACAAGCCCGCAACCTTGGTTTCATCCTCAACTCCGCTCTCTCGTTCACCCCTCATGTCCAATCTGTCATCAAAACCTGCCAGTCTCACCTCCGCAACATCGCCAAGATCCTCCCTTTCCTCTCCATCCAAACCGCTACCCTGCTCATTCAAGCTCTCATCCTATCCCGTCTAGATTACTGTATCAGCCTCCTCTCTGATCTCCCATCCTCCTGTCTCTCCCCACTTCAATCCATACTTCACGCCGCTGCCTGGATTGTCTTTGTCCAGAAATGCTCTGGGCATGTTACTCCCCTCCTCAAAAAACTCCAATGGCTACCAATCAACCTACGCATCAGGCAGAAACTCCTTACCCTTGCTTTCAAGGCTCTCCATCACCTCGACCCTCCTACCTCACCTCCCTTCTCTCCTTCTCCAGCCCAGCCCGCACCCTCCGCTCTTCTGCTGCTAATCTCCTCACCGTGCCTCATTCTCACCTGTCCCGCCATCGACCCCTGGTCCACGTCATCCCCCTGGCCTGGAATGCCCTCCCTTCGCACATCCCCAATCTAGCTCTCTTCCTCCCTTCAAGGCCCTACTGAGAGCTCACCTCCTCCAGGAGGCCTTCCCAGACTGAGCCCCTTCCTTCCTCTCCCCCTCATCCCCCTCTTCATTCCCCCGCCTTACCTTCTTCCCCTCCCCACAGCACCTGTATATATGTATATATGTTTGTATGTATTTATTACTCTATTTTATTTGTACATATTTATTCTATTTATTTTATTTTGTTAATATGTTTTGTTTTGTTCTCTATCTCCCCCTTCTAAACTGTGAGCCCACTGTTGGGTAGGGACTCTCTCTATATGTTGCCAACTTGTACTTCCTAAGCGCATAGTACAGTGCTCTGCACACAGTAAGCTCTCAATAAATATGACTGAATGAATGAATAAATGAATGTCGATGTTGAAGTCCTGAGGATCAGTGTACAGCTGGAGAAAGAGACAAGAAAAGTGAGAAATGGGTCGAAATGGTTCAGAAAGTTGGAGATGGTGCCTGAGGGGTGGTAAATAATTGCAACAAGCAATAGGAGTGGATGGTAGATGTGGATGGAGTAGTTGTATTTGCTTGTATCCACCTCAGTGCTTAGTACAGTGCCTGGCACATAGTAAGAGCTTGACAAACACCACAATTATTATTATTGAAGGAAGAGAAAGAGAGAACTTGGGAGAGGGATTATACAGAAGCTGCATTAGGGGGCAAGTGGGAGTGGCAAAAGATGAAGCCCACCTCTGGAGAGAGAGGCAGAGGAGACAGCGTCATATGCTAATTTTATTGTTCTCTCCCACGTGCTTAATACAGTGTTCTGCAAATAGTGAGTGCTCAATAAATATGATTGGTCGATTGATCTGGGGTGAGCCAGGTTTTGATAAAGGCAAGGAGAAGTGGTGATTGGGTCAGGAAAAAGTCAGGATGAAGGGAAGCTTTTCGATGATGGAGCAGGGGTTTCATAAGCTGTATGACTACCACACCTATTACTATTATTATTACTATTATTACTACTGCTACTACAACTATAACTCTAACTAGTATTACTACTGCTGCAGTTGCTATTACTACTACAACTATTTTGCAAACAATGGCTTTCTAGGTGCCAGCAAGAAAGCTTCCTTGCAAGATCACAGGTGGGATGTATTACACTCACAAATTCTGCATCACCAGCAAACTGAGATCCCCTCTTCACTGCTCTTCCTGTTATCTAGCTCAGATATGGAATTTCTTGGCAATGCTTTAATCAGAACCTGCTGGGATAGTAAAGCTGTCGACTCAGTCACCATCCAGGGAGTCTTCAACTATTCGTTTGGGTCCAAATCACATCAATGGAAATTTCCAGCTCTGGCTGAGCGATGAATTAGGCTCTTTCTTCTTTGTGAGCTGAGGGCTCAAGAGGTGGTTTTCAACCTAAAATCTCCAGCCTAAAGGTACAGAGTTTTAATGTTGTTGAAAGTTTTGGCACCTGCACTTTAGTACCTAGAGTTTCCAGATCATTTTCCTTTGATACTTGAAAGAAGGCCTTCCGGTTATTTCCATCTAATTTTACAGCTGCCCCATTTTACAGCTGCCCCGAGGAAGGTTTTGAGCTCCAGCTAATACAGTCACTATTGTTTCTAAAACCTGCTCCGGTAGCTCTGGCTCTTTAGGAAGGGGTAACCGGTTTCCAGTGCTTGTTTGGGTCTCCGTCTGCAAAGACATTTTCGTCATCTTCAGCCTGTTTGGGTCAGGGCGAGGAGAAGCAGTTTGGTTTCATGGAGATGAAATTTCTAGACATCAAGCTCCAGTAAGGTACAAGAGGAAATGACTTTGCTTTCTACCTTGAAAAATGCCAAAAAGCAAATCCATGAGTGCACTGTACAGAGTTCATCCCAGCAGCTCTCAGAAGCCAAATGGGGATGGGGTAGGCAGGAAATGATTTAATCAGGTGATATTTGGGCATTTGCATTTGATTTATAATACTTATTGAGCACTCATTCTGTGATAAGCACTGTACTATGTGCTTGGGAGAGTGTAATCGTGTTGGTAGACATGAGCCCCACCTTCAAAGAGCTTACAATCTAGTAGGGAAGATGGGCCTAAAGTAATACTGCAGGTAGGGGAAAGCAACAGATATTATCATCATCATCAATCGTATTTATTGAGCACTTACTGTGTGCAGAGCACTGTACGAAGCACTTGGGAAGTACAAGTTGGCAACATATAGAGACAGTCCCTACCCAACAGTGGGCTTACAGTCTAAAAGGGGGAGACAGAGAACAAAACCAAACATACTAACAAAATAAAATAAATAGAATAGATATGGACAAGTAAAATAAATAAATAAAAAGAGTAATAAATATGTACAAACATATATACATATATACAGGTGCTGTGGGGAAGGGAAGGAGGTAAGATGGGGAGATGGAGAGGGGGACGAGGGGGAGAGGAAGGAAGGGGCTCAGTCTGAGAAGGCCTCCTGGAGGAGTGAGCTCTCAGTAGGGCCTTGAAGGGAGGAAGAGAGCTAGCTTGGCAGATGGGCAGAGGGAGGGCATTCCAGGCCAGGGGGATGACGTGTGCCGGGGGTCGATGGCGGGACAGGCAAGAACGAGGTACGGTGAGGAGATTAGCAGCAGAGGAGCGGAGGGTGCGGGGTGGACCGTAAAGGGAGGTGAGGTAGGAGCGGGCGAGGTGATGGACAGCCTTGAAGTCCAGGGTGAGGAGTTTCTGCCTGATGCACAGATTGATTGGTAGCCACTGGAAATTTTTGAGGAGGGGAGTAATATGCCCAGAGCGTTTCTGGACAAAGATAATCCAGGTAGCAGCATGAAGTATGGATTGAAGTGGGGAGAGACACGAGGATGGGAGATCAGAGAGAAGGCTGATGCAATAGTCCAGACGGGATAGGATGAGAGCTTGAATGAGCAGGGTAGCGG
Source organism: Tachyglossus aculeatus (assembly GCF_015852505.1). Taxonomy (NCBI): domain Eukaryota; kingdom Metazoa; phylum Chordata; class Mammalia; order Monotremata; family Tachyglossidae; genus Tachyglossus; species Tachyglossus aculeatus. Next base: position 45,267,235 of record NC_052067.1, on the reverse strand, counting down.
TATGGATGGAGGGGTAAGGGCGGATCTTGGCAATGTTGCGGAGCTGAAACCAGCAGGTTTTGGTGACGGCTTGGATGTGAGGGGTGAATGAGAGAGCGGAGTCGAGGATGACACCAAGGTTGCGGGCTTGTGAGACGGGAAGGATGGTAGTGCCGTCAACAGAGATGGGAAAGTCAGGGAGAGGGCAGGGTTTGGGAGGGAAGATAAGGAGTTCAGTCTTGGACATGTTGAGTTTTAGGTGGCGGGCAGACATCCAAATGGAGATGTCCTGAAGGCAGGAGGAGATGCGAGCCTGGAGAGAGGGGGAGAGAGCAGGGGCAGAGATGTAGATCTGGGTGTCATCAGCATAGAGATGATAGTTGAAGCCGTGGGAGCGAATGAGGTCACCAAGGGAGTGCGTGTAGATCGAGAACAGAAGGGGACCAAGCACTGAACCTTGGGGAACCCCCACAGTAAGAGGATGGGACGGGGAGGAGGAGCCTGCAAAAGAGACTGAGAAAGAACGACCGGAGAGATAAGAGGAGAACCAGGAGAGGACGGAGTCTGTGAAGCCAAGGTCAGATAGCATGTTGAGGAGAAGGGGGTGGTCCACAGTGTCGAAGGCAGCTGAGAGGTCGAGGAGGATTAGGACAGAGTATGAGCCATTGGATTTGGCAAGCAGGAGGTCATTGGTGACCTTTGAGAGGGCAGTTTCTGTGGAATGTAGGGGACGGAAGCCAGACTGGAGGGGATTGAGGAGAGAGTTGTTGTTGAGGAATTCTAGGCAGCGCGTGTAGACAACTCATTCAAGGAGTTTGGAAAGGAATGGTAGGAGGGATATGGAGCGATAAGATCTGTACATAAATGCTGTCAGAGGAGAAGGGTGGTTTGAGTCCCCTTGTCTGCCTTGTGACCTTGGGCAAGTCACTTCACTTCTCTGAGCCACAGTTACCTCATCTGTAAAATGGGGATTAAAAGTGTGAACCCCATTTGGGACAACCTGATTGCCCTTTATCTACACCAGTGCTTAGAACAGTGCTTGGCACACAGTAAGCACTTAATAAATACCATTATAATTATTATTATTATGTTCAAGTGCTGGAGTCGAAGTAGGGGGGAATATGGTTATCACTGAGAGGTTCTTGAAGAATGGAGGAACACGGTCTGAACAGCTCAGAGAAGTTGAGTGACTTGCCCAAGATCACACAACAGACATGTGGCAGAGCCGGGATTAGAGCCCACATCCTCTGGCTCCCAGGCCCGTGCCCTTCCCACTAGACTATGCTGCTTCCCACGTAAGCAGTGATGACCACAAAGGCTCCCAAGGTAACCATCAGCTGGACTATATGCTTTCATCACAGCATCAGCATCATACTCTACACTGTGAGCTTGGAGAGAGCAGGGAATATGTCTGTTTATTGTTGTATTGTACTCTCCCAAGCACTTAGTATGGTGTTCTGCACACAGTAAGGGCTCTTTAAACATGACTGACTGAATGAATGAATGCTGTGATGGTTTCCTTTGGAAATGGGTCCCCCACATAAAAAAAACCTTTTAAGTTTTCTTTCACAATGGGCTACATCCATGCTATCCTGAATGTTTGCATCCCTTGTCCTAGTGGGTACACTACTGGCAGAGATTAGAGTGGGATTTGGACTGGACCCACCTCTATCACTCTAAACAATGCTCTTGGGCAGGTTTTTGGACCTGAAGTCTCAGATCAGAGGTGGTTCTATTTTTGTTGACCAGAGGGTGGGAACAAGAGGGGAAAGGTATATTATCAGGAACAACAAAAGTAGGCCAAAAGTGATTAAACAAAAGAAAAAGTGGCAAGAATAAGTCAACAAACACGAAAGTGTTAAAGGTGACGGACAGAATGTCTTGAGGAGGTAGGTGGGAATTCATCAGGGAAGGAAATGGGTTTTTGGGTAGGTTTGAAGATAGGACTGGATGGAATTAGGCAGCTTTGAGGTGAGAGAGTAACAGGCAAAGGATGCAATTGGTCAAGAGTAGAGAGTGAGGGCAAGTAAACTGTTCTTTAGGAAGACTGAATATAGCCACCTGGGATAATAATAATAATAATAATTGTGATATTTCTTAAGTGCTTACTGTGTGCCAGGCACTGTACTAAGTTTTGGGGTGGATACAAACAAATTGGGGTGCACACATTCCCGTTCCCACATGGGGCTCATTGTCTTAATCCCCATTTACAGATGGGGTAACTGAGGCACAGAGAAGTGAAATGACTTGCCTAAGGTCTCACAACAGACATGTGGTAGAGCCAGGATTAAAACTCTGGTCTTTCTGACTCCCAGGCCCAGGCTCTATCCACTAGGCAATGCTGTACATAGGTAAAAAAGAGAGCTGGTAGAGAGCCTTTTTTGGAGTTTCTATTCGATGAGGAGAGAAATGGGTAGTTTTTGAAGAAGGGAGTGATGGATTCTGAATGATGTTTTGGAAGATATTCTGGGCAACAGAATGTGACGTAGACTGAAGAGGGGAGTTGTCAGACAAGGAGAACAATGAGGAGGCTGATGTAGTGGTCCATTTGGCAAGTGACAATGATTTGGTCCAGGTGGTAATCCTTCTTCATGACATAAGGAAAGACCTAATCACAAAGGACTGTGGAGCATCAGACTGAATGTGGGAGGTGAAAGGTAGTAATTAAAGACAGCAGCCAAGCCAAGGTGGTGAGCTTTTGAGACAGGGTAGTGATGTTGACAACTGTGGTGGGGAAATGAGGAAGAAGAGTAGGTTTTGAAGGGGAGATGAGGAGTTCTCCTTCTACCCATGTACAGATGTTCTGGAAGCAAGAAGAAATGCCCAATTCCAGAAAGAGTACCATGAAGCCAGTCCTACTTAACGGCAAATTTCTCAATGATTGGGTGCCTTGGAGTTGGCTCATCATCATCATCATCATCATCAATTGTATTTATTGAGTGCTTACTATGTGCAGAGCACTGTACTAAGCGCTTGGGAAGTACAAATTGGCAACATATAGAGACAGTCTCTATCCAACAGTGGGCTCACAGTCTAAAAGGGGGATAGTCACTGATAGTCACTCATCAAAGTGACTATACCCTTTCTCAAGGGCACAAAGCTTCGGTTTTGGCACTGCTCATGAAGAATTATCATGACATGGAGAAAAGACAGGGTACAGTGCTAAGAGCTTAGTAGAGTGCTAAGCATTTAGTACAGTGCTCTGCACAGAGTAAGTGCTCAATAAATATGATTGAATGGTTAGCAAGCCTCTAACCTTTCCTGTATCCACAGATAATGGGTAAGAGATTGGTACTGGGGAAATAGATTTGTGAGCTAAGGTGTCTGGGTGGGGTTCTCCCCCCAGGGGGCAGGATAGGAGAGAAAGTGGGGTGTCATGAGCATAAAGGAAGGCCATTCAGTGGCATATATATTTTATTGGGTAAGAGTGGAGATTTCCATGGTGTGGATGATGGGGAGAAATCAGAGAGTGCCTGCCATGTGATCTCAGGGAGAGAAGCAGCATGGTGTAGTGGATAGAACACGAGCCTGAGAGTCAGAAGATCTTGGGTTCTAATCCTGGCTACACAACTTGTCTGCTGTGTGACCTCAGGCGAGTCACTTCACTTCTCTGGCCCTCAGTTCCCTCATCTATAAAATGGGGATTGTGAGTACGAGCCCCATGCAGGACAAGGACTGTGTCCAACCCTATTTGCTTGTATCCACCCCAGCACTTAATACAGGGAAGCAGGGTGGCCTAGTGGAAAGAATCCAGGCCTGGAAGTCAGAGGACTTGGATTCTAATCCTGGCTCTGCTATTGCCTGCTGTGCAAACTTGGGCAAGTTGCTTAACTTCTCTATGCCTTGGTTTCCTCATCTGTAAAATGAGGATTAAATCTTACTCCCTCCCACTTAGACTGAGAGCCCAATGTGGGACAGGGACAATGCCTAACCTGATTGTCTTGTGTCTACCCCAGTGCTTATTACAGTGCTTGGCACAAGGTAAATGTTTAATGAATGCCATAATTGCTATTATAATTAATGCTACTAGTAATAATAATAATAATAATAATAATAATGGTGCTTGTTAAATGCTTAATATGTGCCAAGTAAGCACTGGGGTAGCCACAGGTCAGTCAAGTTGGATACAGTCCCAGCCCCACATAAGACTCACATTCTTAATCCTCACTTTACAGATGAGGTAACTGAGGCCCAGAGAAGTTAGGTGACTTGCCCAAGGTCACACAGCAGAGATGTGGTGGGGATAGTTGAAGCTACGTGAAAGGAACGGGTGAAAACCAGAGAAGAGTAGTGGACATAGGAGAGCCTCGCGAGGTACCCAGAAGAGGAGAAGGAAGAGCCAGCAAAAGAATTGAAAAAGGAGCACTTGGAAAAGGAGGCAGCAAAGCAGGATATTTTAGTGTTGATAAAACCAGAGCAGAGAGTTTCAAGGAGAATGCCATTCTGGGATTTTGGACTGCTCCTGGGATTACACAGCTGTGTTTGGCTCCGTTTTCTGAAAGCTACAGGTCACTAATGAATCCTTTCTGAAAGGATGGGCTACCTAATACCATGCTACTAAACCAAACCAAAGAAGAGGAAATTGGTGACTAGACAGACTTCACTGATGCCTTGCAGCTATGGAATGAGTAGGTGAGACAGTCAGTCAATCAATCAATCATATTTATTGAGTGCTTACTGTGTACAGAGCACCGTACTAAGCTCTTGGGGGAGTATAAGACAACAATAAACAGACACGTTCTCTGCCCACAGTGAGCTTACAGTCTAGAGGGGGAGACAGGCATTAATAAAAATAAACAATTACTGATATGGACATAAGTGCTGCAGGGCTGGAAGGAGGGGAATCAATAAAGGGAGCAAGACGATGCAGAAGGGAGCAGGAGAAGAGGAAAGGAGGGCTTAGTCAGGGAAGACCTCTTGGAGGAGATGTGTCTTCAGTGAGTCTTCGAATGGGAGGGGAGGGAGGGAGTTTCCAGGCCAGAGGTAGGAGGTGGGAGGGAGGTCAGACTGCCATGAGGGAGGGGCAGTGCTCCTATATTAATAGGGAGAAAAAGGCAAGAGAGGAAAAAACAGATAAAATGACCAAAATACAGTCTCATACATCCATTTGCTCACACAAACACATCTACACAGCACATTTTCACTCATGCATAGTCACACACACCGACGCACAGACACACACAAGCATTTACACACATTTAACAGATTCTGATCAACATTTTTTTTTAATAGTACTTGTAAAAGTTCTTACTACAGGCCAGGCACATTACTAAGTTAATCAGACAAGCTGGCTGGTACCAAGAGAAAGATGCAACTGAGGTTACCCCCTTTCCCATCTGTTCTGACAGTCCCAGTTCTTTGCTCCCAAGAACCCAGGACAGGCCTCTGACCAAAGCTGACACCCAATTGAAGTAGTAACATAATTGGTATTTTTTGAGCACCTAGTGTTCTGTAGTAAGCACTTCAGGGTACCCATTCTGTGCCAACAAGAAGATTTCACTGAAATTCAGGAGACAAACAGAAATAGTCACAAGCAGCAGAATTAGAATAAATATTGCTGATGATTCAATTGACTATGTAGAGGAGTATTGAAAGGCAAAATTAAATAACTACCTAAATACAAGAGGCTGCCCATGAGTTGATTAGATTGGGGTCACTTTTAATTGTTCAGGGAAGCCTTGTTGAAGAAGGTGGGATTTTAGGGGGTCTTTGAAGAGGTTATGGGTGGATGTCTGGTGGGCTTGTGAGAGTTTTAGGTCTTGGGGACAATGTGAGCATGAGATTACAGGTGGACAAGGAGGGAATGAAGCACATTTTGGGGCGAGCTTGGTTTCGATGCAGCAAATAGCAGGGAAGCAGAGGACAGCCACTGAGAGAGGAGAAGAGGGTTGATAAAGAGCTTGGAAGCTCAGCAGCTTTAGATATTTAGGCATCTTTAATAATAACAATAATAATAATAATTATGGTATTTGTTAAGTGCCAAGCACTGTTCTAAGCACTGGATAGATACAAGGTAATCAGGTTGTTTCTCATGGGGCTGACAGTCTTAATCCCCATTTTACAGATGCAGTCACTGAGGCACAGAGAAGCTAAGCAGCATGCCCAAGGTCACACAGTGGACAAGTGGCAGAGCCAGGATTAGAAACCACATCCTCTGACTCCCAAGCCTGGGCTCTTGCCACTAAGCCTCAATGCTTTCCTTGGTATGGAATGAGGAGGGCAATTTTGGAAAGCCTTGAGGAGAGGGAGATGTATTCTGAGTGACAATTCAGTCAGTAAGTCAGTTTGAGCAATTACTGGGTGCAGAGCCCTATACTTAGCACTTGGGAGAGTACGCTATAACAACAGACACATTCCCTGCCCACAACGAGCTTACGTCTAGAGGAAGATGATATAGGTTTGGAGTCAAAGGAGACTAGAGAGGTTGATTTGATAGCCCAAAGCTTCCTGGGACAAGGGCTTCAACCACAGTAGTGGTTGTACGGATGGAGGGAAAGAAGCAGGTTCACCAGGTGTTTTTGAGGATGAACAGGCAGGTTTTATCAAGATGAGATGGAAGAGGAGGCTAACAGCAAGGAGTCAAAGAGAATACCTAGGTTGTGAGCTTGGATCCCCTGCTGGGTGGTGATACTTGTCAATGGAGATGGGGATACTTGGGGGAAGGGAGGGAAGATGAAAACCTCAATTTTGGACACGTTGAATCTAAGGTGCCAGCAGACCATCTAAGTGGAGATGTCCCAGAAGCAAGAGGAGATGCAGGATTAGGAGGCAGGGAAGGAGGCAACGGCTAGAGAGGTATGGTTCATCCACTTAGAAATGGCATCTGAAGCCCTGTGAAGAGCTAGCTTGCCCTGCCTCTTGAGGCTGAAACAGGAATGGAGTTGGAGCAGAGATGGTGATTCTACTTCTTGCCCGCTTTTAGGAGGAGGAAGAGGAGGAGGTGAGGAGAGGAAGAGGAGGAGGTGCAAAGAGGAAGAGGAGTAGAAAGAAAGAGGAGAAGGGAGAAGAGAGGAAGAGGAGGAGGTGAGGAAGAGAGGGAGGGAGAGGAGGAGGAGGAGAAGAAAGAAAGAGAAGGACAAAAGGAGGAAAAGAGGGCAGAGAAGAAAGAGAAGGAGGAGGAAGCAGTTTGGCCTAGTGGATAGGTTCTAATCCCGGTTCCTCCACTTGTCTGCTGTGTGACCTTGGGCAAGTCACTTCTCTTCTTCTGTGCCTGAATTACCTCATCTGTAAAATGGGGATTATGACTGTGAGCCCCCTGAGGGATAGGGACTGTGTCCAACCTGATTACCTTTTATCCACCTCAGCCCTTAGAGCAGTTCATGGCACAGGGTAAGTGCTTAACAAATACCATAAAAAAAGGAGGAGGAGGAGGAGGATGAAGAGTAATACACTGCTACTGCTGCTGCTTTGGAGCTGTTAGGATGCCATGCTACCACTACTCTAACCACCCAGCTTTCCCGGGTGGACGGGTCAGGAGGAAGTGGATGGAAGACTGACCCTCATAGTAGCCCCAGAACCCAGTTATGGCAAAAGAAACTTCAGTGGTCATGACTGTGATTATTTCTTCTTCATTCTCTCCTCTTTCCCTTTCCTTCTCTTCCTTCTCGTTTCTCCCTTCTCTCCCTCTAGGTCCTTTGCCACTTCTAATCCTTCCCCTCAACCCCCCTCCTTTCCTTCCTCACCTGCTCCTTTCCTCCCCAATCCCTCAGAAGCCTCTCCACCTCGATAGTCCTGACATCCTGCCCTGAGCTTTACCCCCTCACTCAAAATTGAAAGTCAAGACTCCCTGCTTTCACCTCCAGCGATAACATATGACAGCTCATTGTCAAACACCATGTTGACCAAAAAACTGTTAAATATGCTCCGTGGCAAACATCAGCAAAGGCCCAATAATTAGCTTTGCCTATAAATGCATTTTTGCTGGTCTTGAATGACTCACAAACCATTACAGACATCCCTCATCATTTTGCTCTCATTTTAGCTCTCTTGAAGGGCGCTCCACTGAACTTTAATGTCTCCAGTTGTTACTGGTCCTACCATTTCAGGAAAATGCTACAAAGTGTACCTTGATTTGAGCACTTCCCTTTGTCTCCCTTGGGAATATTTTGACTGACTTGCTAGAGTGACTGAAGCTCTTTTCAACGAAGCATTTGATAGTGATCTCTATTTAGCCTAGAGAGCCGTGGACCTGTTTGTACAAGGTGTCTTTAAAAAGCCTAATTCATCATTTTTTATTATAGCATATTCAAGTGCTATTTGGTCATGTAGCTATTTCATTCTGCTGCATGTTTTGGATCCTGGGAACACATGAAAGCACTTTATAGTACTTCCTCTGGGAAACTATAATTTCTTTACCTCTCTTTCGCTTAACCTTCTATTTTCTTGTAACTGATTAAGAATGCCAATTGTGTATAACCCTACAGTGTATAGGGTTATCAGCTATGTATATATGTATTACAGGTTGCAATCATAAATGTAATCATTAACACAACCTGCAAACAGAACAGAAACGGAGGTCCGTGAAGCAGCATGGCGTAGTGGATAGAGCATGGGCCTGGGAGTCAGAAGGTCATGGGTTCTAATTTCAGCTCTGCCATTTGCTGCGTGTCCTTGGGCAAGTCACTTCACTTCTCTATGCCTCAATTACCTCATCTGCAAAATGAGGATTGAGCCTGTGAGCCCCACGTGGGGTAGGGACTGTGACCCACCAAACTTGCTTGTATCCATCCCAGCACTTAGTAAAGTGCTTAACAAATATTATTATTATTAAGAATGAGTTTCTGACAAACTGAAGGACATCCTTTAGATTCTGCTGAATTGCAAATAGGACTGAGCCACCTCCTTAGAGAATGTTAAGCAGATGTTATCCTGTCTTGGGAAGTAAGAGAGACAAGGACCTCTCTGTCCCTGTCCATGGCCAATAGCACCTTGAAAGACTCTGGGTTGGAGGGAAACTTGTGTACATTAGTGGGAAGCCAGAGAAGTCAGGCAGCAGGAGATTCAGCCTATGGTTTAGAAAGAAGCAGGAACCTGGCTCTATTTTCCTTTCTCTGGGTTTCAAACAAGTCTCCATTCCTAACATATTTGTTTTCAGCTCATCTGTTTGCATTGTGTTTAATTTTCCAGGTCTATCGCTCGAACCCACAAATCCACAAACCACATTCATGGCCCACGACCCAGTCAAAAAAATGCATGTGCTAGTATGTAAGGTGATGGGGAAAGAAAGGGGGAAGAGAGAGAGAGAGAGAGAGAGAGAAGAAGAAGAAGAAGAAGAAGAAGAAGAAGAAGAAGAACCCCAAGAAAATTGAAAACAAAGCCCACCTTATCAAGCCATTTCTCTTCAGCTGACTTGGAACCACGCTGCCTCTCTCAGGGCAGAATCCATGATGACACATTCAATTCATGACCTGGAAAATGGAACAGAATCCCTACCATATACATCATTTTGTTAATAATAATTCATGAGTGTGGTATTTAAGTACTTACTCTGTGCCAGACACTGTACTAAACACTGGGGTGGGTATAAATTAACTCACTAAGTTCTCAATAAATGCTGATGACAAACAGATGATACCAAGCTCTTAGTTTAGCAAACTCTTAGTCTAGACCTAGGTAGTCAATGCTAAATCCCTCACTATTTCTAACCCCTTTAGTGAAAGAAAGGTTCCGTGGGGGAGTGTAAATGGAAGCTAAAGCGTTGTAAGATTCATTAGTCTATCAGTCAGTGGCATTTGTGAGTGCTTACTCTGTGCAGAGTTCTGTACTAAATGCTTGGGAGAGTACAATAGAGTAAGTAGACATGATTTCTGCCCTCAAGGAGTTTATTAATCTAGTGGGGGAGACAGGAAGTAAAGTAAATATCAGGTAATAATAACAATAATAATAATGATGATGGTATTTGTTAAGCACTTACTATGTGCAAAGCACTGTTCTAAGCACTGGGGAGGTTAGAAGGTGATCAGGTTGTCCCACGGGGGGCTCACAGTTTTAATCCCCATTTTACAGATGAGGTAACTGAGGCACGGAGAAGTTAAGTGACTTGCCCAAAGTCACACAGCTGACAGTTGATAGAGCCAGGATTTGAACCCATGACCTCTGACTCCAAAGCCCATGCTCTTTACACTGAGCCACCCTGCTTCTCTGCAATAATTAATAATAATTATTATTCTGATATTTCCTAAGCACTTACTGGGTGCCAGGCACTGTACTAAGCACTGGGGTGGATACAAGCAAATCAGGTTGGATACAGTCCCTGTCCCATGTGGGGCTCACAGTCTCAATCCCCATTTTACAAATGAGGAAACTGAGGCCCAGAGAAGTGAAGTGACTTGTCCAAGGTCACACAGCAGACAAGTGGTGGAACTGGGATTAGAACCCATGACCATCTGATTTCCAGGCCAGTGCTCTATCCATTACACCATACTGCATCCTATGAAAGAGGAAGGAGAAGCAACCGAGACTGGTAGAGAACTGGAAACTCTCCAGGTACAACCCTGAGAGGGGCCTTAGCAAGTACCACGAAACAGAACAAATGAAGAAACAAACCATCTGAGGGAAGCCTTGCCTTTGCTGTGAAGGGAGCAGTGCAGTGAGGAATCCAAAAGATGAGATGTAGGGAATGTCACTGTTTATTGTTATATTGTACTCTCCAAAGCACTTAGTACAGTGCTCTGCACACAGTTAAGCTCTTAATAAACATGAATTAATGAATGAATGTTTACTCTGGGCAGAGCACAATAGCATCACTGAGAATGATCCCTGCCTTAAAGGAACTTACAGTCTAGCTTAATCAATCAATCAGTCATATTTATTGAGCACTGACTGGGTCAGAGCAGTATATTAAGCACTTGGGAGAGTACAATAATAATAATAATGATAATAATAACAATGATTATTATGGTATTTGTTAAGCATTTACTATGTGCCAGGCACTGTTCTAAGCCCTGGGGTAGAAAATGATAATCGTGTTGGACACAGTCCCTGTCCCAAATAGGGCTCACAGTCATTCATTCATTCAATTCAATCGTATATATTGAGCGCTTACTGCATGCAGAGCACTGTACTGAGTGCTTGGAAAGTACATTTCAGCACCAAAAAGAGACAATCCCTGCCCACAACAGGCTCACAGACTAGAAGCAGGGAGAATTTTACAGATGAGGTAACTAAGGCCTGGAGAAGTGAAGTGACTTGTCCAAGGTCACACAGCAGACCTTGGTGGATCCAGGATTAGAAACAGTAGACATGACCCCTGCCTACAAGGAGTTTACAGTCTGGTGGGGGAGACAGACATTAAAATCAAATATAGATATGTACATAAATACTGAGAAACTGAGGGTGAGCTGGATATCAAGTGCTTAAAGGGCACAGATCGAGGGGAAAAGGCAGTGCAGAAGGGAAATAAGGGAAATAACTATGGTATTTGTTAAGTGCTTACTATATGCCAGGCACTGTTCTAAGTGCTGGGGTGGATACAAGATAATAGGGTTGGACACAGTCTCTGTCCCACATAGAGCTCACTGTCTAACTCCAAGTGACTTACCCAAGGCCACACCACAGACAAGTGGGGGATCTGGGATTAGAACCCATGAACTTCTGATTCCCAGGCATGTGCTCTAGCCACTAAGCCGTGCTGCTTCCAGAATTGAGGACTTAGTTGGGAAAGTCCCTTGGAGGAGGAATAATTTTTTAAGACTGTTACGATGGAGAGAGTGGTGTTTGTCAGATAAGAAAGGGAAAGGATTTCTAGGCTAGAGGGAGGATGTAGGCAAGGGGTTGGTGGCAAGATAGACCAGATCGAGTTTAAAATCATCCTTCTAGGGGAGCTGAGGAGAAAAGCAGGAAAAGCAAATGGCCTCTCAATCAATCCTCTCTCATCTCCCCTTTGAGCTGGAATGGTAAAAACAGTGATGAATGAATATACTACTTTTCCAGCACATTCCAAGTACCTCATGCCTGCAGCATGTAATAATCTTTCTTGGAGTCTGTGACTGTGGAATAGGGCAGAAGATTGAGTCTGGCAGGAAAACATAGAAGATGAGATCAGCATAGAAAATGTTCAAAGGCTCAAAATGAAACGGGGTAGTCATCTCTTACCTGACTCCACTCTTTGCTCCCAAAGACCAATTAGAGACTTCTCCAGAGGACTCAATCTTGTTTCTCAAGCCAGAATGCGTTATGATGAGAGTCCTAATTATGGTAGAGGTAAGGGATTTCTCTTTCCATTACTTCTGCAGGCACAGATCATAAATGTCAGATCAGCTATTCCAGACATCTCAATTTGAATTGGAAGGGCAGCTGAATGTATAAGAACAAATTTTAGCTCTGTGAGGATTGAGCATTGTCTCCTTATCCTCATTTTCTGGTAACTTTTGATCTTCAGCAGATCAGTAGGACAGTGACTTTGCAATCAATCGATCCTCTAAGCTCATTATGGTCAGGGAACATGTCTGCTAATTCTGTTACATTGTACTCTCCCAAGTAGAAGATAGAGCATGGGCTTGGGAGTCAGAAGGACCTGGGTTCTAATCCTGACTCTTTAACTTATCTGCTGTGTGACCTTGGGCAAGTCACTTCACTTCTCTGTTTCTCAGTTACCTCAACTGCAAAATGGGGATGAAGACTGTGAGCCCAAATGTGGACCAGGGACTGCGTCCAACCCAATTATCTTAAACTACCCCAGCACTTAGAACAGTGCCTGGCCTATCGCTAAGCTTAACAAATACCACATTTATTATTATTGAGGGCTTAGATTAGTGCTCTGCACATAGTAAGCGCTTAATAAATACCATTGATTGATTGGTTGAATTAATCAATCGATCCATCCATAACATTTATTGGGAGCCTATTGTGTGCGGAACACTGTACTAAACGATCGGGAGAGAGCAATTGAGTTAGTAGACATGATCTCTGACCTCAGGAAGCAGACCTTCTAGTTGGGGAGACAAACATTCAAATAAAATGTGGAGAGGAGAAAGTAGTTGGGGATAAAGTGCGGGCTGTACTTACCCTGGAATCCTGCAGGAGTGGGGAGGGTTTATAATAATGATTGTGGCATTTGTTAATTGCTTACTATGTGGCAAACACTGTGCTAAAAACTGGGGCAGGTACAAGAAAATCAGGTCCCACTGTCTAAGTAGGAGGAAGAACAGATCAGTGCTTTACACCCTGTCAGTCATTCATTCATTCAATCGTATTTATTAAGCACTTACTGTGTGCAGAGCACTGTACTAAGTGCTTGGGGAATACAGTACAACAATAAGCAGTGACAATCCCTGCCCAAAATGAGCTCACAGTTTAGAGGCGGAGAGACAGACATCAGTACAAATAAACAGACATCACATTTTACAAATGAGGAAACTGAGACACAGAAAAGCTAAGTGACTTTTCCAAAGTCACAGAGCAGACAAGTGGCAGAGCGGGGATCTCAGGCTTGTGTTCTTTTCATGTAGTAAAAGTTGTGAGTACTGAAGTACTTTGGTGATGTGGAAGTTTTGAAATGGCACTGGGAGGATACAAGGTGGAGAGATTGTAAATCATTTGGTCAAAGCCTTCTGAAAGAGTTGTGATTTCAAAAGGGCTCTGAAGAGAGGGTTGTGATCTGATGGATATTGATAAAGGGCAGCATGGCCTAATGGATAGAGCATGGGCCTAGAAGTCAGAAGGACCTGGGTTCTAAATCCAGCTCCACCACTTGTCTGCTGTGTGATCTTGAGGAAGTCACTTAACTTCTCTGTGACTCTGTTACCTCATCTGTAAAATGGGGATTATGACTGTGGCCCCCATATGGGACTGTGTCCAACCTGATTAAGGTGTATCTACCTTAGTGCTTAGAACAGTGTCAGGAACACAGTAAGCCCTTAACAAATACCATAAAATAAAATAAAAAAGACAGGGGAATTACAGGCAGGCCACTGCATTTGGTTTTCTTTCCATTTTTCATGGCTTTGATGATGGGCATGATTTCCTCCGAAGAGACATATGCAACATGACATAGTGGTTAGAGGACGGGCCTGGGAGTCAGAAGGTCATGAGTTCTAATCCCTGCTCTGCCACTTGTCTACCATATGACCTTGGACAAGTCACTTAAATTCTCTGGGCCTCAGTTACCTCATCTGTAAAACAGGAATCAAGACTGTGAGCCCCATGTGGAACAGCGACTGAGTCCAACTTGATTTGCTTGTATCTACCCCAGTGTTTGGTACAGTGCCTGGCACATAGTAAGCGCTTAACAAATACTATTATTATTATTAGGCAGAAAAAACGAAAAAATGCCCAGACAATGTCATCACTCTCCACCAGAGGGCAAACGTAATCCACTCTTTTGCTTGCCGTTGCAATCAGATAAAGGAATTTCTCTCAGCATCCTATCCTCTACATCAAGTGTGAGTTCAGGGTGTTGTTTTAGATTCCCCTTTTCTAGCACCGGAATTGGTTTCGATATAAGGGGTTTTCCAGCCCCGCCCTGGGTCTCTCCTTCCATCCTGAGTTTCAAACCAATTCTCCCCTCTTCTACAGCAAACTAAAACCATATGACATCTCCTGAAGTGAACAAGTGTGCCTTTCTTTCTTTCTTTCATAAAAGAACGATCCAGATGAAATGCTAACAATGTAATGTGCACCAAAGAAAGAAAAGGTAATGTGTTTCTGTCATCTCAGAACCACATGAACATACAAGAGGCTTCATCAGAGACTCTTAGTAACCACCAGACAATCCTTGATGTTCTCACTGGGAAGAGCTGGAAAGCATTAGGGGAATTCTGTCTCGTCTCTGACAGATTGGCAGCCACATGGGACTAGGGAGAGCAACAGTGCTTTCTGATTTAACAATGCACACATACACACACACACACAAACACATAAACACACACACAGCTTTTGCTTTCAGAAAAATCTGGATTGTAACAAGCGTTTAAGTCAGGAAACATAAAGCTGTCTAATCCCCCTGTTGTCAGTCTGAAAGAAAGAGGCAGAGAGGCTTTTTGTGAAGAGTAACCACTGGGTTTGGCAAAGACACAAACAGTCTGTGAGAGATGCAAGGTCTGTCCAATTCTTTGGTCTTACCTCCAACATCCATGCCAAAGATCCACGAAGAAAGTCTCTCCTCACCACAGTATTACTGAACAATGTCTGTTAGGCACATCTGCGTTGGTTTTCTCAGAGGAGCTCAAAGGGTTCAACACACAAGAAGCCCATGCAACTCACCCAGAACCCAGAGGGAAACCAAGGCAGGCTGATACCTTCCATCATGAGCAGGGACCAGGGCACTTAGTATGCAGAAGTCAAAGTGATGATGATGATGATGGCATTTGTTAGGCGCTTACTATATATAAAGCACAGTTCTAAGTGCTGGGGTAGATACAAGCTAATCAGGTTGGACACAGTCCCTGTCCCACGTGGGGGTCACCGTCTTAATCCCATTTTACAGATGAGGGAACTGAAGTACAGAAAAGTTAAGTGACTTGCCCAAGGTCACTCAGCAGACAAGTGGAGGAACCAGTATTAGAACCCAGGTCCTTCCGACTCCCAGGCCTGTACTCTATAGGGAATTTGGACTCTGAGCTCCTTGCTGCCTGCCTCCTCCAGGAAGGCCTCCATTCATCACCTCCATTTGGCCAGAATATTCTGGAGGTGAGATGAGTCATTTTCTCCTGACCACAAAGGGGACCACTTTTACATCTATCAGTAGTGGAACTGTTATAAAAATATGTCCCTGAACTTCTTTTCTGTCTTCTCCACCTTCTCATTATCTTCCTAAGATGAGGACATGGAGATCCTTGAGGAGTAGTCAAATACCTCTTTGAGAACAGAAGGGTCACTTTGATCCCCACCACTCTTAACAATGGGGACCTGTTTCTCTTCTGCCCGGGAGATCCAAGGAACACTACTAATTAATGAATTCATTCATATTAATGTCCATCTCCCCTTCTGGACTGTAAGCTCGCTGTGGGCAGGGAATGTGTCTGTTCATTGTTACATTGTACTTGCCCAAGCTCTTAATACAGTGCATTGCCCACAGTAAGTGCTCAATAAATACAATGAATGAATGAATTTCACTAGGATAGCTACTGCCCTGATCAAGATCTCTTTCCAGTCCTCAAGTCTGTCCGCTCTCCCCACTGCAACTTTTACCATCTACCTGTGAAGATGCTCTTCCAGTTGACCTTCATCTCATCCTATGTCTTCCCATCTCCAAGGGTGGACCGCTAGCTGGCCCAGAATCCCCCACTTGCAGTAGCCAGCCTGGAATTCCCTGTTGACTTGGGGCTACACCTCAACTCTGCAGTCACATCCATCCTGGAGAGGCACCCACGAAAAGTACTGGGAGACAGGGAACACTGGACAGAAGCTATGACTTTCAGGTGTGGAAATATGGGAATTGTCTCCTGACTAAAGGGGGCAGGGGGGTCGAAAGGCAGTCATCTTTAACTCAGGCAGGGAAGCTGATCAAGTCAGACATCGGGACTTCCTAGGCCTTTGAAGGAACAATGGAGGATAAACCACAGTCAGAGTGGAAGTGTTGCCACCTGAGACGCAGCATAGTGTGTAGTGGATAGAACACGGGCCTGGGATTCGGCAGGTCATGCGTTCTAATCCTGGCTCCACCTCATGTCTGCTGTGTGACCTTGGGAAAGTCACTTTACTTCTCTGTGCCCCGGTTACTTCACCTGTAAAATGGAGATTGAGACCGTGAGCCCCTTGAGGGACAGGGACTGTGTCCAATGCAATTTGCTTGTATCCATCCCAGCACTTAGAACGGTGCCTGGCACATAGTAAGCACTTAGCAAATACCACAATAATAATAATAATAATTGTCTGGGGAGGTATGGGGGGGTCAATAGCTGAATTGGTCAGAGTGAAAGGGGCTGTTTAGAAGTGGGGTCTGCCCCATTGGGTGGGGTGGAGACAGAAGCCACTGAAGTCTCATTTCATGGCTTTGTCACACTGTAGTCACTGGGATCCCTTTAAGGGTCACACCTGGAGGGTTTCCAGTACTCTACCAGTCTCGAGTATGGGAGGAAGAGTCAAGTTGAGGCCTACCCATTCCATTCCTAGATTAGCCAGTGGCTAATGAGTAGAAAGCAATTTGCTACAAGTCAAAATTCCCCTGTGCTGGGCAGCAATGCATGGGAGAGAGTTGAGGGTGGAGACTCAAGTTCACTGCATGGAAGGCGGCAATGGTAAACCACTTCCATATTTTTACCAAGAAAACTCTATGGATCCAGTACCAGAATGATGGCAAACGGAGGTTGGGGGTTCTGGGATAGATGTGTCCATGGCATCGCTATGGGTCAGAGATAACTCAACAACACAAAAGACAAGACAAGATAAGTCACTGGGAGCTTGGAGAAGAGCTAGTCCTTCAGAGGGAATTTCCTTCTCCCATCTCTGATTCCAACAACCAGTGCATGGATCTGCTTAGAAACACAGACAAATATTTTCCTTGAATATCAATCTATAGCAGTTATTGAGCTCTTATTCTATGCAGAGTAGTGAAATAAGCACTTGGAAGAGTACAATAGCATTCAGTCCCTACCTTCAAGGAGCTTACAGTCTAGCGAGAGGGACAGGTGCTAAAATAAATTATCAGTAGTGGAAAACAACAGAGGATAAAGGCACATAAAAGTAATAGTATCTAATAAGTGGTTCCTGTGGGAAGAACACAGTCCTAAACACTGGGGAAGAATATGTAAGTGAGAAATAGGTACAGTCCCTGTCCTTCATGAAGCTCACAATCTAAAAATAAAAAGGGGGAAAGGACTAGTGACAGATACACAAGGAGAGATGACACAAAACACCGAGGCAACCTCAACACAAAAGCAAAACTCAGTAGGTACTGTGGGAAATAGAGCAGGATTTCTGGCTCCTGGCAGCTCAGAATCCAGGCAGAAGCCTGGCCACAGTGAGCTCACCAGCCCCAGCCCCTCAGTCTTCCCAAAGTTTAGTGGAGCTGGCTCCCTTCCTTCAAAGCCTTACTGAAGGCACATCTCCTCCAAGAGACCTTCCCCGACTAAGCCCCCTTTTCCTTTTCTTCAACTCCTTTCTGCATCACACTGATTTGCTCCCTTTATTCATCCCCTCTTCCAGCCCCACAGCACTTATGTCCATAACTGTAGTTTATCTATTTATATTAATGTCTATCTCCCAGGCTAGACTGTAAGCTCATTGAGAGCATGGAATGCGTCTGTTTACTGTTGTATTGTACTTTCCCAAGGGCTCTGTACACGTTGCTAGTCTCCTACTACAACCCAGACAGCAAACTTCACTCCTCTAATGCTAACCGTCTCACCTACTTCCATCTCATCTACGTCGCCCCCGACCTCTTGCCCACGTCCTTTCTCTGGCCTGGAATTCCCGCCCTCCTTCCTCATATCTGACAGACAATATCTTTCCCTCCTTTCAAATCCTCCCTGAAAGCAGAAACTCCTGATGCTTAGCTTTAAGGCATTCAATGAGCTCTCTACCTCCTCTTTAACCATTGTCTTTTCTCACTTCATCACACTCTTCATTCCTCTCAAGAGAACCTAATCACTGGACCTCTTTCTCAGTCTCCCACGGCTGACATCTTTCTCATGTCTATTACCCCGCCTCGGAGTCCTTCCTTTTCACACCCAAAAGCCCACAGCTCTCCAGAAGACCTTCCCTGATTAATTTCCAATTCCCCCTGGTTATATCACCCAACTGTCACTTTATCATTTCCACATCCCCTTAACACTTAAATTCACTCAACCTCCTGTAGCACTTATGTACATACCTTATATATGCTGTTACTTAATCACTTCACTAACTCATGTAAAGATCCTCTCTCTGCCTCCTCTCTAGATTTCTAGCTCTGTAAAGACTGGAATTGTGCCTATTAATTATATTGTACTCTCCCAAGCATTTGAAGTGCTCTCCATCCAGTAGGCATTCAAAAAAAAAGGATGGAAGGAAGGAAGGAAGGAAGGAAGGAAGGAAGAAAAGAAGGAAGGAAGGAAAGGGAAGGGGAAGAAAAGGGAAGGGGAAGAAAGGGAAGGAAAGGGAAAAGAAGGAAGGAAGGAACAAATCAATACACATTCTGAGAGCAAGTGATTGGAAAAATTCAATTCTCAATTTGATCAAGACCTCTTCCAATATTGGGGTTAGCAATAAAACTATGTTGTATGCTTCTGGGTGTGTTTAGCCTATAATTAGGCTAATTGGCTATAAAATGGGAAATGTCTGAGGAACCAGATTACTGAGCTCAGAACCAACACCAAGCCTCATTGATATGCTGAGCGAGTTTTGATTTAAGGGTGATATAAGGTGAGCAGAAAATTAGTCACTAAAACCTCCAACACAACTGCTTAAAAGGAGTATAGAGAACACCTGTGTTTACTTATTTCAACACTGATAATATGTTTAAACCCAATGGGATGTTTTATTTACTCAGTCAGATCTACGTCTAATGTTCCATTTCCTCTTCAGAAGAATAGAATTCTCCCTGCCTGGAATCTGAGATGCCAGAGATATCAACTTAATGAGGAAAAACAGAATCCTCCACTTGGGCACTGGAAGAGAATAAACTAAAAAGCTCAATTCTCCAACAGTCCATTTGACATAAAAAGGCCACGTGCAGGACTCACACTTTATCAGGATTCGAGGATCTGAAACTAGCCGCTGTTACTAAAAACAAAACAACACAAAAAAAACAACAAAAAACTTTTCAACTCAGGTTTGCAACGTTAATACTGTACCCTATAGTGCTGGACAAAAGAAACGAGCAAAAGGGTGAGTACCTGAAATGTCTTCTTGGTCAGTAAAAAAGGTGAGGAAAAAACTCGAACTTGTTGGCTGCTTCAAAAGCAGAGAACGGTGGGAATGGGGCAGAAAATAGGCCTGTAAATTCATCTGTGAGCAGAGAATGTAGCTAAGAAAACACAGGCCTGGGAATCAGAAGGATCTGGGTTCTAATCCCTGCTCCACCACTTGTCATCTGTTTGACCTTGGGCAAGTCACTTTTACTTCTCTGTGCCTCAGTTACCTCATCTGTAAAATGGGGATTAAGACTGTGAGCCCCCTATGGGAAAAAGACTGTTTCCAACCCAATTACCTTGTATCTACACCAGTGCTTAATTCAGTGCCTGCCACATAGTAAGTGCTTAACAAATACATAAAAAATCTCTCTTGCCTTCTCCCAAGCTCTTAGTATAGTGAGCACACAGTAAGCACTCAGTAGACAACATTGATTGATTGATCTCTCTATAAATTATACATTATACATTAATTATGCATTTAGATTAATATCTGACTCCCTCTCTAGAGTGTAAGCTCAATGTGGGAAGGGAACGTGTCTACCAACTCTATTGTACTGTACTTTCCGAAGCGCTCAGTGCAGTGTTTTGTGCATGGTGAGTGCTCAGTAAATACCACTGATGATGATGATAATTGATCGCTGAGGCCATGCACCTGCTAAATCAGGAGACAGTCCAAGAATAGAGGATGTAAAACATAGATGTAGATCCAGAAATCAGGTTATACATTGAGACTTTTCCCAGCTCTCATTCCTTCCACTCAGGCTGTGTGTCAGGAAGAGAAAACACGGAGCAAAATCAAGGACTGAGGTCTGCCCTCCAGATAGTTGGGAATAGTGGAAATTAGACCCTCTCCACCAACTCAACTGCTGTTTCCACTGCCAGGGCAGTGATGTATGAGCTGCCCTGTCTTGTGATAAATGATATTTAGTAAACTCCTACTATGTGTTAAGCACCAGGGTCTTGTCTTGTCTTATACTGTCGAGTCATTTCCGACCCACAGTGACACCACGGACAAATCTCTCCCAGAACACCCCACCTCCACCTGCAATCATTCTGGTAGTGGACCTGTAGAATTTTCTTGGTGAAAATACGCAGGTGGTTTACCATTGCCTCCTACCATGCGGTCAACTTGAATCTCCGCCCTCGACTCTCTCCCATGCCGCTGCTGCCCAGCATAGCTGAGTTTTTGACTTGTAGCAGATTGCCTTCAACTCTCTAGCCACTGCCAAAGCTAGGAATGGAATGGGTAGGCCTCTGCTTGACTCTCCCTCCTGTAGCCAAGACTGGTAGACTGCTGGAAACTCTCCTTGTGGGAGACATGAGAGGAGAGTGAGTGACGGTAGAATGCTGAAACAGCTGCTGTATGGAGAGATGAATCTGGAAAAATGAAAGCAAGGAGGGCAGAGGAGTCATTCTAATGGCACAGAAAAATAAAGCCTCAGAGAATACTTCATCCCAGCTGAAAACTGGAAGCCAGTTGCTGAGGAGAGACCTGAATCGTGCACTTCTATTGAGAAGGGAGTAGTTCTCCACTACCAAAAGTTCACTACAGAGAGATAAGGAGGTAAAAGAAAAAATATTGCCAAGCGCTGCAAACTTTCAGCACGACAACAGATCAAGGGTCAACCTTTATTTGTGCAAAATGTGGCTGGGACTGCCAGTCAATCAATCGTATTTATTGAGCGCTTACAGTATGCAGGGCACTATACTAAGTACTTTGGAGAGTACAGTATAAGAATATGACAAACACATTCCCTGCTAGCAATGAACTTAGAGTCTAGAGGAGGAGACAGACATTAAAAAAAATAAATGAATTACAGATACGGACATAAGTTCTGTGGGGTGGGGGCAGTGAACAAGCCAGGGAGACACAGAAGGAGAGGAGGAAAGGAGCTTTTTCAGTCACACACGTTTATAGGGGTCTTCTTCCAATTCGAAGGGTAACTATGCATCCACCATTTAATGGCATACACTGCATCATATGTTAGGTCATTTGTTCATTAAAATTATACTGGCATGCCCTTTCCTGAGAACAAACCCATATCACTTTTCTGGCCATTTTTGATAGGCTTGGTACCACTGAGATGGTCTTTGTCTCATATGGTCATGGTTAAATGCATTTTTGTAATAAAGGCGTCTTTCCAGGTTTTTTGTTTTCATACCACAAGATGCTAAGTAATATGTTTCCTTAGCAAAGTATGCATTTAATCCCTTAAGAAAACTCTGAAAGATTTGACATGCTCTTATGCACAAGAGTTTATAATTCAATTTGGAATGAGCAATCTTTTGGGGCTATCTGATTTCTACTCTCAGCATCAACCTGAATCAGCAAAAACCTCAGTAGAGGAACCCACGGTAGCTTCCTCATTTCCATCTCCAAAGAGATAATAAGTGATTAAAAAAGCACGTATTTCCACGCATGCCAAGTGCTTTTTTGGCTGGCAGCCTGAAATGTTCCATTATGCCAAGGGTTGTTGTGGAAAGGGGTGAATGGAATTTTACTTGGAGAGCTGAAAGGTTTTCCTAACATGGAGATTAACATGACTGAAGTATATACTATTCATTCTGGTCAAATGGCAACTCACAAGCTGAAAATTGTAATTCTCTGCACAATCATGACACACAATATGTATTATTTCTTTTAAATTAAAAATACATCATTTTTCCCAGATAATGCCTCACTTACTACTTAAGTAGAAAAGTCCAGAGATAATTGTTCAATAAGCTATCTGCCTTCTCCATCTAGCAATGCAGTAATAGTAGTAACAGTGGTATTTGTCAAGAACACACATGGTGCAATGCACCATATTAAGCACTGGGTGATCATAGTAGCTGTAATAGTATTTATTAAGTGCCTAATCTGCACAGAGTGCTGGGAGAGAATACACTGATAGGGCTCACAATCTAAGAGTTTAAGTAGGGAGAAGGAACTGAGACACATCAGGAATGAAGAAACATTAAAAACACTGACAAATATGCAAAACAATCAATCAATTGATTGTTGTATTCATTGAGTGCTTCTTTTAAATAAAAACAAAATCAGCAGAATTTCAGGCTCCTTGTGGTCAGAGTTCAGGACAACACCTTAGCCACAACGGCTACAGCATTACCTGTCTTCCCCAAACTTTTTGGAGACCTCAGGTTTTTCTCTTCCCCACCATGGTGGTGGAAGGCAGGATGGGAAGGCAGAGGAAAGCCTGGGCTGGTTCCTGGGGAGGCAGTGTGGGTTCCTGGGAGGAAGTGAGACTAAAGGGGCTTGAACAGAAAAAAGTTGCCATTCGGGTGCATTATAAAAACAATTACAAGTAGTGGAACTAAGATAAATAATTGAATGTATAATTAAACCTTCTTGAGAAGACCACTACTGGAATGTGTGTCCTAATGAGATGGCATGTGTTACTTCTGCACCTCTGGGAAACTCACCCAACTCAATCATAATAATAATTTTGATATTAAGCACTTACTACATTCCAGACACTGTACTAAGCACAGGGGTAGATACAAGCAAATTGGGTTGGACCCAGTCCCCTGCCCCCCATGGGGCTCACAATTTCAATCCCCTTTTACAGATGAGGTGACTGAGGCACAGAGAAGTGAAGCGACTTGCCCAAGGTCAAATAGCAGACAAGCAGTGGAGATACTTCTGCACCTCTGGGAAACTCACCCAACTCAACAGACTTTGGGCATCATCCAAAGTCCTACAGGAAGTGCTGTAGCCAGGATCCTAGACACCCAACCCCAGAAAGATAGACAAAGGATTGTAAACCACTTAACTGCATCAGCCGGGCATTTTAGGTTGACAAATTCCTGCAACAGGAAAGCCATAAACACAACTAGAAATCTATATTAGCATGTCAGAACTAAGGTTTGGTTGGGAAGATGAGGAGTTCTCTTTAGAACATATTAAGTTTGAGGTGTCAGTGGGACATAATAATAATAATAATGATAATAATAATGATGGTATTTGTTAAGCTCTTACTATGTGCCAAGCACTGTTCCAAGTGCTGGATATCCAAATTAAGATGTCCTGAAGGCAGGAGCCAATGAGAGACTGCTGAGAAGGAGAAGTCAGGGCTGGAGAGGTTGGTTTGGGAATCATCTGGGTAGAGATGGTAGTTTAGAGCCGTCGGAGCAGATGAGCAAATGAGCTAGAGAAGCAGTGTGGCTTAGTGGATACAGCATGGGCCTGGGAGACAGAAGGATCTGGTTCTAATCCTTGCTCCACCACACTTCTGCTATGTGACCTTGAGCAAGTCACTTCACTCCTCTGGCCCTCAGTTCCCTCATCTGTAAAATGGGACAGTATCCAACAGTGTCCAAGACAGTGAGCCCCAGGTGGGACAGGGACAGTGTCCAACCTGATTAACTTGTATCTATTCCAGTGCTTTAGAACAGTGCTTGGCACATACTAAGCACTTAACAAGTACCATTATTATTATTGTTATTAAATGAATTCTCCAATGGAGTGGGTGTAGATGGAGAATAGAAGGGGACCTAGAACTGAACCTGAGGGACCCCCACCGGTAGGGGGTAGGAGGCAGAGGAGGAACCCGAGAAAGAGAATGAAAATGAGTGGCCAGAGAAATGGGAGGAGAACCAGGAGAGGACAGTTTCAGTGAAGCTGAGGTTTCTCTCTCCAGTGTCAACTGCTGGTTCCAGTGCATTTCACTCAGTGGATCCTTAACAATTGCAATGACTACTACTACTACTACTACTACTACTACTACTACTACTACTACTACTACTAATAATAATAATAATAATAATAATAATTATGGCATCCGTGTTAAGGACTTACTATGTGTCAGACACTGTACTAAGCACTAAGGTAGATTCAAGCAAATCATGTTGGACACAGTCCCTGTCTCATGTGGGGCTCACAGTCTCAACCCCCATTTTACAGATGAGGCAACCGAGTAACAGAGAAGTGAATAATAATTGTGGTATTTGTTAAGCGCTTACTATGTGCCAAGCTCTATTCTAAGTGCTGTGGTAGTGCTAGAGGAGCAGCATGGCCTAGTGGCAAGAGCCCAGGCTTTGGGAGTCGGAGATTGTGGGTTCTAATTCCAACTCTGCCACTTGTCAGCTGTGTGACCTTGGGCAAGCCACTTAACTTCTCTTTGCCTCAGTTACCTCATCTGTAAAATGGGGATGAAGACTGTGCGCCCCATGTGGAACAACCTAATTACCTTGTATCTACTCCAGCACTTAGAACAGTGCTTGGCACAGAGTAAGCACTTAACAAATGCCAACATTATTATTAGTATTATTAGATACAAGATAATCAGGTTGGACAAAGTCCTTGTCCCTCATGGGGCTCACAGTCTTCATCCCCATTTCTCCAGATGAGGTAACTGAGGCCCAGAGAAGTGAAGTGACTTGCCCAAGGTCACACAGCAGACAAGCAGTGGAACTGGGATTAGAACCCATTTCCTTCAAATATTGCGCATGTGGGCAGGAATTGTGTCTGCTCTATTGTTCTATTGTATTCTCTCAAGCGCTTAGTCCAGTGCTCTGCACACAGTAAGCACTCAATAAATAGAATTGACTGACATCACACAACCTTAAATAGCCTGACAGGGTGGCAAACCAAATCAACTCTAGAATGAAGCCAGTCTCCTAGCACTGAAGGTATGCTGGCCACAGCACAACCAAGCTGGGCCAGAATGAGTGAGGAGAATAGACAACAGGATTGATGATATGTGGGGAGCTGAAATCCAGACAGCACGAGCAAGGAGGACCGGAAAAATGCCAGATCTCTGCCGAAAACTGGGAATCATTTGCTGCAGATAATCCAGGAGAGGGCACTACAATCAAGAAAGGAGTCATTCATTTTTCTGAGCAGAAGTTTCCTAAGGGTCTTGGGACAATCCACTAGACTGTAAAATCCTTAAGGGCAGGGATATGACCACAAGTTGTACTATATTGTATTTTCCTAACAGTTAAATACAATGCGCTAATAATAATAATAATGATGGAATTTGTTAGGTGCTATGAGCTGAGCACTGTTCTAAGCGCTGGGGTAGATACAAAGTAATCAGGTTGCCCCACATGGGTCTCACAGTCTTAATCCCCATTTGACAGACAAGGTAAATGAAGTACAGAGAAGTCAAGTGACTTGCCCAAAGTCACACAGCTGATCAGTGTCGAAGCTGGGATTGGAACCCTCGACCTCTGACTCCCAAGCCTGTGCTCTTTCCACTAAGCCACGCTGCTTCTGCACATTTAAAGTGTTCAGTAAATATTGATTGAGTGATCATAAGGAACGAAGGGCAAAAATGGCATCAGTAATTGTGCTAATAGTTGTGGCATTTGTTAGAGCTTACTTCATTCATTCAGTTGTATTTATTGAGCACTTACTGTATGCAGAGCACTGTACAAAGCACTTGGAAAGTACAATTCAGCAATAGAGACAGTCCCTGCCCATGAAGGGCTTACAGTCTAGAAACGTGCAAGTGCCAGTCGCTGTACTACGTGTGGGGGGTAGATATAAGATAATCAAGTTGGATGCAGCCCATGTCCCTCATGGGACTCAAAGTCTCAATCTCCATTTTCCAGATGGGAAACTGAGGCACAGAGAAGTTAAGTGACTTGGCCAGGGTTGCACAGCAGACAAGTGGTAGAATCAGGATTAGAACCCAGGTCTTCTGACTCCCAAGCCCATACTCTAGCCACTAGACCTTCCTGCCTCTCAGGCACTACTAACTGCAAACGTGACTACAAAAAAGACAAGAGTCTTATTTCATACACTAAGTGATCAAGGATTTTGGGCTGGCATCTTTTCAGTCCCACAAGTACCCATAGATGAGCTTTACCATTAGATGATTTTGTGAAAAAGAACAAACGCAAATGTGTGTGTGTGTGTGTGTGGGGCGGGGGGGGTAACGTGATTCTAGAAATTCTTTGTTAAATAATAATTATGATATTTGTAAAGTGCTTACCATGTGCCGGGCACTATACAAAGCACTGGGGTGGAGACAAGCAAATCAGGGTGGACACAGTCCCTGTTCCATGTGGAGCTCACAATCTAGATCCCCATTTTACAGATGAGATAACTGAGGCCTAGAGAAGTGAAGTGACTTGCCAAAGGTCACACAGCAAGCAGTCAAGTGACAGCTGGAATTAGAACCCAATACCTTCTGACTTCAAGACTCGGGCTTCACCCACTAACACCATGCTGCTTCTAAGATGCAGTCAGACACCAAGAGCCCAACATACGCTTTGCCATTTCCTTGCATTTCATTCACTGAATATAGGATCATTCCCATTCCTAATGCAGAGGGGCATTAATTATTGCATTTGAATCGACACCTCCTCCATCCTTCAGTGGGTCAGTAACCTAATTCAAACAAATCAAAAGTTTCATGAGTGAATAATTCATTCTAGACTCATCATCTGTTTGTTCTGCTTCAGCACTGATACTGATAAGGCAAAGGGGAGGCTACTCTGCATTTCATGTTTATTTCCTCATTTGCAAAGCTTCACCATTCTGATGAAGTTCTTCCAGGCTACTAGAGAAATTCCAACTTCAGAATATTGTTCAGTGTTCCATATATCTGCTGTGGAACCTTGGGCAAATCACTTTCCTTCTCTGTGCCTCAGTTCCTTCATCTGTAAATGTAAGACTGTGAGCTCCATGTGGGTCAGGGACTGTGTCCAACCTGATTACCCTTTATCTACCCCAGCCCTTGAACAGTACTTGGTTCATAATAAGAATTTAAATACTACAATTATTATTATTATTCTCATGTTCCTGTCAGTTTGGGGAAATTAGGTTGAAGGGTACAAAGAATCTTTTCCAAGCCTCCTGGTTAATTAGCATCAACGCTAGGACAGACCCAAGTCCTTGATCTGGCAACCTTTCCTAAGTGATGACTACAAGGAAAAAGCTCTTTATGGAGGCAAATTCCTAGACTGCAAGTCCCCAGAGGATTGGACTGTGTCAATTTCATCTGTTCTGTAGAGTTTCCAGCATAATATAATTCTCAGGGGACACAATCAGTCATTTTCGAAGACTTCAGTGACAGAAAATGGCATTCATGCGGGCCTCTTCCTGTTGCTAAGAACGTGTATGAAATGTCCAACTCCATGATGAGCCACACTATCAACTTTGGACTCTTAGAGATGATTTTGCAGGCAAGGAGACTGTTTACACGATGGTAAGTAAGTGGCTTTGGGAGAGCATCTCTTGCACATTTGCACTCTTGCATTCTTCCATTGCTGCCAATCAATCAACCATATTCATTCATTGCATTAATAGAGCGCTTAGTGTTTGCAGAGCATTGTACCAAGTGCTTGGGAGAGTACAATATAACAATAAACATACATTCCCTGCTCACAACGAGATTACAGCACAGAGGAGGAGACAGACATTAATATAAATAAATTACAAATACGAGCACTTTCTTGGTCCAGAGCGTGGGACAGTACAGTAGAAAAGTGTTGGTAGACTTGCACCATGGTAACCACTGTCTTCTCTCCCACCACTGAGGGACTCGATTCTGAGCATGCTCTGAGTCCTCTGGAATGGGAATAAAAATTGCTCCTGCACATTTTCAGATCCATACTCACTGAGAAAAAACCCTCCACCTGAGATTCCCACTCCTGGTAGATCCCATATCCCAGAGGACAGGGATGATAATACTATGGCATTGGCTAAGTGCTTACTATGCGTCAAGCAAGCACTGTTGTAAGGGCTGGGGTAGATACAAACTATTCTGGTTGGACACGGTCCCTGTCCCACATATGACTCACAAAATCTTAATCCCTGTTCATGGGCATTAAGCAGTATGGTGTAGTGGAAGATCCTGGGCCTGGGAGTCAGCAGGTCATGGGTTCTAATCCCGTCTCCACCACTTTCATTCATTCATTTAATTGTATTTATTGAGCACTTACTGAGTGCTTGTCTGCTGTGTGACCTCAGGCAAGTCGCTTCACTTCTCCAGGCCTCAGTTCCCGCATCTGGAAAATGAGGATTGAGACTGTGAGCCCCTTATGGGACAGGGACTGTGGCCAACTCGACTATCTTATATCTACCCCAGCGCTTAGAACAGTGCCTGACACATAGTAAGTGCTTAACAAATACCATAATTATTATTATTATTCTACAGATGAGAGATCTGAGGCACAGAGGAAGTGAAACGGCAGACAAGTGGCGGAATCAGGATTAGAACCCAGGTCCTTCTGACTTCCACGCCCGTGCTATTTCATTAATTCATTCAATCATATTTATTGAATCGTATTCAATCATATTTATTGAGTGCTTACTGTCTGTAGAGCACTGTACTAAGCACTTGGGAAGTACAAGTCGGCAACATGTAGACACGGTACCTACCCAACAATGGGCTCACAGTCTAGAAGGGGGAGACAGACAACAAAACAAAACATGTAGACAGGCGTCAAAATCCTCAGAACAATTCTACTAGGTCTACTCTCAGGCCCCTCTATTTCTGCCGAAAAAAGCACCATGTAATTGCCACCTTCCCTCCATCCTCCAGGCTCCTGAATTGCTCCCGCCTACTCCTGAACCCCTCCATCACCACCAAAACTCAGAGCCTATTTTGTCAGTTCATTTGTGTGGTGTTTCATCAGTGCCTCAGCATTCCTGTTGTGTCTGTCTCCAATCCTTTCTCCCTACAAACGTTTAGATTGTGAGCTCCATGAGGAACAAGTACCATCTTTATTTCCCACCTGTGTATTTTCTTCCATGGTTAATGTGCTCTGCACACTGTGCCGTGGTGGATTGAGCATGGGCCTGGGAGTCAGAAGGTCATGGGATCTAATTCTGTCTCTTCCTCCTGTCTGCTGTGTGGCCTTGGGCAAGTCACTTCACTTCTCTGGGCCTCAGTTACTTCATCTATAAAATGAGGATTGAGACTGTGAGTCCCACGTGGGTCAGGGACTGTGTCCAATGTGATTTGCTTTTTATCCACCCCAGAGCTTAGTACAGTGATTGAAACATAGTAAGCACTTAACAAATACTACATGTATTATTATTATTGTCATTATTCAACTCAATTTGCTTGTTTCCTCCCAACATTTAGTACAGTGTCTGGCACATAATAAGCACCTAACAAATACCATCATTATTGTCTTATTTTTTATCATTAATAGATACTATTACTACTACTACTCCTTGCTTCTGAAAATAAGGTCTTGTATCTTTCTTAGCTTTTTGCCTTTCTCAGTGGTTATTGCTCAGGAACTTATGGTTAAGCAGGATCAGGCAAAGCTTTTTCCTGGGCAAATATGCTTGTGAGTTATTTTGACGGTAGTGGTGATGGCTTGCCCTGAGTCATCCACCTCCTCTCAGCTGGCCCCTCCCAGGCCTGTGAGAAGCAACACTTTGTAGTGAGTGGAGAGCATGGGCCTAGAAGTCAGAAGGTCATGAGTTCTAATTCCGCCTCTACCATTTGTCTGCTGTATGACCTGGGGCAAGTCACTTAACTTCTGTGGGCCTCCCTTACCTCATCTGTAAAATGGAGATTAACATTGTGAGCCCACATGGGACAGGGACTGTGTACAACAACCCAATTTTCTTGTATCCACCCCAGTGCTTAGTACAGTGTCTGGCTCATAGTAAGCACTTAACAAATACCACAATTATTATTATTATTATTATTATTAGAGGCCCACATTGTAAGATCACTGGCAGGAGTAACAGTTGCTGTCTGAGGACATAGCCTGTTGTTGGGTAGGGACCGTCTGTATATGTAGCTGATTTGTACTCTCCAAGTGCTCAATAAATACGATTAAATGAATGAATGAACAGAATGGCTCTGAGGCCTCAATACACCTTACAAAACTGTGCCCTCACCCATTTAAAAAACCACCTTTATTGATAATAATAATAATGATGGTATTTTTTAAGTGCTTACTATGTGTTAGGCACTGAACTTAGCGCTGGGGTGGATACAAACAAATCAGGTTGGACACAGTCCCTATTCTACATGGGGCTCACATTCTCGCTCCTCATTTTACAGATGAGGTCATTGAGGCACAAAGAAGTGAAGTGACTTACCCAAGGTCACACAGAAGATGTGGCAGAGCCGGGATTAGAACCCATGACCTTGTGACTCTCAGGCCCGTGCTCTATCTACTATGCTATGCCACTTTTGAGAATGTCACTCAGAGTGGTTTAGTAAGAGATATTGGGAGTCTTTTCCACTTTCTTGCTAAAAATAGGGAACAGCAGAAGCAAAGTAAAAAACAAAACAAGGAGCAACTGCAACAACAAAAATGTACAGTTGGCACTGCACAAATAGACAGACAAAAACCAGAAAATGGAAGGAGCAATCAGAGCTGGCAATGTAGGCCAAAAACAGCAGAACTCCACTTTGCCAGAAGCCTGTTTCTCCGTCTGGCGAGTGGGATGAGGGATTCAAAAGAGAAAAGTCCTACTTTACTTACTGCCTTCCTCTTGCCTGAAACCAGTTTGTACACTATTGTTGAATAAAACTTTCACTATTGCTGCATATAGCATTAGCAATTTGAAGGGAAGTGTCATTTGGAGAGAGTAAAATTGAGCAAAATTTAGGAAAATATATGGACTCTACATGTACTTCACCGTGATTGAAACTTTGCCATCTTCTCCACATTGGTCAGGAGGTAGCAAGAGACAAGGGATATGTCCAACCCGATTTGCTTGAATCCACTCTTGCCCTTAGTTCAGCGCCTGGTACACAGTAAGCGCTTAACAAATACCACAGTTACTATTATTATTATTAAGTCTCCTGTGCAAGAACTAAGCCAGTGAAAGAACATGAAAACAAAAGAAAAAAAAGACATAAAGAGAGAAGTGGCTTACTCAGCTTACTGTACTCATGTTTCCTAATCTTGTGTTTTGGGGCATTTATGATTTTCTCAAGCACTTAGTATAGTGCTTTGCACACTGTAAGTGCTCAGTATGTAACAATGACTGATTCAAATCACAAGTGGTTCCCATTATGTAGTCAATCAATCTATCAATCAGCAGTATAGATTGCGTACTTATGTGCAGAGAACTGACCTTTTTTCATTTCATTTAATCATATTTATTGAGCGCTTACTGTGTGCAGAGCACTGTACTAAGCGCTTGGGAAGTACAAGTCGGCAACATATAGAGATGGTCCCTACCCAACAATGGGCTCACAGTCTAGAAGGGGGACAGACAACAAGTGGACAGGTGTCAAGGCATCAGAGCAAATAGAATTAAAGCTAAATGCACACCATTAACAAAATAAATAGAACAGTAAATATGTACAAGTAAAATAGAGTAATAAATCTGTATAAACATATATACAGGTGCTGTGGGGAGGGGAAGGAGGTAGGGTTGGGGGGATGGAGAGGAAAAAGGGGGCTCAGTCTTGGAAGGACTCTTGGAGGAGGTGAATGTGGCTGCTAATTCTGTGTTGTACTCTCCCAAGTGCTTAGTCCAGTGCTCTGCACAGAGTAAGCACTCAATAAATACCACTGATTGATTGATTGTCAGAAGCTTTGTGACCCTGGCTCACTCCCACAACAGCGTACCATGCTCAGGGAAGCGGAAATATAATGACTAGTTTCAGCCATACTGTTTTGGCAAGCTTGTGCCAATTTTTCTAAATGCCGTTTCACATAAGCAGTCAGCAGTTTCCTGCTTTTGTTTACTGTGCAGAATGACTGGAAGAAGAGTCCAGAAAAAGAAAAATATATGTATTTATACCTTTGCGCATGAAAGGAGTAAAGTAATTAAAAGACTCGAACCCTGACCTTGAGGATCTTACAGTCTAGCAGGGGAGACCAATGTAAAATAAAGATGGGAGGGAAAAAACCCCCAGAAAGATGGACATGTGGATTAGTGAGTGCTTAAATGATACAGATGTGAGTCTGTATAAATGTGCAGAAATGAGGTTCATAGACTGGAAGAGATGATGAAAGCAACATGCTTAACAGCATAGTGGATAGAGCATGGCCCTGGGAGTCAGAAGGTTGTAAACTCTAATCCTGGATCTGCCACTTGTCAGCCGTGTGACCTTGGGCAGGTCAGTTCCCTTCTCTGGGCCTCAGTTTCCTTTATTTGTAAAATAGGGATTGAGACTGTGAGCACCACATGGGAAAGGGACTGTGACCAACCTGAGTTGCTTATATCCACCCCAGTGCTTAGTACATTGCCTGGCATGTAGTAAGTACTAAATATCATTATTATTAATGATAATCCCCCATCTTACAAAAAAACCTCTCTTGACCCCATCTCTCCTTCTAGTTATCGCCCTATCTCCCTCCTACCATTCCTTTACAAATTCCTTGAACGAGTCGTCTACACCCGCTGCCTCGAATTCCTCAA
The DNA here is from genome assembly GCF_015852505.1 of Tachyglossus aculeatus. Lineage (NCBI taxonomy): Eukaryota > Metazoa > Chordata > Mammalia > Monotremata > Tachyglossidae > Tachyglossus > Tachyglossus aculeatus. The sequence continues at coordinate 45,234,181 of NC_052067.1, read as the reverse complement.
CACCAACTCTCTCCTCGACCCCCTCCAATCTGGCTTCCATCTCCTACGTTCCACCGAAACTGCCCTCTCAAAGGTCACCAACGACATCCTGCTTGCCAAAACCAACGGCTCCTACTCTATCCTAATCCTTCTCGAACTCTCAGCTGCCTTCGACACTGTGGATCACCCCCTTCTCTTCAACATGCTATCCAACCTTGGCTTCACAGACTCTGTCCTTTCCTGGTTCTCTTATCTCTCCGGCCATTCATTCTCAGTCTCTTTTGTGGGCCCCTCCTTCCCCTCACATCCCCTTACTGTAAGGGTTCCTCAAGGGTCAGTTCTTGGTCCCCTTCTGTTCTCTATCTACACTCACTCCCTTGGTGAACTCATTCGCTTCCACGGCTTCAACTATCATCTCTATGCTGATGACACCCAAATCTACATCTCTGCCCCTACTCTCTCTCCCTCCCTCCAGGCTCGCATCTCTTCCTGCCTTCAGGACATCTCCATCTGGATGTCTGCCCGCCATCTAAAACTCAAAATGTCCAAGAATGAACTCCTTATCTTCCCTCCCAAACCCTGCCCTCTCCCTGACTTTCCCATCACTGTTGACAGTACTACCATCCTTCCCGTCTCACAAACCTGCAACCTTGGTGTCATCTTCGACTTCGCTCTTTCATTCACCCCTCACATTCAAGCCATCACCAAAACCTGCCAGTCTCAGCTCCGCAACACTGCCAAGATCCGCCCTTTCCTCACCATCCATACCGCTACCCTGCTCATTCAAGCTGTCATCCTATCCCGTCTGGACTACTGCATCAGCCTTCTCTCTGACCTCCCATCCTCGTGTCTCTCCCCACTTCAATCCATACTTCACGCTGCTGCCCGGATCATCTTTGTGTAGAAACACTCTGGGCATGTTACCCCCCTCCTCAAAAATCTCCAGTGGCTACCAATCAACCTACGCATCAGGCAAAAACTCCTCACCCTGGACTTCAAGGCTGTCCATCACCTCGCCCCCTCCTACCTCACCTCCCTTCTCTCCTTCTCCAGCCCAGCCTGCACCCTCGGCTCCTCTGCCGCTTACCTCCTCACTGTGCCTCATTCTCGCCTGTCCCACTGTCGACCCCCGGCCCACGTCCTCCCCCTGGCCTGGAATGCCCTCCCTCCGCACATCTGCCAAGCTAGCTCTCTTCTTCCCTTCAAAGCCCTACTGAGAGCTCACCTCCTCCAGGAGGCCTTCCCAAACTGAGCCCCCTCCTTTCTCTCCCCCTCCTTCCCCTCCCCAACCCCCTGCCCTACCTCCTTCCCCTCCCCACAGCACCTGTATATATGTTTGTACAGATTTATTACTCTATTTATTTTACTTGTACATATTTACTATTCTATTTATTTTAGTTTTTAAATATGTTTTGTTTTGTTGTCTGTCTCCCCCTTCTAGACTGTGAGCCTGCTGTTGGGTAGGGACCGTATCTATAAGTTGCCAACTTGTACTTCCCAAGCACTTAGTAAGTGCTCTGCACACAGTAAGTGCTCAATAAATATGATTGAATGAATGAATGAATGCATTACTATTATTAACAAATACCACAATTATCTTTAGCATTAGAATTAGCAGAGGACGTAAAACCGGCTCAAAGGTGGTGCATAGGACAGGGCTGGATTGTTGTGCCACCTTTTGACACATTTGTGAAGGCCAAGACCAAACACTGCTTATTTTTCTGTTCAGAAAGTAGATAAAATATGAGGTAGGATGGCTCCAGAATTAATTACCTAAAGTCTGAGTCAGGAAAGAGGAGATAGAGTTGCTTTTGGACTCAGTATAGACCAGTGACTCTGTTTCCTTGAGACCTTCAGGTAAATCCTGTAAGACATTTGCTGGTAAGTGCTGAGAATGTGAATGAGTAGTGTAAGGCATAGAATTGAATTCTGAATGGGCTCTCTGAATATAAAAAGTTTTCCTCTCAATCCTAGAGGGTCCAATCATCTGGAGGTCTACTTGCCAAAGTTTCCATTGCTGTTTTATTTCCCTTTTCCTACAGTCTCCTCTCCCCTTTGAAGACCTAGCCTCAGAGTCCGTGGAACCATTTTACCTTCTAGAGTTTAAATGAGTTTGCTCCCCATTGCCTGTATCCTAATTGCCTCTGGGGGCCCACTGATCACACATTCATTCATTCAACCCATTTGACCATATTTCTTAACAATAATAATAATAATAATAATGGTATTTGTTAAGCGCTTACTATGTGCCAGGCAAATCGAATTGGACATAATCCCTGTCCCAAGTGGGGCTCACAGTCTCAATCCCCAATTTTCAGATAAGGTAATTGAGGAACAAAGAAGTGAAGTGACTAGCCCAAGGCCATGTAGCAGACAAGTGGCCGAGCCCGGATTAGAACCCTTGACCTTCTGACTCCCAGGCTTGTGCTCTATCCACTATGCCATGTTGCTTCTCCAATGTAACAATAAACAGACACATTCCTTGCCCACAGCGAGTTTACAGTCTAGAAGTGGGGGAACTTGCTCTGAGTTGGCTTCAATCCCCATGATGGGGGGTAAACTCTCCTGTCTAGGGAAGCCATGTTGTTGTGAGACCTCACATTGACATCCTTCCACTCACCCCCACCCCACTCTGGCGACTCAGGTGGACATCTGTGTGACATTAATTGATGACAATGCATGTCCGGCCTGTTGTGCTATCTCACGTGTCTGGTGCCCTGTTTCCACAAGATTACCCAAGAGAGGACCACCATTTGCCCTCTTCCTGGTTTGCAAATTGAGTCTCTCAAGCCCACAGCAGCATAAAGTAGGAACAGGTCAAGGTGAGAGAGGTGGGAGGCAGAGGAGAAGGGGTTCTCTCCACTCTGAGCCTCTTCCCATCCCACTCCGAGGAGGGACACAGACAGACAAGTGGCAGAGCTGGGATTAGAACCCAGATCCTCTTGTCTCTCAGGCCCTGTTCAATCCACTAAGCCATGATGCTTAGTGGATAAATCAGGGGAGTGGGGAGAATATTCTAAAACTAATATTAATTGTGGCCTTTATTACTATACGCCAGCACTGGGGTAGATAGTTAATCAGTTTGGATTATCAGCCACATGGGGCTCACACTCTAAAGAGAACAGGTATTGAATCCCCATTTTACAGATGAGGACATTGAGGCACAGAGCGGTGAAGTGACTTGTCCAAGGTCCCGCAGCAGGTAAATAACAGAACTTTCTGACTTCCAAGACCCTATTCATCCCCCTGCACCATGCTGCTTCCTAGTGTGGCAATTCTCAGAGAAAAATGATTAAAAACTCAAAGGGAGCCTTATTCTAAGTTCTTCTAAGGCCTGGGGTCATGCTGAAAGTTGAACCGGGATTCCTTTGACCACCTCCACTAGCTATTCAGTGGAGCCCAGGAGGAAATGGGATTAGAAGCACCAGTGTCAAGTGGCTTTATATTATCCCAAATCTTCCCCAACTGACATCCCTGCTAAGGGAGTTTCATCTGAGGCACCACTTCCCAACTCCCCCCATTAAAGGGTTGAAGCTCAATAAACAAATGAGCAATTGGGAATTTAAAACGGGGTGAGAGAGGAGAGCTCAGAAAATCCAAGAGGAGAAAATTGACTTTGAGTTACGACTCCCCTTTTGCACCTGATGAAAGGAATCTGGAGACCCCGTCTTGAGCAATCACCAAAGGTGAAAAGGTCACTGACCTGTTAAGTCTTTTTCCTTGCCAGGCCCTAAACTTAAAGGAAGCGGTTTTGTATAGTGTGTAAATTTCTTTCTTATCTGAAATGATGTTATCACCTTTGATAACACAAAGCTCTGCTTTCTGTGGTCTATCTCTTCTATCTTCCCTTCAAATCCCTCACACTTGTCTTTTTCTGCCTCTCTCTGTCTTTGCCCTGAGATTGTCTCTCTCACGGTCTCTGACTTCTCTGTGATTTCTCCAGAATGAACGAAGCTGCAGACTGAGAGCTGAAAGAGGAACCTCCCTATCTTGGTTAAGGCCTTTGCCCTTCTCTCCCCTTTCTGCCACAGTCATCAGAGAGGAAACTCTAAAACAAATAATCAGTTTGGGGTAGTATCTGGGGCTGGAACTCCCTGGCAGTTCCTCTCCTTTCAGATTCATCTTTCAGATAACAAGCCTTTCCTGCCAATCGGGGATGGGAAAACAAACTTCAACAAATGCAAAATCTCCCTACAAACTCTGAATTCTGGATTTATTCCTTTATGGAAAGTTGATTTTTAATAAATGTAAGTGAAAGGAGAAGGAAAAACCCAGACTGGAGAGGGTTTTTTTTTTTTCATTCATTCATTCCTTCAATCGTATTTATTGAGGGCTTACTGTTTGCAGAGCACTGTACTAAGCGCTTGGAAAGTACAATTCGGCAACAGGTAGAGACGATCCCTACCCAAAAATAACATCTGTCCTGAGAAGCAGTATAAGAGCAAAGGCCTGGGAGTCAGAGAGCCTGAGTTTTAATCTCAGCTCCTTCACTTGACTGCTGTGTGACCCTGGACAAGACTCTTTACTTTTCTGTGCCTCAGTTCCCTCATCTGAAAAAAAGGAATTTAATACCTAATAATATTAATAATGGCATTGGTTAAGCACTTACTATGTGCAAAGCACTGTTCTAAGTGCTGGGGTGGGGAATACAAGGTAATCAGTTTGTCTCATGTGAGGGTCACAGTCTTCATCCCCATTTTACATATGAGGGAACTGAGGCATAGAGAAGTTAAGTGACTTACCCAAAGTCACACAGCTGACAAGTGGTGGAGCTGGGATTAGAACACGTGACCTCTAACTCCCAAGCCCGGGCTCATTCCACTGAGCCACGCTGCTTCTCTCTCCTTTTTCTTAGACTGTTAACGGGACCTGATTATCTAAGCCCAGCACTTAGTACAGTGTTGGCACACAAGAAGCACTTAATAGCACATTTTTTTTCCTGCAGCAGTTCTGAAAAATAACCCAGTATTTCAATGCTATTGTCAAAAATGTTCTGATCAATCAATCCATCCATCAGTGGTATTTATTGAGTGCTTACTGGGTGCAGAGCACGGTACTAAGCACTTGGGAGATAATTTTGCCTGGATTACTGCATCAGCCTCTGCAGAGTCTTCTGCCTCTCCCCACTCCAGTCCATACTTCACCCTGCTGCCCAGATCATTTTTAGATAAAAACATTCAGGACATGTCACCCTGCTCCTCAAAAAGCTGCAGTGGTTGCCCATCCACCTCCACATCAAATAAAAACTCCTCACCATTGGCTTCAAACTACTCAATCACCTTGCCCCCTCCTACCTCACCTTGCTATTCTCCTACTACAACCCGGCCCACACACTTCATTCCTCTAATGCTGACCATCTCATTCACTGCTAACCCCTTGCCCACGTCCTGCCTCGCGCCTGGAATGCCCTCCCTTCACAAATCCAACTGATAATTACTCTCCCCCACTTCAAAGCTTTAATGAAGGCACATCTCCTCCGAGAGGCCTTCCCTAAGCCCCCCTTTAATAATAATAATAATAATAATAATAATAATAATGGTATTTGTTAAATACTTACTATGTGCCAAGCACTGTTCTAAGCACTGGGGTAGACACAAGGTAATCAGGTTGTCCCACATGGGGCTCACAATCTTAAATCCTCATTTTACAGATGAGGTAACTGAGGCACAGAGAAGTTAAGTGGCTTACCCAAGATCACACAACAGACAAGTGGCAGAGCTGGGATTAGAACCCACTTCCTCTGACTCCCAAGCCCATGCTCTTTCCACTCCCAAGCATTTAATACTGTGCTCTGAACACAGTAAGCACTCAAGAAATACCACTGAATGAACGAATGAACAGAGTTGGTGGTTATGTTCCCCACCTACAATGAGCTTACAGTCCAGAGAGCTATATCCAATTACTCAATATAGTGGTCTGCACACAATAAGTGCTCAATGAATACCAAAGGTTGATTAATATACAGGATTTAAAAGTACCTGAAAATCAATATGTGTTCAAAAATTAAGGGGAAAATGGTTGGCAAATTATATTTTTGCATGATTTTGTACCACTGGCAAAAGACATCCAAGAACACATGCCTGAAATCCTCTGTACCAGAAGCCTTGGGTAAGAACTGCTACCAGTAGCCATCAGTGACAGGATATAAAGGACACAGGGTAGGAGACAACTTTAGAAGTCAGCTCTCTGAGAACCAGGTGGGATCGTTACCATTTCCTGCTCCAAGAACTGTACCTTCTTCATTGATTCATTGGTTTTCTTTATTGATTCTCTGGCTTGAGTCCTTGGGGAGCAAGGACTCAATTATTTTTAATCTGGCAAAGAGCAGCCTTTTGCTACACAGCCATGCAGGAGTAGACCATTCATTCAATCATATTTATTGAGAGCTTACTGTGTGCAGAGCACTGTACTAAGTGCTTAGTGATCCATGTATCATTCGTTACCAGACTACCCCAGAAACTTCAGCATCGACACACCTACCCAGATGAAGGGTGAAATTTTCAACTTCGCCATTCACCTGTCCCTCCTTTCCAACGGGGAGAAAAATTTTGACTTCCACCTGAGAGAGAACTGGGGAGATTGGTTGATATTTGTAAGCATTTTAAAAATTAAAAGGTGAGATACATAGAACTGGATGTTTTTGACAACAGAATGACGAGATCTCCTTTGGACTGTAATCTCATTGTGGACAAGGAACAGGTCTACCAACTCCATTGTGTTGTACTCTTCCAAGCACTTAGTACAGTACTCTGCACACAGTAAGAGTTCAATCAATACTCATATCCTACATTGTCATAGAAATGAAGATAAAGATAATAACGATGGTATTTAGGTGTTTATTACATATTAGAGTCTTCCATGTGGGTTACTTTATCAAGAAAAACAAACTTTAATACTCAGAGATAGAAACTAAGTTGGCTGATGGATCATATTCATTTTTATGTTATGGCTCCCCAGATGAATCTCTGGCCATCATTTATACCCACAAAAGCAGGCAACGAGCTATTCCACCGCCATCATCATCATCAACAATAGTGTTCACTGAACTAGTCGCAGAACACTGTTCTAAGCTCCTGGGGAGAAAACAAGATGTTTAAGGCACAATCGCTATTCTTGAATTTATCTGGCCACAGATAAATAGGCAGAATTTGCCTATGAACATAGTTGTATTTTGTCCAACTGAACTTATGAGAACATTTTGAATTGGAAAACAAAGAAGCCCAGAGTTCTGTTGGACATTCCATCCACACTCCCATGGTAAAGTAGGACAAGAAAAAAAAGGAATCATCATTGTTCTAATGTCAAAGCACAAGCCTGCTTGGAATGTAACATTTGCTTGAAAACTCAGTCCACACCAAACCATGCCACCCATTTTGACTGTCCACTCAGAAGGGTGTGGTGGAAGTGTTGACACCACTGGGAAAACCATTGAAAAAGTGCTTGACGCAGGCCAAATAAGCTCTCTCTACTCTTTTCCTGAGATAAGCATGACCATTCATTCCTTCAATCATATTTATTGAGGGCTTACTGAACACAGAGCACTGTATTAAACACTTGGGAGAGTACAATAAACAGACATATTCCCTACCCACAGTGAGCTTACAGTCTGGAGGGGGACACAGACACTAATTTATAGATATGTACATAAGTGCTGTGGGGTTGGGAGTGGGGATGAATAAAGGGAGCAAGTCAGGGCATAGAAGGGAGTGGGAGAAGAGGAAAGGAGGGCTTAGTCAGGGAAGGCCTCTTGGAGGAGATGTGCCTTCAGTAAGGTTTTGAAGGGAGCTGGGGAAGGAGAAGAATGTTCAAACAAATTCTCCCTCCAGGCAGAAACTGCTGCTGGTGAGATTGCTGAGGTTTTTCACCCTTGAAAGTAAAACAATGGGAATTGCTGAGCAAACTAATGCGCTCCAAATCCCCTTTGGCTGGCTGTTAAAGGGAAGCCAGGCTGCCAATCCATTTGTGCCTTTCCCCTAGGCTTCATTCCAGCTTTTTTTTCTACTGGGGAATCAATCAGGAAAACCCCAGGTCAGGTAACCCCAAAGCTGTCATATATTTATTGACAAGTCCTTCTTTAATCCTTTGAATAAATCAGTGTGAGATTCCCCCCCGACCCCACTCCAACCCCACCTTTCCCACCTATGATAAACGGGGACTATGGATTTGACAAAGGGTTACAGAGAAGAGAACATAGTAGAATGACTTTGGCCCCTGCTTAGTCTTTGGGTCCGGTTCACCAAAAGGCCCAAGACAATCCATAAAACATTGAATAAGCCGAGCCTGGTGGGCAAGGTTCTTTCTGTCAACTTTTGACGTGTTTAGGCAGAGTTTCTTAGAAACCTGGGCTACGTTTTGTGCACACCTGGCCTCATTTGTAGCTTAATTGAACATTAGACTAAATTAACTTGGGGGATAATAGTAATAATAATAATGTTGATATTTGTTAAGCACTTACTATGTGCCAATCACTGTTCTAAGCGCTGGGGTGGATACAAGGTAATCAGGCTGTCCCACGTGGGGCTCACATTCTTCATCCCCATTTTACAGATGAGAGGACTGAGACACAGAGAAGTTAAGTGACTTGCCCAAAGTCACACAGCAGACAACTGGCGGAGGCGGGATTAGAACCCATGACCTCTGACTCCCAAACCCAGGCTCTTTCCACTAGTCACACTGCTTTTCTAACTGTGCTTTCAAAGTGTGGCATTGATAAAGCACTCACTGTATAACAAGCATTGTACCAAGTACTGGGGTAATTCAACTCAATTCAATTGTATTTATTGAGTGCTTACAGGGTGCAGGGCACTGTACTGATCGCTTAGGAGAGTACAATACAACAATAAACAGACACACACCCTGCCCACGAGCTTACAGTCTGAGGTGGGGAGATAGATATTAATATAAATAAATAAATTACAGGTTGGTACATAAAAGCTGTGGAACTAGAAGAGGGGAAGAACGAAGGCAGCAAGTCAGGGAGTTGGAGAAAAGGAAAGGGGGGGCTTAGTCGCAGAATGCCTCTTGGAGGAGGTGTACCTTTATTAAGGCTTTGAAGCAGGGGAGAGTAATTGTTGGATTTGCATTCCAAGCCAGAGGCAGGATGCGGGCTAGGGGTTGACAGTGAGATAGATGAGAGATAGAGGTACAGTGAAAAGTTTAGAATTAAAGGAGCAAAGTGTGGAGGCTGGGTTGCAGCAGGAGAGTAGTGAGGTGAGGTAGGAGGGCTTTGAAGTCAATTGTGAGGAGTTTTTGTTTGATGCAGAGGTGGATGGGAAACCACTAGATTTTTTGAGGAGTGGGGAAACATGTTCTGAATGTTTTTCTAGAAAAATGATCCAGGCAGCAGAGTGAATTATGGACTGGAGTGGGGAGAGACAGGAGGCTGGGAGGTCAGCAAGGAGGCTGATGCAATAATCCAGGAGAGGTAGGATGAGTGATTGGATTAACGTGGTAGCAGTCTGGATGGGGAGGAAAGGGAGGGTTTTAGAGAGGTTGTGAAGGTGGGACCGACAGGATTTAGTGATAGATTGAATTTGTGGATTGAATGAGAGAGAGGAGTCAAGGATAATGGCAAGGTTGTAGGTTTATGAGACAGGAAGGATGGTGGTGTCATCTACAGTGATGGGAAAATCAGGGGGAGGATACGGTTTGGGTGGGAAGATAAGGAGTTCTGTTTTGGTCATGCTTAGTTTGAAGCAACAGAAGGACATCCAAGTGGTGTTGTCTTGAAGGCAGGAGGAGATGCAAGAGTGCAGAAAGGGAGAGAGATCAGGGCTGGAGGTGTAGAATTGGGTATCATCCTCATAAAGATGGTAGTTGAAGCCATGGGAGAGAATGAGTTTGCCAAGAGTGTGGGTGTAGATGGAGAATAGAAGGGGACCCAAAACCGAACCTTGAGGGACCCCCGCAGTTAGAGGGTAGGAGGCAGAGGAGGAGCCCATTGAAGGAGACTGAAAATGAATGGTCAGAGAGGAGGAGGACCAGGCAGTGAAGTCAGGGTTGGACAATGTATCTAGGAGAAGAGGGAGGTCGACAGTGTCCAAGGCAGCTGAGAGGTCAAGGAGGATTAGGATGGACTAGAGGCCTGTTGGATTTAGCAAGAAAGAGATCATTTTTGACCTTTGTGATGGCAGTTTCTGCGGAACAAAGGGGACAGAAGCCAGATTGGAGGGGGTCAGGGAGAGAATTGGAGGAGAGGAATTTGAAACAGCAGGTGTAGACAACACACTCAAGGAGTTTGGAGAGGAACGGTAAGAGGGAGATGGGGCAATAACTGGAGGGAGCTGTGGGGTCAAGGGAGGGTTTTTTTAGGATAAAGGAGACACTGGCATGTTTGAAAGCAGAGGGGAAAAAATCCACTGGAGAGTGAACAGTTGAAGATGGATGGTAAGGAGGGAAAAAGGGAGGGGGCAAGTGTTTTGATAAGGTGTGAAGGAGTCAGATGGGATGCACAGGCAGAGGGGGTGGCTTCTGAGGAGAGGCAGGAGATCTCTAGAGATACTGCTGAGAAGGATGGGAGAGTTGAAGAAGGGGCAGGAGGAGGGAGGGACAGAGGAGGGGCAGATACCAGATAAGTAGATTGGACACATTCCCTGCTTACATGGGGCTCACAGTTTAAATGGAAGGGAGAATAGGTATTTTATCCCCATTTTAGAGATGAACTAACTGAAGCACATAGAAGTTAGGTTACTTGCCCAAGGTCACATAGCAGGTAGATGGAGAATTGGGATTGGAACCCATATCCTCTGACTCCCAGAGGCACTGCTTTGAAACCAAGTGATAGTTTTAGAGTTTTTCTTTCCCTTTTGTGGTCCATTTGACCCTGAAACACCAGGGGTAATTCAGGGGACAAGAAGCACATAATAAACCAAGCAGAGACTGACCATGTCCCCTGGAAACCAACTCACTTTTCTTGGGATCAACAGTTGATCCAATCCTGAGTCTCAACCATAAATGGAGCCTAGTAATGGCAGGGAAAATACGGAACCTCAAGATTGTTTTCAATCCCAGGTTTGCTTGCAAAATCAAAGGCATTTATTGAGGGCTTCCTTTGTGCTGAGCACTATAGTTAGCACTTGAGAGAGTACAATGCAACAGAATTGATAGACATATTCCCTGCTCACAACAAATTTATAGCCTAGAGGATATCAAGTCTAACAATAATAATAATACTTATGGGGTTTGTTAATAATAATAATTATTGTTATTATTATGGTATTTGTTAAGCACTTTTCTATGTGTCAAGCACTGTTCTAAGTGCTGGGATAGATGCAGGGTAATCAGGTTGTTCCATGTGGGGCTCACACTTTAATTCCCATTTTACAGATGAGGCAAATGAGTCACAGAGAAGTTAAGTGACTTGCCGAAGGTCACAGCAGCCAAGTGGCGGAGCCGGGATTAGAACCCAACCTGGGGTCTTTCCGCTAAGCCATGCTGCTTCTCTATGTGCCAGGTACTATACTATCCACTGGGATGGGTACAAGCAAATCGGACTGGACACGGTTCCTGTCCCACGTGGAGCTCACAGTCTTAATCCCCATTTTACAGATGAGGAAACAGGCACATAGAAATGAAGTGACTTGCTCAACATCACACAGCAGACAAGTGGCAGAGACGGAATTAGAACCCATGACCTTCTGACTCCTAGGCTTGTTTTCTATCCTCTACGCAATCTATTTCTCTGAGTCTAGAGTCTAGAATCTAGATTCTACAGTCTAGCAAAATAGATACTTGCTCTGCTCAGAAGATTCTGAAGACAATTCTTTCTCTTCTTCATAGTTCATAAATATCTGTCTGCCTTCTTTGTGCGTGCATGTATATGTCCATGCATGTCTCTGCAGAGCAGAGGTATTGACCCACAGTGATTCCTGGATGCCTGCCTCATTGGTTGCAATTGATGCTTTGGGCCATTTTAGTCTAATTTTTTTCCAGAGGATCAGAAACATGTGTTAAGACCAGTTTCCCAGGAAGTTGCTACATTCTTCAATGCAGCTGCATAGAAAAGACGGATCCAAAATATGTTTATTGCCCTTATGCTGGACATGAGTAGCAGTGTGACTCAGAAGCCATGCTAGAAGACTTCTTACTTTCTTGTTGACTATACAGAACATTGAGATAAAATCATAGTTTTCAGTCAATCATATTTGTTGAACACTTACTGTTGCAGGGCACTGTACTAAGCTCTTGGGACAGTACACTAGAGCAATATAACAGACACATTCTCTTCCCACAATGACAGTCTAGAAGGGGAGAAAGAAATGAATATATTTCCAGAGTCAGCTCATTCATATATCTTCTTGAAGAGGTCATTATGGTGGTGTCTTTGAAGCCTAGCATCTCACCAGGCTGCCATATGTGAAACAATAATAGTAATTGTCATATTTGTTAAATGTTTATTATAAGCCAAGGACTGTATTAAGCTAGATACAAGATAATCCAGTAGGACAGTCTCTGTCCTACGTGGGTCTGACAGTACAAGTGGGAGAGGAAAAAATAAGTACTGGATGCCCATTTTACAGATGAGGAAGTTGAGGTAAAAAAGTTAAGTGACTTGCCCAAGGTCACACAGCAGGCAAGTGACAGATCTAAGATTAGAAACCAGGTCCTGTGACTCTCAGGCCTGTACTCTTTCTCCTGTTTACCAGGCAAAGCCTACTGAGAAGCAGCATCATGTAGTGAATAGAGCATAGGCCTGGGAGTCAGAGGGTTGTGGGTTCTAATCCTGACTCTGTCATTTGTCTGCTGTGTGACCTTGGGCAAGTCGCTTCACTTCTCTGGGCCTCCGTTACCTTATCTGTAGAATGGGAATCAATAATAATAATAATAATGATGGCATTTATTAAGCGCTTACTATGTGCAAAGCAAGACAGTGAGCCCCAGGTGGGACAGGGACTGTGTCCAACTCGATTCACTTGTATCCACCCCAGCATTTAGTACAGTGCCTGGCACATAGTAAGCACTTTACAAATACCAAAAACATTATTATTAGTAGTATTATATGGCAGTATGTTCAAGGGTTTTCTTAGCTTTGAATGGTCTCATTCTAAATCACAAAAAGGGCACATGAAAGGTCATTGGGGTGCAGGATTCTCTGCAGGATTCCTTCCTCATCTGTCATGGAATTGTAGCTTTCCACAGGACCATAATGGTGTTTCTCGTGCTACATAACTTCTTCAGGGATGAGGAAAAGCACAGCCAGATTCTAAAACAACTGAAAACCTTCTAAAATGTTGGAGACAATGTTCATGGGTTTATCTACCAAAGACAGTCTTCCAAAAATCTTTTGTGGCATTCAGAATCTTCTGCTGCACTTCCAAGGCAGAAAGGAACTTTGAATTTTTTGAGCCGCAGCTGTTAACTCACCCATAAACCACACCAACACTTAATGCTTTTCCTTTAAAGAGGTAACAAACGGCTAAAGATGAAAGTACAAATTGATCTCACTAGTACAACTCTCCAAAGAGACTTTCTTGGCAACATCCTTCTAGGTGATGTCCTTCAACTGGGACAAACTGGAAATGGGGAATTAATTCTCCCAGAGAACACTTGCTTGATGCACAGGTTCAAGTCAATCTGGATGGAAAAAACTTCTGCTGTTCAGGATATATCTAGGATAAATGGCAAACTAAGCAACTAAGCTCGGGGCAGGGTTTCTTTCATCTGGGATGCTCTTTTTTTTAACTTTGAAGCATGGTTTTATTGACCATTCAGTTCTTTTTCTTGATGGTTGTGAATAAAAAGGACTGGGAAGGATGCCTTCTTCTCCTCTGGCCAGTGAATTTGATATCTTCAAATTTTCTAAACTCCAGTTCAATCAGAGTATGGCCTAAACATATGACAATGGGAAAAAGTGTGGGCTTTTCTGTAGACCAGTAGGAAAGATGTCTTGTAAAGTGTATTTTCTTCAAACAAATTCTCTAACACAAAAAGGAAAAGAATGTGGCAAATTGCACTCTTAGACTGTGAGCTCCCTAGAGCTCCTAGAGTTTAATACAGTGCTCTCTGGACATAGTAAGCACTTAATAAATACTCATTCAATCGTATTTATTGAGCACTTACTGTTTGCAGAACACTGTGCTAAGTATTAAGTATTCATACTACTACCACCACTACTAATAATAATTGTGGTACTTGTTAAGCGCTTACTATGTGCCAGGCACTGTACTAAGTGCTGGGGTGGCTGCAAGAAAATTGGGTTGGACACACTCCCTTGTACCATGTGGGGCTTGTAGCCTCAATCCCCATTTTCCAGATGAGGTAACTGAGGCCCAGAGAAGTGAAGTGATTTGCCCAAGGTCACACAGAGGGATGAGTGAGAGAGTCAGGATTAGAACCCACAACCCTCTGACTCCAGGGGCCAGGCTCTATCCACTAGCCCATGCTGCTATATAATTTGTGAAGAAGTGTGGACTCGTAGATAGAGCACAGGCCTGGGAATCAAAAGGACCTGGGTTCTAAACCCCAGCTCCACCACTTGTCTGCTGGGTGACCTTGGATAAGTCACTTCACCTCTCTGTGCCTAAATTCCATCATCTGTAAAATGGGATTAAGACGATGAACATGGGACAGGGACTGTGTCCCCCCTGATTACCTTCTCTGTGGTCAGTTACCTCATCAGTTACCTCATCTGTAAAATGAGGATTGAAACTGTGAGCCCCATGTGGGACAACCTGATTACCTTATATCTACCCCAGCGCTTAGAACAGCATATCGAACATAGTAAGCATTTAACAAATACCATTATTATTATTATTATTATTTCACCAGAGCTTAGAAAAGTGCTTGACACATGGTAAGCACTTAGAAATGTAAACATTATTATTTTTGCTATTACTGCTACTACTACTATAATTTAATATGAGGTCAAGGGAAATGGTATGTATCGTAGCTCAGGAACCTTGCAATAACCAAATCGGGTTGCTTTTAGGTATGAGCAGAAGATAGATTCATGAAGTTCTTCATGAAGAATCTGAATCTTCAATTTGCTCCCAGGACTAGCGGTCCTGGCATTTACTGATAACCTACTGATGGCAGTGCTCTCTATTGAACACGTGTCCAAGTTAGACTGGGTCTCACTGAATTATCTTGTGTCTACCTCAGTGCTGAGTATAGTGCTTGGAACATAGTGAAAGTCTAAATAATACCACAGTTATAACAACTGTTATTGGAGCAAGTACCACAGAAAAGCCATCAATCAGTGGTATTTAATGAGCGCTTGTTATGTGTCCTGCACTAAACCCTTGAGAAAGTATAGTGTAATAGATTTGGTAGATATGATCCCTACCCATAAGGAGTCTATAGTCTACAGAGGGAACAGGCAATTAAAAAAGGTACAGCTAGGGGAAATAGTTGAGGGTAAGGATATGTCCCCAAGGGCTTCAGGGCTAGTACGAGTATTAAAGTGCTTAAGGTGTCCACAGCCAAATGCAAAGTCAATGCAGGGATAGGGTAAGTGGGGGGAATGAGGGCTTTATCAGGAAAGGCCTCTTGGAGGAAGTGTCCTTGCCCACAAGAAGCTTACAGTGGTAGACTCTGAATATATAGAACAGCGCTTAGTACAGTACTCAGGCACTTAGTACAGTGTTCTACACACAGTAAGCACTCAATAAATACGAGTCAATGAATGAATGAATAGATAATTGACCATACAATTGAATATTCATGTGCACCTAAATGCTAAGGATGGGTATAAATAAATATAAAATACTAGAGGTGATCTTGAGTTGATACAGCTCAGGATGTTGTGAATGAATTGGGAAAGAATTGGTGGAGAAAGTGGGAGAGGCTGAGGACTGGCAGATTTAGTGGGGGAATGTAAGTTCTGGCCTCAGGGAATAATAAGAGCAGGGATTCAGAGTGGAGCAAGGCAAGACTGGGGTCCAATTAACAGGTGATCTTAGAGAATAAGCGTGGCCTAGTAGATACAGCACACACCTGGGTGTCAGAAAGACCTGGGGTTTAATCTGGGCTCTGCCACACATCAGCTGTGTGACCTTGGACAAGTCACTTCTCTATGCCTCAGTGACTTCATCTATAAAATGGGGATTAAGACTGTGAGCCCATGTAGGACATGGAATGTGTCCAAACTGATTACTTTGAATTATTGTTATTATTATTATGGTATTTGCTAAGTGTTTACTATGTGCCAAGCACTGTTCTAAGCACTGGGGCAGATACAAGGTAATCAGATTGTCCCATGTGGGACTCACAGTCTTAATCGCCAGTATTAGAACCCACGACCTTCTGACTCCCAAACCTGTGCTCTTTCCACTTTAGCCAAGCTGATTCTCTATTCATCCCAGAGCTTGGAACAGAGCCTGGAATATAGTAAACGCTTAACAAATACCTTGTTTGGTTGTTTTTTTTTTTTTAAGTACAAAAAAAAGCACAAAGTACCAAAAGGACAATAGTACAAAAAAAGTGCAAGTTGGTTGGTAGTGGTTCAGGTGAACCACTATGTAAAATGAACAAAGCTAGTGGGATCCTTGTAGAAGAAGCCATTGGTGAGGCATTTTTGATGGGCAGCAAGTTAACATAATTTACTTTGCTAGGCTGTATGCACCTTGAATAAATATTGATTCACATGCACTCTCCCCAGCACAATACCTGGCTCAAGAAACAAAAGAAATGTCATCATCGAATAGAAAAATGTTATCATTGGATCAGACCAATAACGTAGCCAGCTCAGGATTCTGTCTCTGCAGAGGCACTGAGCTCACTCAAAGAGCAGTGTAACAGTTACTGACACCCATCCTTAAACCCCCATTCTCATGGTAAGGCATGGGCCTTCTGACAATATTTCTTTCTGCATCTCTAGCTTCCCCAGTTGTGACCCAGCAGGGATTGCTGGTTTATGTATTTATCCAAACCCTTCTTGAATTTGTTGATGTTTTTACAGCTTCCTGTGGTTACAAATTCCATGTACTTTACACCTGCTGTGTGAAGTGTTTGCTTTTGTTTGTTTGAAACTTACCATCTTTAAGTTCTAATGGATAGCCCCTTGCCCTATTTGCCAGATTGCTAAGCAACAATTCCCTTTTTGTCCCTTTCATGTCCTGCGTGAATATCTTTAATTCTCAGCCTGAGTGTTTCTAAACCTGTAAGTAGTATTAGCACCAGTACTACGACTACTCCTGGAAAGTAGCTTCCCATGCTGGGAAGAAGCATGGCCTCAATAATAGAGCACAGGCCTGGAAGTCAGAAGGACCTGGGTTCTAATCCCGGCTCTGCCACTTGTCTGCTGTGTGACCTTGGGCAAGTCACTTGATTTTTCTGGGCCTCAGTCACCTCATCTGTAAAATGGAGTTTAAAATTGTGAACTCCATGTGGGACAGGGACTGCATCCAACCTGATTATCTTGAATCTATCCCAGGGCTTGACACAGAATAAGTGCTTAATAAGCACCATTATCATTAGTAATATTATCATTATTATTATCGATATTGTTTTTATTCTCTCACTGGGAGAAAATGCAGAGTTGGGAATTAAACATAGTTCCTGTCCTTCAAGGGGGCTCACAACGTAAGAGCTTAAATGGGTAGAAGGAACTAGAGACAAATACATCAGGAATGATTAAATATAAAAACACAACCAGACAAATATCCAAAATAAAGACCAAACTAGTAGAGTGCTTTGGTTAGAAGAACAGAATTTCAGGTACTTTGGGGTTCCGAGTTCAGGGCACCCCCACAGCCACAGTCAACCCCTACAACAGCTACCTGAGGTTTTATGGAGGTCTCATGCTGCAGGCGATCTTCTCTTTCCTGCCGGAGTGGTGGAAGGAAGGACTGGGTGGAATCTCCTCTATGCCAGTTCCTGGGAGAGCAGCCTGGCTGACTGTCTTGTGGGAGGTACATTGAAGGCACCAGGGAGAATGTTTTTCTCTGTCACATCAGGGTACAAAATGCAGCAATGGCCTAGTGGAAAAAGATTGGGCCTGGGACTCTCAGATGACCTGGGTTGTAACCTTGGCCCCACCTGCTGCAGTCTGCTGTGTGACTTTGGACAAGTCACTTCACTTCTCTGGGCCTCAGTTACCTCATCTGTAAAGTGGGGATTAAGACTGTGAGCCTTATGTGGGACAGGGACTGTATCCAACCCAATTATTTTATATCTACCCCAGTGCTTAGTACAGTGCTTGGTACATAGTAAGCAGGTAACAAATACAGTAAAAAAATGTAGGAAAGAGTCTCTCTCCTCAGAGGCATGGAGGAGAGTTTGCCATAGCAAGCAGAGTGGTTGGAAACAGCATGGCCTAATAGGTAAAACATGGTCCTAGGAGCTGGAGGCCCTGGGTTCAAAATCCCAGCTCCACAACTTGCCTGCTGTGTGACCTTGGGCAAATCACTTAACTTCTCTGTGACACAGTTTCCCCAACTGTACAATGGGGATTCAATACCTATTTTCCATCCTTCTTGACTGAGAGCCCCATATGGGACAGAAACTGTCCCATTTGATTAACTTGTACTTACCTCAGTGCTTGACACATACTATGAGCTTAAACACATACCATATTTTAAAAGAAAAGCACATACAAAAAAATCCCCCCCAAAAAACCCTTTCAACTAGGCTCATTAGAGAGCTTCCCCATCTCTTGAATGTCCTGGTGGTTCTTCTCTGTATAGCTCTCTAACTATATTCTGTCCTTCTTAAGAATCAGTGACCACCATTTTTCAGGAGATTATTAGACAGCATGGCCTAGTGGAAAGAGCATGGGGCTAGGAGTCCGGACTTGGGTTCTAATTCCAGCTCTACCACTTGCTTACTTTATGACTTTAGGCAAGTAATTTGACTTCTCTGGACTTCAGTTTCCTCATCTGTAAAATGGGACAACAATAATAATGATGGCATTTATTAAGTGCTTACTATGTACAAAGCACTGTTCTAAGCACTAGGGAGGTTACAAGGTGATCAGATTGTCCCATGGGGGGTTCACAGTCTTAATCCCCATTTTACAGATGAGGTAACTGAGGCATAGAGAAGTTAAGTGACTTGCCCAAAGTCACATAGCTGACAATTGATGGAGCTGGGATTTGAACCCATGACCTCTTACTCCAAAGCCCGGGCTCATTTCACTGAGCCACGCTGCTTCTCTAATTCAAGGGGACAGGGATTGTATTTGACTTGATTCTATTCTATCCACCTAGAGCTTGGAACATAATAGGTGCTTAACAAATACCACAGTTATTATTAGGAGCAGACATATCACGGTACATGATAGCAAAACTCTAACATTTTTGTTGCTAAGAGAATAGCTCCTAATGTTGGAAGAACATAAAAGAAATTATTCTGATATATTCAGACTTGTATTTTTGTAATCACTGAGAAATTGGAAACCCTCAGCCCCTTCAATTCCCCATTCTTTTTCCTCCCACTAAAGCACCTTCATTTTATTGAATGTGACATTTCAATCATATTTATTGAGCACTTACTGTGTGCAGAGCACTGTGCTAAGCACTTGGGAGAGTACAATATAACAGGGTCGGTGGACACGGTCCCTACTCACAAGAGTCTAAGTGCCGACCTTGCTGACCTGCTGATCCTGGAATGACTTCCGTCTGCTGCTTTCCTAACTGGCCCCAAAGAGCTCCTTGCAGGCTCTCAACAAATAGGAAAGTTCTTTGGGCTACAATAAGGATCAGATCCGTGAGTAATGATTGTATACTGATTTTGCACCAATTTCTCTCCGTTGGTGAG
The DNA here is from genome assembly GCF_015852505.1 of Tachyglossus aculeatus. Taxonomy (NCBI): domain Eukaryota; kingdom Metazoa; phylum Chordata; class Mammalia; order Monotremata; family Tachyglossidae; genus Tachyglossus; species Tachyglossus aculeatus. Next base: position 45,214,507 of record NC_052067.1, on the reverse strand, counting down.
CTTTTCCAACTAAATGTACAAATCTAGAGAAGCAGTGTGGCCTAGTAGAACTTACTTGTTTTGTTTTGTTGTCTGTCTTCCCTCTTCTAGACTGTGAGCCCGTTGTTGGGTAGGGATTGTGTCTATCTGTTGCCAAATTGTACTTTCCAAGCACTTAGTATAGTGCTCTGCACACAGTAAGTGCTCAATAAATATGATCGAATGAATGAACAGGACCTGGGAGTCAGAGGACCTGGGTTCTAATCCTGCCTCTAACACTTGTCTGCTACGTGAGCTTGAACAAATCAAAACTTCTTCATAGCTCAGTTTCCTCACTGTAAAATGGGTATAAAATCCCATTCTCCTCTCTCCTCAGCCTGTGAGCTCCATGTGGGACAGGGACTGTACCCACCTGATTAGCTCGTGTCACCCCCAGCTTTTAGTACGGAGCTCAGCACATAATAAGCACTTAATAAATACCATTACTACTACTACAATTATAATTATTAACCCTGAGTCCAGATAGATGATGCCTGACCTGGAGTTTCCTGCAGGCGTAGTAGCATTTGGCCTTCAGGAATCCCAGAGGTGTTTTTATCACTTCCCAGGTACATTTCTACGCTCCTTCTAGAAGCAGGGGTTGGTCGAAGGGAGAAATTGGGGCTGATGAAGCGTCTGGCAGGTCTAACAGCTGGGAACCATCTCTCATCATGCTTTCTTAATTGAAACCTCCTAAACTTGCCCATTTCCCATACAAGGATTTTTACTCCTTTAGTTGTTTATACTGATGACACAGGGGGTTACTTCATCAAATACTATTTATTAAGCACCTTCAAGCACCCAGGGCTGTGCAATTTCACAATGAGAAGAAAGGGCAGTCTGCTTGACTTTTCTGGAGGGCACCCCTACGGATTTTAGGTGTGCCGTTTGACAAGGTGACACTCTGACAGATGACATGGTGACCCATTGGAGAATGGTATGTGTTTAAACAAAACAGGACCACATTTTATGTGCCTCTGGAGTGACAGTGGGAAAGAAAGGTGAAAGGGTGATATGGAGGGCAAATCCACAGAGGATCTTTTTTTTTAAGCTTCTTCACTGCATGTTTAGAAAGTGGAGCAAACTGTCAGAGAAACGTTCCAAAATCTTGATTTCAAAATCTTTTCTGGAAGGCTTTCTCTTTTTAAGTGGAATCTCTGTTGAGGCAACATCCAGGGAACATACCGGTGACAGAGTTTTCAAGTCAGAACCACCTTCACTTTGTGGTTTTTGTTAGATAACCAGTGAAGACCCGAATGAGGTCTGGGCCAAACCAGTCTGATTTACTCTGTTTTCCAGCTGCCTGAAGGACAAGGGTCACAAAGGAACTTTATAGGCAACTGCATGGCATGAAATAGCTCCCATAGTTGGAGGTGGTAAATCAGAAGCTCTTTACTCAGAAGAGTTAGGATTCAAAAATGCAGTGCCTGAGTCAATGGTCAGAAACCGTCTGAGCTTCACTAAGCCACTCAGCTCCTGAAAAATCACATCTGACCCAAATTAAATGGAAGCAGACCACTCAGTTCTCATGAGAAGTTTGATTTTCTCAATGGTGCTCTGAGGCCCTCTTTTATATAAGGATTCACAGGACATTAATAACTTTATCCCAGATTAGGGCTATATCTTAACTGACTTTTTTTTTCTAATGGTACTTTTTAATAACTTACTAGGTAACAAGGACTGTACTAAGTGCTGGGATAGGTTCAAGATAATCACGTTGGACACACTCCTTGTCCCACATGGGGCTCACGGTCTGTTGGAGGGTGTGGATTTAATCCCCATTTTACAGATGACTTAACCGCGGGCACAAGGAAGTGAAGTGACTTATCCAATGTCACATATCAGACAAGCAGTGGAACTGGGACTAGAACTCAAGTCTTCTGACTTCCAGGCCTGTGCTCTTTCCATTAGGTCATGCTGCTTCCCTTTAAACTTGCAACTTGTTGCCCTAAACATCCGAAGATAAGTGCTTCTCTTTCTGCGTGCATGGTACTGAAGAGGCTGACCCTGAATGCTCTTTGTGGGCAGGGAATGTGACTATTTATTGTTCTATTGTACTCTCCCAAGCGCTTAGTGCAGTGGTCTGCACAAAGTAAGCACTCAATAAATATGCCTGGCTGACTGAACACATTTTCTTTTGGCAATTGCTGCTTTGCCTCTGCTATTGCTCAGTGTTGTTACTGCTTATTTGCTCTATCTAGAGTTCCTTTAGAGTCTGTTTCTTGCTTGCTTTGTCTAGGAGTAGAAGTGATAAAAGTTGGGGTAGCCAACACCTGGAAGACTTCCCATTTCTTTCTTTCTTCTTTATTACTCCATATTATTCTTTTCTAGATTGGCTGAAGATAATTGTCAAATACGATTACCTAAATAAATAGTTTCACTTTTACTTAAAGAAATAGAATTCTGGAATTCCTCAGGGATGACTACATTTTTTAGTTTCCTTCGTCTGTCTTAATTTCTTTCATCCATTCAGTTCAGGGCTCTGGGCACAGTAGGTGTTCAATAAATACTCCCACTACTGATTATCTGGGGACATTACAATAAGCCATAATGAAGCTGAGGTCCTATTTTCCCCTAGCTTCTGGATGTTTGACCTGCTAACTGGATTCTTTTAGTTTTATGATCAATTTGTGACTTTGGATTAAAATTATTCTTTCAATTGTATTTATTGAGCACTTACTGTGTGCAAAGCACTGTACTAAGAACTTGCGAGAGTACAATATAACAATAAACAGACACTTTCCCTGCCCACATCCATAGCTTCAGGAAGATTGCAGTTAGTGGTATTACAGAAAACTGAAAGATAGCTCCAAAGATTCTCTCTCAGTGTTAGAGTTAGTCAAACCCAGAAGAGAGATTCTCCTTGGGACTCTCTCATCTCTGTTCCCTCCTCCAGTCAGGATTGCTCTTACCTGAAGGGAAATTAACCCCAACCTCAGGCAAGTCCCATGCTTACTCTTCCCAGTTACTGGGAGAGGAAGACTGAAGAGCCATCTTTGTGCTGGTAAAATTGACATTTAGTCAGCATGGTAGTTTCTCTCTGTGTTGGAGGTTGTGGCTCAAGCCAGGCAGAGTCCCCACAGGCTGAGGTTTAAGGTGATGGAATTGAAAGTGGATTGGTTTATTGGCATATCCCTCTCTTCTGAGATGGACACACTTTCTTCTTAACTTTTCTGGGAGTTAGAAAGCGGTGGGTATCCTTGACTTCATTTTACCGAATGAAAAGCAAAGACAACAGTAGGGACTCCGCGAATCAGTAGCTGAGCTGGAATCATATGGTGATTTTAATTGCAATGCAAAAAAAAAAAGTTCCTTTCTTGCTTCCTGAGGCACAGCCATTCCAGGAACCCGCAAGTTTTCAAAGACATGAGATTGTAAATGCCTCATGGATGAGTGTTTGTGGAGGCTGGAGGAGATTTAAGATCACCATGGAAAGAAAGACTTTTCCTAGTCTTAGTGAGGCCAACCATTTGCTGGACATCAAGTGAATCGGAGAGGTGTTTTGGGCAAGCTGTTCTCCATAGTGGACGGGTCCTTGTTCTCTTGCCTGTATCTTGGTTACTGCTCATTTTTCACCATAATTTTTCCTTCCCACTCTTGAATACCTCTCTGCATATGCCAGATTGCCTTAGAGATGCACACAAGAACCTCCCCAGAAAGTCAACCCAAGGCCAAAGTTAGAGCAAGGACCATGTTACCAAAACTCAGGCCAAATTTCCTCTCATTTTGAGACCACTTTTTACTGGCTGTGATCTTAAAGAGATGAAGTCCTGTGCTGCCAAAGCATGTTTTGACATTCTGTTCTGTACTCTGATGAGAAGCAAAAAGCAAAACAGTAATCAGACTTCACCCTTTTTTGGTAAATTTTAGTCCTGGAGAGTCTGGATCTTTAGTTAACCTTAGAAAAAACAGTTAAGCAAAGGCAGAGACAGCATCTTAAGAATCTTCAAACCTACCAGCTAATTTTCCCCACATACATTACCATGGAACCATTGAAGAGTATGAACAATCCATTACCATCACACTAAAGGAGGGAATCCTGTGGAGATGTTCAAAACCCTGTGGTAGTCTTCACAATATGTCAGATGCAGGAGAACTGCAGGTGACAATACCTACATTGAAGCCCTAATTCTTAAAAAATGATTACTAAGTAAATGTGGCTCAATCAGTCATATTTACTGAGTGCTTTCTGTGTTATGGGCTCTTTACTAAGCCTTGGGAGAGACAACACAATGACTTTACAGACACATTCCCTGCTCACAACGAGTTTACTCTAGGTCACCTTGGAAGTTGGACTATCCCATGTCGGAGTGGCCAGTCAAGTTGGAGTTGAAAATGCCCAGTTTTGTTCTTTTACCCCATCACCTCTAAAGTAGCACTTTGTGGTATGTCTAAATCTACAGATTAAATAATTTTGGATCATAAATCATAAGCAGGGAACTTACGTACCAAATCTGATTAACCTGATTAACTTGTTCTGCTCACTGGGATAGTTCTTAATCCTATCCCAGTGCTTTGATCAGTGCTTGACAAATTCCATTAAAAAATCTGTTATATTGTACTCTCCCAAGCGCTTAGTACAGTGCTCTGCACACAGTAAGTCCTCAGTAAATATGATTGAGTTAATAGTGGTATCATTATCATTAATGATAATCAGTGGCATTTATTGAGCACTTACTATATGCAGAGCACCATACTGAGTGCTTGGGAAAGTAATAATAATAATGATGGTATTTATTAAGTGCTTACTATGTGCAAAGCACTGTTCTAAGTGCTGGGGAGGTTACAAGATCAGGTTGTTCCACATGGGGTTCACAGTCTTAATCCCCATTTTCCATATGAGGGAACTGGGGCAGAGAGAAGTTAAGTGACTTGCCCAAAGTCATACAGCTGACAAGTGGCAGAGCCAGGCTTTGAACCAATGACCTCTGACTCCAAAGCCCATACTCTTTACACTGAGCCACGCTGCTTCTCTAAGTACAATACAATAGGGTTGGTATAAATGATCTGTGCCCACAAGGAATATACAGAAACCATCACCACTGAGGCATAGCCCTGGCCATCCCCCAACCCCATTCTAGTTCTAACTCCCCCCTAGTTCTAGTAAATTCACCCTGCTTACACTGTGAGATATGGGGGAGACTTTTAGGGGGTTCAGAAACATGCATGGCTTATTTAAACTCTCTTTCACTCTTTCTAATCATGGGAGAGACTGATGATACAGCATTTTCTGTTCCATAGATGTAATCACTGAAAACATTTTTATATCTGGAAAACCATCCTGGGGAGTGGTAGCAGAGAAAGTAGACGCAACAACTTTCATAAGGCGTCAGCGTACAGTAGCAAACTGGCAAGCCTGTGAATGGCAACTCAAGAGACACAGTGGCTTGTGCTTGTGCTTCACTTAGTTGTCTGCACTTGTCTTGTTCAGTTAAGTCGCTGTTCTGGCCACAGAACCTGCCTTGGAGCATAAAGAAACTTCCCCTAATGCCACTTGGCCAAAAAAATTAAATGAGCCTTTTGAGATTATAATGTTTGGTGCTGAGTTTGACCTGTTAGAGTCCAGAATGATTTCAAGCTTTTGATGATAATAATTAGTAATAATAATTATTGTACTTCTTAGGTGCTTACTATAATAATAATGATAATAGTGGCATTTATTAAGCACTTACTATGTGCAAAGCACTGTTCTAAGCACGGGGGGGTTACAAGATGATCAGGTTGTCCCATGGGGGTGCTCACAGTCTTAACCCCCATTTTACAGATGAGGTAACTGAGGCACAGAGAAGTGAAGTGACTTGCCCAAAGTCACATAGCTGACAAGTGGTGGAGCTGGGATTTGCACCCATGACCTCTGACTCCAAAGCCCGTGCTATTTCCACTGAGCCACGATGATTCTCATATGCTACTATGTGCCAAGTGCTGTTCTAAGCGCTGGGGAAAATACAAGTTAAGCAGGTTGGACATGATCCCTGTCTCACATGGGACTCGCAATCTTAAAACCCATTTTTTACAGATGAGGAACTGAGGTCCAGATAAGTTAAATGACTTGCCCATGGTCACACAGCAGAAACGTGGTGGTGCCAGGATTAGAACCCACATTCTCTGACCTTCAGGCCTGTGCTCTAGCCAGCATGCCATGCTGCTTCTCTAGGGGTTTGTTGGTTCGGTGATGCTGGGCAGGAAAAGAGGGGGGAAGGAGAGGAGGGAATGTGGTGTTTGTATTTGTGTGTGTGTGCGTGTGCGTGTGTGTGTGTGGTCCTATGAATGAGTGGATGAACAAATGTAAGTATGAGCTTGGATGTGTCTACACTTTGCTCCCTTTCTTTCCCAAGGGCTTCCAGTCTGTCCCCTGGATCCATGCCATCATTATTTCATTCAGTCATATTTACTGAACACTTACTGTGTTCAGAGCACTGACTTAAGCGGTTGGGAGAGGACAATATAACAATAAAAAGACACATCTCCAAACTATCTTTCCTGGTATCATTCTTCCCTATCTGTCCTGGCCAAGCCCCAGTTCCAAACCCAGTTTCTGGTGAAACACGATCCTTCACTGTATGGACTGCCTTTCAAAAGTTGTGCCATTTAGTGTATAATCAATCTCCCCACATCCTGCTGTGGTCACCAGTAGGGCTACACTCTGCTCATCACATCCCTATCCTCTTCTCTCACCATCCCAGCCACAAACTCTGCATCTCCATCTCGGCCTTATCACAAGCTCCTTATTACCTTACTACCCACTACCTCCTCCCACCATCCATCCTCCTCCCCTGTGGCACTGCTCCACTGTGGTCTCTGGAATCCCTGCTCCATAGCAGGCAAACTTTTTTTTAAATGACATTTATTAAGTGCTTACTATGTGCAAAGCACTGTGCTAAACTTGATTGATTTCCTTCCTTCTGGGTCTGATCTTGGCAGACTAAGTCCATTCCTTGCCATTAAAGGGATCACACTCCCTCCTGATGACCCCATGAATCCTCCTGCTTTCCCCCAGTGTGACCTCACCTTCTCCCACTCCATTGAACGCTCATGGAAAAGGGAAGGAATCTATTCGCTCCTTACTCTCACCCTTCATGGATGGCCACTTCTGGAGCAACTAGTGCCCTTCATCTGATTCGGACTTCACTTCATATGCATCGACTATCCACTATTGCTATTCGCTGGGGGCACCTATCTCTTCCAGGACTTGCTGCTGTATTTCTAGATGTGTTTGAAGCCTCTCCCACCCTCCACCTAACTTCATCACTCATGATCATCATCAGAGTCTTCAGCATCCACAATGACAGTCCGACTGATACCCAGATCCCACTAAGCCAAATATATGTACATATCGCTCGTGTTTTATTTATTATTCATTAGTTTCACTATTTAATATTCAAGGCACCCCATCAGCTCTTTCCATCTTCCTTATCAGCTGTCTTTTCCCAAATCAGATGGAACCTCTCATCTTTCTCAAGATCAATCCATCAATCAGTGGTATTTATTGAGAATTTACAGTGCACAGAGCACTGTTCTAAGTGCTTAAGATCCCCTAACTACACTGAATTCCTGTTCTCTCATCTCTTCTCAGTGGAACTGTAAAGCACATCTCAAATTCCAAAATCTATACTCCCAAACCTACATCTCCAGCCCTAATCTCTCTCCCTCACTGTAATCTCAAATTTCCTCCTGCCTTCAAGACATCCCTACTTGGATGTCCCATCGCCACCTCAAACTTAACATGTCTAAAACAGAACTCCTTATCTTCCCATTCAACCCCTGTCCTTTCTCTCACTTTCTCATCACTGTAGATGGCATTACCATCCTTCCTGTCTCACAAGCCTGTAACCTTGGCATTTTCCTTAACTCCTCTCTCTCATTCAACCTATATATTCAATCCACTATTAAATCCTGTCAGTCTGACCTTCACAAAATTGTTACAATAATAATAATAATGACATTAATAATAATAATAATGGTGGTATTTGTTAAGCACTTGGTATGTGCCAAGCTCTGTTCTAAGCACTGGGGTAGATAAAAGGTAATCAGGTTATTCCACATGGGGCTCACAGTCTTAATTCCCACTTTACAGATCAGGTAACTGAGGCACAGAGAAGTGAAGTGACTTGCCCAAAGTCTCACAACCGACAAGTGGTGGAGCCGGGATTAGAATGTATGATCCCTGACTCATTCATTCATTCATTCAATCATATTTACTGAGTGCTTACTGTGTGCAGAGCACTGTACTAGGCTCTTGGAAAGTACAATTCAGCAACAGATAGAGACAGTCCCTACCCAACAATGGGCTTACAGTCTAGAAGCACTCCAAAGCCCGTGCTCTTTCCACTAAGCCAAATATATGTACATATCGCTCGTGTTTTATTTATTATTCATTAGTTTCACTATTTAATATTCAATAGTTCTGTGTATTAAATAGTGGGGTAACTGCTGAACAAAATTCATAATCCCTGATTTACAGATTTGCGATCTCTGTCCTGTTTTTGTTTCTCTTATTCAGAAGACAATTTTCTATAGTTAAGTTTCCAGCCAGGCTTCCTTTATGCTCCCATTTTCGGTGACTCATAACTTTCTGAGAACTTTTTGGCTGAAACTGTAGGCTTGGTTTCTCTGCCGAAGGGTGATTTGTGGGTTTGTGTGTGTCTCTGTGTGTGTGTGTATGTGTGTGTATGTGTCTGTGTGTGTGTATTTAAGTCAAATTTAGTCTGTCATTTGTGAGTCATGGGAGAGTGAAAAAAAGTAATTTCAGCTTGAGAAAAAGCAAGTATTTTGCACACTGATTTAACCTTAAAATGATGGAATAAGTTGGCAAATTGTTACACTCTCTTGAGGAATAACCCTCTGGGTGTGTTTTGTGGAAAAAAACCCAAACAAAACCAAACTATGAAATCCAAAATGAGCCTTCTACTAGAATCTTACATCTTACATGGTTTAGTGGGACTAGAGGGTCCTTCAGCATCCTGTTCTGCTATGGCTGCAGAGTTCCCACATGTATATTGGAAGGACACTATGGCTGGGAAGCCCAGTGGTTGCTCCTTGGCAGAATTGCTGGCAGTCCACAACTGCCACCTGCTCTGGCCCAAACAGGTGTTAAGTGTCAGCAGGCTGGCTTCAAATGGGAAAAGAGGTAAGCAGTGTTTTCAACAAAACCTTTCAGCCCATGTTTCCCCGATCCTCAACAACCTCAGTGGTTGTCCATCCAAATCTGCATCAAACAGAAACACATCCCCATTGGCTTTAAAGCACGCAATCACCTTGTCCCCCACTACAACCCAGCCCTCACACTTTGCTCCTCTAATGCTAACCTTCTCATTGTACCTCCATCTCATCTATCTCCTCACTGACTTCTTGCCCACATCCTGCCTTTGGCTTGGAATGCCCTCTCTTCTGAAATCTGACAGACGATTACTCTTCCCCCTGCTTCAAAGCCTTATTGAAGGCACATCTCCTCCAAGCGGCCTTCCCTGACTAAGCCCTCTTTTATTCTTCTCCCACTGCTCCTTTTATTCATCCCGCCCCACCAAGTTCCACAGCTGTACAGATCTGTAATTGTATTTAATTATGCTAATGTCTACCCCCCCCCCCCCCCTTACAAGCTCGTTTAGGCAGGGAATAGTTCTGTAATATTGTTCTATTGTATTCTCCCAAGCACTTAGTAAATGCTCTGCACACAATAGGTTCTCAATAAATACGACTGATTGACTGACTAACTAAGCAGTCTTCTCAGGACAGCATGGAGCAAAGTTGGCCATGTACTCCCAAAACCCCCATGGTGGGCACTACTTGGGACATTCAGGGTGGTGCCTATACCACTGACCTCATCAAGGTGGCTGCCATCCCTGAGCAGATTACCCACTGCCCTCTCTTGTCTGCCATATGTGTGGCAGCCATCTTTAGTTTTATTTTTCACATGGTTCCCTCTTTTCCCTGCTCTCTAAAATAAAAGATTGTTTTAAAAAACTTTTTTTTCTTTTCTTCATCTGGGAAGCTTTTCTCCATCCTGTTTCCCTGGACTTTGGGGGTGTCAGGGGGCCACTTGATTCGGGGGGCCTGGAGGTTCCCTCCATTTGGGTTGGGTCATCCATGGCCGTTGACACAGGGGCCAAGGATTGGCTCTCTCTGATGCACAGAAGGCAGGGGCCCGAGGTCTTTTCTCCCACATGGATCTTGAGTCCTGGGACTGTGAGCTTCAATAAACTCAAGCCCTCTTCTCCCCCTGGGCACAGAGCAGGCAGCCAAGGAGAGAGAGATCAAGAAATGGATCCAAGCCAGAGCCCAGAAGAAGCTGGAGTAGGAGGGAGTGGGTGGCTTCAGGTGAGAATGATGTCAAGAGGATCGGGCTGGGAGTCAGGCTTTTTGCCAGGGGTACTAAGAGTAGGCCACCAACTGAGGCAGACTGTGGACACTTTGGCCACAGCTGTTTGCCAACAATCTCCCAGTGAGGATCCCCAACTTTGGCCTGGGAGACAGGTTTGAATCCATAGCCATTCAGGGTAAGGCCAGGGTCTTGGGGGTTTGGGTTGTTATTGCAGGCCTAGGTGGTTGGTCAGTTTGTTTCTCCTCTCCTACTTCTCTTCCCATTCATGGGTCTGAGCCTGGCTTCCCTGTCAGTCTATAGTGGGCTGCATCTGAATCTACATTATCTAAACCTTCATTAGAGAGCAGGAGACCTTTCTCCTGGGTCTGGCTCTCCAGTGGAAAAATCACCCCCAATCACACACACCACTTAGTCTACCAGGACCTCTGGATGGTGGGCCCATCAGACTGTCTTCCACTGTGCCTACTGGCCATCATGCAGCCTGCATCCAGTCTCCAAAGAAGTGAGCCATATGAGGGAATTCCTGACACTTCCTGGGCTTGGTGCGGCAGGGATTCCTGGATTTTCTGGAGACTTGCTTGGGAACAAACACTGTAGCAGTTTCTCTACCAGAGCCAGAGGCAGGTGGGGATTGGGTACCCCCAGAACCGACCAATCACTGAAGACAGGAGAAGGAGAAGGGCTGATTAGTGGGTGGGTAGAAAGGAACCTCTTTCCCAATCACCCATATCACTTGTTCTTCCAGAGGCGGGGCAATCCACCCCAACGAGGGTGCTGGGAATTCTAGTTTCCACCTCTGATAGTCCAGCCTCTCAGCAACATGAAACCTGGTTCTCACATAAACCTACATAATAATAATAATAATAATAATAATAACAATAACAACAACAATAATAATAATAATAATAATTGTGATATTTATTAAGTTCTTATGATGTGCCAGGTACTGTACTAAGCGCTGGGGTAGGTTCAAGGAAATCAGGTTGGACACAGTCCCTATCCCACATAGGGCTCACAATCTTAATCCCCATTTTCCAGATGGGGGAACTGAGGCACAGAGAAGTAAAATGACTTGCCCAAGGCCACACAGAAGACAAGTGGCAGAGCCAGGATTAGAACCCATGATCTTCTGACTCAGACCCATGCTCTATCCACTACACCGTGCTGCTTCCCTAATGAAGACCCCCTTCATCATTTTGAATTCCTCTCAGTTTTGCTAAGTCAACTTACTGTAGGACACACCAGAAGTTGTGCAAGATCCAGGTGGGCCAGGAAAGGAGCGAGGCCAGCAGATGTGAGCCAAAAATGTCCATTCGTTGTTGAAAGGCAAAATTCCCCATTTGGCACTCATGAGCTTTCTAAGCCAGAGTGAAGACATTTTCTCCTGACCTTTCCCTGAACGTGTTTGCTGTGTTGGGCCAAAATAGAAATGCTATTCACATCTGGAGGTGGGATAGATTGATTCCACATTCCTTAGGGCAGGAAAGAAGTAAATCAAGTCTTCCCAAAGCCACAATTCTGATATTTCTGTGGTTATTTGCTGAAAACATGGAAGGGGAAAATAAATATTTAAACCTTTATTCTGTGTCAGCGAACTCAGCCTTGGTGATGAGAGAAGGGGGAGGAGGTGAAAAGAGGGAGAAAGGGAGCAGGAAGAGTAAAGAGAGAGAGGGACAAGGCAAGAGATTGAAGCTTCTTGTAGACAGGGATTGTGTTTACCAACTCTAGTAAGAAGAAGAATAACAATAATAGTGATATTTGTTAAGTGCTCGCTATGTGCAAAGCAACTTACTAAGCTCTAGGGTAGATACAAGATAATCAGGTCCCACATGGGGCCCTTCCCACACAGTTTAAGTAGGAAAGAGAACAGGTATTGCCTCCTCATTTTGCAAATGGGGGAGAACCAAGAAAGGCACAGAGAAATTACATGACTTGCCCAAGGTCAAATTGCAGGTAAGTGGAGGAGAAGAGATTAGAACTCAGGTCATCATCATCATCATCAATCGTATTTATTGAGCGCTTACTATGTGCAGAGCACTGTACTAAGCGCTTGGGAAGTACAAATTGGCAACACAAAGGTCCTTTGACTCCCAGGCCTGTACTCTTTCCATTAGGCTAAGTTTCTTCATTCAATCACTCAATCATATTTATTGAGTGCTTACAGTGTGCACAGCCCTAAACTAAACGCTTGGGAGAGTACAATCCAATTGAACAACAGACACATTCCTGCCCACAGTGAGATCACAGTCTAGAGTTAGGGAGACAGATATTAATATAAAGGAATAAATTACAAATAAGTGCTGTGGGGCTGGGGTGGGGGTGAACAAAGGGAGCAAGCCAGGTGATGCAGAAGGGAGTGGGAGAAGAGGAAAGGGGGGCTTAGTCTGGGAAGGCCTCATGGAGGAGATGTGCCCTCAATAAAACTTTGAAGGGGGGGGACACTGTCTGTCAGATTTGAGGAGGGAGGGCGTTCCAAGCCAGAGGCAGGATGTAGGAGAGAGGTCAGCAGCAAGACAGGCAAGATGGAGGCACAGTGAGAAGGTTAGCATTAGAGGAGCGAAGTGTGTGGGCTGGGTTGTTGCAGAAGAATAGCAAGGTGAGGTAAGAGGGGCCAAGGTGGTGGGCTGCTTTGAAGCCAATGGTGAGGAGTTTTTGTTTGATGTAAAGGTGATAGAGCAACCACTGGAGTTTCTTGAGGAGTGGGGAAACGTCCTGAGTGTTTCTGTAGAAAAATGATCTGGGCAGCAGCGTGAAGTATGGACTGAAGTGTGGAGAGGCAGGAGGCTGGGAGATCAACAAGGAGGCTGATGCAGTAATCCAAGCAGGCTAGGATGAATGATTGCATTAACGTGGTAGCAGTTTGGGTGGAGAGGAAAGGGTGGATTTTAGCGATGTTGTGAAAATGGGACTTAGTGATGGATTGAATCTGTGGGTTGAGAATGTGGGTTGAATTAAGAGCTATATTGTATGGTACTTTCCCAAGTACTTAGTACAGAGCTCTGCACACAGTAAATGCTCGATAAATAGCACTGATTGATTGAAGAGAGAGGGTGAGCCTCTTCCCAAGGTGGGGATAAAACCTGGGTTGTAGGCATGACCCTGGTCCACACTGCTTCCATTTCAAGGGGTGGTTTTCTCTACTTTGGACTATTCTCCAGCACGTCAGATGCGGGAAACCACCTGGCAATCTTGGAATGCTTCTCCAGCAGGAAATTGACTGAAGACCTCACTCTATTGCCCTGAGATCTAGTTATCATCCTCCCCATCAGGACCCCTAAAATCATCGTTATCCAATCCCCTATAGATTGACGTGCTCTTACATTTCTGAAGGCAAACTCAGAGTCACATTCAACCTCCACCTGGGTTGGAAGGTCAATCGCCTCAGACAATTTCTATCACCTCCTTTGTTCACTGGCTGGGCCCCACTCTACATTCACCTGGCTAACCTCAGGCTCACCTGCTTCTGGTCCAGATCTTGGAGAAATGTTCAGGACAGAGCAAGCTCAGGGATCCAGTTCTTTTCCTGTCCCAAAGCCAAGGTCACATCACATAAATGTGGCCGGTGAGGCTGTTTTATACCCTCCTGCTTTCAGTCAGTACAAGCCTGGAAATAATAATAGTAATAATAATAATGGTAATAATAATAATGGTATTTGTTAAGCATTTACTATGTGCCAGGAACTATAATAAGCACTGACTAGGGAATAGAACTTGGGCCTGGGAGTCAGAAGGTCATGGGTTCTAATCCCAGCTCCGCTACATAATAATAATAATAATAATAATAATAATAATAATATTGGCATTTGTTAAGTGCTTACTATGTGCCAAGTAATGTTCTAAGCATTGTGGGGGGCGGGGGGTGGGGGGGATACAAGGTATAATCAAGGTTGTCCCACGTGGGGCTCACAATCTTAATCCCCATTTTACAGATGAGGGAACTGAGGCACAGAGAAGTTAAGTGACTTGCCCAAAGTCACACAGCTAACAAGTGGCAGAGCCTGGATTAGAACCCATGACCTCTGACTCCCAAGCCCGTGCTCTTTCCACTGAGTCATGCTGTCAGCTGAGTGACCTTGGGGGAGTCACTTCACCTCTCTGTGTCTCACTTACCTCATCCATAAAGGGACTGATCCTGTGAGCCCTATGTGGGACAGGTACTGCATCCAATCCAATTTGCTTGTATCCACCCCAGAGCTTAGTACAGTGCCTGGCACATAGTAAGCGCTTAACAAATAACATCGTTGTTATTATTATTATGAGCAAACCATTCATTCATTCATTCATTCAATCATATTTATTGAGCGCTTACTATGTGCAGAGCACTGTACTAAGCACTTGGGAAGTACAAGTTGGCAACATACAGAGATGGTCCCTACCCAACAATGGGCTCACAGTCTAGAAAGGGGAGACAGACAACAAAACAAAACATGTGATCAGGTGTCAAGTCATCAGAATAAACAGAAGTAAAGCTAGATGCACATCATTAACAAAATAAAGAGAATAGTAAATATGTACAAGTAAAATAAATAGAGTAATAAATCTGTACAAACATATATAAGGGTGCCGTGGGGAGGGGAAGAAGGTAGGGCGGGGGGATGGGGAGGGGGCGAGGAAAGAGGGGGCTCAGTCTGGGAACACCTCCTGGAGGAGGTGAGCTCTCAGTAGGGCTTTGAAGGGAGGAAGAAACCAGGTTGGACACAGTCCCCGAATCACATGGGGCTCACAGTCTAAATCCCCATTTTACAGATGAGGTAACTGGGGCCTAGAGAAATGAAGTGACGTGCCCAAGGTCACACAACATACAAGTGGCAGAGTCAGGATTAGAACCTATGACCTTCTGACTCCCAGGTCTGTGTTCTATCCAGTTGGCCAGGCTGCTTCTCTACCTACCAGGAGACAGAGAGCCAGCCTTCACACTCCACATGCGCTTAGAACAGTGCTCAGCGCTTAGAACAGTGCTTTGCACATAGTAAGCGCTTATTAAATGCCATTATTGTTATTGTCATTTCAAGGGACTACCCAGGGCTGACTGTTGGACTTTGTACATGGAGATAGCACAAAAAAACAACTGACCTATCAGTGGTATTTAAGTGTGCTTACTGTGTGCAAAGCACTATGCCAAGCCCTCAGGGGACAGCAACAGTCCTGTAAGGTAGGGTCCTTGCCCTCGTGGGGGCTAACTCGATCTTTTCTTGCACCCATACTCCTCTTTCCCTAAATATTTTCAGTTTTCTGGGACTGAGTAGGCTCATCCATTCCCCAGCGTTCTAGGTGTAACCAGAATGCTGTTGTAGAGTGAGTCAATAACCTCACTTTAAACCATTTTCCCTACCGGAGAGAAACATCAGTTGCAAGATTCCATTCAGTAAGCCTTGTGGTTAATTAGTTATGGTGCTTTTTAAGGATATACTATGTGCCAACCACTGTGCTAAGGGCTGGGGTCAATACAAATCTAACAGATCAGACCCAGGTTTGAGGCAACTCTCTTCAAGTCAACTGATTGAATCTCAGTTTGTTTCAGTTTGTTACTGGGAGTAAATATTCACCTTGAAATAGTCATCTGAGAGATTGCCCTGGATTTAGACTTAGTCAGTATAATCCTTTCTTTATGCAACTTCAAAAATTCTGCCCAGCCTTTCTTTAAATCTCTTGTCTGGAATTCAGAGGAGGAGAGTGCAACAGGTAGATGAAGAGTGTGGGTGCAAAGACATGTCGATAGCTGAGGAATTGCGATCAATACTGAAGTTAATTATACGAACAAAGTGCAATCGCCAAATTGTTGGCACAATTTCTGTTAGGTCATTTTGGTCAAAAAGGAGGCATTTTTAAACCTTAGTTTCTTCTATCCTGTTTGTTTTCATTTCTGTTTAAGCTTCTCCTCTAACATTTGGAATTAATATTGCAGCTCATGTTTTGTGTAATGCCTAATCTCCTGAAGCCTTTTTGTACAATAATGTTGTTAGCAATTCATGAATTGTACATAAACCAGGAACATATGTAGAAGTAAAACACTTTTTCTCATTAGCCAAAGATGATGCCTTAATTATGCCAAATTATAACATCTAAATTTTCACAATAGACTATCCCTGGTGATTTGTCTTTTATTATTTCTGGAAAAATTAGTTCTGGAAAATGTAGAAAACACATACATGTAAAAATTCGCACGTGTTCAGTCTGATGGCCATAGCATCCATCCCTGAAGAAATGTCCATATCCCTCCAGAGTTGTCAAAGTGGGCAGGAATAGCTTTATCTCATCATTATATCAGGTATCCCGTGGTCTACAGAATATTATTTTGCAGTCTGGGATCAGAAGTCATTATTTGACACTAATCCCCTGCATTAGCCATTGCTTACTTTCCTACTTCTTTGTTTCTTCAACATCTCTCTACCATGGGGCTAGGGTCCTGAGATTTATGCTGAGGTGAATTTTAAGGGGACCAGAGTTCTAATTCCAGCTCTGCCACTTGTCTGCTGTGTGACCTTGGGCAAGGCATTTAACTTCTCTGATTTTTCTCCCCCTTCAGATCTGAGACCTGACTATCATATATCTATCTCAGTGCTTAATACAGTGCTTGGCACATAGTGATTGCTTAAAGAATGCCACAGTTATTATAGTTATACTATTAGAGGAGTGGGAACATTCATGATGATACTTCTTGGAGGAAAGGAGCTATATAAGGTTAATGAACTCAATAATGAATAAACACAGAGTAGATAAATTGAATGACAACATCATCAGTGGTATTCATTAAGCATTTACTGTGGGAAGAGCGTTAGGTAGAGTACAGTACAACACACTTGATAGACATATTCCCTGCCCACAATAAGCTTAGAATCTAGAGGGAGAAACAGACATTAATCTTAATAAATATGACCGAGTTAATGAATCTATCTAAACCTATCTAGAGCACGGGCTTGGGAGTCAGAGGATGTGGGTTCTAATCCTGGCTCCACCACTTGTCTGCTGTGTGACCTTGGGCAGGGAGCTTAACTTCTCTGTGCCTCAATTACCTCATCTGTAAAATGGGGATTAAGAGTGTTAGCCCCATGTGGGACAACCTGATTACCTTGTATCTACCCCAGTGCTTAGAACAGTGCTTGGCACATAGTAAGCATGTAACAAATACCATAATTATTAATGATTATGATTAAATAATTTGTAATATCTAATTTATAGACATGCATATCAAATATACAAAGGTCAAAGATCCAAGTACATAGACAATGGAGAAGGGAGAGGAAAGGCGTCTTGGAGAAGATATGACCCTAAAAAGACTTTGAAGATGGGGAGGAGGGTGGTCTGGAATATATGGAGAGGGAGGGAGTTCCAGGTTAGGTGAAGGACATGGGAAAGAGGTTGGCAGTGAGATAGATGAGATCGGGGTAAACTAAGCTAGTAAGCTGGCGCTAGAGGAACAAAGCAAGTGTTCTGGGCTGTAGTAGGAGCTATGACATATGGAGAACACATTTTTTTCCTCTCCAGGAATCCCATCAGTATTTGATGTAGTCACCCAGAATGACTTTCAATTGTCATAGATCCCGGTTCCACGCCTTCACTGCATTGTTTAACACCTGTCGGTTACCTATCCCTTCCCACAATCTGTGGTTCCCCTTCCCAAATGATCTCGTTTGGGTGTCATCTTCCCTTCACCCTCTCCTGTCCAGATCTGCAGTTCTTTCTGGGCAGGAACGTCTGACCTGCAGAAGCCAAAGTGAACTCCCAGCAGACCCCAGGTGGCAGGAGCCTTAGTGAACTCCCTGAAGACCTCATGGAAGAGGTCACAGTGTAGAGAAGCAGCATGGCCTCTCTCTTCCCCTTATATCTCCTCCCATCATGGAAAGAACATGGGCCTGGAAGTCAGAAGGACCTGGGTTCTAAGTCCAGCTCTTACACTTCTCTTGTGTGACCTTGGGTAAGTCACAGGAGTCATAGTGAACTCCCAGCAGACCCCAGAAGGAACCACAGTGAACTCCCAGCAGACCTCAGGGCAGGAGCCATAGTGAACTCCCACCAAACCCCACGGCACAACACTTGCAGCAACAAACAGGACAGGGTCCTCTGGGCAAGCCCCCCACCCATCCACCTTACTCTTTTTCTCACTCTCTGTCTCTCGTTTCCTTCCTATATCTCTCCTTTTCCCTCCATAGAAGCTTTCCTATCATTATTGTAGATCAATCAATCAATCAATCAGTCAATTGTATTTATTGAGTGCTTACTGTGTGCAGAGCACTGTACTAAGCGCTTGGGAAGTACAAGCTGGCAACATATAGAGACAGTCCCTACCCAACAGTGGGCTCACAGTCTAGAAGGGGGAGACAGAGAACAAAACCAAACATACTAAAATAAAATAAATAGAATAGATAGGTACAAGTAAAATAAATAAATAGAGTAATAAATATGTACAAACATATATACATATATACAGGTGCTGTGGGGAAAGGAAGGAGGTAAGATGCAGGGGATGGAGAGGGGGGCGAGGGGGAGAGGAAGGAAGGGGCTCAGTCTGGGAAGGCCTCCTGGAGGAGATGAGCTCTCAGTAGATGTGGGGGATTCTTGAGCAATATCAAGCCCAGGTCTTTAGATCCATACAAAGCAAATCAAATTGCTTAGCAATTTATAAATGCTCTTTTTGGGTTTTTTTTTTTAAGAAAATGATGGAAATTTAGTGCTTGTGAAAGGGAGGGACCTAGAGCAGAAACTGGGGCCAAAATGAAGCGGACAGGTGTTGGGTAACTTTCCATTTGCAACTCTGCCAATGTGCTTCAGAGCTGTGCAATGTTCAATATGCTTGCTATTTCAGTGCTGGGCCTCCCAAGTGCAGAGACTGCCAATTATGTTGAATTGTACATTGTTCTGAGATGTGCACAACTGTCCACTAAGGACTCATTGGGAAACACTAAGATCACTGCACTGGTGATCTGAGCCATAATTTGAATCTACTTTTCCAGAGCAAAAAGCCTTCTGAAAGTTAGCCTTTTTGAACAGAACCACAAAATATTTGGTGGTTTGATGGCACATGTTTTTTTCCTCCTGCAACATTACAAGTAATATCAGTGCAGAAATGAATTGCAAATGAAGCTTAAACATGAATACTAGAAATGCAAACATTCATCTTCTTTTTTCTGCACAAGACCCCTCTTGTGGTCTCTTGAAACGAAGCAGTGTGGCCCATTGCAAAGAGCATGAGACTAGGAGTCAGAGGACCTGGGTTCTAATTCTGCCTCTGCTACTTGCCAGCTGTGTGACTTTGGGCAAGTCACTTAACATCTTTGTGTCTCAGTTCCCTTGTGTGTAAAATGGGGATTAATACCTGCTCTTACTTGACTGCGAGCCTCATGTAGGACAGGAACTGTGTCCAATTTGTTTATCTTGTAACTATTGGAGAAGCAGCTTGGCTCAGTGGAAAGAGCATGGGCTTTGGAGTCAGAGGTCATGGGTTCAAATCCCAGCTCCGCCACTTGTCAGCTGGGTGACTTTGGGCAAGTCACTTAACTTCTCTGTGCCTCAGTTACCTCATCTGTAAAATGGGGATTAAGACTGTGAGCCCCACATGGGACAACCTGATCACCTTGTATCCCCCCAGTGCTTAGAACAGTGCTTTGCACATAGTAAGCACTTAATAAATGCCATCATTATTATTATTATTATTATCATCCCAGCTCTTGGCAGATGGTAAGTGCTTAACAAGTGCCATAACAATGATGCTCTCTTTGAATTTAATAGAGAGTGCACGACTCAACAGTGTGAGAAGCAGTGTGGCCTGGTGAAAATAGCACCAGACTGGAAGTCAGAGGACCTGCGTTCTAATCCTGGCTCCATTATTTATCTGCTGTGTGACCTTGGGCAAGGCACTTTTTTTCTTTATGCCTCAGTTACCTCATCTGTAAAATGGGGATTAAGACTGTGAGCCCCATTTGGGACAGGGACTGTGCCTAACCTGATGAGTTTGTAGCTACCCAGCACTCAGTATAGTCAGTCAATTTTTTTTATTGAGCGCTTACTAACAATGATGGCTTTTGTTAAGTGCTTACTACTTGTCAAGCACTGTTCTAAGTGTTGGGGTAAATACAAAATCATTAGGTTGGATACAGTCCCTGTCCCACCTGGGGCTCACAGTCTTAATCCCCATTTTGCAGATGAGGGAACTGAGGCATAGAGAAGTGACATTACTTGCCCATGATCACACGGCAGACAAGTGGAAGAGCCAGGATTAGAACTCAGGTCCTTCTGACTCCCAGGCCCGTGCTCTATCCACTAGACCAGTGCAGAACATTGTACTAATCTTTAGGGAAAGAATAAGATAACAATAAACAGTCACATTCCCTGCCCACAAAAGCTTAGAGTCTACAGTCCAGTGCCTGGCACATAGTAGGCACTTAATAAATAGCCTTAAGAAAACCAAAAATAACAACAAAAGAAAATCAACTTTATATCTGTGAGCTAAGACACACACTCTGTCTAGAACCATGAAGTTCCCTTCAAGGCCTTACTGAGAGCTCACCTCCTCCAGGAGGCCTTCCCAGACTGAGCCCCCTCCTTCCTCTCCCCCTCCTCCCCCTCTCCATCCCTCCACCTTACCTCCTTCCCTTCCCCACAGCACCTGTATATATGTATATATGTTTGCACATATTTATTACTCTATTTATTTATTTATTTATTTTACTTGTACATATCTATTCTATTTATTTTATTTTGTTAATATGTTTTGTTTTGTTCTCTGTCTCCCCCTTTCTAGACTGTGAGCCCACTGTTGGGTAGGGACCATCTCTATGTGTTGCCAACTTGTACTTCCCAAGCGCTTAGTACAGTGCTCTGCACACAGTAAGCGCTCAATAAATACGATTGATTGATTGATGAAGTAGTCGATCCATTAAATCTGCCATTATAACACCGGTCTGAGCCCCTTTCATTTGTCGATAACCTTGGAAGAATTTGATTTGATCCTTCCGTTCCAAGCAGGAATGCCCATCATTTGGGCACAGAGGGGAGAAAAGCCTCTTCCACATTTTTCTCATATTTTCCATCATACCTGGGATTTCACTGAAATCTCCTAGCCCCCAGTTGGCCTAGGCAAGGGAAACTGTAGCCCAGACAAAGGCTGCCTGCAGGGCACCCTGAAATATATGGAGTCAGTGAGTCAGTCATATTTACTGAGCGCTTACTGTGTGCAGAACACTGCACTAAGTGTTTGGGAGAGGACAATAGAGCAATATAACAGACACATTCCCTGCCCATGATGAGCTTTCAGTCTAGAGGAGTAGTATTTGCTCTTCACTGGGATTAAGCACTGCTGAGTACAGAGCTGCAGAGTAGGTGCCTAAAAGCAAAGGGGAGTCCCCCTTGTAAACTTGATCTTCTAATGAGCTTCTGATCTGATCCTGTCAAAAACCACAGTGAGAATGGATCTCCAGAGGTCACCCGGTTTGTCCCCATCTTGGACAGGAGGTGGTTCCAAAAGCAGCTGAACTACGAGTGAAAGGTTTGTGTCAAAACCAAGATGCGTCTAGGAAGTCATGGCTCCAAGCTCTTACCCAAGGTTGCACACCAGACAAGTGGTGGAGCTGGGATTAGAAGCCATGTCCTTCTGACTCGCAGGCCCATGCTCTATCTACTAGGCCACAATGCTTCCAGAGAAAGAAAAGGTAGTTATGGGGCAGGGGATGGAGCAAGGGGTGGCGGGGGAGAGAGAAGGAGAAGGAGAAACACACCAATAGCTCTAAGACGAGGAATCCCTTAGGTATGAAAACGAAGGGAGTAAAATATCAATACCCAGCCAGGAACTGTAAAGTCAAGGTGTAACGCTTCTGAAATGATCTTCTCTGTCACTTTCTGTCTTGGAGAACACTGATACGTCTTGCCCAACAGATCTAAGGATTTTTCTTCATACAGATCATTTTGATTCTTCCGCTTAGAGTAAGCGGGAAAGCAAGGGAGATCATGGAGTTGATTGGAATGTTGTCAATTGTGTGTGCTGGTTTGGGGGAAGAAAAGGAAGGGGGAGGGGAACTGCTGAGAGTAATTGAAAGGTTTCTTTATTGGAGTATCTCCTTACACTGCTTTTCTGTCTGTATAAATTGTATCTGTGTGGTCCATGTTGCCAAGCAATCCTGGCCAATTTTGTCTCCGTTGTCATTTTAAGAACTTGGTTTTATGCAGGCTTTCTTGGGACCCAGTAAAGGACTGTTGAAGAGTTCGCACCCCCCACCACCCCCCGGCTAGACTGTGAGCTTGAGGTGGGCAGGGAATGTGACTGTTTATTGTTGTATTGTACTTTCCCAAGTGCATGGGACAGTGTTGTGCACACAGTAAGCACTAAATAAATACAGTTGAGTTAATGAATTAATGAGAGACTCATAGGAACGTGCAGGTTCATGGAAGCTGAAAATTGGAAATTATTTTTGATCAAAGAGCTGTTGGATTTTTCTGGGCTCTGCTTGCCTGTTCAATCATATTCATTGAGCGCTTACTCTGTGCACAGCACTGTACCAAATGCTTGGAAAGTACAATTCAGCATGGTTGATTGTTCTTTCCCTTTCTCTCTTTCCCAGGTCTTCCCCCACCCCCACCCCCGCCCCCTTCCCTCTCTCTCTCCTTGTCTATCTCTTCCTCTCTCTTCCCCTTCTATCTCCTCCCATCATTCTCATAGGCAAAGACTCAGAAAAACGTGTAGATTCATGAAAGTTGAAAGTTGCAAAATATTTCTGGTCAAATGACCATTGGATTTTGTAATTTTGTGTTTGTTCACTGGTAAGTCACTCCACTTCCTCTGTGCCTCAGTTATCTCATCTGTAAAATGGGGATTAAGACTGTGAGCCCCATGTGGGACAAGGGCTGAGTCCAAACCAATTCTCTTGTATCCAGCACTTAGTAGAGTGCCTGAAACATAGTAAGAGCTTAAGACATATTACAATTATTTATTCTTATTGTTTTCTCTTTTCATGCCTTTTTTTTTCTCCTCCCTCTGGGAAATTGCATGTCTTAGTGGAAAGAGCATGGGCCTGGGTTTCAAAGCACCCATGTTCTCATCCTGGCTCTGTCACCTATCTGCTCTGTGGTCTTGAGCAAGTCACTCAGAATCAGGTGCCTCAGTTTCCTCATCTGTAAAACAGGGATTCAGTTCCTGTTCTCCCTCCTACTTAGACTGTGAGCCCCATGAGGAACAGGGATTAATTAATGATGGTATTTGTTAAGTGGTTACTATGTGCCAAACACTATTCTAAGGGATTATGTTCAACCTGATAATCTTGTATCTACCCCAGCATTTAGTACAGTGCTGTGTACCTAACAATTGCTTAACAAATGTCACTATTATCATTATCTTTTCTCTCCCCCTTTAGAGTGTTTTCCTCCCTGTTCTACTCTCTCCCTCTTCCCTCTCCATCTTTCTTCCCTCCTCCTCCCCTTCTCTCTCTTCTTTGACTCTCTTCACCCTCCCCTCTCTCTCCCCTTACCTATTTCCCTCTCTATATCCTCTCTACTCTCTCCCCAACTCTCTCTTCTACCCCTTCTCTCTGTCTCTCCCCTCTCTCCCTCACTCTCTCACCATCTCCTCTCTCTCCTCACTCTCTGTCTCTCCTCTCTTTTACCAATTAAATATGTGTCACCAATTGGTGGTCTCTTGCAATCTCTGATGTTAATCGATCGATTGACTTTGACTCCCTATGAAAGTTTTCAGTTAAGAATCATAATACCAACACAAATATCTTAAAATAAATATTGTGCCCCAACAAACTTACATAATGTATACCCTTATCAGACATAGCAAACTAATCCCATCCTTAGCTTTCTTACCTAGCATTTTTTGCACTAATCGCTCTACCCCCAGATCCTGCACCCTTAAACCAGTGTGACAATTCTCCTGTAATACTAAAAGGAATGTAACAAAAATTCTCTCATAGTTGTGAAACAGAACTGTTTTAAGAATGGCCTCAAATTTTATGCAGCCCTAGAAGTGTGATAGCAATACGATTTCAGGTTGCTAATAAATCAAATTAAGTGCATTTCTCTCATGACCTATGTAACTGATCTCCTAGGCTGAAAGCTCCTAAGCTGAAAGTACAACTCCATTGTATTATGCTCTCCCAAGCACTTAAAATATAGTGCTCTGCACACAGTTAATTCAATAAATACCATTTATTTATGATTGATCTATAGCAGTTCATGATAATCTAAAACAATCTATATCTGTCCCACTTCTCAATTACAGCATGTTCATGATCTTCCTAAAATCCAACAATCATTTAAGAAGACTATAATGGGATTCTTCTGCTCAATCTTTAAGAGTCAAATCCTGAATCCTTTGAATATAGAAAATTCACCATGAACTAAGACATATTAGAACGAGCCAAAGTAAAGGTTTACATGGGTCAGCAAAATGTGATTTAAACATCATTTTAATGAAAAAAAGCTTTTATAGATTCATTAGTCAAAGATATTCAATGCAAGGAAAATCACACTACCGTCTCAGAAACCACACCTCCTGAAAACAAGGTTTTGAAGTATTGTTGAGAGTGTTCATAATGTATAAGGCTACGTTCTATACTCTCTTTATTATGATTATTACTCATAGCCACATCCATGAAAATAAAAACATTCAAATCCAGCTGTTCAGATATTTTCCCGTTATTTTGGGTGGAAAATCAGTGCTTATAAATATGGTATTTGTTACACTGAGTGCTGGGGTCTTTATGAGATAATCAGATCAAACACAATCCCTGTCCCACATAAGGTTAACACTCTAAGAGTGGAGAGAACAGGTATTGTATCCCCATTTTACAGATGAGGAAATGAAGTGCAGAGAAGTTAAGTGACTTTCCCAAGGTCATACAGCAGGTGAGTGGCAGAGGCAGGATTAGAACCCAGGTCCTAGGTCCAAGCTCTTTCCACAAAGTCATGTTGCTTCCCACTAATTGTTTTCATTGCTTTTTTATTTTGCTGTGGTATACTTTCTCCACTTCTCACCACATGTACAAGCAGAGCAGACTATAACAAAACCCATGAGTCTTGAATGGACTGGAAATCTGGGAGCCAGCTCAAACTACTTCTGGCCCATACCCTGTCCAAGGGCCTGCCATCTGAGCCCTACTTATTTGCTGTATTGTACTTTCCAAATGCTTAGGAGAGTGCTCTGCACACAGTAAGCACTCAATAAATATGATTGAATGAATGAATATTAAATGAGTTATTTGGGGTGAACCAGAAGTGGGGGGGATCACGGGTGGCTATCGGCACATGGAGTCAGTCAGTCAATTGTATTTATTGAGTACTTACTGTGTGCAGAGCACTGTACAAAGTGCTTGGGAAAGTAGAAGCAGCGTGGCTCAGTGGAAAGAGCATGGGCTTTGGAGTCAGAGGTCATGGGTTTGAATCCCTGCTCTGCCAATTGTCAGCTGTGTGACTTTGGGCAAGTCACTTAACTTTTCTGTGCCTCAGTTACCTCATCTGTAAAATGGGGATAAAGACTGTGAGCCCCCTGTGGGACAAACTGATCACCTTGTAACCTCCCCAGCACTTAGAAAAGTGCTTAGCACATAGTAAGCACTTAATAAATGCCATCATGATTATTATTATTAGAATATAACAATAAACAGACACATTCTCTGGCCACAATGAGCTTACAGTCTAGAGGAGGTGACAGACATTAATATAAATAAATACATTACAGATATTTACATAAATGAGCAGATGGTCAATGTCATCCCATCCACCACTCTTAATACTCATGGGCACATTTATGCATATTTGTTTTTACCATTTGAAACTACGCTTACTGCACTTTTACCTATTGCATGCTTGCAATTGGTGTCTACTTTAAATCTCTGATTAGAATGTAATCTCCTCTAGGGCAGACATTCTGACTTCTCTGAGGTGTTCCCCAATATCTAGTGCACGGACCTGCAAACAGTAAATGCTCAACAAATATTGGAATGATCAAGATTCATTCATTCATTCAATTGCATTTATTGGGTGCTTACTATGTGCAGAGCACTATACTGAGCACTTTGGAGAGTTTAACCCTGAACAGTCACATTCCCCACCCACAACAAGCTTACAGTCTAATTAATAAGTTTAATACATTGCAAGTTTATATAAATAAATAAATTACAAGTGCTGTGAGGCTGGGGGTGGTGAATAAAGGGAGCAAGTCAGGGCGATGCAGAAGAGAGTGGAAGAGGAAAGGAGGGCTTAGTTAGGGAAGGCCTTTTGGAGGAGATGTGCCTTCAATAAGGCTTTGAAGGCGGGGAGAGGAATTGTTGGCTAGTGAAGACTATCAATCCATCTCTGCATCAAACAGAAACTCAAGGCCCTCAAGCAGCTCTCCTCTTCCTTCTTCACCTGGCTGATCTCCTACTACAACCTAGGGAACCCGCTTTGCTCCTCTACCACCAACCGACTCACTGCACTTCGATTTTGTCTGTCTCACCATCGATCCCGTGCCCAAGTCCTCTCTCTGGCCTGGAACTCCCTCCCACTTCATATCTGACAGACCACGATTCTGCCCATAATCATTATCATCAGAATAATGGTATTTATTAAGCACTTACTGTGTGTCAGGCACCGTACTAAGCTCTGGAGGGGCTACAAACAAATCGGGTCGGACACAGTCTCAGTCTCACGTGAGGCTCACAGTCTTTAGTCCCCATCTTCCAGATGAGGTAAGTGAGGCCCAGAGAAGTGAAGTGACTTGCCCAAGGTCACACAGCAGACAAGTGGTGGAGCCAGGATTAGAACCCACGACCTTCTGACTCCCAAGCTTGTGCTCTATCCACTACGCCATGCCCTTCTTCAAAGCCCAATGAAAATCATATCTCCTTCAAGAGGGTTTCTCGGTCTAAGCCCTCACTTGCTCTATTCATCATCCTTTCTGTATATTGTACTCTCCCAAGTGCTTAGTACAGTGCTTTGCACACGATTGCATATGCTTGAATTGAATATAATAATAATAATAATAATAGTAATGATGGTATTTGTTAAGTGCTTACTATGTGTCAAGCACCGTTCTAAGTGTTGGGGGAGATACAAGGTAATCAGGCTGTCCCACATGGGGCTCACAGTCTTAATCCCCATTTTCCAGATGAGGTAACTGAGGCACAGAGTAATGAATTGACTTGCCCAAAGTTACACAGCTGATGAATGACGGAACTGGGATTAGAACCCACGACCTCTGACCTATTCTGAATGAATAGCCCAGTGACTTGGTTCTGTACCTCCTAAGTATTTTGATATTCACTCCATCACCAGCCCCACAGCAAGGTTCAGGACTCCTAACTCTATTGCATTGTGCAGCATTGGGTACAGTGTAAGCACACTGTAAGCACTCAGTGAGTAGGATTGATTGATGACTGATTGAGTGAATCATGCATGCCAGCAACACGCCACAATGAAATTCTGAAACTGAGGGGTCTGAGAGGCTCACGAAAGTGTCCAAAGCCAATCCAACCTATCTGGACTCAGCTTTACTTCAGCCTAAACCAGCTCCAGAGACACAGGCTTCGTGGAAGCTGATCCCTTAGATCAGAGTCCCAATCATGCAATCGCATATACTGAGCACTTACTGTGTGCAAAGCACTGTTCTAAGTGCTTGGGAGAGTACAATATAACAATAAATAGGCACATTCCCTGCCCACAATGAACTCAGGACCTGTGAGCAGAGCCCTGAGACTTACTACACACTATAAGCTCAATAAATTCATCCATTCAGTCATACTTATTGGGCACTTACTGTGTGCAGGGCACTGTACTAGGCTCTTGGGAGAGTACAATACAGTGATAAACATTGACATTCCCTGCCTACCATGAGCTCATAGTCCAGAGTAGGGGAGACAGACATCGCTACAAGTTACCACTGATGGATGCAACGCTTGATTAACTAATGGGTGAGAAGAGCAAAAATCCAGACCATGTGTTGGGTTCTGGCACCTGGGACTTCGAAAGCGTACGCGTCCATGGATTTTAAATCTTAAATTCATATTCCACGAAAAGGCCAATTTGGAAACCAGGTAATCACTACCCACCCTCTCTGGCAATCATCAAAAAGAGCTTATCTTGCTTTACAGCTCAGCTCCATTCCTCCCCGGCTTGGGGTTAGCAGGACCACCAAGCTGAGAGGGAATAGGGGGGTGGGTGACTGCAGCCCCCAGCTCCTCCCCTTCCCCTCAAACTGGGTAGGCTGCTTCTCCCCACATCTGACCTCCTCTTTCCAGCTCTCCCATCTAGTGGCTAAGCTTATCCATTGCAGACTCCCTTGTCCTTCTCCATCCTCACTCAGCTCCTCTCTCCTCATTCTCTCCATCACCCCAAATCGCTCTTTCATTCATTCATTCAATCGTATTTATTGAGTGCTTACTGTGTGTGGAGCACTGTACTAAGCGCTTGGTAAGTACAAGTCGCCAACATATAGAGACGGTCCCTACCCAACAACGGGCTCACAGTCTAGAAGGAGGAGACAGGCAACAAAAGAAAGCATGTAGACATGTGTCAAAATCATCAGAACAAATAGAATTAAAGCTATATTCACATCATTAACAAAATAAATAATAAATATGTACAAGTAAAATAAATAGAGTAATAAATCTGTACATATATATATATATATACAGGTGCTGTTGGGAGAGGAAGGAGGTAGGCCAGGAGGGATGGGGAGGAGGACAGGAAAAAGGGGGCTCAGTCTGGGAAGGCCTCCTGGAGGAGGTGAGCTCTCAGCAGGGCTTTAAAGGGAGGAAGAGAGCTACCTTGGCGGATGTGTGGAGGGAGGGCATTCCAGGCCAGGGGAAGGACGTGGGCTGGGGGTCGATGGCGGGACAGGTGAGAACAAGGTACGGTGAGGAGGTTAGCGGCAGAGGAGTGGAGGGTGCGGGCTGGGCTGTAGAAGGAGAGAAGCTCATCCTCCACAGTGCCCACCAACACATCCCCTAACCTCTGCCACCCTGCAATCTCCCTCCCTGCCCCATACCATTCCTCATTTCTTTCAAAGTCTGTATTTTTTTTAATGGTATTTGTTAAGTGCTCACTACATGCCAGGCACAGTTCTAAGTGCCGGGGTAGATCTAAGCTAATCAGTTTGGACACAGTCCTTAACCCACATGGGGTTCACAGTTTTAATCCCCATTTTACAGATGAGGGAAGTGAGGCTCCGAGAAGTGAAGTGACTTGCCCAAAGTCACACAGCAGACAAGTAGCAGAGCCGGGATTAGAACTAAGGTCCTCCTGCTTCCACTACCTGCTTCCATCCCCTACTACATAGAGTTATGCACTACCACATGATTCCTCCTCTGCTTCTTAAAGCGAGTTCGGTGTCTTTCTCTCTGTCCGTTCTCTAATCATATGACGATCCTCAGATACTTCAACGTGCACCTAGACATTCCCAACAACCCCGAGCTGTCCACCTCCTTCTCACTCCACACTGCTGACCCCCTGCTTCACCCTACCTCACCCACACACCCACTTGGCTACAAACTGGCTTGCCTCATCACAAGTCACCTTACCATTTCTAACCACACCAACTCCTAATTACCACTTCAACCTCAGACCAATCTGCCATTTCACCCCCACCCTTTCCCCCTCCACTGAGATTTCCAAACTCTCTATCTGTGCCAAGCTATCATGTCCCTCCTGGACTCTCTCCCCTATCCTAGTGGTGCAAATTCATATCCTAACTAGAGCTCTCCTCATTGAATTCACCCATCTTTCCTCTCTGTCCCTCAGACACAGTTGCAACATCAATCCCCAGCCATGGATTAGGCATACTCTGCTCTGGTACCCATTCTGCTGGGACATTCCTGGCATTTAGACAGCAGCCCAAATCCTGCCACTTCAAATTCACCCTCACCTCCTTCCACTGCCCTGTCTTACTCAGCAACATTACATTTCCTCCCTTATTGACTCCCTTGTCTCCCGGCCTTGGCAATTTTTCCAATCTTTGAAATGGCCTCTGAAGTCCCTTCCTTCCCCTTCACCCTGATGACTTCCCCAACTACTTTTTTGATAAAATTGAAACCACCAGTCAAGAGCTCTTCTAAACTCCCCACCTCTCCTCTCCAACTCCCTCTTAACCCTTCATCAACCCTCATATGTTCCAGCTTTCTCTCTAAGAAACAGCTTTCCAAATATACCTCCTCTACCCATGTCTCAGATAAAACCCCTCTCACCTTTTCAATGTACTTGTCCCCAACCTTCTTCCCAATATAACCACCATCTTCAACCACTCACTTTCTGATGGCTCCTTCTCCTCTGCCTTTGAATGTCATCAAGTCTTCCTGGAAATAAAGATGTTTTCTTTGTATCCCACTGCACCCTCCTCGCTATCACCTCATCCTCTCGAGCCCATTCCTATCCAAATTCCTCAAAAGGGTTGAATATACTGGCTGCCTTCATTTCTTCTCCTTCAACTTCCTCCTTGACCCACTACAATCTCACTTTTTCCCCACTTCACCCACTAAGACTGCACTCCTCAAAGTCACTTTGCCTAATTTACTGGATTCTGCTCTCAGTCAATCAATCAATCAATCAATCATATTTATTGAGTGCTTACTGTGTGCAGAGCACTGTACTAAGCACTTGGGAAGTACAGGTTGGCAACATATAGAGATGGTCCCTACCCAACAGTGGGCTCACAGTCTAGAAGGGGGAGACAGAGAACAAAACCAAACATATTAACAAAATAAAATAAATAGAATAGATATGTACAAGTAAAATAAATAAATAAATACATAGAGCAATAAATATGTACAAACATATATACATATATACAGGTGCTGTGGGAAAGGGAAGGAGGTAAGGTGGGGGGAATGGAGAGGGGAAGAGGGGGAGAGGAAGGAGGGGGCTCAGTCAGGGAAGGCCTCCTGGAGGAGGTGAGCTCTCAGTAGGGCCTTGAAGGGAGGAAGAGAGCTAGCTTGGCAGATGTGGGGAGGGAGGGCATTCCAGGCCAGGGGGATGACGTGGGCCGGGGGTCGATGGCGAGACAGGCAAGAACGAGGCATGGTGAGGAGATTAGTGGCAGAGGAGCGGAAGGTGCGGGCTGGGCTGTAGAAGGAGAGAAGGGAGGTAAGGTAGGAGGGGGCGAGGTGACGGAGAGCTTCGAAGCCGAGGGTGAGGAGTTTCTGCAGGATGGGGAGGTTGATTGGTAGCCACTGGAGATTTTTGAGGAGGGGAATAACGTGTCCAGAGCATTTCTGGACAAAGACAATCTGGGCAGCAGCATGAAGTATAGATTGAAATGGGGAGATACAAGAGGATGGGAGATCAGAGAGGAGGCTGATACAGTAGTCCAGACGGGAAAGGATGAGAGCTTGAATGAGCAGGGTAGCGGTTTGGATGGAAAGGAAAGGGTGGATCTTGGCAATGATGCAGAGCTGAGACCGGCAGGTTTTGGTGACAACTTGGATGTGAGGGGTGAATGAGAGAGTGGAGTCGAGGATGACACCAAGGTTGCGGGCCTGTGAGACAGGAAGGATGGTAGTGCCATCAACAGTGATGGGAAAGTCAGGGAGAGGGCAGGGTTTGGGAGGGAAGACAAAGAGTTCAGTCTTGGACATGTTGAGTTTTAGGTGGTGGGAAGACATCCAGATGGAGCTGTCCTGAAGGCAGGAGGAGATGCGAGCCTGGAGGGAGGGGGAGGGAGCAGGGACAGAGATGTAGATTTGGGTGTCATCAGCGTAGAGATGATAGTTGAAGCCGTGGGTGCGAATGAGGTCACCAAGGGACTGAGTGTAGATCGAGAACAGAAGGAGACCAAGAACTGAACCTTGAGGAACTCCCACAGTAAGGGGATGGGGGGGGGGGGGGGGGCGGGGAGCCTGTAAAAGAGACTGAGAATGAACGACCGGAGAGATAAGAGGAGAACCAGGAGAGGACGGAGTCTGTGAAGCCAAGATTGGATAGCGTGTTGAGGAGAAAGGTGTGGTCCACAGTGTCGAAGGCAGCTGAGAGGTTGAGGAGGATTAGGATAGAGTATGAGCCGTTGGATTTGGCAAGCAGGAGGTCATTGGTGACCTTTGAGAGGGCGGTTTCCATGGAATGTAGGGGACGGAAGCCAGACTGGAGGGGGTCAAGGAGAGAGTTGGTGTTGAGGAATTCGAGGCAGCGCATGTAGACGACTCATTCAAGGAGTTTGGAAAGGAATGGTAGGAAGGAGATGGGGTGATAACTAGAAGGTGAGGTGGGGTCAAGAGAGGGTTTTCTTAGGATGGGAGAGACATGTGCATGTTTGAAGGCAGAGGGGAAGGAACCAGTGGAGAGTGAGCGGTTGAAGATGGAAGTTAAGGAGGGGAGAAGGGATGAAGCGAGAAATTTCATGAGATGAGAGGAAATGGGATCAGAAGCACAGGTGGCCAGAGTAGCACTCTCTCCTAAATCTCCCTGGCCACCATTATGGATCACTCCTTTTCCTGGAAATCCTTCCCAAGCTTGGTTCTACTGACACACTGGGCATTCTTTTTCAGCCTCTTTCATTCCCTAATTGTGGGAACACCTCAGAGCCCTGTCCTGAGGACCCCACTCACTTTTTACTTTTAATTCGCCTTCTAGGGAAGGGCTCAGTAAATAAATACGATTGAATGAAGGGAAGCTCATTCACTCCCATGACTTCTGCTAGCATCATTAAGGCTTCGACCTTTCCCCTGACCTGCAATCTCACATTTCCTCTTGTCTTCAGGACATCTCCACATGGATGAGCCATGGACCCCTCAAGCTCAATAAGTCTAAGACTGAACTCCTCCCTTGGAAAGGAAATTCAGCTCTTGATCTAACTTTCCCATCACATTATACATCACCACCTTCCTCCCGGTCACAGGCGCCTGCATCCCTGTTAACACTGTGGTCTGAATTTAACTTTAATGTCTATTTCCCCCTGTAGACTGTAAACTCCCTGTGGGGTTAGAGAAGCTCCTTATCAGCTTGGCCCATAGTGGATAAAGCATGGGTCTGGGAGTCAAAAGGACCTGGGTTTAAATTATAGCTTCGCCACTTGTCTGACGTGTGACCTAGGCATTTAACTTCACGCAAGTAACTTCACTTCCCTGTGCCTCAGTTATCTTACCTGTATAATGGGGATTAAGACTGTGAGCCCAATGAGGGACTTAGAAGGGTCCAACCTGATTAATTTATATTCACCCCAGTGCTTATAGCACAAGGCCGGCACATATTAAGTGCTTAACAGAGACAATTTTTTTAAAAAAGGATGTTGATTACAAACTACTCTGTGTTGTATTTTCCCAACCAATTAGTACAGTGCTCAGCACACAGCAAGTGCCCAATAAATACCCACGATGGATCGATTTTCCTTCAACTCATATTCAGTCAGTCTCTAAATCCTGGCAGTTTTACCTCCCTGACATTTTCTTGGATTGGACCCTTCTTTTCCATCCAAATGGCTACCATTCCAATCTACATGCTTACCACATCCCAGATAGATGCCCATCAATCTCCTCATCAGTCCTGGCCTCCCAGTCTCCAGCCTCTTCAGTGTCAGGTTCATATTTCAGGCTGTAACCCCAGGTCACTTTTCTAAAATGTCATTCTGCAGATATCTCTTCACTCCTTCACATCCATGCCGTGACCAAAACCTGCTGGTCTCAGCTCCACAACATTGCCAAGATCCGCCCTTTCCTCTCCATCCCAACCGCTACCCTGCTCATTCAAGCTCTCATCCTATCCCGTCTGGACTACTGCATCAGCCTTCTCTCTGATCTCCCATCCTCGTGTCTCTCTCCACTTCAATCCATACTTCATGCTGCTGCCCAGATTATCTTTGTCCAGAAATGCTCTGGGCATATCACTCCCCTGCTCAAAAATCTCCAGTGGCTACCAATCAATCTGTGCATCAGGCAGAAACTCCTCACCCTGGGCTTCAAGGCTCTCCATCACCTCGCCCCCTCCTACCTCACCTCCCTTCTCTCCTTCTACAGCCCAGCCCGCACCCTCCGCTCCTCCACCGCTAATCTCCTCACCATACCTCGCTCTCGCCTGTCCCGCCATCGACCCCCGGCCCACGTCATACCCCGGGCCTGGAATGCCCTCCCTCTGCCCATCCGTCAAGCTAGCTCTCTTCCTCCCTTCAAGGCCCTACTGAGAGCTCACCTCCTCCAGGAGGCCTTCCCAGACTGAGCCCCTTCCTCTTCCCCTCGTCCCCCTCTCCATCCCCCCATCTTACCTCCTTCCCTTCCCCACAGCACCTGTATATATGTATATATGTTTGTACATATTTATTACTCTATTTATTTATTTATTTATTTTATTTGTACATATCTATTCTATTTATTTTATTTTGCTAGTATGTTTGGTTTTGTTCTCTGTCTCCCCCTTTTAGACTGTGAGCCCACTGTTGGGTAGGGACTGTCTCTATATGTTGCCAATTTGTACTTCCCAAGCGCTTAGTACAGTGCTCTGCACATAGTAAGCGCTCAATAAATATGATTGATGATGATGATGATGATGATGACTCCTCAAAACCTCCATCCGTCTCCACGGCAAACAGAAACTCCCAACCACTGTCTTCCAGGCACTTTATCAGCTCTCTCCCTCTTATTTACTAGCTCTCTTCTCTCACTACATCCCAGCTTGCACTCTTAATTCTTCCCAGGTAGCTTTAATCTTGGGCCTTTGAACTCCTGCTCACAACTTTCCTTCTGTTCAGACGTCCCCTCATTCCTTCACAACTGTCTGATGCGCTTCTCCTTTTCAAAGCCCGTCTGAAAGCTCACTTTGTCCAGGTAGCCTTCCCTGGTTAAGCCCCACATTCCTATATCCATTCAGCAGCTGCTATAATATTTATGCTTATTTACCTGCCCTTAACATTAATGGGTATTCCCGGTTGGACTGACATCATCTTTAACTTATTGATCTCTTTATCCTCTCACAATTCTGTATCACAACTGAAGTTTTTCTTTCTCTTCTGATTATTTATGGATGGCTCTGCCTGACCCAAATGCCCCCTCAAACGCAATTGTTCTTTCCCAAATGCTGTTCATAGTGCTCTGCACACAGTAAGCACTCAGTAAATGCGATTGATTCATTCAAGTCAGGGCAGTCTTCAGAGATCTGATAGCCCTAATGCAGGGGAAACATTAACCTGTATCTTCTCACTTCAAACCCTACTCAGGGCTCAGCGGAATGGGGTCTCTGTACTCTCCCTCTCCACACTCGCCCCCACCTCCCAACAGCCTTCTGCACACAATCCTCTTCCCCAGGAGCTGCCATTAGTTGCCCATAGCAGGAAACCCCAGGAACACAACAGGAGGGTCACCGATGGTACTGCTCAAGGGGGTCCTGTCTGGGTGCCTCGCCAATACCCCAAACTAAACATGTCCAGAGCAGGAGTCTTCATCTCCCACCCAAACCCTGTCCTCCTCATCTTTCTCATCACTGAAGTCAATATCACTACCCTCCTCATCTTCCAGGCTTGAAAACTTGGCATTATCCTTTTCAATCAACCCACATATTCAAGGTTGCCAAATCCTGTCAGTTCTGCCTTCACAACATCACTAAAATCCACACTTTTTTCTCCAACCAAACTGCTACCGCACTAATCCAGGCACTGATACCCCACCTTAACTAGTGCTTCAGCCTCCCCATTGGCCTCCCTGCCTCCCATCTCTACCCACTCCAGTCCATTCTCCACTCTGCTGCCTGAATCATTTTACTAAAAACATTTCTGTTCACGTCTCCCCACTCCTCAAGAACCTCCAGCGGTTGCCCATCCACCTCCACATCAAAGAGAAACTCCTTACCATCAGCTCAGAAGCTATCAGCTCACCCCCTCCTACTTTAACTCACTTTTTACAATAATCTAGCCTGCAAGATTGTGAGCTTCCTTTGGGACCTGATTATCTTGTACCTTCGCCAGTGCTTAGTAAAGTGGTTGGCACATTCTAAGGGCTTAACAAATGCAATTATCACTCTTGTACTACCCAAGATCAGGGTCCATTTTGATATATTGAAATTGACCAATCAAAATACCCACATTTATTGGGATTAGGCATGGCTCTTTAAAATGATCAAGATGCTGATCGTTACCATCTAACAAGAAGGGTCAATTTATAGAGTTTAGAGCTTCATCTTTGGATCCCCAATCTGGACTCATTTATGGGCCTCTTGGAGAATTCCAAGATGATCTCCCCTCCTGAAGGACGGAAAGGAAGAATCCTTGGAACCACCTGTCCAAGCTGTGAGGGTGTGGAGATTGCCTTTGCAAAGGGTGTGGGAAAATCAGGTGTAAGATTATTTAAGTTCCAAAGATTTTTCTTCTGTCCTTCATTAATGTATGAATTGCACTGAAGGCAAGGGAGAGATGAAATAAAAAGAGAGGCAAATGGACCTTTTGGTTCCTAGTAAGGACCTATTCCAAGATGTGCCCCTGGCTCATTCTGGGACCCTGAGAAACAAAGTATTTCTTCTCTTTTGCTCGGATTTTCTCATCTTACTCCTCTCCCGAGAACACGTTCATGAAAGTGATGGTTCCTTCACAATTCCAGGGCTTCAGGCTCCGGATTTAGAAGGTCTTAAGAGCAGAAGTAGACATTAGTCTTAACTTTGCTAGCACTTTTAAGAATGAAGGGTAGAAAATTCTTCATAAGTACAGCAGTCATGCCAAGGAAGGTATCTTTTTCCCTAAGATTCTCTTCAAACCAAACAACTGAATAATTGTTTCCTTACCATATTTTTATTGGATGTCCTTCCCAGCCTGTCTCATCATTTACTTAAGCAACCGAACATTCTCTTTCTCTGCTTCCCAGAATCCAAGAGCCCTCCCAGAATGGGTTTAGTGTTATAATGAGCACCTCTACCCTGAAATCATTGCGGGTATTTCGGAGCTGCTAATAGAGTCATGGGACTGTGAAGCTGAATGGCTGTTTTCTGAAAGATCATTCTTTTGGGAAAGATGCTGAGGATAGCTCTATTCCCCATCCTGTCATAAATATTCTCTAGTTTGGTTGCCACAAATGAATGCCAAATAAACCCAAAGGAAAAGTTTGTCCCATCAATTTATCGGGGACAAATTGTGAAGCTTTCACTTATTCACAATACTAAGAATTAGCATTTACCATTTCCCCTTTCAGCCACCTCTTCCTTTCCTGTCTTGCTCCCAGATTTTCACTTAGGTAGCTGGGAAAAAGCAGCAGAATAATCTTGCTGGACAAGATGTAGGTTTTTATGTGTTTTAGTCCTCCTTCAAGTGAGAGTGCTCTCTTTCAGCTGTGACAGCCAATTGCTTTATTGTTCTTTAAAGTCAGAGCTGCTTTGGATTTGTGTGTCAGCCAGAATTAAGCCTTTTTCATGTAAAGTTACAAGCCAAGGCTAAAACTATTTCAGCAATGCCATACGAAAAGGGATATTATCCAGAGTCAGGGAATGTAGAACTTCCTTAGTCTCTAAAAAGAACTATGACACCATTTCAGACCTAGGCAGATCCCTGAACACCCAGGTTTTACCTGAAGTCCCTAGGCTTAGTAGAATGAAAACAAAACAACAAAAAAAGCCATACCAATTTGATCCTCAAATAGCAGATGGTCCCTCTGCTACAGTTGCTCAGCAACTGCTTAACTCAGTATCAGTCAAAGAATGGAACACAGACATTCTCTAACCCTGTCCTCTCTCAAGGTAGAAGTTTTGAGGTCTTTATTATTTATTTATTTATTTATTTTAGCACATTATTTTTTGGCCTACATGGTATGTCGGGGGCAGTTATTCAACTAGGTAAGATGGAGGTGGGGAGACAGTGAAACGTGAGGAGTAAGAGTCAGAAGAGGCTGGAATAAAGGATTAGGGAGGTCCTAATTTATCATTCTCCGTTTACTCTGGGAGAGGCAATCTGTGCTGAACCCCAACACTTTGCCGAATTGAATATCAAGTCAGCTCCCATTGCCTGGGGGATTTAACTTATTCCCTTAATTTAAAAAGTCAAAAACTTAATAAGACATGGCTCTCTCTTTTTCCTGCACCGCCTGAGACAAGAGGTGACTGTCAACTCTCAGCTACTGGGGTGGGGGATCCAAGCCTTATTGAAGGCCTATCTTCTTCAAGAGGCCTTCCTAGACTAAGCACCCCACCCCTTTCCCTCTTTTCCCACTCCCTTCTGCATCACCCTGACTTGCTCCCTTTGCTCATCCTTCCTCCCAGCCCCACAGCACTTAGGTCCAGATCTGTCATTTATTTATTTGTACTGATGTCTGTCTCCCCATCCCTGATTGTAAACTTGTTGTGGGCAGGGAAAGTGCCTGTTTATTGTTCATTCAATCATATTTATTGAGTGCTTACTGTGTGCAGGGCACTGTACTAAGCGCTTGGGAAGTACAAATCGGCAACATATAGAGACGGTCCCTATGCTGTTGCATCGTACTCTCCCAAGTGCTCAGTCCAGGGCTCTGTACACAGTAAGCACTCAATAAATACAATTGAATGGCCAGTGCTCTGCACACAGTAAGTGCTCCATCAATATGACTGAATGACCAGGGCTCTGCATAGAGTAAGCACTTAAGAAATACGACTGAAAGACTGAACACATGTACCTGAGGAGAGATATATAGAGAGAAGCAGGGGCATCTGATCTGATAAGGAGCCCAGCACAGGGTGGGTGGGAGGCGGGTAGGAGGTGGGAAGGGGAGGGAGGAAGGAAAGGAGGGAAGGGGAGAGCTGAGGGGGAAGAAGGGGAGGAAGAGGAGGGACGGTGAGGAAGGAGGAGGAGGGGAAGGAGGGAAGGGAGAAGCAGCATGGCCTAGTGGATTGAGCATGTGCCTGGGAGTCAGAAGGCCCTGGGTTCTAACCCCGACTCTGACCCTCGTCTGTTGTGTGGCCTTGAGCAAGTCACTTCACTTCTCTGGGCCTCAGTTATCTCATCTGTGAAATGGGGATTGAGACTGTGAGCCCCACATGGAACAGGGACTGTGTCCAATCCGATTTGCTGGTATCCTCCCTAGCGCTTAGTACAGTGCTTGGAACAGTAAGGGGTTAACAAATGCCAGTTGTTATTATTATTATTTTCATTAGGGGAGGAGGAGAGAGAGGAGGAGGAGGAGGGAAAGGAGGGAAGGGGAGGGAGGAGGAGGGAGGAAAAGAGGGAAAGGGAGGGAGGAAAAGAGGGAAAGGGAGGGAGGAGGAGGTGGAAGGAGGAGGGAAGGGGAGGGAGGCAGAGGAAGGGGAGTGAAGGGGAGGAAGGAGGAGGAGGAGAAAAAGGAGTGAAGGGGAGGAAGGAGGAGGAGGAGAAAAAGGAGGGAAGGGGAGGGAGGAGGAGGAAAGGGGAGGGAGGAGGAAAGGGAAGGGGGAGGAAAGGGAAGGGAGGGGGGAGGGGAAGGGAGGAGGGAAGGGGATGGAAGAGGAGGGGGAGGAGGGAAGGGAGAAGGTGGCAGGGGAGAAGGAGGAGAGGGAGGAGGAGAAGAGGGAGGAGGGGGAGGAGGAGGAGGCATAGGGGGAGGAAGAGGAGAAGAAAGAGGGGGAAGAAGAGGAGAGGAAAGAGGAGGAGGGGGAGGAGGGAAGAAGAGGGAGGAAGAGGGGGAAGAGGAGGACGAGGAAGAGGAGGAGGGGGAAGGAGGGAAGAGGAGGGCGAGGAAAAGGAGGAGGAGGAGGGAAGAGGAGAGAAGGAGTAGGGGGAGGAGGGAAGAGGAGGGAGGAGGAGAAGGAGGAGGAGGGGGAGGAAGAGGAGGAGGAGGGGGAAGAGGGAAGAGAAGGAGGAGGAGGAGGAGGTGGAAAAGGTGGGAGGGGGAGGAGGAGGAGAAGAGGGAGAGGGGAAGGGGTCGGTGAGGGAGGGGGGAGGGATGTGGGGGGGAGAAAATGGAGAGGTGGGGGCAGGGAGCGAGGGGAGGGGAGGGGAGGGGAGGGGCGGGCGGAGGTGGGGCGGGCGGCGTCCCAGAGGCTCTGTCCCCACGCGGGGCGCGGGGCCCCACAGTCAGCCGTCCGCCCGTCCGCCCGTCCGTCCGTCCGTCCGCCCGTCCGTCCGTCCGCCCGTCCGTCCGTCCGCCCGCCCGCCCTGCCGCCCCCGGGCACCGAGCGGCGGGCACCGAGCGGCGGGGGAGGATGCGGTGCCCGGTGCCAACGGTGCCAACGCTGGCTCCGCCGCTGCCGCTGCTGCTCCTGCTGCTGCTGCTGCTGCTGCCGGAGCTGCTCTTCCTCGTGCCCGCGCACAAGTTCTCGGCGCTCACGGTAACCGCCGCCGCGCCC
The DNA here is from genome assembly GCF_015852505.1 of Tachyglossus aculeatus. NCBI lineage: Eukaryota > Metazoa > Chordata > Mammalia > Monotremata > Tachyglossidae > Tachyglossus > Tachyglossus aculeatus. The sequence goes on along the minus strand of NC_052067.1, from coordinate 45,174,021 downwards.
CCTCCGCGCCCCCTCCGCCCGCGCCCCCCAGCGCCGCCCCGGGACGGGCACGGGCACCGCCCATGGGGGGCCCGTCGAACCGCTCCGGACGGGCACGGGCACCGCCCGCCGCCCACGGAGGGCCCGTCCCGGTGCTCCGGACGGGCATGGATGCTCGCGCTTTCCATCGGGTCCTGTCTCGGTGCCCCCGCCGGGCACGGGCACCGCCCGCCGTCCACGGGGAGCCGGGGGGGAGAGTGGGTCCGTCACAGTGCCACTGGCTGGCACGGGCGCGAACTCAGCGGGCATCGGGTCCCTTCACGGTGCCCCTGCCGGGCACGGGCATTGGCACTGCCCACGGGGATCCCGTCAGAGCGCTCCGGCCTGGCACGGGCACGGTCCACAGGGGGACTGTCCCATTCGGTCACTCATTCCTTCCTTCAGTCGTCTTAACTGCGCGCTGACTGTGTGCAGAGCACTGGGCTAAGCGCTTGGGGAGAGGACAAACCGGCAACAGAGAGAGACGATCCCTGCCCACAACGGGCTCCCGGTGCCCCCGGTGGGCACGGGCACCGCCCCCCGTCCCCCGGGTCCCGTCACAGTGTGCCCCTGCCGGGCACCGCCGCGAGCTCAGCGGCCACCGGGCCCTGTCGCCCTGCCCCTGGCTGGCAAGGGCGCGCGTGCTGCCCACAGGGTCCTGTCACAGTCAGTCAGTCATTCAATCGTATTTATTGAGCGCTTACTGCGTGCAGAGCACTGGACTGAGCGCTTGGGGAGTACAAGTCGGCAACAGATAGAGACGGTCCCTACCCAACAACGGGCTCGCAGACAACAAAACAGAACATGGAGACAGGTGTCAAAATCGTCAGAACAAATAGAATTAAAGCTCTATGCACATCCTTAACAAAATAGACTAGTAAATACGTACAAGTAAAATAGAGTCATAAATCTGTACATATATATATTTGTATATATATATTTGTATATTTATATACAAGTGCTGTGGGGAGGAGAAGGAGGTAGGGCGGGGGGATGGGGAGGAGGAGAGGAAAAAGGAGAGGAAAAAGGGGGCTCAGTCTAGGGGGTGGCTCATTGTATTTATTGAGCGCTGACAGAGCACTGGACTAAACGCTTGGGAGAGGACATTTCGGCAACAGATAGAGGCGGTCCCTAACCAACAACGGGCTCGCAGTCTAGAAGGGGGAGACAGGCAACAAAACAGAACATGGAGACAGGTGTCAAAATCGTCAAAACAAATAGAATTAAAGCTCTATGCACATCCTTAACAAAATAAATAGACTAGTAAATACGTACAAGTAAAATAGAGTCATAAATCTGTACATATATATATATATTTGTATATATATTTGTATATTCATATACAAGTGCTGTGGGGAGGAGGAGGAGGTAGGGCGGGGGGGGATGGGGAGGAGGAGAGGAAAAGGGGGGCTCAGTCTAGGGGGTGGCTCATTGTATTTACTGAGCGCTGACAGAGCACTGGACTAAACGCTTGGGAGAGGAAATTTCGGCAACAGAGACGGTCCCTACCCAACAACGGGCTCGCAGTCTAGAAGGGGGAGACAGACAACAAAACAGAACATGAAGACAGGTGTCAAAATCGTCAGAACAAATAGAATTAAAGCTCTATGCACATCCTTAACAAAATAAATAGAATAGTAAATATGTACAAGTAAAATAGAGTCATAAATCTGTATATATATATATATATATATATATACAAGTGATGTGGGGAGGAGAAGGAGGTAGGGCGGGGGGGATGGGGAGGAGGAGAGGAAAAAGGGGGCTCAGTCTAGGGGGTGGCTCATTGTATTTATTGAGCGCTGACTGGGTGCAGAGCACTGGACTAAGCGCTTGGGAGAGGACATTTCGGCAACAGATAGAGACGGTCCCGACCCAACAACGGGCTCCCGGTGCCCCTGCCGGGCACGACCGCGCGCTCAGCCGCCACCGCCTTCTGTCATTTATTCATTCAATCGTATTTGTTGAGCGCTTACTGTGGGCAGAGCACTGGACTAAGCGCTTGGGAAAGTGCAAGTCGGCAACAAATAGAGACGGTCCCGACCCAACAACGGGCTCACAGTCTAGAAGGGGGAGACAGGCGACAAAACAAGAAGACAGGTGTCAACGCCATCAGAATAAGTGGAATTAGACCTATATGCACACCATTAATAAAATAAATAGAGTAATAATTATGTACAAATAGACTCAAGTGCTGAGGGGAGGGGAAAGGGGAAGGGCAGAGGGAGGGAGGGGGCGACGAGGAGAGGAGGAGGGGGAGAGGAAAAAGGGGGTGCTTAGTCTGGGAAGGCCTCCTGGAGGAGGTGAGCTCTCAGTAGGACGAAGAGTGATTGGTGGATTGCCCCTTGCTGGCATGGCTGCTCTCTCTGTCCAACGGGTCCCCTCCCAGCGCCCCTGCCGGGTGTGGGCAAGCGCCCTACCCACAAGGTCCCGTCACAGTGGTCCTGGAGGGCACGGTGACCTACACAGTGGTCCTGGAGGGCACGGGTCCCGTCACAGTGCTCCTGGCAGGCATGGGGACTGTCATAGTGGTCCTAGAGGGCACAGGGTTCGTCACAGTGGTCCTGGAGGGCATGGGGACCATAACAGTGGTCCTGGAGGGCACGGTTCCTGTCACAGTGGTCCTGGCAGGCACGGGATGGTGGGCATGGGGGTCCGTCACAGGAGTGCTGGCAGGTCTTCCTCCCCACACAGCTGGGCTGAGGGGGCGAGGGCCTGAGGGGCAGAGGGGGTTGAGGGGGCTCCTGCCAGACTGTGAGCCGCACGTGGGACAGACACTGGCTCCAACCTGATTTGCTTGGATCCACTCCAGCGTTTAGTACAGTGCCTGGCACAAGGTAAGTGCTCAACAAATACCCCAGTTATTATTATCAAGGCCTCAGGGGTTGGGAACTGGGCAGGGGACTGGAAACAGGGAGCAAGGCCAAAGAGGGGCAGGAGCAGGATGGAGAGGGTGGTGGTCGAGGACAGAGAGCAGATCCAGGGGGTAGGAGCAGGGAGTGGGGGGAAAGAGCAGGTATTCATCATCATCACTGTCTTGTTTGCTAAGCATTTACGATGTGCCAAGCACTGTACTTAGCACGGGAGCAAATTCAAGATAATTCTTTGTGACAGTACCCGAGCCATCTGGGTCTCACGGTTGGGAGAACAGGTGCAGAATCCCCATGGAGAAGCAGCGTGGCTTAGTGGAAAGAGCCCGAGCCTGGGAGTCAGAGGTCATGGGTTCTAATCCCGGATCCTCCACTTGTCTGCTGTGTGACCTTGGGCAAGCCACTTAATTTCTCTAAGTCTCAGTAACCTCATCTGTAAAATGGGTTTTAAAATTGTGAGCTCCATGAGACAGGGACTGTGTCCAACCGGATTATCTTGTATCTATCCCAGGGCTTGACACATAATAAGTGCTTAATAGACACCGTTATTATTAGTAATGTTACCATTATTATTATCAATATTATCCCTCTCTGTGTCCCCCTCGATTACCTTCTCTGTGCCTCAGTTACCTCATCTGTAAAATGGGGATTGACTGTGAGCCCCATGTGGTGACCTTGTATCTACCCCAGTGCTTGTGCTTGGCACATAGGAAGCGCTTAACAAATACCATCATCATTATTATTATTATTGAACAGGTGAAGAAACGGAGGGACAGAGAAGTGACGTGACTTGCCCAGGGTCACACAGCAGACAAATGGGGGAGTGGGAATTAGAACCCAGGCCCAGGTTCTAGGTACTAGGCCACGTTGCTTCAGTAGGTACAGGGAGGGGTAGCGGGAGGGAAGAGTTCAGGGAAGGGGCAGAAAGCAGGGATGGGGCAGGGAGCAGGGAGAGGAGCAGGGGTAGAAAGCAGGGGCAGGGGCAGGGGCAAGGGTCAGCTACAGGGAACAGGGATTGTGTCCGTAACCTCGTTGTGGGCAGGGAATGCATCTCTTTATGGTCGTCGTGTGCTCTTCCAACTGCTCAGTACAGTGCTCCGCCTGCAGTAAGTGCTCAATCAGTAGAATCGGATGAATGAATGAAAAGGGAGAGGGGCAGGGAGAAAGGACAGGGAGCAGGGTTTCCACACCGCAGGCACCACGGGTGAGTGTGTTTGTCTGTGGGTGCCTATGGGTATGTGTGTGTGTGTGCCCAAATACCAAGGAGATGGTTCAGCATCCTCCTCTCCCCATGGACTTGGCCTCTCCAGTCAAAGGGTTGTCACTGGTAGCCTGCTCGGAAATCAGAAAGCCCCGCCACTTGTCAGCTGCTTGACTTTGGGCAAGTCACTTAACTTCTCTGTGCCTCAGTTACCTCATCAGAAAAATGGGGATTAAGACTGTGAGCCCCACATGGGACAACCTGATCACCTTGCATCCTCCCCAGCACTTATAACAGTGCTTTCGCGTAGTAAGTGCTTAACAAATGCCATTATTATCATTATTATTATTATTAAAGAGAGACAGAGACAGAGAGAAGGAGAGAGACACATAGAGAGAGAACATTGCATTCTGCGCAGAAACCTGAGTGGGTGGCAGGGGGGCTGTGATACAGTAATTAATGCCTAGAGCTGCAGGGTTATCGCAGCCCAGGGCCCTGGAGTCGGGAGAATGATCCCCCTGCCCTGGCTGGAGGGAGGGAAAGGGAAAGGGGAGCCAGGGGGAGGGGAGAGGATGGCCTATTTCCAAAAGTGTGGCTCCAACGTATTTAACCACTTGTGTATATTTTGCCCCCCTCCCCCCATTTATATATATATATATATATATATATATAATATTTCTTCTTAAATGCAAACTTCCAGGAGTCGCTCTCTGACAGTGCCATGGCCACCAGGCTAAACGCAGGGCTACCCGTGGGGGCCACGGGTGATCCAATTCATTAGGGTGGCTAAATCAACCAGAACCCTTTACCTCGCCAAGAACTTCAGTTTGCAGCTAATAGCCCAGTTTCGTCTTCTTGTGGCACCCGCAGTGTTTGCAGAGCTATAATTAATGCAATCTGCAGAAATGAAAACATTCCACTTGACTGTTTTTTAAGCGAGAAAGCAAAGGGAGAGAGAATACCTCCTGGAGAGAGAGCCGCTTTTTTGTCGTGGGGAGGGTTTGGGTCTAAAAGTGTTTATCCTATTCAGAATCAAGACCCGAGGAATGAGCTATTTTCTTATTCTGCATTTCAGCGAGTAGAAAATAGTCGTGTGGGTTTTCCTTCTACTGAAAGAGGGGAGTGCTGGTTGGGGGGAGGAGGAAGCCGGATTTGGATAGCTTCCCTGCTCATACCTAAAATTCTTCCAGCGAGGTCCCCAGTCCCTGTCTTGTGTCTTACAAACGACCTGAAGATTAGAAACGGCTCAAGGAAAACTTTAAAGGAACGAGGCGGCAAGCAGAACTTTTAGAAGGTGTCTCTTCATTTTCCAATCCCAAATAGATCACCAAAACAATATTCTAGGCGAATACGTGGACGTAACTGTCCTTCCTGTTTATAAACACAGAGATGCACTCTATATACATGCCTTTATTTTTTGTGTTAAGGGCATTTCATTCATTCAATCGTATTTATTGAGCGCTTGCTGTGTGCAGAGCACCGTGCTAAGTGCTTGGAAAGTACAATACAGCAATTAAGAGAGACAATCCCTGCCCACAACGGGCTCCCTTGTTTCTCGATGGGTTAAAAGAGCAGCAGTAAAGAGAATTAGCTTCGATTAATTTTATCTTCACATTCTGCATATTGGTTTCATCTAAATGCACTTTTTCTGTACATCTTACAAAATAACTTTCAGTAGAATATTGCATTGGAATGCCTTCTCTGGCTCTAGGGTTTTTGTTTGTTCGGTAACAGATCAGGGCTAACTACTCTGTCAATAGGCAAAGATCTCTAACCTTGTTATTGTAGCGACCTGAAAACATACAATGGATTTTTTTATGGCATTTGTTTAACACTATGAGCCAGACATTTTTTTTAAGCACTCAGGGGGAGCACAGTACTGTCCCACCTGGGGCTCACAGTCTTAATCCCCATTTTACAGATGAGGTAACTGAGGCACAGAGAAGTGAAGTGACTTGCCCAAGGTCATAAAGCAGACAAATTGCGGAGCTGGGATTAGAACCCGGGTCCTTCTGACTCTCTATCCAATAGTCCACACTGCTTCTAAATTTAAATAGCACTGGGTTGGGTTTTTTTTTTATCTTGCTGAAAATGATCATTTGTGAATGAATGGGAAGTATTTTGGGGCCAGGAGGGAAATGTACTTATGAAAAATTTGTTTACAATCTCATTATTTAAAGAAAAACTTTTAAAAATAAGTACATCAGTAATTGTTTGTCATAAATTTAGTGCTTTGGCTGTTGGGCCAGAGAAATTGTTTATGTACAATAGAGATTTTCTTCTGGGTTCAGCTAGTCTTCTTGGACCACTTTTTGAGTTTTTTCAGTGCTCTCCTCTTTCTGAGAATCTCACTCACTTAAAGGAACATTTTATTTAAGTCCTGGAAATATGAATGTTGTTGCTCAGGAGCCACCACAATGGGTCTTCCTTAAAAATTGCTTTTTTCCTTAAGAATGTGGAAAGATAATAATGATAATAATAGTGGTATTTGTTAAGCACTTACTATGTGTCAGACACTGTACTAAGTGCTGGGATGGATGCAAATAGGGTTGGACATAGTCCCTGTCCCACCTAGGGCTCACAATCTTAATCCCCATTTTACAGAGGAGGTCACTGTGGCACACAGAAGTAAAGTGACTTGCCCAAGGTCACACAGCAGACCAGTGACAGAGACAGGATTAGAACCCAGGTCCTTCTGACTCCCAGGTCCACGCTCTAACCTTCAGGCCATGCAAGTTTTTTTTCTGACACTTCTATATGATATGCCGTAAATTCTTTCAATACATCTAATTATGCTCTGACTTACCATTAGGACAAATTATTTGTAATCTTAGCTGGTGGAGAGTTTTAGTATGTGTCAAAATAAATGTGTCTGGGTCACCTCAAATCTGTGTACAGGACTGGGCATTTAGAAAGAGAGGAGGCCAAGAGAAGTGATGGAGAGAATTAGCATTTTGTATTTTTCATAACATATGTGGGCACCCAATCTTCCTCAGGTCCTGAAAGTGGAAGTTGCCAATTTCCTCCGGAGGTGCAGGGTGGAGTGTGTTATGAACTTCTATGGATTGAGTAAATTTCTCTCTTTTACTTGCTGTCTCTTTCTCTTCACTTTCCCTCCCTCCATCCCTTCTCTCTTCACTCCCTCTTCCCTCTCCCATCTCTCTCTCCTATACCCAGTTAATTGCTTCAGTGTTCCAAAAGTGCTCTCATTCATTTCTCCAGACGCAAGTAGTAAAAATTAAGAGGATTTGAAGGAAATTTCCCATTTCCCACCACTTAACAAGCAGAAATTGCAAGACAAGCCATTTCAAAGCTAGAACCCCTTCAGAAGCAGTGTGGCTTAGTGGAAAGAGCATGGGCTTGGGAGTCAGAGGTTGTGGGTTCTAATCCCCGCTCTGCCACTTGTCAGCTGTGTGACTTTGGGCAAGTGACTTAACTTCTCTGTGCCTCAGTTACCTCATCTGTAAAATGGGGATTAAGACTGTGAGCCCCATGTGGGACAACCTAATTACCTTGTATCAACCCCAGTGCTTAGAATAGTGCTTGGCACATAGTAAGTGCTTAACAAATACCAGGATTATTTTATTATTATTATTATTGCTAGTTTAGGATTTTCACCAATTTTTTTTCCAAGTTCTTCAGGGTTTATTCAATTTATAGCCATGCCTGTTTTGATATGCTCAGAGATGACTAGTGGTTCTGAGTTGTTTTTCATTGTTTGTAGATTAGCCCATTGCTCATTTTCTTTTCTTTTTTTAAAATGGTATTTTAGATGAGGCTCAGGCTTATTAGATAAGGCTCAGGCCTAGCAGAGTCTCCCATGGCATGTTACATTTTGGGCCAAAATAAGTGTGTGAAAGTAGATTCCCAAGACAATCTTTTGAGCCCATTTCCCCCATCAAGAGCCAAATAGAGAAAGTATCATCTTGTGGATGGAGTATTATAAAATGGCTGAAATGCAACTAGTCTCTCCTCTTCATTAGCACTAGGTTTTTGCACAGTCTAGAAAGGACACACAAAAACGTTTGAATCTCATCCTGTGAACCTTTAGAAAACAGTTAAAAAGAAGTGATGATCACTTTCCTGGGGTTGTTATGGAAATCTGTTACTTTTAGTTGTTTAATTTTGTATCTCATGCCCCTTCCTACAGAACTCTTCTTCATCCTCAGTGAATTACTGGCTAAACACTTTATCCTTTTTTATTTGGTTTGTTTTTATTGCACACACACACACACATGCCCCCCCCCCCCCCCCCCCCAAATTGAATCACATTCTTTAGATTTCTGTTTTAGGGTGACTGAGTAGACAATATATACTTTATCCTGTCACTGAAGAATCGAAACAGCAGTTGTTACTTTAAGTTCAGATCAGGATGTCCTTGTCGGGGGTGTGGGTGTAAATGAGAAAAAGAGAAAAATCCCAGAGACAAAATCGAAAAGCCCAAGTGCTTACTATGATATTTTGTTAGGCACTTAATATATGCCAAGCACTGTTCTAAGTGCTTGGGTAGATGCAAGTTAATCTTGTCAGACAGTCCCTGTCCCACATGCGACTCGCCATTCAAGTAGGAGGGAGAACAGACATTGAATCCCCATTTTACAGATGAAGAAACTGAGGCACAGAGAAGTTAAGTGACTTGCCCAAGGTCTCGCAGCAGGCAGTCAATTAATCAATCATTTTTTTTTTGAGTGCTTACCACGTTTAGGGCATTGTACTAAATAAGCACTTGGGAGAGTACAATACAACAGAGGTAGTGGACATCTTTCCTGCCCAAAAGAAGCTTAAAGTCTAGAGCCTATCATGGTTGAGCCCAGTGATTCCTGTTTTTCTTGACTAAAATGAATGTGTTTGATTGTCCGATATATTGACCTTATTGAAACAGCTAGAAGAAAACTGTTCCGTTGCTGAAGAAATGACTCTCTGAAATGTATACATCACTTTGTTGAAACATTTCTTTCACTAGATGTAGAACAGTTCAGGAACTATTGTGCTTTTTCCTTCACTCAGAGCACATTCTCTGGAGAGGTGCCATTTCATTCACCAATATAAGATGGACTACTAAGGTGGTTGACCAGAAGGAAACTAAACACAATCAAACTTTTCCAACTTTGAAATCCATTTAGATGGCGCCTACAAACCCAAACACTTGGAAGAACAGCTTTAATTTTGACTTGCAACCAAGACCATAAATAAAACTCTAAGCAGCTCCAGATCTTAACAGGATTGTACAGTATATGGGCATCGATGCAGCAAAGAGTACGGCAGCTATGAAAAGAATACATTTCTCAGGAATGCAACACGAAAATAAACCTTCAAGAAAATTCTGAATTTCAAATGGAACTATTATTAAACAAGGCAGTGGAACTTTAGTTTGGAGCTCAAAAATATCATTTAAATACCAAATCAGCTTCAAATGTACACTGTTTTCTAAAATGCAAGATGCCAGTTTTACACTGGACGCGAGCCAGTGTGGTTAAAAGTCCTTGATAGAATCACCACTCACAAGCACATTCATGCATATGAGCCCAAGTTGTCACTTGCCTTTTTTCCTGCCTTACATTACAAGCACAGGGCTTCCTAATTATTGATCTTCTTCAGATTCACATAATGCTCTTAAAGACTGATGCTTCAACATGGTTTGAACGAGGCAAGAAAGAGTGGCTATAAGACTCACTTGCTACTTTGTAATTTCATTTGGGGTAGAATAACCAAAGAGAAAAACAGTTTTGGGAGAGCACAATTAGTGTCGACTTCAGGGTAACTATAAAATAAGTATAAAATATCTGTATTCTCCCCCCGCCCCCATGACTTGGTTCTTATGAGTTCCTATGAGAAGCAGCTTGATCTAGTGGATGGGGCACGGGCCTGGGAGTCAGAAGGATCTGGGTTCTAATTCTGGCTCTGCCACGTTTTAGCTGTGTGACCCTTGGTGAGTCATTTTACTTCTCTCTGTCTCAGTTACCATAACTGGAAGTTGGAGATTAAGAGTGGGAGCCCCATGTGGGACAGGGACTGTGTCCAACCCAATTTGTTTGTATGTACCCTGAGCTCAGTACAGTGCCTGGCTTGTAGGAAGTGCTTAATGAATACCATAAAAAAGAGTCCCATTTCTCCTCCTGTTCCCCCAGGAATTTTTCCTGTTCCATCCCTACAGCTTCCTGCTACCTCTCGCTCTCTCTCTCTTTCTCTCTCCTGCTCACCCTATGCCACTTCATAAATTTTCAAGGAGGCTACTTGAAGCTCCTGGGGTGGTCATAGCTGTGGGGAAGAAGTCAGGCCAAGGAGGGATTGGGAGAGCAGGAGGGAAGCAGAAGTCCTCTCCCATGTCTCCTCGCCCATCCTGGTCTCCTCACCCATCCTGGTCTGACCTGATCTCCAAAGCTGGGGTGGGACAAGGGGATAGGGCTGACCGGGGCCTAGCCAGGGAACCAAGTTTACAACGCAAATTGTAGCAGTATGAAGCAAAACAGCGTAGTGGATAGAACATGGGTCCAGGAGTCAGAAGGACCTGGGTTTTAATCCCAGCTCTGCCACTTGTCTGCTGTGTGACCTTGGACAAGTTACTTCACTTCTCTGGGCCTCAATTCCCTCATCTGTAAAATGGAGTTTGAGACTGTGATCTCCATGTAGGACAGGGTCTGTGTCCAACTTGATTTCCTTGTCTCCATCTTGGTGTTTTGTACCATGCCTGGCATATAGTAAGTGCTTAACAAATACCACAAGTATTACTGTTATTTTTTGGGAACTGGTACGACCTCATCAACCTGGACTCCACTGACCAGAATTTCACAATAACAGAGACATGGGTCACTCTTGCTTCTTTCTTTTTTCTGCGCTATGACTGCTTGAGCAGTCAGATTTTGCTTTAAAGTAGGATACTTTTGATCTTTGCTGTACTGAAAAAAGCTCCTTGCCCTCTGAGCCACAGGACAATATATGCAGTGGCAGTGGCAGGCAAGAGACCATTTGACCAATAAATTTAAAAAAATACAGAAAAAGGGGAAACCAGAAGAGATTCCAGGAAGGTAGGACATGTGAGATGCGAGAAAAGCAAGTAGAGGTATTATGTAAATGGAGGTGAAGGTAGAAAGAGAAAGAGAGAGTGCGAGAGAATGGTAGAAGTTCTTTATATTTGAAGATGCCAGGCACCGTTGAAAGTTACTATGGCATAAGGACTACTGATTTTTTTTTAATGTGGAATAAGGATTTTTCATTTATTTATATTGGACCACTTTTAGGCTGAGCTGGAGAAGATTTAATTGCATTTCAAAAGTGGATCTTATGCAATACTCAATCCCCAGGCTAACCGTAGAAAGATCAAGTACTGAAGTGGAAGTCAAAGAACATGGAACAAACAAAAAAATCAACCAAAGTTGCCCACATAGTTTTGATAAAAATTAGTGAACTGATGATTAGGAAGAGGATGGACAATTTGTATACAAGGCTTAAATAATCCTAATCTTCCTTATTGTTTTTCATTCACTCATTCAATCGTATTTATTGAGCGCTTACTGTGTGCAAAGCACTGTCCTAAGTGCTTGGGAGAGTTCAGTATAACAACAGACACATTTCTGCCCACACTGAGCTCACAGTCTAGAAAGGGATACAGACATTAATATAGATAAATAAATTACAATAAATAAATAAATAAATTACAGATTTACTTTTGCAACACAAATGGGGCCCTGGAATGATTATTATCCGTGCACTCGGTGACTTGAGTTCTTGATGTAATTTTATTTTAATAGACACTTTCCCTCATTTGTTTCCACTCCCTTCTACCCATACCTTGGGCCTGAATGATCTTTTCCTCTTTTCTCTCTTTTGCCGTGTCTCCTGCTCTCACTTCTCTCTTCTATTTTTTTAAATATATTTTTGTTTTTTTATTAACCCTCACACATTTAGTCTAATTTACTAGTCTTTTAGATCCTCTTCCTGCTTGATAATCTTTCTTCCTGTGCTGCTTGGATAGTAGGAGAACTGGTGGGAAGTGAACTTGTTTGGGTGGGTGGGCTGTCACGGGTAACTCTCCATCAATTCCATCCATAGAGCCGACGGCAGACATTTTTGCAGATAACTTTCCACGTTTGAGGTTCTGGCATTACAGCTTCAAATAATAATGAAGTTTCAAATAATGAATAATGAAATCACAGAAAGTTTTAGGTAAACACATGAAGGCTGTGGTATGTTTGATCAGTGGTTCAAACCACTTTAGAACAGAGTCATTAGGAGCCCGTGTTGGGTAGGGACCATCTATATGTTGCCGACTTGTACTTCCCAAGCGCTTAGTACAGTGCTCTGCACACAGTAAGCGCTCAATAAATACGATTGAATGAATGAATGAATGAATAATTTATTAGGCCCTTTAATTTTGGTTGCTCTGAAATTGGTTGGATTTCAGACAGAGCATACAGAATAAGTTCATCAGTCTGTGGCAAAGCAAAAAGCAAGTACATAATGTACAAAATCTGACCTCACTTAAGTTGGACTGCTTTGTTTATTTACAGTTGGATCTCTGCAGTCATCAGGGCAGTGGGAGCAATTGAAGCAACCCTATATGATAGCTTTAGGCCCTGACTAGGAAATCTGAATAGCTGTTGTGATTAGTAGTACTAGGTACTGTGTTGATTTCTCTTCTCTTTATGCATGCTTTGATTGTTTAATCACTTCGAATGCTCTGGATAAATGATTCTTCATTGAATAGAATAAGATGACCCCTAGGGTATTGAGACGTCTTTCTTAGCAAGTTCTACAGCCTGAACCATGCATGCCTGACTCGCAGTAATAGGAGAACATTTCATCAACTGTTGATGAAAATGGGCAGTTGTAAAATCCTACTAATTGGGTTCATAAAAGATCACTCCTATGGGAGGGATTGACCAGATTTACGTGGAACAAAACAAATATTCATTTGCAGGCAGAAAAAAAAGGCCCCAATTCACATATTTCCTAGACTGTGAGCCCTTTGAGAGTCAAGGACCATGGCAAATTTCTACCTATGCATTCTTTCTCAGGGTTTAGAACAGTGGTCTGCGTGAAGTAAGGGATGAATAAATACTCTTACAACTACTTAATGGCATGGCTGTATCCATTTTCGGTTTTCAATCAAACCAGAGATTTGCCGTCAGTTTCTTTGACATCATATATTAAGATCTGTTGAAAATGATCTCCTGAACCAGTCAATGATTTTTTTTTTCTTTGTCTTTGAGAGTACAAACTCATTTATGCCTTCTGATTGGCCCAGGAATCTATTTGATTGACAGATACTGCTCTGGGTCGCTCTTCTAAGGCACTGCTCCTCTAAGGTGATTAGGTTTTTTGTCATCTGAGGTAGGCAGGGGACTAGAAAGTGAGGAGGGAGGGCAGAGAGAGGGTGGGGTGTGTGTGTGTGTGTGTGTGTGTGTGTGTGTGAGTGTGTGTGTGAGTGAGAGAGAGAGAGAGGAAAGAAGAAGAAAGGGAGAGTAAGGAAGGGAAAGGTGAAGATGAGAGATGAGAGATAGGGAGATGAGGGGATTGCATTTCCCTCTTCCCTGTCAATCTCTGCAGCAGCCCACTCCATAGTTGCATTCTTAATAATAATTACGGTCCTTGTTAAGCATGTATTATGTGCCAAGCACTGTTCTAGGCAATGGGATAAATAGAAGTTAATCAGGTTGGACACATTCTCTCCCATATTGGGCTCACACTCTTAATTCTCGTTTTTATACAGATGACATAATCGAGGCCCAGAAAAGTGAAGTGATCTGCCCAAGGTCACGCAGCAGACATGGAGGAGCAGGGATTAGAACCCAGATCCTTTTGACTCCCAGGCCCCTGCTCTATCCTCAAGGCCATGCTGTCATCAGAGCCAATAACAAAGCAGCTAGAACCACCACTATCACCAAGGTGGAAATGATGGTGGAAGAAATTATGAAGGTTAAGCACTTCATACTCCCTCCCCAGCCCCCAGCCCCACAGTATTTATGTAGATGTACTTCTACTCTACTAATTCTCCTAAACCTAATCTATTTTCAACTCTGTCTCCCCCCATAGACATGCAAGCTCGTTGTGAGCAGGGATGACATCTATTAACTGTTATATCCTAAGCACTTAGTACAGTGCTCTGCACAGAGTAACACAGTAATCTCTTTTAGACTGTGAGCCCACTGTTGGGTAGGGACTGTCTCTATATGTTGCCAACTTGTACTTCCCAAGCTCTTAGTACAGTGCTCTGCACACAGTAAGTACTCAATAAATACGATTGATGATGATGATGATCTCTCCATCAATTCCATTGATTGACTGATTGATTGGGTCTGTTTGCCCCAGCTGATCTTTTTGGGACCGTTCCTGGGAGTTTTTAGTATAGAAGAGTGACTTCTGCCATGCGGTGATTGCAATCCTCTCCTTGAAGAGGAAGAGACTGAGCCTCCTCTGTCATCATCATCCTTCCCTGTTGTCTTGTGGCTGAAGCACCTCAACAGAAGTCATATTCCTTCATGCCACATCTGAAGGAGAACTCTAATGAGCCATCTTTCCCAGCAGCTCCCTCCCCATCCCCCCCGCCTTACCTCCTTCCCCTCCCCACAGCACCTGTATATGTGTATATATGTTTGTACATATTTATTACTCTTTATTTATTTTATTTGTACATATTTATTCTATTTATTTTATTTTGTTAATATGTTTTGTTTTGTTGTCTGTCTCCCCCTTCTAGACTGTGAGCCTGCTGTTGGGTAGGAACCGTCTCTATATGTTGCCCAATTGTACTTCCCAAGCACTTAGTACAGTGCTCTGCACACAGTAAGCGCTCAGTAAATACGATTGAATGAATGAATGAAAGAAGAGATCTCCTGCCTTCTCTCAAAATCCACCCCAGGCTCCACCTGAGCTTGCAATCCCATTCCTTTCTTCCCTTTCTGACCGCCATCTTCAACTGTTCACTCTCCAATGATTTTATTTATTTGCATATATTAATGTATATCTCCCCTTCTAGACTCTCCCCATCTAGACTATGAATTCATTATGGGCAGGGAATGTATCTGTTTATTCCTATATTGCACTCCCAAGCACTTAGTACAGTTTTGCACATAGTAAGAGCTCAATAAAACTGATTGAATTGAAACTGTTCAATTCACTGTTTTCAAACATGCCCAATCCTAAAAAACCCTCTCTTGACCCCACAGCTCCCTCCAGTTATCGCCCTATCCCTCTCCTCTCCAAACTCCTTGACTGAGTTGTCTACACCCATTGGCTCAAGTTCCTCTCCCCCAACTCTCTCCTTGACCTGCTGCAATCTGGCTTCCATCTCCTTCACTCCACAGAAACTGTCTTCTGAAAGGTCATGAATGACCTCCTTCTTACCATGAAGCCGAGAGTGAGGAGTTTTTGTTTGATAATTATTATTATCATCATTATTATATTTTAATTATATATTATATATATTATCATAATTATTATTATCATTAACATTACCCTTAGGTCCTCTCTCTCATTCAACTCAAATAGTCAATATATCACTAATTCCTGTCTGTTCAACTGTCACAACATTGCTAAAATCCACCCATTCCTCTCCATCCAAACTGCCACCACATTAATCCAAGAACTTAAACTTTCCCACCTTGATTACTATCGGCCTCCTTGCTGACCTCCCTGTCTCCTGTCTCTCCTCACTCCAGTTCATATTTCACTCTGCTGCCTGGATCATTTTTCTACAAACATTCTTCTTCAAAGCCTTTATTGAAGGCCCATCTCCTCTGAGAGGCCTTCCCTGATGAAGCCTTCTTTTCCTTTTCTCCTGTTTCTGCTTTGACCTGATTCTCTCCCTTTATTCACTGACCATTCAGGTCCTCAGCACTTATGTAAATCCCCCTACTTCGTTTCTTTATATTAATGTCTGCCTCTGCCTTTAGATTGTAAGCTCCCTGTGGGGAGTGGGTGGGAGGGAATGTATCTGTGACACTGTAATATTGTACTCTCCCTAGGGCTTAGTACAGTCCTCTGCACACAGCGAGCGCTCAATGAATAGGAGCGATTGATTAATGGATTGACTGATTTAGTGTCTTCAGAAGATATTTTCCTGACAAGAGAGGCCCTCCGAAAGAGTCGCCGTTCCATTTAATGAGCCGTTCTCTTGCTGCCAGAGTAACTAGGCTCTGGGAACTGTCAGCATCTTATTATTATATATGTTAAGTGTTTACTATGTTCCAAGCACTGCTCTTAGTGCTAAGGTACATACAAGGTAATCAGGTTGGACACAATCTCTGCCCCAAATGGGGCTCACAGTCTTAATCCCCATTTTACAGATGTGGTAACTGAGGCAAAGAGAAGTTAAGTGACTTGTCCAAGGTCACACACCTTACCTGTGCTCTCTCAGACCCAATGATTTAGGGACATGCACGGGGACCTCTATTTCCCCTGCCCCTGCCCCTAGACTGTAAACTCGATATGGGCAGGGAATGTGTCTGTTTATTGTTCTAGTGTCCCAAGTACTTCGTACAGTGCTCTGAACACAGTAAGTGCTCAATAAATACGATTGACTGACCTATTGCAGGGCACCTCCCACACCCTCCTCCCACCTTGAACCCGTAATCAAAATTTCCCTATTTGATCCAACCTGCAACTCTGTTGCCAATATCAAGGTAACCTGCAGATCTGGCTCTGAAACGTGATGTTTTTTAAGGTTTCGAGAAAGCCTGGATAAGTGATCTGATGAGATGTTACAATCATTAGCTCCACAGATGTCTAGTTTCTGCACCTCAAGGCCCTGCCCACACTGTCATCATGAAACAGCACAGCATAATGGCTACAGCACAGGCCTGGGAGTCATCAGATCATGGATTCTAATCCCGGCTCCACCACTTCTCTGCTGTATTACCTTGGGCAAGTCACTTCACTTCCCTTGGCCTCAGTTATCTCACCTGTAAAATGGGGATTGAGACTGTGAGCCCCATGTGGGACAGGGATGGTGTCCAATCCTATTTGCTTGTATTCACCCCAGTGATTACAGCAGTGCCTGGCACAAAGTAAGTCCTTAAAAAATACCGTAATTAATGTTATTATTACCATCCCTTCAGAGTACAGTGGTGCAGTTAAGAGTCAATGGTGGAAGTGAGCTGGGCTAGAGTCAATGGCAGGATTTGGGTCAGTAAAGAAGATTGATGTGAGCTCTTCCATTATTCATTCGTTCATTCAATCAGGTTTATTGAGCACTTATTGTGTGCAGAGCACTGTACTATAATCTTACAATCAGAAGGTTTAGTACATTTAATACAACATCACTTCATTGCATCTTTCTTTCAAAGAGCATGGGGGTAATAGTAACTCATTTGTCCTTTCAAAATCTCTTTCCCCTAGGGTATTCAAAATGTTTATAAATTATATATATATATATATGCATATATATACATATATATGCATATATATATATGTATAGTATTTCTTAGAAAACACCACTAGGGTAAGAGCTTTGACCTGATACTCATGTTTACTAAATTACAGCTTTGCTAAGTACATAGTAATAATGATGGCATTTGTTATGTGCTTACTATGTGCAAAGCACTGTTCTAAGCTCTGGGGAGGTTACAAGGTGGTCAGGTTGTCCCACGGTGGCTCACAGTCTTCATCCCCATTTTACAGATGAGAGAACTGAGGCCCAGAGAAGTTAAGTGACTTGCCCAAAGTCACACAGCTGACAACTGGTGGAGCGGGAGTTTGAACCCGTGACCTCTGACTCCAAAGCTCGTGCTCTTTCCACTGAGCCATGCTGATGTGTGCTTATAGAAATTATCTTTCAGAGGGTGTTGCCAGCGATGGAGCACCCTAATTCAAATGTATAATCCAGGTGGAGTCACAACACTTTTTTTATGATATTAAGACTTCAGCTTTCTATTACTGCTTTTCTTTTACATTGCTTGAGCATGCAGATGGTACAGTATATTAATGTTTGAAAAGTCAGGTCAACCAACTTCTTTTGAGTATCTGTGGGATTTATGATACAGCCACTGGAGGGAGCTGAAGAATAACACGATCTTGTCAGCCTCTTGTGGGGTTCCAGTGGGTGACCCCCAAAACCTTCCTGTTCCAGGCACCACCATGTTTAGGGGTGTCAGATGAAACCCCACTGCTCTCCTAATCATTGCAACCTCACATTCCCAGGTATTCACTTTGGGTTGACTGAGGCAACAGGGGTACAAGATGAGAAGCTCGAGAAAATTCAAAGGTCAAGTTTTTCTTCAAAGCTTCCAGGCTACCAGCAAAAGAGTTTTCAATTGAATAATATTTTTCAGTAGCCACTGAGCTAAGAGTAAATTTTCTGAGTTGCTGAGGTAGAATTTTTCCTTTCAGTAAGCATCTGTTCCTTGGTTAACTCCAAGACCTCTACTTACTGAAGGCACTGATCTGACAGATTATGCACGCTGGTTTTTTCCTTTGCAAACTCAGATGGGCTAAATGTAGCAGACTGTATTTATTTTAGCTACAGACCTAAAATTAGTATTGAGATTTTCAAAGTTATCTTTTCTCTGAATCTTAACAAGAGGCTTTTGTAGAAAAGACTAATTCTTACCATCTCCCCTATAAGCCTATCACTGTATTGATCTTCACTGGGCTATGTTTGGAAATCAATCAGTGGTATTTATTGAGTGCTTACTGTGGGTGGAGTATTGGGAGAATACACTATAATAGATTCGATAGCCATGATTCCTTCCCACAAAAACAAACCAGTATGGCCTCTACTCCATCCTCTACTCCCCTCTCGACTGCCTTCAACACTGTGGACCACCCCCTTCTCCCGGAAATATTATCCAACCTCGCCTTCACTGACTCTGTCCTCTCCTGGTTCTCCTCCTATTTCTCTGGCCGCTTATTCTCTGTCTCTTTCGTGGGATCCTCCTCTGCTTCCCACTTCCTATGGGATGACCCTCAAGGTTCAGTTTTGGGTCCTCTTCTATTCTCCATCTACACCCACTCCCTTGGGTGGGAGTGAAGCCATTCACTCCCATGGCTTTAACTACCACCTCTATGTAGATGATTCCTAAATCTACATCTCCAGCCCTGATCTCTCTCCCTCTCTGAAGTCTCACAATTTCTCCTGCCCTCAAGTTATCTCTAGTTGGAAGTCTTGGTGTATCCTCAAATTTAACATGTCCAAAACAGAACTTCTTTTCTTCCCACCCAAACCCTGTCCTTTCCCTGACTTTCCCACAGCATCACCATCCTACCTATCTCAAAAAACTCTAAACCTTGACATCATCCTTGATTCCTCTGTCTCACTCAACCCACGTATTCAGTCCATCACTAAATCCTGTTGGTTCAATCACCACAAAATCACTAAAACCCATCTTTTCCTCTCCATCCAAACTGCTACCATGGTAATCCAAACACTTACCCTATCCCACTCTGATTATGTATCAGCCTCCTTGCCGACCTCCCTGCCTCCTGCCTCTCCCCACTCCAATCCATATTTCGTTCTGCTGCAAAAACTTGACCCCAAAATACAAATATTTTTAAAAGTGGCAAAAATACAATAAAGATACTTATATGATCAAATAGCATGCTACATATATCCAAATAATGAAATATATTAGATTTTTGTATACATATGAAAATGTGAACTTTGATATCTAAAGTTTTCACTTTTTTAGCCTCATCTGCAAAAAGGTTGTGTTAACAGACAAGAGATCTGCCCTCATTTATGCTAAATAGATGTCATTATCTAATGCTAAATTGAAATGGGCTATGATCACTCTATTCAAGTCAGTAAGGGAGGGAAAGGGAAGTGCTTAAGTCAAGAAAACTCTGCAGCATTATCTAAAAGTGAGAGAAGGTTTGTAATACCAACATTAAAATTCGATAACATCACCGCAGAAGAGCACTAAAAGAACTCTGATGAGGAATAGTGGTGATAATAATGATGGTATTTGTTAAACACTATGTTCCAGACACTGTACTAAGCGCTGGGGTGGATACAAGCATATCAAGTTGGACACAGTCCCTGACCCATGTGGAGCTCACAGTCTCAATCCCCATTTTACAGATGAGGTAACTGAGGCCCAGAGAAGTAAAGTAACTTGCCCAAGGTCACACAGCAGACAAGTGGCCAAGCCAGGATTAGAACCCATGACCTTCTGACTCCCAGGCCCATGCTCTATCCTCTAGGCCAGGCTGCATCTCTGGTGATGTGATGTAGGTGTGTGAATGTGTGTGTGTGGCTGTCTTTTACTTTTGAAGATGACACTACTGACAATGAAATTCTATCCACATGTATGGGCACGTGAAAAACCAGTGTGTGAAAGACACATGTTGTCAGCCCTGAATATAGTTTCTTGCTGGACTCTTGTATTTACCCCATACAAGACCTATCTTTATTTTCGAGACTGTCTCCTTGAGTCAAGAGATTGGTTACCAATTTTTACTCCATTCTATTTCTTGGGACAGCTTTCTAAAATGTCATTTGGAACCCATCTTTTCTTCACCCCTCAAAAACTTCCAGTGGTGGCCACCCATTTGGTTTCCAGGCTCTTTACCAGCTCTCTCCTTCTATATCTGCTCTTTACAACTGCTCTCTTGAGCTCATGATCTTCACCTCTCCCAAGATCCCTTTCTTCCTGTGCCCTGCTCATGACTTTCCCACCTCTCACCCCATGCTCAAGCTCTCCCTCACCCCAAACTCTCTTCCCTTTTAAACTCATCATACTGGTATTTTCCCCATCTTCACAGTCCTTCTGTAAACTCACATCCTCTAGGAGGCATTCCTTCATTAATTACTACCATCTCAGCCCCTCAGCCTTCTTCATATCTTCCATATATATCCATCTACAAATTCTAATCTTGTATTCACCTTTTAATCATTTATTTATATTTCCATACTTTCACTATTGCCAGATGCGTCTTTTTTCCCACTATGTGTAAAATTGTTTCTGTTTGTCTTCCCCATTAGATTGAAAACTCTCTCCTCAAGGGCCAGCACAATATCATTTACAGAAGTAAATTACCCTCCCGAGCGCTTAATCTGGTGCCCACCCACTTTTGGCCAATCATTTGATCCAGCTTTATAGATCTTCATTTTATTATCAAACTTGCTGTTCCATTGTCACAAGATTCTACTATCAATCACCCCAAAGCCATCCAGGCTTTTTTTTAAAAAAAGTTTGTTTTCTTTTTCTTTTTCCTTCTACACATTGTTGGATTGTGTGTTGCCTAGCTTGCAGAATTTGATGACACACTTTAAGGTTGGGTTATTTTGAAAGGTAGAGTAGCAACAAGACACACATTCCTTGCTGTTAAAGAGTTTATAATCTAATGAAGATACGGACAGAAATGATTTTCCATTAGTGGGATCAGGAAGAAGAAGTGTGAATTATTTGGAGAAGGCTACATTGAGGAGGTTGGGTTTTAGAAGGACTCTGAGAGCTAAGGAGGAGGCATAGTCTGTCGGCTGGATTTGGTAGAAACAATAATGAAAATAATAATAATAATAGCTATATAGTAATATTTATTATGCACTTACCATGTGTCAAGCAAGGGGATAGTTATGAGATAATTACGCCAAATGCAGTCTCTGTCCTTCTTGGCTAAAGAGTCTAAGGAGAAGGGAGAACCGGTATTGAATCCCCATTTTACCGATGAAGTTTTACAGGGAAGTTGAATGACTTGCCCAAGGTCACCCAGACAGCAAGATTAGAACACATTCACCCTCCGACTTCCCAGTCTGCACTCTTTCGACTAGACTGCACTGCTTCCCCAGGGTTAGAAGTCTTGGATTGTGTGATCAGCATCAGCAAGGAGGCAGAGGGAAGATAGTAGACAGCAAGGAATGGTTAGAAGGTGAGTCTGGGAGGTATGGAGTGGAAGTTAGGAAATAGCATGTGAAAAGAGCTGATATGTAAGAAAGGGAGAGCTGGTGGAAAGCACTGAAGCCACACACCGAATAGTGATAAATGATAAAGTCAGTAGGCCCTTATCAATATCAGACCAAATGGAACAATAACAATAATAATTATGGTATTATGGTATTTGTTAAGTGCTTACTCTACGCCAGGCACTGTACTAAGCGCTGGTAGAAACAAAAGAACTAAACATTCTGGTGCTGTCCAATCTTTTATACAGTTGGGAGATCTGTTTTCCTCAGACACTCCTTCAGTATCACCCATCAAAATCAATCAATATCAAGGGGCAATATAGGATCAC
Organism: Tachyglossus aculeatus; assembly: GCF_015852505.1. NCBI lineage: Eukaryota > Metazoa > Chordata > Mammalia > Monotremata > Tachyglossidae > Tachyglossus > Tachyglossus aculeatus. The sequence goes on along the minus strand of NC_052067.1, from coordinate 45,151,764 downwards.
TAATCCATCATAAGCCTGTCAGCTGTGAAGTTATACTTACCTAAACCCACCTTGGATGGAAGGGCATACTAGACTGAGTGACAACAGAGACCCGAACAGCTGAAGTGGAAGATCTGAAATGGCCAGAAACTAAGTGAATATTTTGAGGATGCACTAAAATCAATCTCAATCTCAATTTCAATGCTGGACATAGCTGCAGTAGACAAGATTTTAGAAGTGTGGCTACGGCTTTCTTGAGGACAGCCAGTATTCGTCAATTGCTTCTATGTTGAAAGGTCAGTTACGTTCTGCCATGCAGAATGTGAAACCTTAAAATGAAAACCTATAGGCATCATCCCTAAGAAACTAAGAATAATAAGTGCTTGCTGACAGGTGTTCACAAAGGCGGAGGTATTTTCATTGTCAGATAACTCTGTGCTTTTCGATCTGCTTTTTTATTCCATAATAAGCCTAGAGGACAGAGCAATATTTGGGCTGAAGTAAAGGTATGCACCAGATTTTCTGGGATGATAATTTGAGATACTATGTGAAAAGTACTTTGAGTCGCTGAATAAAGACACTGAAGGATTTTATACTCATTACTTTTTTAAAAAAATTACCTTTCTTAAAAAGGAACAAAATACGTCACACACACACACACACACACACACACACACACACACACACACACACACACACACACACACACACGCAAAAAAACCCCCCAGAACATATATCTTTGCCAGGAAGGTTTTGGTTTACTGTGACAGATTCAGTTACCAATTGCATTGCTGCTCCTAGATTCATTAAAGCTACAATTACTCATTCCCTTTGTTTTCCTCTCAGTGCCTTGTAATTTTAAAATGACCTGAAGACCTCATTTGTTCATTCATACATATGCCATACTTAACCTTAAATATATAATTAAAACAACCCTTTTAGGCCTTGTGCAAGCAAAGCCCATTAACACATTTTTAAGGCCCCTTTGTGATTCCTGTCACACATCTGAGATTAGAAATAGGCTCACTGAACTTTACTTAAAAGCTAAGCGCTCTGAATGCATGCAGTGCTGTGTTGTGGCATTAGAGGGGTACAAAATTGAAAAGACAGACATAACTTGGGGAAAAAAAGCTGACTACTTCACAATTTTTTGGCCTTTTTTGAACTAATTTGAACTAACTTTTTTGAAGACACATCTCCTCCAGTAAGCCTTCCCTGACTAAGCCCTCCTCTCTTCTCCCTTCTGTGAAGCTCATGCTTACTCCTTCATTCATCCTCCCTCCCTTCCCCAAAGCACTTATGTATATATCTGTATATTAGAGAAGCAGTGGCTTAGTGTCAAGAGCACGGGCTTGGGAGTCAAAGGTCATGGGTTCTAATACTGACCCTGCCACTTGTCAGCTGTGTGACTTTGGGCAAGTCACTTCACTTCTCTGTGCCTCAGTTACCTCATCTGTAAAATGAGGATTAAGAGTTTGAGCCCCACCTGGGACAACCTGATAACCTTGTATCTACCCCAGCACTTACAACAGTGCTTGGCACATAGTAAGTGCTTAACAAATACTATTATTATTATTATTATTATATTTCTGTAATTTATTTATTCATTTATCTATTTATTTATTAATATTAATGTCTGTCTTCCCCTCTAGATCCTGAGCTCACTGTGGGCAGGGAATGTGTTTGTTGTTATATTGTACTCTCCCAAGTGCTTAGTACAGTCCTTTGCACACAGTAAGCCCTCAATAAATACCATTATTAGTAATAATAACAATAATAGTAATAATAACTAATACCATAATTAATTAATCAATCAGTGAGGTGGAAACTTCATTTTGACTCATTCTTTATTTTTGGCTGTGAATAATGTCAAATGTCAAATGAATAACTTTCTTGTTATACTAAGATCCATTATACAATCAAGTCCTTCAAAAGATGCAGTTCAGATTAACGTAGTCCGTACTGTTCAAATGGAGAAAATGAAGAGCATTTCAATTTCAAATGCTTTATATTTGAACTTTGTCAGAAGTCCCAACTCTGCCACTTTCCTGCTTTGTAGTCTTGGGTAATCCATTTAACTTCTCTGAGCTTAAATTTCCTCATCTGTAAAGTGGAGATTTACCTGTTCTTCCTCCTTCTGAGACTGTGAGCCCTATGTGGGACAGGAACTCCTTCTAAACTGTAAGTTTGTTGTGAGCAGGGAACATGTCTACCAACTCTGTTATATTGTTATATTGTACTCTCTCAAGTGCTTAGTACAGTGCTTTGCACCCTATAAGCACTCAATAAATATGGTGGATCGATTTATTGAGGAACTACGTCCAACCTGATTATCTTGTACCAACCCCAAAGCCTAATGAAGTCTTGTCTTGTCTTATGCTGTCAAGTTGTTTCTGACCCATAGCAACAACACGGACACATCTCTCCCAGAACACTCCATCTGTGATCGTTCTGGTAGTGGATCCATAGAGTTTTCTTGGTAGAAATACAGAAGTGGTTTGCCATTGCCACCTTCCATGCAGTAAACTCGAGTCTCCACCCTCGAGTTTCTTCCATGCTGCTGCTGCCCAGCATGGGTGAGTTTTGACTTGTAGAAGATTGCTTCCACTCGCTAGCCACTGGCCAAGCTAAGAATGGAATGGGTAGGCTTCTGCTTGACTCTCCCTCCCTTAACCGAGACTGGTAGAGTACTGGAAACTCTCCTGGTGTGAGTTTCCTGGTGTGACCCATAGAGGGGGCCTAAAACAGTGCTTTGTCCATAATACATGCTGAAAAAATACCACAGTTATTATTTATTGAACTATCTGAATGCACACAAGTAAGGGTTAAAGAATTGAGAGGAACAGAAGTTAAATTTGGCTGAAGTGAGATGCTCTCATTACATAGCAATTTAATTCATTACATGGAAATCATTATGTAAAGGTGTGCATTTCACCCCATAATTTAATTAATTACATGGAAATTAGGGGGTAAATTGCACAGTAAGCATTTAAACTGACAGGGTTGGGAAGATAAAAATCAATGCAAAAGGTCCCATTTAATTATCACTTTGAGATCCACATTTTGTTCATGGTTATTAATTTAAATGATCCGATTTTCTTGAGTCCAAAATGGGCAAGGGGACGGGGTTTCTGAGAGGCGGGGATGAAGGCAATGGTTTAGGGTGGTGAAAGGGAAGGGATGGGAGAAGGGAAAGAGAAAAAGCACAGCGAGACCTACAGGGAAGGAAAGAGAGAGAGAAGTAAAGATACAGAGTCTAAGACACCCAGAGTGGCTGAAAGAGTGAGTCAAGGACAACCCCTCAATTGCTTGAGATGTCCAGAACAATGAAAGGACATTGTCCCTGTCCACCAGAAACTTACACTCTAATGGGGAAGACAAAAATAAAAACACCATTCACAGGGAAAACTAAAAAGAAAGACATTCTGATACTTTCTTTACAAAAAGACCAGCCTAAGAAATGCTGAACAGCATAACAATTTCATGAGAAAAATTAATGCTCATGTGTTGTTAATTTCTCAGGTGCTCTCTTCAAATCACAGACAAGCATTGCCAATTAAAGTTGAAAGGAGCAGACCAGAAGCATGGTCATTATATTTTATTATCACAGTAAATGTGATTAGCATTGTAAAATGAAACCACGTGAAAATGTTAAAAGAGAATTCCATGTATGTAGGCTTATCTTGAAAATGCATCAGAAATCTCCTATTTAAAGTGGACCCATTTTTTTTTTAACTAGCTCTATAGCAGGTGAGTGGCAGGGAGGTACTTGTGACGACCTTGTAAAAAACCCATAAAACCCACGTCAAAATGAGCCAATCCAGACTGATGCAAAGTGTGTTTAGGATTTTGATAACACAGGACTCTAGAGGTTGTGGATCCCAGCCGGTTTTGAAAAATAACAATAATGATAGCAATAATAATAATAATGTTAATTAAGCAGTAAGTGCCAAGCACTTTAATATGCACTGGGGTAGATTCTATATAATAATTCAATTGTATTTACTCAGAGCACTTACTGAGTGCAGAGCACTGTGCTAAGTGCTTGAGAGAATAAAATACAACAGTAAACAGGCACATTACCTGCCTCATGTAATCAGATTGGACAATGTCCCTGTCCCAAATAGGGCTAGTATTCTTAAGTATGGGGGAGCACAGCTATTGAATCCCCATTTTATAGATGAGAAATCTGAAGCACAGTGAAGTGAAGGACTTGCCCAAGTTCACTCAGCAGGCAAGTGGCAGAAACCGGATTAGAACCCAGTTCCTCAGACTCCCAGGCCCATGCTCTCTCCCTTATTTGCGGTAGCACTTCACTCCCTCTTACTCGATCTTCTTGATCAATATTGTCACTGGCTCCCTAGGAATTTGGCTGCAATCACTGCAGACATAAATTATGGCCTTCTGGGAGGGAATTTATTTATTTATTCATTCATTCATCAGTTGTATTTATTGAGCACTTATTGTGTACAGATCACTGTACTAAGCACTTAGGGAATAGTACTAGAGGTAAGGATGTGTAATGGTGAATCATCCAGTGGGCCCTGGGTGACGCAGGTGGTCCTATTAGATTAAGTCATATTCTTCCATGAGAATTTCAAAACCTAGCCTGTCTCTTGCTTGTTTACTTAGATTTTAATTGTTAAAATCCTAGAGTTTCTGTGAAATGCTAATGCCTCAGGAAAAATTCTTGAGTTTTAACTAGACCAGTAAGTAACACTAAGCACAGTTTCAATTGGGTACTGACACGCGTATTAAAGAAAAACATGGAAAATTAGAAAGACACCTATTCTATAATCCAAACAAAAGTAAACATTTGTGAGTTTCCACAGAATGAAACTTGCCACTCCAAACATTTTAGTTGATGACATTTCTCTCTGCATCTCTCCTCTTTTCCCTCTTTTCACCGGTCGGCCCCCTGGGGTTCTTGGATTACCTCTGAATTCATTTCCATGTATTGTCCCCAACATTTCATACAATGCTTTATTGAATTAAGTCCTTAGTAAATTTAACTGACTGTTGATTATTCCAACAGTCTTTATTACTGTGAGACCAAACTGCTACAGATGTCGACTCATCCCCTGCAGACTGTAAAATCCTCAAGGGCTTGGGCTCTGACAAGAATTTCCTTGTACACCCAACCTCCTAGCACAGTGCTATGGTATTCAATAAGCAGCATGGCATAGTGGGTAGAGCACAGACCTTTAAGTTAGGTGGTCATGGGTTCTAATCCCAGCTCTGCCACTTGTCTGCTGTGTAGCCTTGGGAAAGTCACTTCACATATCTGTGTCTCTGTTACCTCATCTGTAAAATAGGGATTAAGACTATGAGCCCTATGTGGGACAGGGACTGCATCCAACCTAATTTGCTTGTATCCACTCCAGTGCTTAGTACAATGCCTGACACATAGTAAGCACTTAAAAAATACCATAATTATCATTATTACTCTGTGGTAAGTGTGGGGGAGAATCAAGATGATGAGATGAGCCCTATGTGGGACAGGGACTGTGTCCAACCCAATCCACCCCAGGACTTAGTACAATGTTTGGCACATAGTAAGAAATTAACAAATACCATTAATATTACTGCTAAAAATAATAATTATAATAGTGTTTGTTAAGTGCTTACTATGTACCAAACACTGTTTGAAGCACTGGGGTAGATACAAGGTCCCTGTCCCTTGTGAGGCTTGCAGTTTTAATCTACATTTTACAGATAAGGTAGCTGAGGCACAGAGAAGTTAAGTGACTTGCCCGAGGTCACAAAGCAGACACACGGCGGAGCCGGGATGAGAAACCACGATCTCTGACTTCCAGGCTCGCTGCTTCTCACACAGTTACACAGTCACTGTCCTCCATGGGATTCTCAATCTAAGAGGTAGGAAGGAGGGTAGGAAGGAGGGATACATAATCTCCATTTTACAATTCATTCATTCAATCATATTTATTGAGTGCTTACTATGTGCAGAGCACTGTACTAAGCACTTGGAAAGTACAATTCGGCAACAGAGACCATTCCTACCCATCAATGGGCTAACAGTCTAGAAGGGGGGAGACAGATAACAAACTGAGGCCTGGAGAGATTTTGTGAGTGACTTGACCAAGGGTCACACAGCAGACCAGTGGCAGAATTAGGACCATTAAATAATAATTGGCATTTATTCAGTGCTTACTATGTGCAGAGCACTGTTCTAAGTGCTTGGGAGAATACAATGCAAGGACGTTTCCTGCCCGTAATGAACTTACAGTCTAGAGGGGGAGACAGACATTAATATGAAGAAGCTAGGACTCTTAACACCCGGTCCCCTGCCCCTTTCCACTAGCCCAAACTCCCTTCCGGCACCCAGATGGGGCTTAGAAGGGACCTCCTCCACAAAAACTTGGGAAGGCTGAGGGGGTGGCTGTGGAGAATGACCGTGATTATGGCTGTGGGCTCTGAGTCCTCAGGTGCTGAAAATTCTGCTCTCCAGACAAAGTACCCTACTGATCTTCGTCTTTCCCTTAATTTGCCTTAATAATAATGGTATTTGTTAAGCAGGCACGATACTAAGGCCCGGGGTGGATACAAGCAAATCGAGTTGGACACAGTTCCTGACCCACACAGCGTTCACAGTCTCAATTGCCATTTTACAGATGAGGCAACTGAGGCCCAGAGAAGTGAAGTGACTTGCTTAAGGTCACACAACAGACAAGTGGCAGAGCCAGGATGAGAACGCAGGCCCTTCTGACTCCCAGGCCTGTGCTCTATCCACTAGCAATACTGCTTTTCTTCATGTTTTATTTCATTTCTCTCTGTATGTCTACAACCAGTTCCCTTTCCCTTCCTTTTTTCATTTTAGATCATAAGCTCCTCAAGGGTTATAGTAGAAGATGTATCCAGACAGAGCTCTTTAAAGGTACATGATGCTGCCCCTTAAATAATGTGGCCTAGCAGTGAACAGATGAGAGGCAATTCCCTAAGGGAAAGCAGTCAAAGGTGCAGTAGTCAAAATGAGATAAATGCCACAGAGCAGAAGATTTGTTCAGGCCATGGATTTGGGTTCTGGGCCAAATAAGTAAAAAAGCAGCATGGCCTAGTGGATAAAGCAGGAGTCTAGGAGTCAGAAGGTCATGGGTTCTAATTCCAGCTCCACCACTTGACTGCTGTGTGACCTTGGGCAAGTCACTTCACTTCTCTGTGCCTCACTTACCTCATCCGTAAAATGGGGGTTTAGACTGTGAGCTCCACATGGGGCAGGGACTGTGTCCAACTCAGTTTGCCTGTATTCATTCATTCATTCATTCATTCATTCAGTTGTATTTATTGAGCGCTTACTGTGTGCAGAGCACTGTACTAAGCACTTGGGAAGTACAAGTTGGCAACATATAGAGACAGTCTGTACCCAACAGCAGGCTCACAGTCTAGAAGGGGGAGACAGACAACAAAACAAAACATGTGGACTGGTGTCAAGTCATCAGAATAAATAGAAGTAAAGCTAGATGCACATCATTAACAAAATAAATAGAATTGTAAATATGTACAAGTAAAATAAATAGAGTAATAAATCTGTACAAACATATATACAGTTGCTATGGGGAGGGGAAGGAGGTAGGGCTGGGGGGATGGGGAGAAGGAGAGGAAAAAGAGGTCTCGGGGCTCAGTTTGTATCCTTCCTAGCACTTAGTACAGTGCCTGGCACATAGTAAGTGCTTAACAAAAACATAATAAAGATAATAATAATAACAACACTACAGAGCTGTCAGATCTAGACTCAACCAGGCACCATATCTGGCTCCTCGAACAGATCATTGCAGCAGGAAACATGTCTGTTTATTGTTGTATTGTACTCTCCCAAGCGCTTAGTACAGTGTTCTCCACACAGTAAGAGCTCAATAAATATGATTGATTGAACAAATGAATGAATGACATCACTTACGGGCCAGACTCAATATCAAACAGCTAGGCAAGATCTTGAACAGTAAAGTTCTGGAATGTAATCAGTCTCCTAGCATCGAAGCTATGCTCACCTTAACTCAGTTATATTGGTTGGGACATATGAGGGGAATGAAAGATGGCAGGATACCCAAACAACTGCCGGCTGGAGAGGTGAGATTGGAAAACCAAGAGCCAGGAGGGCAACGGAAACATTTTAAGGACAGAGTACAAACACGGCTCAGAAAATGCTGAAATCTGAGAGAAAACTACATGGTTGCCCTGCCATGGAGAAAGGAGGGGCTCCTTTGGAGGGAGAGTTTTGTAAGAAATGAGAGATTAAAAAAGAAAAATGGCATTTGTTAAGCGCTTACTATATGCCGAGCACTGTTCTAAGCTCTGGGGGGGGGGGGGGGGTACAAAGTAATCAGGTTGTCCCACATGGGGCTCACAGTCTTAATCCCCATTTTACAGATGAGGTAACTGAGGCAGAGAGAAGTAAAGTGACTTGCCCAAAGCCACACTGCTGACAAGTGGCGGAGTTGGGATTAGAACCCATGACCTCTGACTCCCAAACCCGTGCTCTTTCCTCTGAGCCACACTGCTTCCATAAGGAAATAGCAAAGACAGCATCAGGCACTACAAGCATCAAACTTTTGTAGGTTCTGTGCACACGGGATGTGGATCTCAAGTCGGTCTTCTCAGTCAGAAACACAGTACAGTACAAATAACATACACTGTAAGCTCCTTGTGGGTAGGGAACATGTCTAAGAACTCTTTTGGATCGTACTCTCCTGAGTGCTTAGTACTATGCCGTCAGTTCACAGTAGGCACTGAATGAATACCTTTGATTAATCGATGTCTTTGAATACCAAGGACAATTACATAGATAGATGAGTAGTGGGCCAGATCAATCAATCACTAGAATTATTGAGCCCTTACTGTGTGCAGAGCATGTACTAAACAGTGTGGCTTAGTAGAAAGAGCCCGGGGTTGGGAGTCTGAGGATGCGGGTTCTAATCCCGCCTCCGCCACTTGTCTGCTGTGGGATCTTGCGTAAACCACTTCACTTCTCTGTGCCTCAGTTACCTCATCTGTAAAATGGGGATTGAGACTGTGAGCTACACATGGGACAAGCTGATTACCTTGTATCTATGCCAGTGCTTAGAACAGTGCGTGGCACATAGTAAGCACTTAACAAATACCATCATCATCAAAAGTAAAATTAAGAAGTTTACAAATGAGAGGGGGAGATGCACCCTTCAATAAATTATGGGTAGGATCTGTAATCATCACTTCCAGACCTTTGGAATATATATTTGCAATTAAAGGAAAACCGTTGAAAGGTTACTGAAGTTATTGTGGTTGTTCTTTATGAAATTAATCAATCATCAGTGGTATTGATTGAGTGCTTACGGTGGTCAGGGTACACTATAATAATAATAATTATGCTATTTGTTAAGCGCTTTCTATGTGTCAAGCACTGCTGTAAACGCTGCGGTAGATACAAAGTCATCAGGTTGTCCCACATGGGACTCACAGTCTCAATCCTCAATTTTGAAGATGAGGTAACTGAGGCACAGAGCTTTAAGTGGCTTGCCCAAGTCACACAGCAGACAAGTGGTGGAGGCAGGATTAGAACCCACTTTCTCTGACTCCCAAGCCTGTGTTCTTTCCAATAAGCCATGCTGCTTCTCCTATATGACAATGTAACAGACATATTCCCTGCTCACAGTAAACTTACAGTATAAAGAACTGTAATCATCTGGTCTCTGTTTTTGGCTGCTCTTGTTTTTTTGTCCTGTGCATTTGCTAACACTGTTGAGTTGTGCCTCAGCTGGTATGAGGAAGACAGACAGGATTTCCCGCTTGAAATGAGCGACAGCCTTTGTTAGGACTGATTTACTAAGCTTTTGCAAACTGAGATGGGTTCACTAGTTTATAAAAACATAAAGATCTGGTCTGCTGAAGTTTGCAGACCAATTGAATCCAAAAAGGGTGAGAGTTTGGATGAGAAACATTTTTTTTTTTTTACCCTTCTGAGTTGCAAGTGGCGTCCCTAAAGTCAATAAACGTTGGCAGCGCGAGTCACCACATAAATTCAGGCTCATAACAGAAGCCAAATTACATCACATTGTGGTTGAAAAAGAAGATGTATTTCAGTTTTATGTTAACATTTAGATCAGTGAGATGACATTTACAGAGACAAAAATTATTTACCCAAATCTAGAACATTTCTAAATTCACAGACAGTACACATTTCAATTCTGCAGAAATTTCTCTGATCCAGCCAAGGCACTCCACAAAATTCCCAGGTGTTCATCTTTTAGCTTCCAGTCTAGGGGATTTTTTTTTTCCTGTCAATCCAGAGAATTGCTCACAACATAGGACTGCTACCATCCAATTGCTACCATCCCAAGTAAGATACGGGGGCAGAGGGGGGAGGGTTGAAGTGCCTGTGAGTCTATCATAGATAAGTAGCATTGCCTAGTGAATAGAGCACAGGCCTGGGAATCAGAATGACCTGGGTTCTAATCCCAGCTCTACCACTTGTCTGCTGTGTGACCTTGGGTAAGTCACTTAACTTCTCTGTGCCTCAGTTCCCTCATATGAAAATGAGGATTAAGACTGTGAGCCCCAGATGGGACAGGGACTGTGTCCCACCTGATTAGCTTGTATCTACCCCAGAGCTTAGAACAGTGCTTGATGCATAATAAGTTGAGCAAATCCCATTGTTATTATGATTATTATGAGTCCCCATATACCAATACTTTTACTCCATTTAGTTAAGGTCTAATACTGTTTGAAGGATGTTGCTAAACCCACCCAAATCCCCTTGCAGGTCAAAATTATGAATGTAATTTTTGGCAGTTGTCATAATGGTGGTTTGAAGAATGAGATGGTTTTATGATTTGTAGTATTAGGGGTTGGAAGTTGCAGTTCCCTCAGGTTGCCTTTAGGTTCCAAGCCTTCACAGTGACTACCCACACCACCCCCTCTGCTCTTTAAAGTATTGTTCTTCTCTCTTGATGTCTCCCAAAACCTCACTCTCAGCATCACACCTTTGTAGGTTTACTCCCATTCAACCTCCCTGGCAAAACTCCACACCATCTCTTCTCCAGCCCCCCATCCTTGACTCCATCAATGTGTGACCTATGGAATCCCCACTATATCATGGGCAAACTCCTTTTTCTAACCCAGAAGCTTCTCCTGCTTATCCTCACTGAGTCCTTGCTCTCTCCAGATGAGACCATCTCCCTGGCCACTCTCCAGCTAGTGGCTTCACCTTTCCCTCCTCTGCCCAACTCATGGAGAAGGGAGAAGGAGTTGGCCTTGCCCACCATTCCCAATTTTGCATCTTCCCAGTACCTCCACCTTCTGTTCCTCCGTAGCCTGCATCAACCACCTCTGCTACCCACTACGATTGCTAATTGCACCATCAATCGATTAGTCAATAGTATTCATTAGTATCATCATTAAGTGCTGTCAAGTCGTTTCTGATTCGTAGCTACTCCATGCATATACTCTCTCTAGAACATCCTGTCCTCTGCCATAATCCACAATCTTTCTAACGGTTCTTCTGTTATCATTGTTATAGTTGATCCATCTAGCTCCTTCTCTGCCTCTTCCACGTTTTCCCTGCACTTTTTCTAGCATTAGTGTCTTCTCTAGAGAATTAGTCCTCCTGATTATGTGTCCAAAATATAGTAATCTAGGTCAAGTCATTTAGCTTTCCAAAGGCCACTTTGGTTTAATTTGCTCCAAAATCCATTTGTTTGTTTTTTTGGCAGTCCATGGAATTTGCAAAAACCTTCTCCAACATCACATTTCAAAAGAATTGTTGTTCTTTCTATCCTGTTTTTTTCACTGCCCAGCTTTCAGATCCATGCATTGTCACTGGAAACACCATAGAGTTGACAATTTGTATTTTTGTGGCAATTGTTACATCAGCACATCTCATGACTTTTTCCAGGCCCTTCATAGTAAGTCTTTCTAACATTTACTGATCCCTTTTTCTGTGCAGAGCTCTGAACCAAGTACTATCCCAAGTAATACAATACCACAGCCTCTTAGCCTTCCTTCTTGCCCACATTCCCTCTCCCCACAAAACTACCCTTTTCCCCCGCAAAGATCTCTAATATTTAGATCCTCTGCCCAGTATCTTCTCTTGATGCACAAATACACACCCTTAATTTTGCTCTTTGCCAATCTCATCACCACCCCCATCCCTCCATTGATTTCAATCACCGAATGAAAGTAATCAAGTACACCTTGCCCCCTCCTACCTCACTTTATCTCTCTCATACTGCAACCCAGCCTGCACACTTTGGTCCTCTAATGCCAACCTACTCACTGTACTTCCATCTCATCAATCCCGCCACCGTCCCCTCGCCTTCATTGTGCCTCTGGCCTGGATCGCCCTCTCTCTTCATATCCGGCAGACGACCACTCTCCCCAACTTCAAAGCCTTAATGAAGGCACATCTCCTCTAAGATGCCTTCCCTGACTAATCCCTCATTTCCTCTTCTCCCACTCCCTTCTGCATCTCCCTTGTGCTTGAACTTGCTTCTTTTATTCACCCCCCCTCACTCCCTTATGAACGTATTCATAACTTGTATATTCATGTCTGTGTACCCCTCTAGACTGTAAGGTCATTGTGAGTATGCAATGTATCTGTTTTCTAACCAATTCTGTAATATTGTACTCTCCCAAGTGCTTAGTAGAGTGCTCTGCACAGAGTATTTGTTCAGTAATTATGATTGCTTGATGACTGATCTTGCATCGCTAATCCTCAGCCCAGTTTTGATTCCACAGAACCTGTAAAATGAGATTTCAAAACCTGTTCTCCCTCTACTTAGACTATGAACCCCTTGTGGGAGAGCAGCTGTGTCCAACCTGATAATCTTGCATCCACCCCAGTGGTTAGTACAGCGCTTTGTACATAGTAAGCACTTAACAAATACTACAATTATTATGAAGAGTTACGGATCCCCACTACCAGCATACCCAAGCTACTTGTCTTTGCAGTTAACAAATGTGGCATTTGTGAAGCACTCCCTATGTGCCAAGCACTATACTGAGTGCTAGGGTAGATACGGTATAATCAGGTCATTCCCAGGCCCTATCCCACAAAGACCTCCCAATCCTTGCAGTTAAATGCAGTTGGAGTAGAAATGGCTCCTTGAGGGAGGGATCTTGTTGACTCCTTCTAGTGTACTCTTCTGAGTGCTTAGTTCAGTGCTATGCACACAGGAGGAGCTCAATAAATATTAGCAATTGATTAAGGACTAGCAAAGTCCTGAAATTAAGGTATTATGCCTGGGGAAGGGCTTTCAGTTCAAGCATGTTACCTCATCCCTTCTAAGGCTCTTTCAATTTTATCTGTTAGCTCTTTGAGAGTTCAGTCTGTCCTACCCAGAAAATGATGCCAGAAGAACAAATATAATGCACAGTTTTTTCTTTGTACTCCAGTACATTGTCTCCTCAAACTACTTTAAACTATTCTGAAAGCCATATTCTGGTCATTTTCCAGAGTTTTAGTAGTTTAGAAAAAAGATTTGAATCTCCTTTTGTATCTTATAGCACACTTTCCACTCCCCTTCATACAGGGAATTTATCAGATTTAGAAGCCAATAAGAGCCCAAATTTTGTAATAATAACTTCAGTCTTCATGTATCCAGGGTCATCTGCTGAAGAATTATGAGATGATCAAGAGGGAATTATTGCTTTGCATTTAGAGCAAAGAATTGTAGTTACTCAACAGGACTAGGTCAACAATAGGGCCTCATTTTTCTGAACTCTAGTGGGTTTTTTTTTAACAAAGTGTCTTTGCTTTATTAACAATAAACACATTTCCTCTTGGGTGAAAAAAGGCAATCCTGTTTGATTTTGGAATCTTGTTTATACAAAAGAAATCACAAACCTTTGCCAAATTTGGTTTGCATGTGATCAATCACAAATATGACTATAAATCCACAACCTTCCCTCCAAGGGATCAATTGTAGATCACAACAGCAACAAAAAAGACTTTTTACATTTATATCCAGTTTTGTACTTTCTGGGAATCCTCGCTAGCTGAATCCTCAGAATGGTTTTAAACAGGAATAATTCTGTCCAAGTAGAAATATTTGTTGGTAGAAAGTGGGTGGAGTCGAAGCCTAAAAAATGAAGTAAGGTATCACATTAGACTTGGAAATTTTTGCTTCGAGCAATTGAGGTAGGGAGCTTTTTCACTATTGGCAGGGGAGGCAAACTGTTCCTAAAATGTCCCAAAGGTCTTTGGGAAGATGTAAGTGAATTAGCCCTCTCCTATTCTGGATTATGTACTTTTCATAAGAACAGTAATAATACTATCTGTAAAGCGTTTACTATATGCCAAGCACTGGGGTAGACCCAAGGTTTCACATAGTCCTTGTCCCACATAGCGCTCTCACAGTCTAAGTAGGAAGGAGAACAGGTATTGACTCCCTATTTTACAGATGAGAAAACTGAAGCACAGAAAAGTTAGGTGATTTGTCCAAGGTCATACAGCAGTCCAGTGGCAGAGCTGAAATTAGAACCCAGGTCTTCCAATTCCTAGCCCCGTGCTCTTTCCTGTAGGCCACACTGCTTCCACTTATTGCCCTTTTCTTAGCTGCATCTCCCTGGCCAGATTTTAGCCAGGTCTGTTTGAAAGATATTTTTATTGGCCAGGGCTTTTACTGTGATTAGGCCATGAATTAATAGATAATTAATTGTTACGCATACATAGTAGTAGTAGGTAGTAATAATAATAATAATGGCATTTATTAAGTACTTACTATGTGCAAAGCACTGTTCTAAGTGCTGGGGAGGTTACAAGGTGATCAGGTTGTCCCACAGGGGGCTCACAGTCTTAATCCCCATTTGACAGATGAGGTAACTGAGGCACAGAGAAGTTAAGTGACTTGCCCAAAGTCACACAGCTGACAATTGGTGGAGCTGGGATTTGAACCCATGACCTCTGACTCCAAAGCTCAGGCTCTTTCCAACTCAGGCTGCTTTGTAGTAATAGTAAAACTAGAGGTAGTAGTAGTAGACTGTAAGCTCACTGTGGGCAGGGAATGTGTCTGTTTATTGTTGTATTGTACTCTCCCAAGCACTTAGTATGGTGCTCTGCACATAGTACTCAATAAATATGATTGGCTGACTGACTGACTGACTGGTAGTAGTAGTAGTGATATCGCACTGTTAAGACACCGGGAAGTACAGAACAAGGAAATAACACATTCCCGATCCCCATGGAATTTATACTCTAATGGGGGAGATGAACATAAAAATATTTAAACCTAGACAATGTATCTTTTATTCCTTTCATTAAGCTACTTGTGGGCCGGAGTCATGACTACCCACTCTGTGGTACTGTACTCTCCTAAGTGCTTATTACAGTGCTCTGCACGTAGTAAGCGCTTAATGCTGTTGATTGATTGTTTTATAAATGCTATTGACAGTTCCTTTCCTTGATAAAATCTCTCTCTTGTTTGAAAAGCCAGCTCTTGAGGTGGGAATGCAGTTCATCACCAATATTATCATTGAACATTTTGGCATATTTGTTGCCAGTTACAGGTGGGGAGTGTCCACTTTTTGTAGGCGATCGCGTCACTCTCACAACTCTCATTTCAGTGCTTTGAGCATTTCCTCATTTCTTTTCCTCACTTGTCTTTCAAATTTTGAGGCCCTATTAATTGCAAAATAAATGGAATAGTTAAAATTTGCATTGAGTGTTTCAGAAATGGTATACACATTCATTTATCTTAGCTATATTTTTAGCACCCTTTACAGTTTGGAAAGAACAGGGTTAGCAATCTGACTTGAATCCCTAGAGACCATTCTGAAGATATGAAATTTCAAGTCTACATTATCTCTGGAATCAAACATTAAATTGACTTGCAGGATTTAGATTGGACTGAGTTTTTTCAGGGCTCCTTAATGTAAATGGATATATCCTCTTTTGCAGATGGATCAGCATAGTGTATGAATTTACATTTTGAAAATGTATTTCATAATCGATTGGGAATGGACCAAGGTAAATTTTAAAATATTGGGGAAAAAATGCTCTTAGTGATGGCCAAATCAAATCCAGTGGAGGCCCACTGTGGGTTTATTTCTCTTTCATATTCCAATACATTTTCCTCATTACTTATTAAGATGCTACAGAAGGACCATACTTTGTGACCCTTTAAGTGTGGTAGAATATCATCGTGAAAATGACTGGTCGTAAAGTAAATATCTATTTATATTATTAAAGGTCTGAGTGTGAAGGAGAAGCATGGCTCAGTGGATAGAGCATGGATCTGGGAGTCATAAGGACTTGGGTTCTAATTCTGATTCCGATTCTGGTCTGCTGTGTGACCCTGGACAAGTCACTTCACTTCTCTGGGCCTCAGTTCCCTCTTCTGTAAAATGGGGATTGAGACTGTGAATCCCCATGTGGGACAGGGACTGTGTCCAACCCGATTTGCTTGTATCCACTCCAGAGCTTAGTAAAGTGACTGGCACATAGTAAACACTTAGCAAATATCATCATTACTCTTAATATTTTCTCAATCCTTTGCCTTTTATGTATTGGACAATCTGTGTCTTCAATCAACAAATAGTAATTCAAGCAGTGGGACAGAACATTGTACTGAGAGTGTGGGCAAGTACAATACAATAGAGTTAAACATAATTCCTGACCACAAACTCCCTGTCTGCCCTTTTTACTATAACCTATAAACTCCTCAAGGGTAGGAATTATGCCTCTTATTTTATATGTTTTTTGAAGTGACCATACAGTGCTCTGCAAATGGTAGACTCTCTACAGATGCTATGGTATTTACTGAGTGCCTACAGTGTGCAGAACGTAATGCAAAGCACTTGGGAGTGTATAAGACAATAGTACAATACAAGACAATCTGTTTTGCAGGCTCCTCCTCTGCCTCCTACTTCCCAATTGTGGGAGTCCTTCAAGGCTTAGTTCTGGATCCCCTTCTATTCTCCATCTACACCCGATCATTTGGAGAACTAATTTGCTTCCATGCTCTATGCAGATGATTCCCAAATCTACACCTGCAGCCCTGATATTTTTCCTTCTCTGTTCTGTTGTATTTACTCCTGCCTTCAGGACATCTTTTATTGGATAGCCTACCAACACATCAATCTTAACACGTCCAAAACAGAATTCCTCATTTCCCCCTCCTCCCCCTCCCCATCCCCCCACCATACCTCCTTCCCCTCCCCACAGCACCTATATATATATGTATATATGTTTGTACATATTTATTACTTTATTTATTTATTTATTTTACTTGTACATATTTATTCTATTTATTTTATTTTGTTAATATGTTTTGTTTTGTTGTCTGGCTCCCCCTTCTAGACTGTGAACACGCTGTTGGTTAGGGACCATCTCTATATGTTCCCAACTTGTACTTCCCAAGCGCTTAGTACAGTGCTTTGCACACAGTAAGTGCTCAATAAATACAGTTGAATGAATGAATGAATACCCAAACCTTACCCTCCTCATGATTTTCCCATTCCTGTAATCGGCACCATCCTCCGCCCTGCCTCACAAGCTCTTAACTTTGGCATTATCCCTGACTTATCTCTCTCATTCAATGCACATATTCTATATATCACCAAATCCTGTCGGTTCAACCTTAACAACATCACTAAAATCTATCGTTTCATCTAGATCAAAACTACCACATAATCCAATCACTTATCCTATCCCACTTTGATTACTACATCAGCCTCCTTGCTGACCTCCCTGACGGCTGTCTTTCCCCACTCTAGTCCATTCCAGCCCATACTTCACTGTGCTGCCCAGATTCTTTTTTTTTATAAAAACCTTCAGGTCATGTTTCCCCACTCCTCAAGAACCTCAAGTGGTTGCCCATCCACCTCTGCATCAAACAGAAACTCCTTACCATCAACTTTATAACCCTCAATCACCTTGCTCCCTTCTACCTCACCTTTCTGTTTTTGTACTCCAACCCAGCCTGCACACTTCACTCCTCTAAAGCCAACCCATTCACTGTTCCTCGATCTTGTCTATCTCACCACCAGCTTCTCGCTCACCTCCTGCCTCTGGCCTGGAATTACCTCCCTCGTTATACCCAATACATTATCACTCCCCACCTTCAAAGCCTTACTGAAGGCACATGTCCCCCATGAGGCCTTCCCTGACTCAGCCCTTATTTCCTTTTCTCCACTCCCTTGCATTTGGATTTGCACCCTTTATTCAGCCCACCCTCACCCCCACAGCACTTATGTGTATATCTGTAATTTATTTACTTATATTAATGTCTGTCTGACCCTCCGTACTGTAAATTTCTTCTGGGTAAAGCAACTTGGTTATTTTGTACTTTCCCAAACACTCAGTAAAATGCTCAATAAATACACTTGGATTTATTTTATTTATTTTGCCTGATGGAATTGCATAGGTAGACACAAAAACTCCCTACAAGGAGCATACAATCTAGTGGGGGTTATAGAAATTAAAATAAATTCAGGATGGGGAAAGTGGAGAATATAAGGAGGTAGACATAAGTGCTTTTGGTTGGTGTGGGATGATGACGATGATGATGGATGATGCTTAAACGTTAGTTCAATTTTCATTTCTAGGTTCTAGAGTCTTCCCTCTTTTGCAGTTAGCTTATTTCTAATCTGCATCTGCATTATTTAATGCAAATTCTTTCATGGTTATCATAAGAATTAAAATGGAAATCAAGCTGGGGACAAAATCTGGGTTATAATCCCAATTCCACCCGATTCCACCATTTACCTGCTGTGTGACCTTGGGCCAGTCACTTAACTTCTCTGTGTTTCAGTTTCCTCAACTGTAAAATGGTGATACAATACCTATTTTTCCCTTCCCTTTAAACTGGGATCCCCATCTGGGACAGGGACTATGTCCTGCCTGGTTAACTTGTATCTACCTCAGTTCTTAGAAAAGTACTTGACACATAATAAGCACTTATCAAATACCATAAAAAGTCCCTCACATCACTTTTCTTCGGCAAGCATACTTGGTGTCTGTTGGGATCAGAAAATCAGTACAAACAGAGTTTCTGTTTGATGCAGCGGTGGATGGGCAATCAGTACAATCATTTCACACATACAAGGGAGCTTTAGAGTATGGGCAATTGTGGAAAGTCAGACAAATGTAAAGGCAAAAGGGAAAGAAGAGAACATTTAGTGCTGTTTCACAAAAGTTAAAAATGAAAAACAGAGCAGAGATTAGGGGTTGGATTTGGCATAGCTGGAGGCCAGAAGGAATTATTCTCTATTATATTAATTTCAGGGTTGGCCTATATCACTTTCTTTTCCAAGGTCCCTGTCAATTACAAACCTATCCAAACCAATCATTATTCACCAATGAATCAGTAACAGAGTCTTTTGGGGTTGATATGTAAAAACATATCTGATTCCATATTTAGAATGATCGGATCTTACTGTGGTTTATTTAAAAAACAAAACGAAACCCAGCTCCAACTCCTTACTCACCAAATTTATGTTCCATAACTTTTTACTTTAAAATAAGAGTCAAAAGCAAGGGCTCAACCCGAATACATTCCTTTTATAGAAACTCATGTACACAGACATAATTAAGCATTACACAGGGCAGCTTTAATGGGAATGGGAATCATCCTTCTCAGATATTTCTGTTCATTAATAGGCATTTTGCAAACCACTGATAAATTAATGTCTACAGGCAATGGAGCTAAAGTGTGAAATTTTAATGACTTGGGGTGTTTGCTGTTAGTCTGATTGTTAGTCTGATGTTCTAAATAGGGGTCCAGTGGTGGTGATAGGATATTAACAGCTCCAAGCATCAATGAGAAGCAGCATGGCTCAGTGGAAAGAGCCCGGGCTTTAGAGTCAGAGGTCATGGGTTCAAATCCTTGCTCCACCAATTGTCAGCTGTGTGACTTTGGACAAGTCACTTAACTTCTCTGGGCCTCAGTTTCCTCATCTGTAAAATGGGGATGAAGACTATGAGCCCCCCGTGGGACAACCTGATCACCTTGTAACCTCTCCAGTGCTTAGAACAGTGCTTTGCACATAGTAAGCGCTGAATAAATGCCATCACCATTATTATTATTATTAATGACTGAAAGCAGAGTCTTCTTAGATCTGCAGACCTGCCTGGTAGAATGATTATTTTCCAGGACTTTGTTATTAAGCTTTCTCAATGGTTTCACTGAAAAGTGGCACTGAACCCATAATAATATGATGATGCTATTTGTTAAGTGCTTACTAAGTGCCCTGCACTGTTCTAAACATTGGGGTAGATACAAGCTAATCAGTTTGGACACAGAACACGTCCCACAGAGAGCTCACGATCTGAATCTCGTTTTACAGATGAGGTAACTGAAGCCCAGAGAACTGAAGTGACTTGCCCAAAGTAATGCACCAGACAAATGGCTGGGCTGGGATTAGAATTTAGGTCCTTCTGACTCCCGGGCCTGTGCTCTATCCACTGGGCCATGCTGCTTCCTGAGTATGGAGTTTGAACTCAAGGTCATTCTGGCACTTACTGTTACTACTACAACTATTCTTCACTGAGCATGATGAGTTTTCTAACCCCAATGACTTTTTCCCTGATTTAAGCATCACTCTCCATCCACGCACTGAAGTATCCCACAGAGCCCAGCTAGCCAGACTTTTGATTTAATGACCCTATCCAAATGTCATTACTATTTGCCATTGTTGGATCATTTGCCTAATGATAAACACTTAGCGGGAGGTGGGGCGTCACCACCATTCAGTCACTCATGCTGCTATTTAGACTGTAAGCTTGTTGTGGGCAGGGAATGTGCCTGTTTATGGCTGTATTGTACTCTCCCCAGCACTGCATGTAGTAAGCGCTCAATAAATCCGATTGAAAGAATGAATATTTATATTGTGGAGGCAGCTGATTTAGGACTGTCCATTTCCAAATCCTTCTCTGAAGAGCAGGGGAGGGTGACTCTCAAGAAGATGGGGCACACAGCAGCAGATCTTCATCAGATTCCCTGATTTCACTATTAGTATATTATTAATATAATAGAGAAGCGGCATGGCGTAGTAGATAGAACACAGGCCAGGGAATCTGAAGGTCGTGGGTTCTAATCCCAGCTCTGCCACATGTCTGCTGTGGGACCTCAGGCAAATCATTTCACTTCTCTGTGAATAAATACTATTCTATTTATTTTGTTAATGAAGCGTATCTAGCTTTATTTTTATTTATTCTAGTGACAACATCTGTCCACATGTTTTGTTTTGTTGTCTGTCTCCCCCTTCTAGACTGTAAGCTCGTTATTGGGTAGGGACCATCTTTATATGTTGCCAACTTGTACTTCCCAAGCGCTTAGTACAGTGCTCTGCACACAGTAAGCGCTCAATAAATATGATTGAATGAATGAATGTGCCACAGTTACCTCATCTGTAAAATGGGGATCGAGACTGTGTCCAAACCGATTTGCTTGTATCCACTCCAGCCCTTAGTACAGTGCTTGGCACATAGTAAGTGCTTAACAAATACCACAATTATTATTAATTATTATTATTATTATTACTATTATTATTATTATTATTATTACTGTGCACTCAGTGCCCCTATGTTAACTCCATATCTGGCCAGGTCAGGAGCAGCAGGTGCTCTTCTCTTTTGGTTATGATTCTTAATACCAATGATGGTACTAAATACTTTGTATATGCTTAGTATGTCCCGAAAACTCTCTAAACTTTAAGCTCATTTTGGGCAAGGGGATGGGTCTGTTTATTGTTCTGTTGTACTCTCCCAAGCACTTAGTACAGTGCTCTGCACACAGTAAGCACTCAGTAAATATGATTGAACGAGTGGAATGAATACTAAGTGCTGGAGTAGATAAAATACAATCGGGTTGGAAATGGTATCTGCCCCACATGGGGAAACCACAGTCTGAGGTGTGAAAACAAAAAGTGTGCCGCAAATGGTTATCTTGTATCTATCCAAATCTTAGTACAGTAATTGGCACTTAGTAAGCACTTAACAAATAGTATTATTATTATTATTGTTCTCATCATCATCATCAGAAGGCATTCTGGTGTTCTACTCTCTGTTGGTGGCTTTTTCTATTTGTTATTGGCCCTCACAATTGAAGTTCCCTAGGCAGCATCCTCCGATGAATTGGTTTTGTATTCGGTGAGGCAGATACAATTTAAGGCCTATTTTCTATTTCCTTTTGCTCTCAGAGCAATAGGCTGCTCAAAAACCCAGGATTTACCTCATATCACTGTTCTTCATCAGTGACTGACATGGTGTGGTGGATAGAGACCAGGCTTGGAACTCAGAAGGGCCTGGGTTCTAGTCTTGGATCTGCCATTTGTCCTCTGTGTGACCTTGGGCAAGTCACTTAACTTCTCTGTGCCTCAGTTACTTCATCTGGAAAATGGGGATTAAGCTTGTGAGCCCCAAGATTGTGTCTGACCTGATTACCTTGTATCTACCCCAGTGCTTAGTATAATGCCTGGCACATAGTAAGTGCTTAACAAATACCATTAAAAAACAACCCCCCCCCCCCCCAAAGAAAACCCCACAATAGAAATGGGTTTTGCAGGGTGCTAAATAGTCCCAAAGTGGCTTGAAAGAGTTAATGCACTTCCCTAAATGCTGGGACACTCTAGACAACCTAGCTCTATTTGAGATAATATCATTCAGCATTTTTCCTAAATAATTTTGGTGCCAATTTGAAATGTCAACTCTATAAACCCTCCTTTCACTGACTTTGCTATTGAATAAAGCTTCCTTCAACCACAGACTAAATCTGCTGGAAACAGTCCTTGGTTTAATCTGGAGAGATACTGCCACTCTTAAATCCCTTTCAATCTCAACTTTACTGTCCAGAGTCGAGATACGGTTTTAATGAAATCATAGGAAGTTTATAGTTTCTTCATTTCAGATTTAATAGATAAAACAGTGGTTTAACTCCTGACTAGAGTGAAATATTTTTATTTTAGCCTTATTGGCTGCTATTGATTTATCACACCTGCATTACTAAATTGTACCTCACAGTAAAATGCTGCTTGCAAAATTAACAAGTTGTACATTCATCACCTGAATGAACTTTGCATGTTTGAAATACTGGTGAAGAGAATAATAATAATGGTATTTGTTAAGTCCTTACTATGATCCAGGCACTGTACTAAGCACTGGGGTGGATACAAGCAAATCGAGTGGGACACAGTCCCTTGTCCCACATGGGCTCACAGTCTCAATCTCCATTTTTGAGGTAACTGAGGCACATAGAAGTTAAGTAACTTGCACAAGGTCACACAGCAGACAAGTCATGGAGTTGGAATTAGAACCCATGACCTTCTGACTCCTAGGCCTGCCCGTGCTCTATCCACTATACCATGATACATTTTCAGTTATATAAAGACTGAGCAACCTCCCCAGGACAGTCCTGGATTTTGTACGCTGTTCTGGTCAATTCATAAAAAATATTAAAATGTCTTGAGATTAGGATATCTTAGCTCAACCAGTCCACTTACAATGCACTCACCCACAGCTTTTCTTATACAAAATGTTTCGATTTTTACATTACGGTCATCTGCCCACTACCATTCCATGTTAAATCCCACAACATGCATTCATTCATTCATTCAATCATATTCATTGATCACTTACTATGTGCAAAGCACTGTAGTAAGTGCTTGGGAGAGAACAATATAACAATAAACAGGCACATTCCCTGTCCACAATGAGCTTGCAGTCTAGAGGACATTCAGAGATCGGAAGTGTAAATTTCCAAAATCTGGGCCTTTTAACTCCACTCTTCGCCTCTGTTCTCCTACTCTGACAATTATTAAGGGGGAAGGGAAAGCACATGAATTTGGGATTGTGCTTCAGTGTTCCAATTTTCAATAAAACAATATAGTTCTTATGTTCCTATGTTTAGCCTACTCATAAATGATTGTGCCAAATATTTCTCTGTAGGTCATCCCAACTGATGGGAAATAATTCTGGATGACCTTATATAATTTTCAGAGGGTCATCTGATCCTATTAATTGAAAATATTGCTCATGTCAGATGTCCACTATCAAGAATCTAAGTTAAACAGCTTATTTGATCTAAATCCAATGAATTTGGCTGATTTTTTTAAATTGGGAAGCAAGAAGACACAAATATTGCTGCTCTGGTATAAGCTGTTTCCAATCTTATCTTTATCCACCAAACATTACCCCAAACATATTCCTCATATGCCTCAATCCTCCTCACAAAATTAATATGCTTGTTCCCTCATGAAAACTTTAAAAAATAATAATGGTATTTTTTAGACGTTTACTACGTGCCAAGTGCTAGTAACTTGTACTAAGTGCTGAGGTAGATACAAGATAATCAGGTCAGATTCAGTCCCTGCCCGACACGGGGCTCACAATCTAAGGGGGAGGGAGAACAGAAATTTCAGGAGGGAGAACAGGAACGATACCTTATCTTCACCAAATCTAACAAACTGTATTCTATGCTCATCCTCCTTGACTTACTGTCTGTGTTCTATCTAGGACATATTACTCCCCTCCTCAAAAACCTCCAACGGCTACCGATCAATCTGTGCATCAGGCAGAAACTCCTCACCCTGGGCTTCAAGGCTCTCCATCACCTCGCCCCCTCCTACCTCACCTCCCTTCTCTCCTTCTACTGCCCAGCCCGCACCCTCCGCTCCTCCACCACTAATCTCCTCACTGTACCTCGCTCTCGCCTGTCCCGCCATCAACCCCCGGCCCACGTCATCCCCCGGGCCTGGAATGCCCTCCCTCTGCCCATCCGCCAAGCTAGCTCTCTTCCTCCTTTCAAGGCCCTGCTGAGAGCTCACCTCCTCCAGGAGGCCTTCCCAGACTGAGCCCCTTCTTTCCTCTCCCCCTCGTCCCCCTCTCCATCCCCCCGTCTTACCTCCTTCCCTTCCCCACAGCACCTGTATATATGTATATATGGTTGTACATATTTATTACTCTATTTATTTATTTATTTATTTATTTTACTTGTACATTTCTATCCTACTTATTTTATTTTGTTGGTATGTTTGGTTCTGTTCTCTGTCTCCCCCTTTTAGACTGTGAGCCCACTGTTGGGTAGGGACTGTCTCTATGTGATGCCAATTTGTACTTCCCAAGCGCTTAGTACAGTGCTCTGCACATAGTAAGCGCTCAATAAATACGATTGATTGATTGATTGATTATCCTGTGGGCCACTACTGTCTCCTGCAAACACTATCCATCCCTTAGTTTTTTGATACAGTTCTCTCCCTGTAGACTGTAAGATTGTCATGGGCAGAGAATGTGCCTGCTTATTGTTGTATTGTACTCTCCCAAGCTCTTAGTACAGTCCTCTGCACAAAGAAAGTACTCAATAAATATGATTGAAGGAATCTTGTTTCTCCTCCTGGGCTTCTTTCATCAGCTCCTCCTCTTCCTCAAACTCCCTAATGAAGGATGTTGCTTAAAGCTCATTTGTGGGTACCCTTCTCAGTTCCTATTTACTCCCTTAGCAAATGCACT
The DNA here is from genome assembly GCF_015852505.1 of Tachyglossus aculeatus. Taxonomy (NCBI): domain Eukaryota; kingdom Metazoa; phylum Chordata; class Mammalia; order Monotremata; family Tachyglossidae; genus Tachyglossus; species Tachyglossus aculeatus. Next base: position 45,126,353 of record NC_052067.1, on the reverse strand, counting down.
CACTTCTACATCTTCAACTGCTACCTCAATGAGGATGTCTTCCAAATCTACCTCGCTGGCCCTAATCATTCCCCTTTTCTGCAATTTGGCTTTTCTTCCTGCCTTTGGGTCACCTCCACAAGGAAATCCCACTGGCTTCTCAAGCCTCACATATTCAAAACTAAACACTCCTCTCCTCCATCGAATTTTACCATCACAGTCTACCACACCATTACTCTCTCTGTCTCAGAAGCCCCCAAACTCAGCATTAGTCTTGACTCCCCTCTCTCTTTTCAACCCACCTAACCTTGTTGCCAAGCAACATGGGAAGCAGCTCAGCCTAGTTTATTGAGCACAAGCCTGGGAGTCAGAGGTCCTGGGTTCTAATCTCAGCTCTACCACTTGTCTGCTGCATGACCTTGGGCAAGTCACTTCAGTTTTCTGTGCCTCAGTTTCTACGTGGGGATTAAGACAGCGAGACCCTGTGGGACATGGACTATGTCCAACCTGATTAGCTTCTATCTATCCCAGTGCCTCATACATGATAAGCACCACACACATATCATTAAAAAGAATCCTTCCTATCCATTTTCCTCCACAAAATTTTCAGGACCTTATCCTTTCTTTCTATCTCAATAGCCACCTTGTTAATCCAGACACTTGTCACAACCCACCTTGATCATTGCATCAGTTTCCTCATTGGCATCTCTCTACCCCTAGCCTCTCCTTTCTTTAAACTTTACTTATTTCACTCTGATGCCTGAATCATTTTTCTAGCGTACATTCCACACACATCTCCCCTCTTCAAAAACCTCCAATGGTTACCCATTCTCTTCCCCAAGCACTTAGTACAGTACTTGGCACACAGTAAGCGCTCAATTAATATGACTGATGGAATGATTAAAAGAATGAATGAATTCCTCTCAGCATCAAGTATAAAACTCTTAACCACTACTTTAGGTACTCCTTCCTACTTGATGTTGATGGAGTTCCATGATGGTTTGGCATATTTTTTGGAAAAGCAGCATGGTGTAGTGGATAGAGCACAGGAGTGAGAGTCAGAAGGTCATGTGTTCTAAGTCTGGCTCTGCCACTTGTCTGCTATGTGACCTTAGACAAGTCACTTAATAATAATATTAATGGTATTTGGTAAGTGCTTACTATGTGCCTAGCATTGTTCTAAGTGCTGGGGCAGATACAAGGTAATCAGGTTGTTCCACGTAGGGCTCATAGTCTTAATACCCATTTTACAGATTATGTAGCTGAGGCACAGAGAAATTAAGTGACTTGCCCCAAATCACACAGCTGATAAGTGGTGGAGTCAGGATTAGAAGGCATGACCTCTGACTCCCAAGCCAATGTTCTTGCCACTAAGCCACACTGCTTCTCTCTGTGCCTCAGTTCCCCCATCTGTAAAATGGGGATTAAGACTGTGAACCCTATGTGGGTCAGGGACTGTGTCCAACCCAATTACTTTTCTCTACCCCAGCACTTAAAACAGTGCCTGACACATAATAAGCATTTAACAAATAACATAATTATTATTTATGAAATGCTAATTAGGTGAAATCTTTTAAGATGATACCATAAAGCAGGACTTTATAAATTCCCTTGGCCAGCTCTGTACAAAGCTGAAATTACAAAGTTGTGGGACCTTCTGAACAGGGGCTGGTGCCAGGGAAGACGGAGGTGGGACTTTTCTTGAGGCCTGGGAGGAAGGAATCCAGGCTGACCATGGGAGCCCGCACATTTCCCTCCCCTATTCTGGTTCATCTTCCCAGGCTTTGGAGTGGCGGCTGCAGTGGGGGAAGTAACAAAATGTGTCTCCCCACTCTGCCCCATCCCATTTTCCCAGGTGCCAGAGTGGGGAGGAAAAAACATTTCTTTCCACTGTATTCCCCCTCATCTTCCCAGGCTGATCCCCACTGCAGGGTGGGAGAGCTGCCATTGTGCTGTTGCCACCATGCTTAGGATTGCGGGAGGGGAAGGAGCCAGCCCAGGCTTTCCCAGCTGGGCACAGAGACCACAGGAAGATTTGTGCTGCTAAGAGTCTGTCTCTTCTGAGGGCAGAGGAGATGAGACAAGAGCCTTATGTTTGTTTTCTTTTTGTTTAAACAAATGACCAAAAATGGATCCCTGGAGTCAGCAGTGGTCTGAGGCAGGGGTGATCCCAGATTGCGGAGTGCTGTGGTCTTTGCCCAGTGGGACCTTACCCCGGGTTGAGGTAACAGACCAAAGTCAGTATATTAATGTCTGTTCCCCAATTTAGACTGTAAACTTGTAGTGGGCAGGGAACATACCTACCAACACTGTTATATTGTACTTTCCTAAGCGCTTAGTACAGGGCTCTGCACACAGTAAGCACTTAATAAATACCATTGATTGACTGACTGTCATATTGCATTATATACCTGGAGGGAGAGGAAGGTAAGCCATGTTGCATCTTAGTTCAACCCCTTTGCCTCAGGATTGATAGAATTGATAGAATTACAGACAAATCTGTAAGCCGACTACATTTTTATTTAAATTGCACCACATCACGGCCTCAATGATGGTATTTGTTAAGCACTTACTATGCACCAAGCATTGTACTAAGTGCTGTGGTAGATACGGGATAATCAGGTTGGACACAGTATTTGATTCATTCACCCATTCAATCATATTTGAGAGCTTACTATGTGCAGAGCACTGTACTAAGCACTTGGAAAGGACAATATAGCAATAAAGAGAAACAGTCCCTGTCCACAACGGACTTACAGTGTGGGGGTTGGGGGTGATAGACATCAAAACAAGTAAACAGGCATCAATGTAAATAAATGGAATTACAGATCTGTACATATATACATAAGTACTGTGGGGCAGGGATGGGGGGAAGAGCAAAGGGAGAGAGTCAAGGTGAAGCGGAAGAGAGGGAGAGCTGAGGAAAAGGGGGCATAGTCTGGGAAGACCTCTTGGAGGAGGTACACCTATTGGAGGGCTTTGAAGTGGGGAAGGATGATTGTTTGGTGGAAATGAGGAGAGAGGGCATTCCAGGCCAGAGGTCAGGCGAAAACGAGGCACACTGAGATGGTTAGCACCAGAGGAGCAGTGTGTGTGGGCTGGGATTTCAGCAGAGAGAAGGGAGGTGAGGTAAGAAGGGGCAAGGTGATGGGGAGCTTTGAAGCCAATAGTGAGGAGTTTTCATTTGATATGGAGGTGGATAGGCAACCACTGGAGATTTTTGAGGGTGGGCAGTGACATGCCTTGAACGCTTCTGTAGAAAGATAATCCGGGTAGCAGAGTGAAGTAAGGACTCACTAAGGACTCTCAGTGGGGAGAGGCAGGAGGTTGGGAGGTCAGAAAGGAGGCTGATGCAGCAGTAATCCAGTAGGGGTAGAATACGGGAATATACTAACATGGTAGCGCTTTAGATGGAGAGGAAAGGGTGGGATCTTGAAGATGTTGTGAAGGTAAGACTGGCCCAATTGAGGGCTCACAGAGGACAGAGAAAAGTCCAAGGGCATAAGTCTCACTTTGGTTGCAAGAGGTCCTGGTTTCATAATAATAATAATAATAATGGTATTTGTTAAGCGCTTACCATGTGCCAGGCACTATTCTAAGTGCTGGGGTAGATACAAGGTAATCAAGTTGTTCCATGCAGGGCTCACAGTCTTAAGCCCCATTTTACAGATGAGGTAACTGAGGTACAGAGAAGTTAATTGACTCACACATAGTCACACTGCTGTTAAGTGGCAGAGCCAGGATTGGAACCCATGACCTCTGACTCCCAAGCCCGTGCTCTTTCCACTAAGCCATGCTGCTTCTCTGTTTGATAGGATTGGTAATGTGGATATCTATCCACTAGTGTTTTATTCCCTTATTTAAACTCTATCTCCTTCAGGCCTTTCCAAATTCAATTTTCATTTACATTAAATCCCTGTGTTCTTCTTCTTATTGTGCAACAAAAGTTTGTTTCAATCTTCTAACCCAAGTAGCAGCTTGACCCAGTAGAAAGTGCTCAGGTCTGGGGAGTCCTGGGTTGTAATCACAGATGTGCCACTTTTTCTGCTGTGAAACTTTGGATAAATCATTTAATATCTCCTTACCTCAATTACCTCATCTATAAAATGGGGACCTTTTCTCCCTTCCCATCAGACTGTGAGCCCCATGTTGGACTGGATCAGACTGTGTCTGATCTGCTTATATTATAGCAACCCTGGTGCTGGGCATTTAGTAACCACTTGAAAGATATTCCAGTTATTACCGTTATGATTTCCCTTTCCCCTTCATATGCCAAGGCTGGGCAAGAGTTGCTGCACAGAAACAGCAGTCAATTATGAATGAAGGGTCTCTGAAGAGAGAAGAAAATGTTTATCTCTATTCTGACTTTTATGGCGTAGGCCTACGTGAGGACCGAAATCCCAACAAGCCTGAAATATAAGTACCCTCCCTCCCCCTTGACAGCCAGTGACACATTTATTGCGGTATTTTAAGTTCACATGAAGTTCAGTTATTCTTGCTATAAGTGTTTTCATCAAGCAAATTGGATTAGAGGAGGGGAACATAATCACCAAAGTGGGTGAATTGTTTGTGAATTGGCTGTTAACTGATGATGGGGTTTTCAAGTTTGGAAAGCCCTGGACTTGTCCTTCATTACCATTACATAGGGGAGTACACTGCTTTTACTTTTTAACAAGAAACTGATTTTAGGCCACGTAAATTCATTCCCAGTGAAGTGATAATGACATTTGATAATAATAATGACAGTATTTGTTAAGCACTTACTATATGCCAAGCACTGTTCTAAATGCAGCAGGGTGGGGGAATACAAGGTAATCAGGTTGTCCCACGTGGGGCTCACAGTCTTCATCCCCATTTAACAGATGAGGGAACTGAGACACTGACAGGTTAACTGACTTGCCCAAAGTCACACAGCAGACAAGTGGCAGAGTCAGGATTAGAAGCCATGATCTCTGACTCCCAAGACTGGGCTCTTTCCACTGAGCCATGCTGCTTCGCTATGTCAGGTGTCAGAGAAATGCCAGCTAATCCATCAGTTAAATGATAGTATTCCTTGAACTTTTATTCTGTGCAGGGCACTGTACAAAGTGCTTGGGAGAGAACAACAGAGTAAATAGACATAATCCCTGCTCTCATGGAGTTTACAATTGAGAAGGGAAGACAGGCGCTAAATAAAGCACAGGTAGGAGGAAACAGAGTATGAACAGTGTAAGGATATGTATGTAAGTGTCACAGGGGAAGGTGGGGAGAGGTAAAGTGGGGAAGATGAGTTCCCATCATCATCATCATCATTATCAGTATTTATTGAATGCTTACCATGCGCAGAACACTGTACTAACCACTTAATCTGTGGTTTAAAAATATTTTACATGAAAAAGGTCCTCAAACTGTCAACTTTTAAGGTTTATAGCTAGGAAAGAGGGACATGTTTATTCAACAATGTGGGTGGTGTACTAATCAATAAATCAAAAGTATTTATTGAGAACTGACTGTAGAGCTAATACTGTTTCTAAGTTGAGTAATAGAGGCAAGACACATGATACCTGCCTTAAAGGAATTAATAATAGCAATGACTGTAGCATTTTTTAAGTCCTTTCCGTGTGCCAGGCACTGAACTAAGCACTGTGGGCTTGTGACACAGGGAAGATTGTGCTGTTGTCAACAGTGATGGGAAAGTCATTGGGAATAGAGGGTTTGGTAGGGATGATGAGGAGTCCCATCTTGGCTATACTGAGTTTGAGATAATGGCAGGACATCCAGGATGTCCTGAAGGCAGAAGGAAAGGTGAGATTACAGAGAAGAGGAAAGGGAGATTTGGGCTATAGAGATTTGGGAATCTTCTGCTTAGAAATGGTAGTTGAAACTGTGTGAGTGGATGAGCTCCCCAAGGGAGTGGGTTTAAATGGAGAATAGAAGGGGGCTCGGAATCGAGCCCTGAGGGTCTCCTGTAGTTAGCAGGAGAAAGGTTGGAGGAGAACCGGGAGAGGGCAATGTTAGAAACTCTAAGCTTTGGTAGTATTTCTAGGAGAAAGGGGTGTTTCTCAGTACCTAAGATTGCTGAGCTGTCAAGGAGAAATAGGATAGAATACTGATAAAAAGGAGTCATTAATGAATTTAGTCACTTAACTTCTCTGGCCCTCAGTTCCCTCATCTGTAAAATGGGTATTAATACTGTGAGCCCTATATGGGACGGGACTTTGCCCAAACCAACTATCTTGTAGCTACCCCCAGCACTTTGAACAGTGCCTGGCATATAGTAAGTGCTTAACAAATACCATTATTATTATTATTATTATTATTATTAAGCCCTTAATTCCCTGTCTAAGCCCTCCATTTTGAGTCTCCTATACAGTGGGTGTTGTTACCCTTAAGCAGATTGTAAACTCGTTATAGGTAGGGAATGCGTCTGCTAATGTTTTTGCATTTTGCTCTTCCAAGTGCTTAGTACAGTGCTCTGCACATAGTAAGTGCTCAATAGATACCATCGATTGATTGCATGGCTTAATGGAAAGAGCACAGCCTTGGGAGTCTGAGGTCATGGATTCTAATCCCGGCTCTGCCACTTGTCAGCTCTATGACTGGCTAAGTCACTTAACTTCCCTGGGACTCAGTTACCTCATCTGTAAAATGGGGATTAAGACTGTGAGCCCCACATAGGACAACCCAATAATCTTGCATCTATCCCAGTGCTTAGAACAGTGCTTAGCACAGAGTAAGCACCTAACAAATACCATCATTACTATGAAGCAGCCTGGCTCCATGGAAAGAACACAGGCTTGGCAGTCAGAGGTCATGGATTCTAATCCTAGCTCCACCACTTGTCAGCTGTGTGACTTTGGGCAAGTCATTTAACTTCTCTGTGCCTCAGTTACCTCATCTGGAAAATGGGGATTAAGACTGTGAGCCCCTTGTGGGACAAACTGAATACACTGTATCCCCCCCCCCCCCAATGCTTAGAACAGTGCTTGACACATAGTAATTGCTTAACGAAGGCTATCATTCTTCTTCTTCTTCTTATTGATTGAATTGATATTCACCCCTTCCTCAACTCCACGGCACTTATATATCCATATGTCATTCATTTTAACACCTGTCTCCCTCTCTAATCTGTAAATTCCTCGAAGGCAGGGATCATCTTTACCTTCTTTTTGTATTATGCTCTCTGAAATGCTTAGTACAATGTTCTATACATAGTTAGTACTCAATAAACACCACTGATTGATGGAGTATAACATTAGGTGGTGAGTCATCTTGGGAGGGGAGATGAGGATTTCAGTTTTAGACATTTTCTGTTTGAGGAGCTGGTTGGACAAACAGGTGGAGATTACCGGAGTCAAGAGGAAATACAAAATTGGAAAGCAGATAAGAGTTTAGGGTCAGTAAGGTAGTTTTGGAAATGATTCACACAGAGTTTGTAGCTGAAGCTGTGGAAGCAGTTGAGCTATCCTAGTTAGTGAGTGTAAAGTGAGAAGGAAAAGGGATCCAGAGTGAGGGCCTTGAGGAACAACCAGAGTTTGGGGGTGAAAGATGAAAAGTCAGTGAAAAGGAACTGAGAAAGAATAAGTGGCCAGAGAGGTAAGAGGAGAACCAAGAGAGAATTCTCAGTCAGACCAAGCTGGCTTACTATTTCTGGGAAGTAGCCCTGAGTGTTCAAAGGGGTGCTTGCCAAAATAACCCATCACCTACTTGGAAGACAATACTAAGCCAATCCTGCTTTATTTTCTCCATGTGAAACACTGCCAGTTTATTTTTTACCTTTCCACACTTCCCTCCCTTAAATCATGCTTTTCTCTCCACTGAACCCTTCCCTAGTTTCTCCTTATCTTTTTTCCATGTGGTTACCAAAAACTGGGTACTGTGGCTCTAGAAAGTCTAACTAGTTCATAGCATAATGGAAGAATCGCATTCCTGCCCTGGCACAGCATCAGATTCATACAGCTCAGTAATACGTTGGATCAGCACTTAGAACAGTGCTTGGCACATAGTAAGTGCTTAATAAATGCCATCATCATTATTATTATTTTTAGGAGTTCAATATTAAATGGGGTAATAACAGCGCTACATATCTAACTCATTTTTAGCTTGTGGTCATTTGTGAATTTTTTCTTCTATTCCTATCAGCTTACCCACCTTCTCCAAGTGGCATTTGTGTATTAGTTTTTCCACTAGACTGTAAACCCCTTGTGGGTAGGGAAAAAGGCTACTGACTCTATTGTACTGTACTCTTCCAAGTGCTTAGTACAGTTCTCTGCATGCAGTGAAGCACTGCTTCGCTGGAGAAATGAATAAAGATGAAGTAACAGTGTAGAAGATATTACTTTTATCAAGGGATTCTGTCACCAACTGAGGAAAGTCAAGCAAGAGGCAATAAAGAATGGTCTGAAAGCCCCCAAATTAGACATTTCCCCCTAAGTCCAATGAATTTTAAGTGATTCAAGCAATTTTACCTAATAAACTACCACCGGAACAAGATTACCCTCTCAGGATAGCACCTGAAGAGTTTCCAGTACTCTACCAGTCTCAGTTATGGGAGGGAGAGTCAAGCAGAGGTCTACCCATTCCATTCCTAGCTTGGGCAGTGACTAGTGAGTGGAAGGCAATCTGCAACAAATCAAAACTCCCCTGGGCTAGGCAGCAGCAGAAAGAGAGAGGTTTGAGGGCGGAGACTCAAGTTGACTATGTGGAAGAAGGTGATGGTAAATCACTTTTGTATTTTGACCAAGAAAATTCTATGGATCCACTACAAGAATGATTACAGATGGAGGTGGGGCATGCTGGGAGAGATGTGTCCATGGAGTCACAATGGCTCAGAAACAAGTCGACAACATAAGAGAGGAACTCCATTGGTGGGAGAGCACACTAAATGGATAGCAGAAGTTAACAATGTTACAATGTACCTTTTCTTTGAAAATGCCCAATTGGTAAGCAAGACAACAATTGACCTATACATGAATAATAAAGTATCAGGTTTTATAGCTAAAGATACTGAATTAACAGGAAAAATAACTGAAGAAAATACAGCCAATTAGAAACAGGCCATCATGAGAAAAGAAAAGAGTTTTTGGAAAAATGAATTTATATCAAAAGGCATGAAATCTCGGATGCTAGGAATTTTGAAAAAGCCAATAGAGGTCTTTATAGATGACTAAATCAGAAGCTTGCAATAATGAAGGACAATCCAGTAGTTCTTGTATGGATTAACCAACGTTATTGGTTGTGGATAATCATAATGGTCCCATAAAAAGCATTTGAATATAACAACCTAAAGCTAGTCTAAGGTGGCCTAACTTTAAAACAACTAAAAAACTTGACTAGCATAATGATCTATTTGAGTAATTGGCTTAACCTCAATATTTTAATGAAACATAGGCCTTGAAATATATTCCCCTTTGCACAGAGGCACAATTCTGTGTTGTTTTTTTGAACAAAGAAAAATCAGTAAGTTCAACAAATAACTTGGAATACCATCCCAATTAAAAACCAGCAACCAATTGAGAACATTATGAAATTACTCAAAGCATATTGTGCAAAGGTATTCCCTATTGCCAAGTAAAAATAAACTGATATAAAATGCAGGTATGCACTTAAAAGAAATCGGCTACTTATTCAAAAAGTATACAGCTACAAAAAGAAAGCCAAAAGAGAAAAAAATACAAGTAAAATGTATTTTTTTTATTTCTCTGCATGCCTGATCAGGATTTGTAATAGGAAAAATATTTATCAGAGGATTTGGCTAATTGAAAATATGCAGAATTCTAGTCAAATATTTGTGAGATCATTAAAGTCCATAATGGTAAAACAGCATGGTTGCGAGAGAGGAAGAAAAAAAAAACACAGACAGAAGGAATCATGGAATATATAGCTAGTAGTTTACTGAAGGAAAGTGGCTAATAATTGAAAAGCATGAAATTCCAATTTGCTACAGTACTCTGAAGAAGCTCATAGCAGTAGCAGAAACATCTACAAAATTTAAAATGAAAATTTGAAGAAGTTTGTCTTGTCTATGCTGTTGAGTCATCTCCGACCCATAGCGACGCCATGGCCACATCTCTCCCAGAACGCCCCACCTCCATCTGCAATAGTTCTGGTAGTGGATCCATAGAATTTTCTTGGTCAAAATATGGAAGTGACTACACTAAGTGCTTGGGAAGGTACAATACAACAATAAAAAGAGTATACTGTACCCACTGTATTCTCCCACCATCCCCCTCCCCTCCCAAGACTGTTGTGGGCAACGAACATGTCTCCCAACTCTTCTATATTATACTCTCCCAGATGCTTAGTACAGTGTTCTGCATACAGTAAATGCTCAATAAATGCCACTGATTATTTGACTTATTGAATGGTTCTGCCATGGCTGAATCTGATGCATTATCAAGTGTTGTATATCCTAGGCTCAGTGTCATGCTGTACTGATGATAAAAATTAGAGTGATGGTGTAGATTTTCTTAAATTTTAGTGCCCCGCTGTCATGTCATTTTTCAAGGTGAAAGAATGGCTTCCATCTAGATAGGATAGGCAAATCTAGCCAAAATGGGATCTCTTATCTGAAGTTTCAGGTTCTTTAAAAACCCAAAACAAATTTTGCTGTAGACACATTTTCCTTTCAGGTTGGAACATTGTGTGTGTGTGTGTGTGTGTGTGTCTGTGTGTGTGTCTGTGTGTGTGTGTGTGTGTGTGTGTGTGTGTGTGTGTGTGAGATTAATTTGACCCACATACTTGAGATTGATTTATATTTAACTCACTAAATTGTTAATGTGAGAGTAACTTGAAAGTCACAGAAGGACTCACCTCGCCTCTCTCCTTCAACAACCCAGGCTGCATACTTCGCTCCTCTAGTGCTAACCTTCTCACTGTGCCTCTATCTCCCCTGTCTCACCACCGACCCCTGGCCCATGTCCTGCCTCTGGTCTGGAATACCCTCCCTCCTCAAATCCACCAAATGATTACTCTACCTGCTTTCAACGCCTTTTTGAAGGCACATCTCCTCCAAGAGGCCTTCCCAGACTAAGCCCCACTTTTCCTCATTTCCCATTCCCTTCTGCATCACCCTGACCTGCTCCCTTCGCTCTCCCCCCTGCCCCAGCCCCACAGCACTTATGTATATATCTGTAATTTTATTTATTTGTATTGATGTCTGTTTGTATTGATGTCTGCCTCCCCCCCCGCCCCCCCCCCCCCCCCCACACACACACAGACTGTGAGCTCATTATGGGCAGGGATTGTCACTGTTTATTGTTGTAGTGTACTTTCCCAAGTGCTTAGTACACTCTGCACCCAGTAAGTGCTTAATAAATACAACTGAATGAATGAATGCATGACTCTCATGAGCCTTGTTATGAGCCTTTCCCCACAACCCTCAGGAAGAGCTTTGTGCTCTGTCAAGATGGATGAATCTCCTGAATTTTTGAGTCCCTGAAGACTGCAAGCTCATTGTGGGCAAGAAACAAATCTGCTAATTCTGTTGTATTGTACCCTCCCAAGTGCTTAGAACAATGTTCTGCACATAATAAGCACGCAATAAATACCATTGATGGGTGGATCAACTGGCCTACATTTTCTTCAGGGAGGCACGTTTAATGAGCAGTGAATACACTGAAACTTGAAAAATTTATTTTCCCCTAAATATCCCGAATAGGAAAAGAAAACAATTAAGGCTAACAATTTCCATTTTTCCAGCCACAAACTGACTCATCTGCCTTGGAATTTAATTTCTATTAAAAAGAGAAAAAAAAGACATGTGCATAAAGTGTGTGTTATTATTGGGAAAGAATGCTTTCACTGTTAGTTCTTGCACCATTAAATTATTGAGAATTATGGTCAAATTCCAGCAGCGTGAATGGTGGGTTTATTTTCTTCCCTTTTTTTCTTTTCAAAAAATGAAAGATGTGGAAGTTGCCTCTTTCCATTTACAGGGAATGGTAATTACAACGTCTTACCCTAAGTCATCTGCATTTCCTCACATAAGGTTAGAAGAAATGCAAATAAACCACTACTTAAGCACAGAAATTATCCAGATTTAGGCAGTTCTATATTTTTTCTAAAATAGAAAAGAGCTATATATGGGCCAAATTTTCCTTTGGATCAAGGAGACATGTCATTTAGGATACCCAGTGCTTTCAAATTACTGTTCCCCTTGTGTAATATCTCCTTTGCATACAATGTGCCGTTTCTTCTCCATTCAGTTATGTGTATTGAGAAAAAAGTCTACCGAATTACTCTTGTTTGGGATTCAGAGAAATGGAGCAATATTTACCAAAAAAACCCCACCCAAAACAAAGGAAACTGGAGAAACATTTTAGTGGATGAGTGAAATTTTTAAGGTACTTTTGCCTTTGTCTTAAAATGCCCAGGAGGGTGATTATTTTCTGGTAGCTGCATGCCTTTCATGCCTTATTGTTTATTCAGGAAACATTTAAATGCTAGAAAAATTCATTAGAGGACTTAGTGGTTTTGCCTCTCCCATAGTACATAACCCTTTGGTGTTAAGAAATTTACATATATTTTAACCTGAATGGAAGTAGATTTTGAGGCTCCTTTTCCTCTGGTAAAACTCATTTGAGCACAGTGATGTCTTGCTCTTCCAGTCTTGAGGACTGCAGACAAATGTAACCATAAAATCTCCAAAAATGTCAAGGCAAATGCAAGTTAGGTCAAGTAATGATGGAATCATCAAATGAATCCATTGAAAATGATCCCTGTCCTACAGGAGCTTGCAATCAGGTGAGGGAGAGAGCCTGGGAGTCAGAAGGACCTGGGTTCTAATCCCTGCTTGGCCACATCTGCTGTGTGACCTTAGGCAAGTCATTTAACTTCTTTAGGCCTCAGTTACCTCATCTGTAAAAATGGGGATTAAGAGTGTGAGCCCCATGTGGGACAGGAACTATTTCCAACCTGATTGACTTATGTCACTCCAATGCTTAGAACAGTGCTTGGCACATAGTAAGCACTTAACAAGTTCCATAATAATAATTATTATTATACAGGGGGAAGCAACAGATGTTAAACAGATTTGGAGAAGCAGCGTGGCTTAGTGAAAAGAGCACAGGCTTGGGAGTCAGAGGTTGTGGGTTCTAATCCCGGCTCCTCCACTTGTCTTGTCAACTGTGTGACTCTGGGCCAGTCATTTCACTTTTCTGTGCCTCCATTACCTCATCTGGATATCTGTTGGTTATGAAAAGGGAGGGTGTTACAGACCAGAGACAGGACATGGGTGAGAGGTTAGTAGTGAGATAGATGTACAGTGAGTAGATTGGCATTAGAGGAGTGAAGTGTGTGGGCTGGGTTGTAATAGGAGATGAGGTAGGAGGGGGCAAAGTGATTGAGTTCTTTAGAGGTGATGATAAGGATTTTCTGTTTGATGTGGTGGTTGATGGTGAACCATTGGAGTTTCTTGAGGAGTGGGGAAACATGCCCTGAATTTTTTTTGTAGAGAAATGATCCGGCCAGCAGAGAGAAGTACGGACTGGAGAGGGAGAGGGAGAGAGAGAGAGAGAGAGAGAGAGAGAGAGAGAGAGAGAGAGAGAGAGAGAGAGAGAGAGAGAGAGAGAGAGAGACAGAGAGACAGAGAGAGAGAGACAGAGACAGAGAGAGACAGAGAGAGAGAGAGAGAGACAGAGAGAGAGACAGAGAGAGAGAGAGGCAGGGAGGTCAACAGGGAGGCTGATACAGTAATCTAAGTGGGATAAAATAAATGCTTGGATTACATGGTAGTGGTTTGGACAGAGAGGAAAGGACTGATTTTAGTGATGTTATAAACGATGAACCAACAAGATTTAGTGATAGTTTGACTATGTGGGTTGAATGAGAGAAAGGAGTCAAGGATAATGCCAAGGTCATGGACTTATGAGACAGGAAGGATGGTGGTGCTGGGAAGCTCAGGAGGAGGACAGGATTTGGGTGAGAAGATAAGGAGTTCTGCTTTGGACATGTTAAGTTTGAGGTGATGGTAAGACATCCAAGTAGAGATGTCTTGAAGGTGGGAAAAAATGTGAGACAACGGAGAGGGAGAGAGATCAGTTCTGGAGAGGTAGATTTGGGAATCATCTGCATTGAGGTGGTAATTGAAGCCATGAGAGCGAATGAGTTCTCCAAGGGAGTGGGTGAAGCTGGAGAATAGAAGGGGACCCAGAACTTATCCTTGAGGGACCCCCACAGTTAGAAGATGTGAGGCAGAGGAGAAGACCACAGAAGAGACTGAGAATGAGTGGCCAGAGAGATGGAGGGAGAACGAGGAAAGGAGAGCGTCAGGGAAACTGAGTTTGGATAATGTTTCCAGGAGAACAGAGCAGTCAACAGTGTGAAAGGCAGCTGAGAGTTTGAAGTTGATTAGGATTAGGCTGTTGGATTTTGCAAGAAGATCATCTGTGACCTTTGAAAGGGTGGTTTCTGTGGAGTGAAGGAGACGGAAGCTAGATCGGAACAACTCAAGGAGAGAACTGGAGGAGAGGAACTTGAGACAGTGGGTGTAGACAACTCACTCGAGGAGTTTGGAGAGGAATGGTAGGACAGAGATGGGGCAATAACTGTAGAGAGCCATGGGGTTAAGAGAGGGATTTCTTAAGGATAGGGGAGACATGAGCATGTTTGAAAACAATGGGGAACCACTGGAGAGCGAACAATTGCAGAAGGCAGGAGGGGGCAAGTCTGGAACAATTGGAGAGGGTAATGGGCAGGGGTGTCAATAAGAATGAAGAAATAAATTTGCCAGTCAGAGGAGAGGACAGAGTTAAAGCATACAAGGATGAAGCTGAGGTGGATGAGGTCAGCCTGATATCTCGAGTTTCACAGCAGCACGCTGCGGCTTGGGCAAAGGGGTGAAGGAAGTGGGGTGTGGAGGTGATCCAGGGCTGTGGGTTAGTGGGAGAATGACCCTGTTTCTTTCTGCAATGTGTTCATCGTTTTGACATAATGATGAGAATGACAAATTTTCTGTTGCTTGGAATTTCCCTAAAATGGTGGCTTTTAGAAATAAACTAGCATCTGACTAGGGAAAAGAAAATGAAAACCTCATTAGGAAAACCCAATCTCATCATGGGAATTGAACTAATTAAGTTGGCTAGGTAAACTCCAATCTGTGGTTTTGTGGGTAAAAAATACTCTCCATAATATGATGAGATGTAATAATTAGAGGCCAAGATAGTGCATTGGGAAGCTATCTGCTTTTCTCAAGGTCTAAGAATAGGTGTTCGTTGCATTAAATAAAATCTCCAAAATAATTTAACATAACGAAGATAATGATAATACTACCTTTATCTTTTTCAATTTTTTTCTTTCCCCAAAGTTACTCACATTCTGGGTGAAGTTTAATTTCATCTACATAGTATCTTGAGTAGGTGGGACCAAAATTCTTTATCCTGGAGAGGAGATAAATCGAGGACAAGTTCTATTAATTGGCCAAGGTCACACCATAAAGTAGTGACAAATAAACATTCAGGAATCCAGGGCTCTTAGCTACTAACTGGAACTCTTCTTGTCACCTACACTGCTTTCATTTTCAGAAGCCTTGGAAGAGATAAACCTCAAGTTGGCATATTTTATTAGGTGCTTTCAGTTGGGGTGTCTCTAAACTGAGCAGCGCTATGAACTACATCAAATGCCATCAGCTCTGGAAACCTTCCCTGTTCTCTTCCCAAGTAAAATCTCCACTCCCAGGTTCTGATGCTGATTGTTTTCCATTTCAAGAGCAGTTTCTCCAATTTTGCAATAGCTCTGAAAAATTAGATTTCTTCAGCCTATTCTGTGCTACTGTGGGCTGGCCTTTACCTTTCCCCAAGGGATAAAAAAAAATGGTCAAATGAATGCCTTGGGAAAGAGCCAAGTGCGTTCAGACCATATAGGGGTGGCTTAGGTGGGGAGGAGAAGAAGCCAAAGCCATTACTTGCAGAGAAATGAGGCCAAGGTAATGAGGGCAGGCTCAGTGGCTTTCCACTGATCCACTTGCTTCTGACATCTTCTTTGAATACCGCAAAAAGGAGTGATTCTCTTTCTCCTCTCTACTGCTTCAGTTAACTAGCCTTTCAACACCCCCCTCCCCTTCCCACCTCCATTGTCCCTCCCTTCTGTGTTGCCTGGGCAGTTCTGTCTATACTCCATAAGCACTGTGATACTCACCTCACCTCCACCCTCTCAGCACTTAGGTACACAGCCTCAAATTCTGCTACTTCCTCTCTCTGTAATTTATTTTAAGGTTTGCCTTCCCGACTAGGTTGTACACTCCCAGCAGACAAGGATCATGTCTACCAACTCAGGAATATGTCTATCTATTTTTATATCATACTCTCCCAAGTGCTTAGTACAGTACTCTGCACACAGTAAGCATTCAATAAATACAATTGAATGAATGAATGAATATTGCACTCTCCCAAGAACTCAGTACAGTGCTGGGCACCCAGCAAGCACTCAATAAACATGATCAATTGATAGACTGATTGATAAGGTGGGGTGCAGCAGAATGATTTCCCTCCTTACAGCTCCTGAGGGCATGGAGTTACATCATGCTTCATACAGTCAGCTTTATACCTCACCTAGGTATAAATTATTCCTTGGGAAAGGGGGGTAACAGATATTTAGAAGTCTGAAAGATGAAATCTCAGCTTCAAACTGAGCGTGGTTAACCCTCCACAGAAATGCTTCATTATGGCTTAGCGGAAAGAGCACGGGCTTGGGAATCAGAGGTCGTGGATTCTAATCCTGGCTCCTCCACTTAGCTTTGTGACTTTGGGCAAGTCACTTCACTTCTCTGTGCCTTAGTTACCTCATCTGTAACATGGGGAATAAGACTGTAAGCACCATGTCGGACAACCTAAGTACCTTCTATCTATCCCAGTGCTTAGAACAGTGCTTGGCACATAGCAATTGCTTAACAAATACCATTATTATTATTATTATTATTATTATTATTATCATTATCTTGCCCAAATGGTCAATTGAGATACGGAAAATAATGACAGCATTTAGACACCAGGAGCCCATTTTCCTTTTTGTTTTCAGAGCTCTCCAATCTTTTCTAAATGTAGATATGATCCATCTGGATCTAAAGTCCCTCTAGATTGTAAACTCAATGTGGGAAGGGACTGTGTCTGTTACTGTTGTATTGTACTTCCCCAAGCACTTAATTCAGTGCTCTGCACACAGCAAGTGCTCAGTAAATTATGATTGAATGGATGAATGAATGATTGAAATACAGTACTGTGCACATAGTAAGCGGTAATAAATATGATTAAATGAATGAATGAATGAATGACTGGTAAGTGCTCAGTAAATACGACTGACTGACTGACAAAAGCTGCTGAGAGTGCCTAGTTCTGAGGTTTTGTCATTTTTATCTTCTAGTTTTTGAGAGTGGATCAAGATAAGGACAAAGAGTGTAGTCTGGATTGTGCAGGATCACCTCAGAAATCCCTCTGCGCTTCTGACGGGAGGACCTTCCTGTCCCGCTGTGAGTTTCAACGAGCCAAATGCAAAGATCCTCAGTTGGAAATTGCCTATCGGGGAAACTGCAAAGGTGAGTATTACAAATTGACTGGTTTCCCTCTGACCGTGTCTGACTCCATGCAGGTGTTGGTTGATGTGTTATCTTTCTCTGACTCAGCCCCTCGGCAACAGAGTGAGAGATCAACATGTTTTTCATTTTTTCAGCAGGACCTGTTTGGTGTGGCAGAAATTTGTTGGCAAGATGGAATTCAAATTGTCAATGTTACTGTTGAGAAAAGAGTGTGTAAATAGGAATCTTAAGGTTGGAACCATTCACATTAGCACTCATAATAATAATAATAATAATAATAATAATGATGGCATTTGTTAAGTCCTTACTATGTGCCAGGCACTGTACTAAGCACTGGGATGGATACAAGGAAATCGGGTTGGACACAGTCCCTGTCCCATGTGGAGCTCGCAGTCTCAATCCCTATTTTACAGCTGAGGTAACTGAGGCCCAGAGAAGTGAAGTGACTTACCCAAGGTCACACAGCAGACAAGTGGAGAAGCTGGAATTAGAACCCATGACCTTTTGATTCTCAGGCCTGTGCTCTATCCACTAGGCCTGCTGCTTCTAAGATATCTTCTTGCAAGTGTTTACAACTTCTGGAAGCAAATGATCTTTGGAAGGAGCAGAAGCCAGCTTGCAGTGGAGACCATGTCGTTGTCTACCCTTTACAGCCTTCGTTTTGCTCTTCTCCTTGAAAAACAGGGCCTATGTCATTTGACTTAGAAGCATCTGAGTTCTATGTTTAATGGTCCATTGCTAGTAAGCCTCTGAATTTTCACTTTTTTCACTAAAGAAATACATTTCTGGAGCCAGGCATGGAGAACGGCATGCTTGGAGTGTCATTGAAATGCTTCCCATATTAAATGCAGGGTTTGACTAACTGTCTCTGCATAATGCCTACTGTTTCAAACATAAAAACAGTGGTTTTTCAGAAGGAGATTTACCTTCCCTTCCTTGATATCCTTACAGAGGACCACACAGGTTCAGCCCTTGAAAGAAAATTTTCCATATGCCACCTCCCTCGATTAGACACAAGTCTCCAAAGAATCAAAAATGCATTAGCTCAGCTTCAGCCCTCCCCACGTTTTGCATTC
Organism: Tachyglossus aculeatus; assembly: GCF_015852505.1. NCBI lineage: Eukaryota > Metazoa > Chordata > Mammalia > Monotremata > Tachyglossidae > Tachyglossus > Tachyglossus aculeatus. The sequence continues at coordinate 45,107,792 of NC_052067.1, read as the reverse complement.
ATTCTACCTTTCTCTCAGAAGAAACCATCACATTGGTGGACTTGGTCCGTGTTATTTTCTTACCCACTAGAGAGGAAATAGCTCCAAGTTTCTTGAGCCAAAGGTTCTACTCTGCCTGTTGACAATCTAGAACAGCTTTACATAGTTTCACTCAGCAAACTGCAACTGTTTCAAGCACACCATGTAGATTAGGGAGTTGTTCTTGTCAGAATGATCACAACATTTGTGTCCCTGTTTTGGCTTGCAATATATCACTGATTAACAGCTGTGGGTTTTTTTTTTTTCATATGAACAAATAGCTTTTTCTTTCCAAATTATTATTATTATTATGGTATTTGTTAAGCACTTACTATGTGCCAGGCACTGTACTAAGCACTGGGGTGAATATAAGATAATCAGGTTGAACATAGTGTGAGTCTGTGAGCCCCACGTGGGACAATTTGATCACCTTGTATCCCCCCAGTGCTTAGAACAGTGCTTTGCACATAGTAAGCACTTAAACAAATACCATCATTATTAACACAGTTACTGTCCCACATGGGGCTCACAGTCTCAATCCCCATTTTACTGATGAGGTAGCTGAGGCTCAGAGAAATGAAGTGACTTACCCAAGGTCACACAGCAAAGAAATGGCAGAACCAGGATTAGAACCCAAAACGTTCTGACTCCCAGGCCCAGCTCTATCCACTACTCTGTGCTACTTTTTTCCAAATCCAGGACCCCTATCTTGAAGAAGGTGGCTTTCCCTAAGACTTCCATGATGGACTGAAAACAGTGCTAAAGAAAAACTCTGCATACCTACACCAGAAGCTTTAAGAAAACAGTCTGTAATTTATATTAATGTCTTTCTCTCCCTCTAGACTGCAAACTCCTTCTGGACAGGGATCATGTCTACCAACTCCATTGTATTGTCCTCTTTCTAAATAGTATCGATTAATTGATTGTTTTAATTGAGCTAAATCCAGTCTTTTTGAGGACCTCTTGTTTTGGGAGCATTCCTAGCAGAATTTGGAATATTACTTAAGCACTGAAGTTCCACAAGGAGTAAGAATATGGGGTTTAGAGAGTAGTAACAATGTCACTCCCCATCTCAGGGTCACACCTGGAGAGTTTCCAGTACTCTATCAGTCTTGACTAAGGGAGTCAAGCAGAGGCCTACCCATTCCATTCCTAGTTTGGCCAGTGGCTAGTGAGTGGAAGGCAATCTGCTACAAGTCAAAACTCACCCGTGCTGGGCAGCAGTGGCAAGGGAAAGAATTGAGGGCAGAGATTCAAGTTTACTGCATGGAAGGCAGCAATGGTAAACCACTTCTGGATTTTTACCAAGAAAACTCTGTGGATACAGTACCAGAAGGATTGCAGTTGGAGGTGGGGAATTCTTAGAGAGATGTTTCCATGGAGTCGCTATGGGTCGGAGGTGACTTGACGGCATAAGACAGACAAACAATATCACTGAAGGGGATAATAGTATTACGTGTGATTTCAGCGTTTCCTCCAGGTTACTGGAAATCTTAAGGGTCAGAGATCTTGATTTGGTCAGGGATCTTGATTCTGTTGTGACCATGACCAGTTTTTTGTCATTTTGAGTAGGTCATCATGCTCTCTGTAGACTCCTTGCTCTTTACATACTGATGATATTCAAGTGTCTGTGATTGTGAGATAAAAGGTGAGGAGATGAAGAGATGAAGGAAAATCTTGGTTCTGCATCTTGCAAATATTAAAGGCATTATGAATACTAAAGAATACAAATAAAACCCACTAGATAAGTCTTTTGAAACTATTTTTCAGGTCAACTAGCATGTCAGGAGGACAGCTTAAAAAGTAGTTCAAATGAGCCCACCTCCAAAAATGCTAGGCATTTGAGAAATGCACTAAACTACTGTATTATCGGATACCCGGAGCAAGAACAAGCAAGACTCCCACTCCTGCCTCCCCCACACAAAAGACTAAGACCTGAAACTGTCCAAGCATAATAAAAGTTCCATCTGCCTTACTGGCAATACACTTTTAGATATGGAGTGCTTCTGCTATTCAAGGGGTTTGAAAAAACATTTTAAACATTCAGTTCCTCAGAAAAGCTTAACTCCAAAATTCATACCTTCCCCCTCTCAAAATAATCCTCCTGGACCTGCCATCTGTACCCCAGCAAAATCCAAGTACACCTTTATTCATTTATTCATTCAATCTTACTTACTGAATGCTTACTATGCACAAAGCACTGTACTAAGCACTTGGGAAAGTGCAACACAACACCTCTTTCTTTCCACTAACTTATCGAGTATCAGTGGAAAGGGGAAGTGTTCGTGCTGGGCAGAGGGAAACCATTTCCCCATAGGTTCTGGTGTTGGTTCAGAGATAACTAACTTAGAAGTTGAGGAGGGTGATTTCTCTTCACTGTTCAGGACACCAATGGCCATGGGAGAGTAGAACAGCTTCAGTCAGCTTTTCCATTTGGTGTGTCCTGAGAGGTGTAGAAGAGAACTATTGAGATCCAGTTCTACCATCGCTGTGCCAAGAGAACATAAGATCCTGTACAACGAATGCTTTTTTATTAGGACACATGAATGGTCTGTCCAGCCTAGAGTTCTGTCTCCAACAACAGCAATGAGATGTCCCTCCTTGACATCTATCCTCCTGGTTGTACAGAGGCCAATCTAACATCCCTAATTTTTCCTTAACTTTCCCAAAGTAACCCATTATGAACCACAGTTCTACTAATTTATCCAAACTCTTTCTGAACCAGATCGCTTAAGCCTGCACAGCTTCCCTTGGAAATGAATTCTACATTTATCCACCAAATGGATGAACAAGTTTTTATTTTAGTTCATTTTGAACCTGTCATCCTCAAACTTTAGTGGGAGTTTCCTTGTCCTGGTAGGTAACTAACCAATAAATGGTGTTGGTTGGGTGCCTACTGCTTGTACTGTACTAAGTGCTTGGGAAAGTTCAACAAGCACCAAAGAAAACATATGACGCAGCCCTCAAGGAGTGTATAATCTAAAAGGGAAGACAAACAGACAAAATGATATAGAAGTAGCAAGAGCAGAAGCGTGAATGAGGACACAACTCTTCATAGCAAGAGGACAGTAGTAGCAGTATGGTAGCATAGAATTTGGTAATGTACACCTCTGGGCCTCAGTTCCCTCATCTGTAAAGTGGAGATTAAGACTGTGAGCCCAATATGGGACATGGACTGGGTCCAACCTGATTAGCTTGTATCTACCCCAGCACTTAGAACAATGCCTGGCACATAGTAACTGCTTGATAGGTACCACAAACAAACAAACAACTCACTGTTTGCCTCTTCCTCATCCTTTATGAGTTTTTAAACTTCATTCACTAATCATTTCAGTCTTTCCTCAGAAAGAAGTGACTACCTTCCTGATGATGGCCAAGGCTCTCCCCAGTATCAATCTAGAAATAAGCATCAGAGACAGATCTTGTTGCCAGTTTCCCTTCAATGAGCTAGCAATTTTTCTAGCCTCCCATAGTAATTTTCCCTCAAGGGGAAGCATCAAAACTGGAAGAGTGGAATGCTACCTCACTTTTCTGCTTGTGTCAGAGCTGAGGGTATGCAAACCAGACCCCATTGAAGGGCTTTTGGACCTTTGGAGGTTTCCCAAGGTCTATCTGCATCCCAGAGAAGTTTGCAGCAGAGACCCTGAATTTTGCCTAGCATATGTTTTATATCTGCTCCCCCCAACTGGAGTGTAAATTATTTGTAATTTTGTCTTGTATTTTCCCATATTCTTAGTACAGTGCATTGCTCTCAGGAGGCACTCACTAAATACTATCCCTATTACCACTGTGGGCTACACACCCTAATACTACAGGAGACCCCAAACTTTCTTTCGCCTAAAGATCAGTCAACTAGGGCCAATTAAACACAGCCTTCAGGAAAAATCTAAATTGCCAGGAAAAAAATTTGTTCTTACCATCCAAACTGAAAAAGACTAGAAACACAGTGAAAATTTGCAATTGCTGTTTCAGTTGTATTCATTTTCTGCATGAACTATCAGTCCTTCATTTATTCCTGCCCTAGGCCCATTGTTTGGAGTAAGCTACGTGACAGTGAAGCAATGTAGAATGAACTTTCTTGATTAAACAAACAAAATCCTGTCCATAGTTAGAGAAGTTAGAGAAAAGTTAGAGAAAAAAGTAGCCAAATCATTCGATTTGCTATGGTTTAGGTAACATTTTGATTTTGCGAAACTGTACAAAATTCACCCAAATGCATGTTCTAATGCTTGTTCAATCCAAGGATAATCACATCACCACGTATTATAGCATGCTTGGCTCAAGACCTGAGGTTAGCAATTCTGTTTAGCCTAAAACATCATCAGTAATCTACATGCACAGATATCTTCCCGCAACACTGCAGGAGCACTAGCCCAAAGGGTAGATCCACACCCACAGGGTGAATTAGGTGGGGCTCGAAAAGGTTATGACTTTCCCAAGGTCACCCAGAAGGCCAGTGGCTCAGGCTCAGGAAGTACTAGAACCTGGCTTTCCTGACTTCAGACCCAGACATTTTTCTCTAGTCCTTCCTAGAAATACCTTTGTGGATTCACTCAGTGGTCTATCTGATAATAATAATAATAGTAGCTGTTAAACACTTACTATGTGCCGAGCACTGTTCTAAGTCCAGCATACTGTCTCTGAAGGGGGCATCCAGAGGATGGTTTGAAGAACCCTCTGGACTCTAAGCTCATTATGGGCAGGGAATGTGTTTGTTTTATTGTTACATTGTACGCTCCTAAGCAGCGTGGCTTAGTGGATAAAGCATGGGCTTGGAAGTCAGAAGATATTGTTTTCTAATCCTGGCTCTGCTACATGTCTGCCGGGTGACCTTGGGGAAGTCACTTCACTTCTCCGGGACTCAGTTACCTCATCTGTAAAATGGGGATTAAGACTTTGAGCCCAGTGTGGGACAGGGACTGTGTCCAACCTGACTTGAATCTACCCCAGAGCTTGGAACAGTGCTTGGCACATAGTAAACGCTTAACAAGCACTATTATTATTATTATTATTTTATTACTAATACAGTGCTCTGCACACAGTAAGCACTCAATAAATACAGTCGAATGAATGAACCCTCGGCACACCCACCTTTCGCATTTCCCTACATGTCCCTTTTCATCACCCATGATGAACCTCTCATCCGGGAATGTATGTAACCTCCACCTCACCCTGCTGATATTTTCTCCACAACTTCCCTTGTAGCACTTCAAGTGTTTTGCTTTAGATGGCCCTGTAGAAAACATAAAGTAGCCGCTATCCCATAAGAACTTAGTACCATTTTATTTGCTGGTTCTGAAATGAAAATACACTAGACAGCCGACATGAACTCAAGAGATCTATAACCCACACTGATTTCAGAGGAAAACTATCTATTATTATCGTTATAGATGTATGTGTTATAGAGACAGCATTATATGTTTTCTTCTAACGTGATAGGAATTCTAAGATGCAGGTCATAGAAAACTAACTATTGTTATCCTAAGACCAAATTCTTACCCTATGCAAGGATGCAAATTCTTCCTGTTACTATTGCTATTATTATGAGGATTTCTGAAAACTTTTGTTCTCACATGGCGAGAACTCTACCATATTGTACAAGATGTTAATCTGGCCTAATAATAAGTATTACTGTTATAAAAAAATCTCTGTACTTATTCATAGTATCTTTCATCCAAGTTGTTTGCTTGGTACAAAGTTTTTAATCTTGGCAATCTCCTGAGAAAGCCTGTTCCTTGCAAGATTATGCCCCATGATAATTTTGAAGTGAACCCCTGAGGATATTGGACATTTCTCATGAAACTGCTTTTAGGGCTGTGGAAAAAAATCAGGGCATTTACAAGAGGAGTAATTTAACATCAGTGATGATGATAGAGTTATTTCCTTAAAATAAATAAGTCCTAGACTTGCTTTTTCCAGGTCCCAGCCTGGTTGTGTGGACCAAGAAAATGTTGAGGTGAAGATTCTTCAATAATGTTGGTCCCAAAGAAAAGAGTCAGAGCGCTCTGGATAGTTACTTTGATGTGTCTAGAATCTTTCTGCTCCACTAATATTTTCCTAGGTGTTTACTCTTCTGCAACTCTCTCTACATTGTTAACCATATTTTTTGGGGTCTTTTGCAAACCTCCACTGTGCTAATTGTCCCTATAATTATTAACAGAAGTGCCTGTGCCTTTTCTTGTCTTGTCCTATGCCATCAAGTCATTTCCGACTCATAGTGACACCACGGACACATCTCTCTCAGAACGCCCCGCTCTCCATCTGTAATTGTTCTGGTAGTGGATCCATAGAGTTTTCTTGGTAGAAATATGGAAGTGGCTTACCATTGCTGCCTTCTGCGCAGTAAACTCCAGTCTTTGCCCTCGACTCTCTCCCAAGCCGCTGCTGCCTAGCATGGGTGAGTTTTGACTTGTAGCAGATTGCCTTCCCCTCTCTAGCCATTGCTCAAGCTAGGAATGGAATGGGTAGGCCTCTGCTTGACTCTCCCTCCTGTAGCTGAGGCTTGTAGAGTACTGGAAACACTCCAGTTGCGACCGAGAGGGGAGCCCGTGCCTTACTGAAGGAAAAAAGAAGGCCCAAGATAAGCAGATATTTATCTTATTACTTTTCCCTTTTAAAGTTAATCTTTTTATATTTTTCACAATCACCAGATAAGTTTTAGGAAAGAGTCCAGCTTGTCCTGTAATGTCTGCCTAGCTGGATATCCACCCCACAACATTTGTCCCTTCAACCTTCACTGTCCTTCTAGGAAATTTTTTTGGGATTATCCATGAGTCAATTCAAATTCCATTTGTGCAGCTTCGTGTTTTAACAAAATCTATAAATATATTTTCTGCTGTGCATCTTTTGTTTGTTTGGAGCTGACTACATTTAAGATTCATTGGGTGTCTCATTATACTGGTGTTGGGTATTTGGTGAGCATTCACCCTATCCGAATCCTTCATGACTTTATAGCTTTAACCACATCTCCTCTTCACCTTCCCAGACAGAAGAGTCCTAATGTTTTCAGTCTATCTTTGAAAGGAAATTTCATCCATTAAAGAGCATCTTTCAGCCATCAGGACAATATGAATTTACTCATTTTATCTGACAAACTTGAAATGTTGGCAGCATTTCCAGAGCCAACTCTTTGTCCCATAACAAGCTGCTCTCAACTAAGATGTAAATTGACAAGTTCTTTTTCTTTTCAAGGCATTTAGTCAGGATTCTATTGTTCTAGAGTACTTATTTGCTAAGACCGCTTTCCTTCCCTTCCAAAATAAATTCTTGGTCTGTCCTAAACAGTCATTACAAACAATATTGAGGTTGGCACTTTTTAATCATATCTGTCCTTTCGTAGAAACTCTAGCCAATGTATGTTTACTTTAAGTCTTTTATGATGCTCTAAATAGGTTTGGTGTTTAGAAGTGCCTCTTTTTATAGGCAATAGCAGACATAACAAAAGGTTCTACCTTTAGTATCAGGTTCATGAAATGAACAGAAAAACATCAAAATATGCTTGGAATTTCAAATAAAATGTATTTTTCTTTCAGTTATAGTGGGTTTTTTTTCCCCCTAAATCCCATTGTTCAAATGTGTTGATCATGTTTATTCTTGATTAATATATGATATGTATTTATTAATATATATACATATATATAAAATGGAGTGTCTATATTTTAGCAGATGTTTGTCTGAGAATTGCAATTAAACTTGCTACTGCGAATTGGCCATCCTATATCTAATTCTCACATTCTCCACTCCAGACTTTATATGTCTTATAGAATTTAAAATAAATGAATTTAATAGAATTAGAAATGAAGCTAGTATCTCTTCTATATAGTTCTGAATATTTAGATTTGTCCAGGAATGGATACACTAACAACAAGTGCCCCAAATTCCTCTACCAAGGTTGTCTTTAAATGAGAATAATAATTAATAATAATGATGGTAATTGGTACACTCTTACTGTGTGCCAAGCACTGTTTCAGACACTGGCGTAGATAAAAGGTAATTGAGTTGGACACAGTCCCTCTCCCTCAGGGGGCTCAAACTCTTAATTTCCATTTTACAAATGAGGGAACTGAAGCACAGAGAAGTTAAGTGATTTTCCAAGGTCACACAGCAAACAAGTGGCAGAGCTGGGATTAGAATCCAAATTCTTCTTACTCCCAGGCCCATGCTCTATCCACTAAGCCATGCTGCTTCTCAAATCTTGTAGTAGCCAACCAGATTACACGTGAATAGGGGAAGTGCTCAGTGTACCGTTATTTTAATATCAATTTAGCTATTTAAATTGGATGGTATATCTCATATCTTTTAATCCAGTCTCTGTAAAAGGTAAGAACACTTTCCTTGGACAAGGAGTAAATTCACAAAAATCCAAATTTTAATAGGCTGGTTACCGTTTTCAGGAGTCACATTTGCTACCCAAAAGTCCTAAGGTGGAACTCAAGGAAAGGCCCATGAGAAATTCATGAATTGCCCTATCATAGACAAACCCGATCTAGTCACATTAAGAACCTCCATTAGTTTTTCATTCTGCTTTTTACAGCATAACATGTCTTACCAACCTGAACTCTCTTCTGATTTTATATCCATCATCAGGTGCCTCATTAACCACATCTAACCATCTTCTTACTGTTTATAATGGTTTTAAAATCAATTTTAATACACTCATTTTATTTTGCACTTTTTAGGAAGTGGCCACAACTGTGAACAGGAAAGTCACATATTTTTGCTTTGAAAAATGCAAAACCTGAACTACTAATGTTGAAAACAAAACCAAAACCAAAACTGTGTGGTACAACTCCTTCCCACTATTTGTCTCCAAACTTAATGAGTGAGTTGTCTACACCTGTTGCTTCCACTTCCTCTCCTCCAATTCTCTGCTTGACCTCCTCCAATCTGGCCTCCGCCCCCTTCCCTCCACAGAAACTGCCCCCTCTAAGGTCACCAGTAACCATCTTCTTGCCAAATCCAACAGCCTCTCTGCTACCCTAAGCCTCCTCGACCTCTCAGATGCATTGGACACTGTGGGCCACCCCCTTCAATGGGAAACTATATAATATTAACTTGAGTGACTCTGTCCTCTTCTTGTTTTCCCCCTATCACTCTGGCCATGCCTTCTCCATCTGTTTCCTGGGCTCCTCCTCTGTCTCCCACCCTCTTATTGTGGCAGACCCTCAAGGCTTAGTTCTGGGTTCCCTTCTATTCTCCATCTACACCCACTCCCTCATTTGCTCCTATGGCTTCACTTACTATCTCTATGCAGTTGAGTCCCAACTCTCCATCTCCAGCCCTGACCTCTGTCCTTCTCTGCAGTCTCACATTTCCTCCTACAGAACACATCTACTTGGATATCCCATTGACAAATCAAACCAAAACACGACTCCTCATTTTCCTGCCCAAACCCTGTCCTCCCCCATCTTTACCAACACTGTAGATATCACCACAATTCTCCCTGTCTCTCAAGCCCTTAACCTTGGCACTCTCTTTTACTCATATCTCTCAGCCAACCCACACATTGAATTTGTTACCAAATCCTATCAGTTTTACCTTTACAACAGCACTAAAATCTACCCTCGACTCTCCATCCAAACTGCTACTACACTGATCCAAGCACTTATATTGTCCCGTCTTGACTATTCATTCATTCATTCAATTGTATTTATTGAGCACTTACTGTGTGCAAAGCACTGTACTAAGTGCTTGGGAAGTACAAGTTGGCAACATACAGACTACTGCATCAGCCTCCTTGCTGACCTCCCAGCCTCCTGTCTCTCCCCACTCCAGCCCATACATCATACATCACTCTTCTACAGAATGATGGTTCTAAAAAAAATCAATTCACATCCCTCCCACTCCTGCAGGATCTCCATTGGATGCCCACCCAAGTCCACATCAAACTGAAAGTCCTTAGCATTGACTTTAAAACCCTCAATCAGCTCTCCCTTTCCAACCTTACCGTGTTGATTTCCTACTCTAACTCAACCCACCTACTTCAACCTACTCACTGTACCTCGATCTCAACTATCTCTCTGCCAATCCTTTTCCCAATCAATCATCAATAGCACTTATTGAGTGCTTACTGTGTGAAGAGCTCTATCCTTTCCTCTGGCCTGGAACTTCCTTCCCTTTCATAAACAACAGAACATCACTACCCCTACCTTAAAATCCTTAATATAATCACATTTCCTCCAAGAGGCTTTCCCCAACTAAGCTCTCATTTCCCCTACTCCCTCTTCCTTTTGCATCATCTCTGCACAGGGATCTGTAATTAATTATTATTATGGAATTTAAGCACTTGCTATGTGCCAAGCACTATTCTAAGCACTGGGGTAGATGCAAGGTAATCAGGTTGTCCCACCCAGGGCTCACATTCTTAATCCCCATTTTACAGTTGAGGTAATTGAGGCACAGAAAAGTTAAGTGACTTGTCCAGCTCACACAGCAGACAAGTGGCAGAGCCAGGATTAGAACCCATGTCTTCTGACTCTCAAGCCCGTGCTCCTTCCACTAAGCCATGCTCTCAAGCACTTTTTATTCACCCCACCCTCAGTCTCACAGCACTAATGTGCATATCCTCTGGACTGCAGGCTCCCCATGCGTAAGAATAGTGCCTATCAACTCTGTTGTATTGTACCCTTCCAAGTTCTTAGTACAGTGCTCTGCACACAATAAGCACTCAATAAATTCTTTTTACTGTGTCTGAAAATTAGAGTGAAATGCATATTCGATAATAATTGTGGTATTTTTTAAGTGCTTACTATGTGCCAGGCACTGTACTAAGTGCTGGGGGTGGATATAAACAAATTGGGTTGGACACAGTCCCTGTTCCATATGGGGCTTATAGTCTTACTCCCCATTTATGCTTAGTACCATGCTTGGCACTCAGTAAGTGCTCAATAAATATGATTGAATGAATTTTACAGATGAGGATATAGCTAGCTTTACTTAACAAATGCATTCAATCGTATTTATTGAGTACTTACTGGGTGCAGAACACTGTACTAAGCTCTTAGAAGAGTACACTACAACATCAGATACATTTCCTACCCACAATGAACTTAAAGTTTGGAGTGGGGGGGGGGACATACACTTATATAAGTAAATCAATTACAGCTATGTATATAAGTGCTGTGGGGCTGGGAGGGGTGAAGAACAAAGGGAGCAAGTCAGAGTGACATGGAAGGGAGTAGGAGAAGAGAAGAGATGAGAGTGGGAGAAGTATCTTTGAAGTAATACTTAAAAGGCTGAGAAATACACTTTGCTTCTCCACTGATGTGTTGCAGATATTTAGCACTCTTGGGTTGGAGAGCAAAGAGTTTGAAGTTTGGGACACAGCTCTGAGCCCAGGAAACACTCAATGAATACCAACGATTGGTTGGTAAAGGCCGAAGTGGGAAAATTGAATTCTAATAAGGAACAAACAGAAGAGTGAATTATACATGTCACCTTTGATCCCAATTTTTAGAAAAGTTTCTGAGTCTGTCCTTTTCCACTCCTTATAGACCAAGGATTGCATCTGAATTTTGTAGTTATTCCTATTTTATCCATCAAGCAATCAATCAATTGTATTTATTGAGTGCTTACTGTACACCAAACTCTGTACTAAGCACTTGGGCGAGTAATAATAATAATAATTGCGGTATTTGTTAAGCGCTTACTCTGTCAGGCACCGTGCTAAGCGCTGGGGTGGATACAAGTAAATTGGGTTGGACAAAGTTCCTATCCCACGTGGGGTTCACAGTCTCAATCCCCATTTTACAGATGAGGAAATGAGGCCCCGAGAAGTGAAGTGACTTGGCCAAGGTTACACAACTGACAAGTGGTGAAGCTGGGATTAGAACCCATGACCACATGACTCCCAGGCCTGTGCTTTATCCACTTCACCTGCTTCTCTAGAAGTAAAATAGAGTACAATCTAACAGAGTTGGTAGACATGTTCCCTGCGCATAATGAGCTTACAGTCTAGAGGAGTAGACAGGCATTAATATAAATAAATTATGCATATGTGCATAAGTGCTGTGGGACTGAGGGATGGGTGAATAAAGAATACAAGTACAAGTGCAAGGGTGAAACAGAACAGAGAGGAAGAAGAGAAAATGAGGGCTTAGGGAAGGCCTCATGGAGGAGATGTGTCTTCAGTAAGGCTTTGAAAGTGGGGAGAATCATTGTCGGCCAGATATGAAGAAGGAGGCAATTCCAGGCTAGAGGCAGGATGTGCTGAGAGGTCGGCGGTGAGATAGACGAGACGAAGGTACAGTGAGTCGGCTTGCACTAGCGAGTGAAGTGCTTGACCTGGGCTGTAGTAGGAAAGCAGAAAATTAAGGAAGGAGGGAACAAGGTGGTTGAGTGCTTTAAAGCCGTTGATAAGGAGTTTCTGTTTGATGTGAAGGTGGATGGGCAACCACTGGTGGTTCTAGAGGAGTAGGGAAATATGGACTCAACATTTTTGAAGAAAAACGATCTGGGTATGGACTGGAGTGGGGAGAGACAGGAGGCAGGGAGGTAAGCAAGAAGGCTGATGCAGTAATCAAGGTGGGAGAGCATATGTGCTTAGATTAATGTGATAGCAGTTTGAATGGATAGGGAAGGGTGGATTTCTACAACATTCAGAAGGTTGAACTGACAGGATTTATTGAATGTATGGGTTGAATGGGGGAGATAAGTCAAGGAAAATGCCAAGGTAATGGGCTTGTGAGATAGGAAGGATGGTGGGGCTGTCTACTGTGACGTTAAATTTTTGGACATGTTAAATGTTTTGGATACGTTTTGGACATGTTAAATTGGAGGTGTCAACAGGACATACAAATAGAGATGTCCTAAAGGCAGGAGGAAAGGTGAGAGCGCAGCAAAGGAGAGAGATCAGGACTGGAGGTGTGGATTTGGGAATCATCTGCATAGTTGAAGCCATGGCAGCGAATGAGTTCTCCAAGAGCGTGGGTGTAGATGGAGAATAGAAGGGGAATCAGAACTGAACCTTTATACATTGTTGCTTACTAATACTTGTAATAGTAATGATACTGATAATGATAATAATAATAGTCGAAAGCAGTGTGGTCTAGTGAATACAGCATGAGCTTGGGAGTTAAAGGATTCCTCTGACTCCATCGCTTGCCTGTTGTGTGACCTTGGGAAAGTCACCACACTTCTTTGCCTTAGTTACCTCATCTCTAAAATGGGGATTAAGAGTGTGAGCCTCATGTGGGACATGGACTGTGTCTAACCTGATCACCTTGAATCTACCCCAGTGCTTAGAACATTGCCTGGCACATAGTAAGTGGTTAATGAATATCATTAAAAAACAGAGTGAAAGACAGTAAACTTCAGCAAGAGAAGCAGCTTGGCTTAGTGGATAGAGCACAGGCTTAGGAGTCAAAGGATCTGGGTTCTAATGCTGGCTCCTCCACTCATTTGCTCCTTGGGCAAGTCATTTAACTTCTCGGTTACCTCATCTGTAATATAGGGATTAAGACTGTGAGCCCCATGTGGGACATGGACTGTATCCATCCTGATTGCCTTGCATCAATCAATCAATCAATCATATTTATTGAGCGCTTACTATGTGCAGAGCACTGTACTAAGCGCTTGGGAAGTACAAATTGGCAACACATAGAGACAGTCCCTACCCAACAGTGGGCTCACAGTCTAAAAGGGGGAGACAGAGAACAGAACCAAACATACCAACAAAATAAAATAAATAGGATAGAAATGTACAAGTAAGATAAATAAATAAATAAATAAATAGAGTAATAAATATGTACAACCATATATACATATATACAGGTGCTGTGGGGAAGGGAAGGAGGTAAGATGGGGGGATGGAGAGGGGGACGAGGGGGAGAGGAAGGAAGGGGCTCAGTCTGGGAAGGCCTCCTGGAGGAGGTGAGCTCTCAGCAGGGCCTTGAAGGGAGGAAGAGAGCTAGCTTGGCGGAGGGGCAGAGGGAGGGCATTCCAGGCCCGGGGGATGACGTGGGCCGGGGGTCGATGGCGGGACAGGCGAGAACGAGGTACAATGAGGAGATTAGCGGTGGAGGAGCGGAGGGTGCGGGCTGGGCAGTAGAAGGAGAGAAGGGAGGTGAGGTAGGAGGGGGCGAGGTGATGGAGAGCCTTGAAGCCCAGGGTGAGGAGTTTCTGCCTGATGCGCAGATTGATTGGTAGCCACTGGAGATTTTTGAGGACATCATTATCTGCCAATTCTATTATTGCATCTACCCCAGTCCTAAGTCCAGCCCTATGTCTGCAACATAGTAAGCACTTAACAAATACCATAAAAAAGTTGCAGAGTTGTCACAAGTTTCTCAGGCAACGTAATCAGGTAAAGAAAAAGTTTAAATAGAACTCAAGAGAAAGTCTGAGTTAGACTATCCATTATATGACAGCATTATTGAGAGTTTTACAAAGTTTCTTTATGGTATGATTTAAACAGCCCCATAAAAGTCTGTGTGATTAATCTTTAAATGTTTCATATGAATAAACTCTGGGCATGGGCCTGGAATATAATATTCCTTTAAAATTGAAAGTTATGATTTTGGGAAGTGTTAGATCAGGTGTTCTAAAAGACTCAAGATCCAGGCTAGGGATAAAGCCTGGCAAGTTGTTAGAGACTTTATCTTTTTCTGGCATGATCCATGATCATTCAAAATTTAGATGCAATTTACAACTTTAGCCATACTGAAGAAGCAATTTTGAATTCTGCAAGTTGTAACACTTTTCCTTTCAGATGGTCAAACCGCATGTTGTATTGAAAAATTAGGACAGAAGTCCACTAAAGAAGTGATTTATCCTCAGTTAAAACACAGGCTACATTAAAACCACATGTTGCTAAGTGCGGAGTAGTCATGCCAAACTAAGAGTAAGCATTAACGGCACTGAAGCTTGGCTAATGGAGTTTTCTTAAAAACATAGGTTAGTGATATGGGATTCGGCAGTTCTAGAGAAGCATAATAATATATGTAACTCTGAAGACTGGGCTAATTCATAGCAGTGGAAATGTGCAGTCTGCTCTCTCCTCTGAAATAAACCTTCCAACTGTACCTTTCTCACTCTCCTAACTCCAACTCCTCTCTCACCCCTTTCTCACTGCACAGAACCCCCTCACGTTTTAAATCTACCAACTGTATCCTTCCCCACCTTCAAAACTCTCCTAAAATGTCACCTCCTCCACAACCAGTGGCATTTATTGAACACTTCCTATGTGCAGAGCACAATACTAACTAAGCACTTGGGAAAGTATACTGCAATAAAGAAACTTGACAAACACTTTCCCCTGCTCACAAGAAGCAGAGAAGCAGTGTGGCCTAGTGAATAGAGCATGGACTTGGGAGTCAGAAGGACCTGGGTTTTAATCCTGCCTCGGCCACTTATCTGCTGTGTGACCTTGAGCAAGTCGCTTAATGTCTCTGTGCCTCAGTTCCCCACCTGTAAAATGAGGATTAAGGCTGTGAGCCCCGGATAGATCAGGGACTCTGTCCAACCAGATTATCTTGTAACTAACCAGTGCCTAGTTCAGTGCTTGGCACATAGTAAGCGATTAATAAATACCATATCAAAAAGGAATTTAGAGTTTACTAGAGTCATTCTTCGATTAATCCCCATGGTGCTGATCCTCATCCCACCAGCTGGATAAATATTTGTTTATTTGTTTTAGAATAATCATTTTTGTTTGTATACTAGCTTTACTGTTATTCTTTTACCTGTTGTATGTATGTGTGTCCATAGCTTACCCATTAGATTGTAAATTTTTATAAATGTTCAGTTCTTTGCACAGAGTAGGAATTCAGTTATGATCATGACAACTAGAAAAACTGAAACTCTGTGAAACTACTGTTTAGAAGCTCTTTCTAAGAATGAACAGGGCTCAAAAGTTGATTTGCCAAATGATTTTTTAGTTTTGCTAGTTGGAAAATGTTTTGAAAAATCAGTATTTGAAATAACTCAGTGGAGAGAACTTGTAAATTATCTTAAGATCACACAGACTAAACCAACTTGGACAATTAAAAAGATGAATCTGTGGGACAAATAATTCATTTGAACAGAAATTCTGAGACTAGCAGTCAGTAGTACCCTTCCTATGTTGTCACATCTTTTGATGATAAATTTTGATGATCATAAAGAGTGGCTAAAGTTTTCAAAGACTTCCTTAACTGTCCTTCCTCATTTGTGAATCTTCACGTTCAGTTCAGGTTTTGAAGAAATGATTCTGCTAGTAAGGAATATTGGCAATATTTACTGGACATTTCTCATGGTTATATTTGGGGACTCTCTTTCTGAACTGATATTTTGACTCACTGAGCTTTTTCTAAGTGGTAAGAATCAAGCGTATTCGACTAACAAAAATGTGCTCTTTTCCAACAACTGCCTAACTCACTGCCTGGTAGTATGATAGACACGTGTCTATTTTGATCCATTGAGGTTTCATTTAAGGTATTCCTTCCAATTACAAATGCACACAATAAATGTTCTGAGTCACACACATCTGGGTCTATAATACATGAAGATGTAAAATATGCTTTGTGCATTAGCCAGGTTTTTGGTGTCAAATAGCTAGACAGGCCCTTAAATCCCTGGAAAAGATGTTCCACAGAGAAGCAGTGTAGTATAGTGCATAGAGCATGGGCCTGGGACTCAGAAGGTCATGGGTTCTAATCCTGGCTCTGCCAACTGTCTGCTGTGAGACCTTGGACAAGTCACTTTACTTTTCTGTGCCTCAGTTACCTCATCTGTAAAATGGGGATTGAGACGGTGAGTCCCACGTGGGACAGGGACTGTGTCCAACCTGAGAACTTTGTACCTACCCCAGAGCTTAGAACAGTGCTTGGCACATAGGAGCTGAATTATTATGATTATTATTAGGTAGGCTGTCCATTGTAAAGGGATTGGCTACAGACTCAAAGTGTTGCTGCTTCCTCATCCTTCTCCCCTTCTAATAATAATAATGATGATGATATTTGTTAAGCACTTACTATGTGCCAAGCACTCTTCTAAGTGTTGGGATAGATACAAGGTAATCAGGTTGTCCCATGTGGGGCTTACAGTATTAATCCCCACTTGACAGATGAGGTCACTGAGGCTCAGAGAAGTTAAGTGACTTGACCTAAGTCAAACAGCTGATAAGTGGCGGTGCAGGGATTAGAACCCATGACCTCTGACTCCCAAGCCCAGGCTCTTTCCACTAAGCCAAACTACTTCTCACTGTGAGTTTCTAGACTGTGAACCCATTGTTGGGCAGGGATTATCTCTATTTGTTGCTGAATTGTGCTTTCCAAGTGCTTAGTACAGTGCTCTGCACACAGTAAGTGCTCAATAAATACAATTCACTGAATGAATGAATGTGTTTTATTCTTCTACTGTCCTCTCCCAAATGCTTAGTGCAGTGCTATGCATATAGTAAGGGCTCAATTAACACAATTGTTTGGCAATTTCTTCAAATAATTTAATCAATTTTCTCACGTAATTTTTCAAAATAGCAAAAAAGGTACAAGGGTGCAAAACACTATTTTCTTCATTTTTTGACTTTTTCATGTCTTCATGTCTCTTCTAAGAAAGAGCCTAAGAATCATGAATTCCCATGTCAGAACCTGGCAGTGAAACCATAAAGAGGGAAGATAGGAAGATAAGAATGCTCCATAGTGTTGGCTGTAGAAGACTTAGAGGTCTCCAAATAGTTGTTTGTTGGTGACTGAGAGAAGAAGCTCTTTAAAAATCCTCCCACCTCTATTTATACTTTCTCAGCCCCCACATTTGTTTTTCCAATGGGACTGTTGCTATTTATTGAACATCTACTGTGTGTTTCATCAAGGAAGGGAATTTCTTGATAGTCCTACAAAATGTCTGCCACTCAATGTTTTCTAATGGTACTTCAACAATCTCACATATTTTCTTATGTTCTTTAGATGTGTCTAGGTGTGTGGCAGAGAGGAAGTACACCCAGGAACAAGCCCGGAAGGAATTTCAGCAGGTGTTCATCCCAGAATGCAATGACGATGGCACCTACAGCCAGGTTACCAGCTTTGCATGAGCATTTCTGTCATGGATGGGGTGGTAGGAAAATCACATCACTGGGGAGGGAAGGTGTTGGAAGAGAGACATGTATTGATGAAAGAAAATCATGTTATTCTATTCAACATTGAGAAGTGGAGTGGATAGTGGATAGAGCATGGGCCTGGGTGTCAGAAGGAGCTGGGTTCAAATCCTGTCTCTGCCACTTGTTTGCTGTATGACCCTGGCCAAGTCACTGAATTTGTCTGCGCCTCAGTTACCTCATCTGTAAAATGGGGATTAATACTGAGGGCCCCATGTGGGACATGGACTGTGTCCAACCTGATTAGCCTATATCAACCCCAGTACGGTGCCTTACTTTGTGCTGAGCACTGTTCATTGAATGATCTCTTTTTTCCTTTCTCACACGTGATGTGTATGTGTATGTTTTTATGTATTCATTCATTCATTCAATTGTATTTATTGAGCACTTACTATGTGCAGAGCACTGTACTAAGCACTTGAAAAGTACAAGTCGGCAATATATAGAGATGGTCCTTCCCCAACAACGGGCTCACAGTCTAGAAGGGGGAGACAGACAACAAAACAAAACATGTATGTGCATTTGTGTTTGCCTGTTCATGTGTGTGCATTTACAAGACCATTTCTGTCATGGATCCAGTAGTAGGGAAATCAAATCACTGAGGAGGGAAGGTGTTGGAAGAGAGACAAGGATTGATGAAAGAAAACAGTGTTATTTTATTCAGCAGCAAGAACCAGCATGACGTAGTGGATACAGCATGGGCCTAGGAGTTGGAAGGTTGTGGGTTTTAATCCCAGCTCCACTACTTGTCTGCTGTGTGACCTTGGACAAGTCACTTCACTTCTCTGTGCCTCAGTTACCTCATCTGGAAAATGGCAATTGAGACTGTGAGCCCCAGATGGGACAGGGACTGTGTCCAACCTAATTTGTTTGTATTCACCTTAGTACATAGTACTTAGTACTTCGTACATAGCCTGGCACATAGTAAGTGCTTAACAAACACCACAATTATTCTAATTATATGTGTGTGTGTGTGAATATATGTATATGTGTGTGTATGGTTATGTGAGTTCAGGGACCAGTTTTAGGTTAACTGAATATACCCTGAAACTATAGCTTTCCTGTTGATATTTCCAGGCCTATAACAGCACAGTACTTTTTAAAGTCTTGTTTAGATTTAACAGAATTAACAGCCATTATATCCTTTGTAAAGCATATCAGCTTTACATATAAAATTCATTTTTTGTCTAATAATGGTTTGACCACAAGCAATGCTATATTGGGTCAGCCCTGTGGTCTTTTCAGACTAAGATTCTATCTCTGGCGGAGTGTCAGAGGACTCTTGGTCCCTTCCCTCTTCCTTTCCTCCCTCCCTCCCTCACTCCATCCTTATCATTTAGGATGGGCCATCTAAATGCTCCTCCAGTGGGAGTTCTTGGTGCTGAAAAAGATCCTTTTTGAAAATTGCTGAGGAAAAAGCAATTTCATTCCAACTACTCTCTTTTGCTCCATTTGAAGCCGGCACAGATTTGTTTCAAGTAAGAGAGTCCCTCTCTGGTGGGAAAGTATTTATTCAGCTCCCTGTCTTCCTCTTTCTCTCATTCACGGGACCTCAAGGAGATTTATTTACAGATATGTCACAAGGTGAGGAGAGTGTGATTGGCTGGGCCCATAGTAGAATTTTTGTAGTACATTCCCACCCCTTGACTTCCAACCCATATTCCCAAGAATCCACCATACTTCATAGTGTACCCTTAATAAGGTTGAAATTCTCAAGGTAGAGATTGACCTCATTCAATTGTACTTATTGAGCACTTACTGTGTGCACAGCACTGTACTAAGCACTTCTATTCACTCTCCCTGAAGTCCGTGAGGACATCCCTGAATGCTAAAGACAATTGACATATTTATTAAAAAAAATTACCTTTTTTTGTCTGTGAGCCATTTTTTTTGTCTGTGAGCCATTTTTTTTTCTCTTAGAACCTCTTTCTCAGGTGTCCCCTACTCCTTTCCCAGTCCTTCCACCAGAAGTGAAAAAGGACTGATTACTCAACCTGTAAAATGCCTGGAATAATAATAATAATGATGATGATCTGTTTTAAGAACTTACTCTGTGCTAAGCAATGTGCTAAATGCTGGGGTAGATGAAATAGTCCCTGTTCTACAAAGGCTCCCAATCTAAGAGGGAGAGTGGGTACTTAATACCCATTTATTAGGTAATCCCAGCTTCACCACTTATCTGCTGTGTGACCTTGGGCAAGTCATTTAACTTCCTTGTGACTCAGTTCCCTCATCAACAGAATGGGGATTCGATATCAGCTCTACCTGTTACTTAGACTGAGAGCCCCATGTGGGACCTGATTATCTTGTATCTATCCCAATGGTTAATACAGTGCTTGGCATAGAGTGAGCACTTAAGAAATACCACAGTTATTATTATTGTTATTATTTATTATTTGATAACGAAACAGTGGCATGGACAAGTTAAGTAACTTGTCCAAGGTCGCACAGAGGCAAGTGGAAGAGCTGGAAATAGTATCAAAGAGCAAGTATTTCTCTTCTCTTTACTGTTTAAATAGAAAAGCCACTGGGACATATTGAGAAGCAGCATTGCCTAGTGGAAAGGGCACTGGCCTGGGAATCGGAGGACCTAGGTTCTAATTCAGCTTTGCCAGGTGTCTGCTGTGTGACCTTAGAGAAGTCAATGAACTTCTCTGTGCCTCAGTTACCTCATCTGTAAAATGGGGATGAAGACTATGAGCCCTGTTTGATAGGGACTGTGTCCAGCCCAATTAATTATCTTATATCTACTCCAGCACTTAGTACCCTGGCTGGCACATAGCAAGTGCTTAAAAATACCATGAAAACAAACAAAGAAACAAACAAATAAATGTACTTTGTCCCTGTGGTCTTCCTTTCTGGGTTTTTCCTCACCACTAGAGGGATTTTGATGGTACCCATAGGGGACTGGAGCCATCTGATAATATATTCCTAATACAAAAATTGGAAAGCATTTAGGGAAAATCCCCAGTTATTTGGGAAAATGCATAGCCTGATAAGTTTCAGCTTTCGAACTGACCTGTAGATAATACTACCAGACTCTTCTTGAGATACTTTTCCTTGGCATAAATTGACTCAATGACAGGATTAGAATTGTTGTAAAGGAGCGTGAGCTAGTGGAAAGAGCCTGGGCATGGGAGTTAGGGGACCTGGGTTCTAAATCCCAGCTGTGCCACTTGCCACTGTATGTCCTTGTAAAAGTCACTTAATTTCTCCAAGTCTCAGTTTCCTCAGCTGTAAAATGGGGATTAAATATCTACTCTCCCTCCTCCTTAGACTGTGAGCCTCATGTGAGACGGGAACTCTGCTTGACTTGATGATCTTGTATCTATCACAGTGCTTGGCACAGAGTAAGCACCTAACAAATACCATTATCATTTTTATATCAGATCATCTGTAATTTGTTTGGCTAACTACAGATGAGAGGACAAAGATGCATTGGCCTTCCTACTATATCTATATCTAACTTAGCGCTTAGAACAGTGTTCTGCTCCCCTCTCAGGATGGCACCTGGAGAGTATCCAGTACTCTACCAGTCTTGGCTACGGGAGGGAAAGTCAAGCAGAGGCATACCCATTCCATTCATAGCTTGGACAGTGGCTAGCCAGTGGAAAGCAATCTGTTGCATGTCAAAACTTACCTGTGCTGGGCAATAGCAGCATGGGAGAGAGTAGAGGGCAGAGACTCAAGTTGACTGCATGGAAGGTGGCAATGGGAAACTACTTCCATATTTTTTACCAAGAAAACTCTATGGATCCACTACCAGAACAATTCCAGATGGAGGTGGGGCATTCTGGGAGAGATGCATCCATGGAGTTGCTATGGGTCAGAGATGACTTGACAGCATAAGGCAAGACAGTGCTCTGCTCAATTAATACAATTGAATTTATGAATCTATCTCTCCAAACCTATCTAGAGCACAGGCATGGGAGTCAGAGGACGTGGGTTCTAATCCCAGCTCCGCCACTCATCAACTGTGTGACTTTGGAAAAGTCACTTAACTTCTCTGAGCCTCAGTGACCTCATCTATAAAATGGGGATTGAGACTGTGAGCCCTATGTGGGACAACCTAACTACCTTGTATCTACCCCATCACTTAGAACAGTGCTTGACATATAGTGAGCGCTTTAAAAATACCATGTCTATCATCTATCTATTTATCTATGCATTTTTTTCCTTTAAAAATTATTTCAGAAAAATCTATGGGCTGGTGTGAAATATGAAGCCTGGCCAATAGACCATAGATTTCACCTGGTGTGTGCTCTCTCCCCCCAGGTCCAATGTCATAGTTATACCGGATATTGTTGGTGCGTCACTCCCAACGGAAGGCCTATCAGCGGTACAGCAGTGGCCCACAAAACTCCCCGATGCCCTGGTAAGCTGCGTTTGATAAGCCAACGGAAAATCCTGAAAGCATCTGGGTCTTTCGTTTTCTTTATCGAGAGCCTAAAAAATGGGATTGAGTCTATGCAGCATGAAGAAAGTTGGGAGGGAATTTAATCATCGTATAACCTCTCCAAATATATTATTTTTAAAAGACAAAGAGCAGTGAGAGTTTCAGCAAGAATGCAATACACGGTATTACAGAGAGAAAGAACTCATGCGGTAAAACTGTGATTTGTGAACAGAATGTTGTTGTTTTAAACCACAAGGATAGTAGTCACTAGTGGAAATGACCAAAGTTTGCCCTTGGAAAAAATAATGAAAAGTTCTGGTTTTGTGGGCAAAGCTTTCCAAAGAAAAAATGAAACGTTCTGCACAGCTTCATAACAGCAAGTATTAGAATTGGCAAGAAACTAATTCATAAAACTCCCTGTTTGTTTTTACTGTTTTACAAAGAAGAGCTTTTAAAACTCCAGAATTTTTCATTTTCCAAAGAATCTGCAACTCGAATTTTGATTCTTTTTCTGGGACAATTGGATCAAGAGTTCTTTGATTAAGTGCAGGCATTATTGCCTCCCAGACTGAGTTGATTCATTAAATGCTAATGTAAAATATAATCTGCATGACAGTGGATTTTGAGATTAATTTTAACCTCAAAATTAACCATAATCCTTTTTACATAGGATGGGAAAGGTGGTCAAACTATTTTTTTTTAAATCAGCTATTTGCTATTGTACTCTCCCATGGGCTCAATAACATGCTCTGCACACAGGTGCTCAGTAAATTCCATTGATTGATTGATACCTTCTGGAATAAATAATTTAGACAACAGCATAGTGCAATTTCAGATTCCCCATTAATTCAGAAGGCGAAATGGACGTGGCATGGAAACACAAGATAAATACACATCTCTTTATCTCTATAAAAAAAGTTAAAGTCATTAGAGATAAAAAAATTTAAAAAAGCTTCCAGTCCAGTTCCCTCAAGGTTAGAAACATTTTATTTTTCAAATGGATTAAGGCAGATTTAATTTGTAACCATTTTTATAGAGAAATACAAAGAAATAGGTTTGTCACCTTTTCAGCTTCAGAATTATTTGAGTACATTGCAGGTAGTCTTTTGTGATTTTTGAATTGTGCTAGATTTTGTATTCATTTTGAACATACAACTTCATAAAAAACTAAATGGAAACCAGGGTATTTAAAGAAAAACTGGCAAATATTTAATCATATGTCAAATTAATTTAGTCATTCATCCAATCAGTCATTTATTGAGCACTTACTCTGCAAAGCACTCTACTAAGTACTTTGGAGAGTGTAGTACAATAATAAGTAGTTACATTCCCTGCCTACAGTAAAATCTCACACTATTTTTCCAGAGGGTATTTCCCCTCATTTCTTTTCTCCCTTCCTCCAGATGTGGTTTAGGTTTTCATGTAGTGGGAACAGGGCAGATAGGGAGTTTTGAGGTTCTTTGGCAATCGTATAAAGATAGGGCAAGACATATTCAAATCTCAGAAAAGAGGAACTGGTTGGGAGATGCTAGAGATGTTGCTGTGACCCTGTAGCAGTAGTAGTATCACATAGTGGATAGAACACGGGCCTGGGAATCAGAAGGTCATGGGTTCTAATCCCAGCTCCACCACTTGTCTGCTGTTTGGACTATGGCAAATCATTGCACACAGTAAGCACTCAGTAAATACCATCAATTGATTGGTTGACAGTGGTAATAGTAATAATAGAAGTAGTAGTAGTAACAATAGTATGGCTCAATGGAAAGAGCACGGGCTTTGGAGTCAGAAGTCATGGGTTTGAATCCTGACTCCACCACATGTCTGCTATGTGACCTTGGGCAAGTCACTTAACTTCTCTGAGCTTCAGTTACCTCATCTGTAAAATGGGGATTATGATTGTGAGCCCCACGTGGGACAACATGATCACCTTGTATCCCCCCCAGCGCTTAGAACAGTGTTCTGCACATAGTAAGTGCTTAACAAATGCCATTATTATTATTATTATTATTATTATTAGTAGTAGTAGTAGTAGTAGTAGTAGTAGTAGTAGTAGTAGTAGCAGCAGCTGCTCCTTGGGGGAAGGGACTGTGTCTACCAAGTGCTCAGTGTTCTGCACACAGTAGGTGCTCAATAAATACCACTGATCGATAGTAGTAGTAGTATAGCTGTCCTTCAGTTAGAAGATTTTCCTGCTCCAAAAGGCCTACCCCAGTTAAGCCCTCTTTTCCCTGGCTCTTTCTCCCTTCTGCATCGTTTTTGCACTTCAATCTGTGACCTTTGGCCACTTCATATTTGACCCCCCCAACCCCACAGCACTTATGTACATATCTTTAAATTATGTATTATAAATTACTTATTCATTCATATTAATATCTGTCTCCCCCTCTAGACCGTAAGCTCATTATGGGCAGGGAACACGTCTGCTAATTCTCAGGACTTGTATTCTCCTAAGCGCTTAGTATGGTGCTCTTCACATAGTAATCTGTAAATAAATACAATCGATTGATCGATTAATAATGATGATGTTGAGTCCATGAGTGACATTAAGAGATAATCTCTGGCACACTTGCCCACAGTGCCCAAGGAAACATTTTTGGACACTTTCTGTACTCCACGATACCACATGGGCTAACACAGCTCAGCACAGCACATCCGTGTTCATTATTATTTTAGTAACCAATAATCAGTCATTCACACAGAAGCGTTAGCTGAATATGAAGATTAACCAGATACACAGACCCTATAGTCATTCAACAAGCCTCACTACTTAGAGACATTTTTAGCTTCTAGGGAAGCAATGGGGCTTCGTGAAAGAGCTTGGGCCTGTGAGTCAGAGGGATGTGGGTTCCAATGCCACTTTCACCACTTGTCTGCTGTGTGACCTCAAGTCACTTCATGTCTCTGTGCCTCAGTTACCTCATCTGTAAAATGGGGATAAAGACTATGAGACCCATGTGGAACAGGGACTGTGTCCAACCTGATTATCTTATATCTACCCCCAGTACTTACTACGGTGTCTGGCACATAGTAAACACTTAGCAAGTACCATTAAAAAAAAATGGACA
The DNA here is from genome assembly GCF_015852505.1 of Tachyglossus aculeatus. Classification (NCBI taxonomy): domain Eukaryota; kingdom Metazoa; phylum Chordata; class Mammalia; order Monotremata; family Tachyglossidae; genus Tachyglossus; species Tachyglossus aculeatus. The sequence goes on along the minus strand of NC_052067.1, from coordinate 45,082,246 downwards.
CAAAATTCTTCCCAAGTTTGTTTGCTGGGTGGAGATTCTCACTCTTCTTAAACTAATTTTGATGCCCTGCATTATTTCTGCAATGTTCATACTAAATCTACTGTAAGGATATTTTTGTTTTCTAATTGCCATGGAAATTTTTAAAAAATTATCTAGCATAAAATCAGAAACATTGTTTAAATATGAGAATGAGGGTAAAAAACTGCAAATGAAATATATGCTATTTCTAATATATATCATGTGGGAGTTTTTTATATTGAATGGGAAGTAAGTATGATGCCTCAGAGAGTAAGCCTGAGAGGATAGAGGTTACCTGATGAGTATGGTATAAATTCTCCTAAGAGATTGAAAGAGACTGGATAAATCAATCAGACAATAATATTTACTGACCACCTATAAAGGGCAAGCCCTGTAGTAATCAGTTGGGAAATAGAAGGCATAATCCCTCTTCTCAAAGAGTTTACAATCCAACAGTATCAGTAAATGTAAATACCACTGCCACCACAGTTCACCCATTTTTCAATTTCTAATATTCTTCAGTTAAAACGAGTTTCTAAACCCCAGACATGGGAAAATCTTCTCTGAATAGAATTTTTCCAGATCTGACGTTCTTTCCCAAAATGTATCACTTTTCAGATTTCATTCTGGTGTTTGACTCTAGTTCTCACTTAGTTTCTTTTCTCTCTCACCTCTGTTTCCATGTACAGTAGTGGCCTTTTTTTTTCCATGGCATCTGTTAAGCACTGGTCAAGCACTGTTCTAAGCACTGGGGTAGGTACAAGTTAATCAGGGCAGACACAGTTCCTGTCCCACATGGGGCTCACGGTCTAAGTAGGACGGAAAACAGTTACTGAATCTGCATTATGCAGTTGAGGAAACTGAGGCACAGATAAGTAAATTGACTTGCCCAAGGTCACAGCAGGCAAATTGGCCAAGTGGGCATTAGAACTGGATTGAGACTATGAGCCCCATGTAGGACAGGGACTCTGTCCAACCTGGTTTGCTTGAATCTACCCCAGTAGTTAGTACAGTGCCTGGCACATAGTATGCACTTAATACCATTATTATTATTATTATTAATAATACTAGAACCCAGTTCCTCTGACTCCCAGGCCTGTGGTTTGCCATGAGGTTACATTGCTTCTCAGGCTGATATAAGGACATACAGATGCTTTGGCTCACTCTGGGGTGAAAGGTGAGAAGGTAAGGGAAAGAGACAGGAGAGACTGTGTGGAAAATTAACAGACTTCCCAAAGTATGATGAGTTTATAGACTACTGTTTGCTCTACAGATTCAAAAGAGTGTGACCAGGGACAGAGGAACACCTAAGCCATGGTCTTCTTCTGATTAAGGCCAATAAGTTTCCTATTCTAGTAGCCGGGCAGAAAAAAGGAGGGATTTGACTGGCCAGGCAGGAAAGAGAAGAGCAGTCAATCAATCAAACATTGCAAAGACTTAGAAAAGCAACATGGTTCACGGATAGAACACGGGCCTGGGAGTCAGAAGCACCTGGATTCTAGTCCCACCTCCGCCACATGTCAGCTGTGTGACTTTAGGCAAGTCACTTACCTTCTCTGGACTCAGTTACCTCATCTGGAAAACGGGAGTTAAGAGAGTGAGCCCCACTTGGGACAGGGACCGTGTCCAACCTGATTAACTTGTATCAACCTCAGTGCTTAGAACAGTGGTTGGCATTTATTAAGTGCTTAACATGTAACATAATTAATTAATTAATAATTAATTCTAGGCCTGGGCTCTACCCACTAGAGCATGCTGCTTATTAATGACGTGTATATATCTATAGTTCCATTTATTTATATTGATGCTATTGATGCCTGTCTACTAGTTTTGATGTCTGTCTCCCCGCTTCTAAACTGTGAGCCCATTGTGGGCAGAGATTGTCTCTGTTGCTGAATTGCATTTTCCAAGCGCTTGCTTTGCACACAGTAAGAACTCAATAAATACGATTGAATGAATGAATGAATGAATGAATGAATCACAATCTTTCCATTGTACCAGACATAAATCTGGTTCAAGTTAAGCACAGAAAGGACAGGAGAACTTGTCCCTATTTCCCTACACATTTGAATACTGCTTGCTGAACCCTCTGTAAGCAGAAGGAAAACGACTTTAAACCTCAACATGTAGGCACACCCACACTTGCAAATGCAATTTGTATTTTTCAATAAAAAGTATTTCCTACATGGAGATGTTTAACTATGGGAAGGGAAAGGTTTTAGAACAATAAAGAAATTTTTGATGGGAGGATTTATGCAGATTGCCCATTCTCTATTATTTTGGAAAGACTATAAATGTTTAATCTTGTCTCCCATCCTTTAAATGTATGTTGAAATCAAGATCTTACTTCTGGCACGAGTACAAAGTATTTTAAAATATTGTAAATTTAGTCTTTGGGGGGGAGGTTTGAAAATTTAATATTTGAGGAATCTTAATGTGTAGTTCAGCTTTAATTATATTCTTAGGGAAACCTACAGGTTCCAATTTACCAGTAAAAATGAGTAAAAACACATTACATAACCACAACAATTATTGCTTTTAATATGGAAAAATAATTGCCCTGTTTTACAATTTATAGCTAATATATTTTGTGGAAGGAAGACCTTCTTTCTATTTTTATGTCATTTCACAAACAGCCAACTCTTAAGCATTACCTTTTCATAATTTATCTTATGCCCTTGTTACACCTAGAACTCCTGTGACATAAAGGTGATTAGAAGTTTAACATTAATTAGAAGTAAGGTGTTTTTCTAAATTATATGTAGATTGATTATTTTCTGAGAATGAGTTGATTTGGAATTATAGACTTCTTTTCCTCAGACTTTTTAAATAATCACATTTTTTTCATTAGCAGAGATCATAAAGATAACTATCCCTTCCAACATCCCATTTTCCTTCCCTGTTTATTCCCCAAAGGTGTGTCTTCCCTTTCTGGGGTCACCATTTAGGAGTTCTGGGGTGTTTGCCTACTTGAAGGCATGTCTGAATAATTTGGGGTATTCCTCACTTGTAGAGTGGGTATGGCATGCCTTCTCCCTTGCCCCACTTGAGAATATATATTTTGCACAGTTCCTTCTGAAGGTCACCACCAGGTCAGTTAACAGGCCTTTTGTGTTTGGAGAATCTTCCTATCTCCTCATCAACTCATCAACTGCCGTTCTCCATTGTTCAACACTAGTCTTCTTTGACTCCTAGGCGAGTCTGGTAAGAAGGTGATCACCTAGATCAATCTCCCCTTTCTTGATTCACCATCTATTTCACCCTGAACTTATTCCCCTGTCAGCAGCAACTGCCCCACCCTGTCCTTACTACTTATCTGTTAATGTTTTTCCCACAGACATTCAAATACCCTAAACCTTCTGTATCAACCACTCCAGCATCCCAAGAGTTTTCTCCCTCTTGTTATCTCCCTTCTCCCAGTACACCTGAAATCACCCTCTTCATTCTTCTCAAGTCAGCTAACTCTATTCCTCCAACTATTATGAGTGGACCATGTGTCAGAAGACCTGTGTTCTAATCGCAGCTCTGCCATTTTTCTGCTCTGTGACTTTGGGCAACTCATTTAACCATCTGTGCTTCAGTTTCCTTCTCGGAAAAATGGGGATTTAATATGTTGTCTCCCTCCTACTTAAACTGTGCCTCTCCCCCCGCCCCCCCCCCCCCCCCCCCCCGCAAGTGAGACGAGAACTTTCTCTGACCTGATTATCTCCTATCTACCATCATGTTAGGAACATACTCACTATTTTTATAATTGTCTCTCCCACGTCTGACCCTTTACTGATATCCTATCTCCTTGCCTGGAATTCCCTCCCTTTCCTTCTTCATAGTCAGAGCTCTTCCATCTTAAAATCCTTTCTGAGATCATATCTTTGTAGGAGATCTTTTCTGATTACGTTTTCTTCTCCCAAGGTCATTCCCCTCAACACCGTTAGCTCCTTAAGGGCATAGATACTATCATGATGATCTCATTCATTCATTCATCCAATCGTATTTATTGAGCACTTACTGTGTGCAGAGCACTGTACTAAGGGCTTGGGAAGTACAAATCAGCAACATATAGAGACGGTCCCTACTCAACAATGGGCTCACAGTCTAGGGTGTAATATTGAATACTGAATATTGAATACTGAGTGCTGACTTTATGATGAGGCACTATGCTAAATGCAAGAGTGAATACAAAGTTAGAGAATTCAGACATGGTCCCAGTTCCATAAGTCTTGTGATCTTGGAGGAGGGAGAACTCACACTTAGTAAAGAGAAATACATTTTTGCCAAACTGCAGAAAATGGGAGTATTTAAAATAGAAGAGTCAAGGATCTGGTCTTCTGTGATAATGAGTTCGTGCAGTGAAGCTGGTTGAGGTTAGAATAATAATATAATAGTATTAATAGTAGTTTAATAGCATTATTAATCTATAATAATAGTATTATTATTATTGGTAAGAGCTGGAATTGTAAATTTGGGACTCATTTGCATAAAGATAGTAGTGAGGCCCTGGGCAAATGAGTTTTCCAAGGGAGTGGGTATTGATGGAAAATAGAAGGGGACCAAGATCTCAGCTTTGGGGAACCCCCAGTGTCAGAGGGTGGGAGGCAGAGGAGGAGCCTGCAAAAGAAACTGAGAGTGTACTCTCCCAAGCAGTCAGAGAGATAGGGAGATGAGGATGGTGTCAGTGAAGTCAAGGTTGGCTAATGTTTCAAGGATAAAGGTGTGGTCCACAGTGTCATTGGTGACCATAAGCTTCACGGATGATTGCCACGTCTTTCCAGATCTGACCGCTCTACTTCTCTGGAGTCTCTCATTTCCTCCTGCCTTCAGGACATCTCTACTTCCTGTAGAGATGTCCCATAGATGTCATCTATGTCTGCCTGACACCTCAAAGTTAACATGTCTAAAACAGAAATCCTTGTCTCCCAATCCAAACCCTGTCCACCCCCAGACTTTTCCATCACTGTAGACAAGACCATCAGCCTCATTGGCTCACAACCTTGCCATTATCCTCGACAACTCTCACTGTGCTTCTGTCTCCTCTGTCTGATTGCTGACCTCTTGTCCATGTCCACCCTCTGGCCTTTCTGTCCAATAGACCACCACTCTCCCCACTTTCAAAGCCCTAAGAAATCATACCTCCCCCAATAGGTCTTCCCTAATTAAGCCCTCACTTTTCCTATTCACCTTCCCTTTGTCATCTGTGCACATGGGCCTGTATCCCTTAAACACTTCAAAACATACTCCACCTCAGCCCCACAGCACTTATGTAAATATCCTTATACTCTCTCATTTCCCCTGTTATTTTTTTAACTCTGTCTCTCCCTCTAGTCTGTAAATTTCTTGTGGACAAGGATCATATCTACCAATTTTGTTGTATTGTATTCTTCCATGCATTTAGTATAGTGTTCTGCTCAGAGTAAGTATTCCATAAATTCCAGTGATGGATTGAGAAAGCCTTCTTAAAATGATAAATGGTTTTCACTTACTTGTCTAAAGAACACCAGACATTAGAAAAATAGATGTTTTGTAGTGTTCTGAATCTGTTATCGACCCTTCAGGGAACTAAGGGAATTCCATTCCCTGGGAAATAGGGCAGAAAGATGGAAGCAAGTGTTAGAATGTTATTTATCTCACCACCAACCTCTCTCCCACATCCTTCCTCTGGTTTGGAATGCCCTTCCTCTTCATATCTGACAAGCAATTATTCTACCCTCCTTCAAAGCCTAATTTAAGACACAACTCTTCCAAGAAGTCTTCCCTGACTGAGCCTTCTCTTCTCCTACTCCCTTCTGCACCACCCTTGCACTTGGATTTGCTCCCTTACTTCTCTCCTCCCTCAGCCCTACCACACTTTCGTACACATCTGTAATTTATTTATTTACAGTAATGTCTGCCTCCTCTTCCAGAATGAATGGACAGGGACCATGTCTACCCTGTTATATTGTACTCCCTCAAGTGCTTAGTACAGTGCTGTGCACATAGTAAGCTCACAATAAATACAATGGATTGATTGACAAGCAAACGATTCTTCCCCGTATTCTTTCAGTTGTATACATTGAGCCTCAAGCCTCACATATAGTAGTCAGGGTGGCAACAAAAGGGTTACTTAACGCATGATATAGGGTTGCAAAGATTGAAAAGTTGCTCACTTTACTGTACCCTTGGGCTCTAGAGATGTGTTGGCTATACCCCATTTAGGAAATGTACAATGAGTACCTTGTAAAATCCCAAGCTAGGGTTCACAGCCTGAGACTCTAAGTTGTAACTGCCTCCCAGACCGTGGAATAGAAATCCAAATGGACTTCAGAAGACACGTGAGAATGGGAACATTTATAACTTTGCCCTGAGGGGTTTCTTGGATAAGTACCTCTATTAATTGCAACTTTAGTATTTCCAAGTAATGGCAGGTCCATCACATTTTGCACGGGCTATTCACCATGTGTTTCATGACGTTTGCCAGTCCTCAAGTGATTAATTATTTTAAGTAATTCCTTCTCTTACCCCTGATTTCTAATCTCACGAGTTTCAGAGATTGAAGGCATAATTAAGAACCTGGTAAAGTTAACTACAATTAGGATCACCTCCCTTACTGGCAACACTGATTCATATAATTTTTTTTTTACTTCTAAAAGTACAGAGTGCTTTATGAATGGCCCTGTGCAAGAGATGTGAGTTTATGAGTTAATGGGTGAGATATTTATGCAAGAAAAGTAATGGCATTTATTGAGCACAAGCAGCACAGCATTGTGGATAGAGCCCTGGCCTGGGAGTCAGAAGGTTGTGGGTTCAAATCCTGGCTCCACCACTTGTCTGCTGTGTGTCCTTGGGCAAATCACTTAACTTCTCTGTGCCTCAGGTTCCCTCATCTGTAAAATAGGTTTGAGACAGTGAGCCCCATGTGGGACAGGGATTGTGTTCAACCCAATTTGCTTGTATTTACCCAGGGCTTAGTACAGTGCCTGGCACATAGTAAGTGCTTAACAAATACCACAATTATTATTATTATTATTATTCTTAATGGGTGCAAGGCACTGGTGCTAAGTGATTGGGCATTAAAAAGAAAAATAATGACACATTCCTGGCTCACATTAATGGCAAGATAGAAATGAAAATATTTTCAATTAAATAAATAAAAAAAGCAGTTGAATGTGTTCCAAACCAAGGAAACAGTGTGAAAAGAGGAATGGAGGTGAATATGTGAGAGCAACATACAGTTTAGAAAGGTAATTTGTAAGGAGTGAAGACAGAGAGTTGAGGTGAAGAGAGCAGATATGTAAGTGAGGTGAGTTGGGGGAGAGCCATTCAAGGCTGACTGTAGCTGTCTCCCAAGCCTGTAATCTGGTATTATCCAAGAATCATCTCTCTCATACAATCCACATATTCAGCGTCACCAAATCCTGCTGGTTTTACCTTCACACCATTGCTAAAATCCACCCTTTCCTCTCCATTCAAACTGCCCATATGCTGATCCAAGCATTTATATCACACCACAACTACTGCATCAGCTTCCTGGCTGACCTCCCGGCCTCCTGTCTCTCCTCATTCCAGTCTCTACTTCACTCGGCTGCGTGGATCATTTTCTACAAAAACATTCAGTTCCCATTTCCCTGCTTCTCAAAAACCTCTAGTGGTTGCCCATCCTCCTCCACAACAAGCAGAAACTCCTCATCATTCACACTCAATCAGCAATCCCTCTCCTACCTGACCTTGTTGATTTCCTACTAACTACAACCCAGGCAGCACACTTCACACCTTTGATGTCAGTCTACTCACTGTACCTCAGTCTCATCCATTTTGCCACTGACCCCTTGTCCATGTTCTCCTCATGACCTGGAATTCCCTCTCCCTTCATATACAACAGGCTACCACTCTCCCTACCTTCAAAGCCTCATTAAAATATATGTTGCCAACTTGTACTTCCTAAGCACTTAGTACAATGCTCTGCACACGGGAAGCACTCAATAAATAAGACTGAATGAAAGAATGAAAATCATATCTCCTCCAAAAGGCCTTCCCTGATTAAGCCCTCTCCCCTATTCCCTTTCCTTTCTGTGTCACTTATGCACTTTGTATCTGTACCCTTTAAGCACTTGATATTCACCTAAGCTTCCACCCCATTGTTCACTGCACAGAGTAAGTGCTCAATAAATGCCGTTCATTTGTGAATTGTGAGGAGTTTTTTGCATGATGTGGAGGGATATGGCAAACCATTAAAGAGGATAACACTTCTAGAAGATGATCAAGTGGGCAAAGCAGCAGTTTTATACTTAGCGAGTATGCGAGCAATGCCAGCATAGCATCCAAGGGGAGATGTCCTGGAGGGAAGGAAAGCAGCATGGCATAGTGGAGAGAGCATAGGCCTCAGAGTCAGAAAGTCATGGGTTCTAATCGCGGCTCTGCCATTTATTTGCTGTGTGACCTTGGGTGAATCAATTCACCTCTCTGTGCCTCAGTTACCTCATCTGTAAAATGGGGATCAAGACTGTGAGCCTGATGTGGAGCAGGGACTGTGTCCAACCGATTTTCTGTATTCATCCCAGCACTTAGTACAGTGCCTGGCACAGAGTAAGTGCTTAACAAATATCACAATTATTATTATTATGTGGAGTGCAGGTTAGATGAGAGGTCAAGAGCTGGAGGAATTAGATTTGGGAGTTGTCTGCATAGCTTTGGGGTCATCTAGTACAGTGCTCTGCACACAGTAAGTGCTCAATAAATACGATTATTGATTGACTGATTGATTGATCTATTTTTATTAGGTCACTACTTTCTCAAATGATTAGGATTTTCACATAAATTACATGTTCAATCTGATTTAGTTTCTGAGTTCTGGTTCACCAGGTAAAAACATTCCAATTAAGTCCCTCTTATTGATAAGGGTATGGATTTTCAAGGTACAAGTAGTAATCATCAGAATCCAGATGTACTGAAAAGTAAGCAGTTGTAGGAAAGTGGCATAGCCTAGTGGATAGAGCATGAATCTGGGAGTCAGAGGGACTTGGGTTCTAATCCCAGCTCTGCCTCTTGTCTGCTGTGTGACCTTGGGACAGTCACTTTGCTTCTCTGTGCCTCAGTTCCCTCTTCTGTAAAATGGGGATTAAGACTGTGAGCTCCATGTGGGACAGGGATGGTATCCAATCTGATTAGCTTGTATCTACCCTGGTGCTTAGTATAGTGCTTGACACATAATAAGTGCTAAACATATATCATCAGTAACTGTGGAGTTCTGTTGTTGGACACTGCTAAAGCAGGGTGACTGCACTAGAGTGACAGGTAAAATAATACTATGTGCCAGGAACTGGACTAAGCGCTGGGGTGGATACAAGCAAATAGGGTTGGACACAGCCCCTGTCCCATGTAGGGCTCACAGTCTCAATCCCCATTTTAGAGACGAGGGAACTGAGGCCCAGAGAAGTGAAGTGACTTGCCCAAGGTTATGCAGTAGACAAGTGGCAGAGCCGGGATTAGAACCCATGACCATCTGACTTTCAGGCCCTGGCTCTAGCCATTACGCAATGTACATCCTGATGAATTCTAGATAATGCTTCACTTTAACCTTTTAGACTTCACTCATATATTTTATTAAATCGTTTTTGCTGAAATGCGCTAAAAGTATTTGCTAGCTCAAGACTTGAAAGCCCTGACAGCTGATACAAAACAATAATTTTTGACTTGTTCTTATCCCTCCAGGTTCTGTAACTGAAAAGTTGCCTCAACGTGAGGGCACAGGAAAAACGGGTAAATATCTTTAAATTACTTTCTATGGAAATTCTGCTTAGCTTCTCAAATTGTAGAGTGAAAGAAACCATGAGATAGTTAAGCCTTTGGGGGAATGGAAGTTGATAGCTTTTAGGCACAGGAAAAATGGGTAAATATCTTTAAATTACTTTCCTTGGAAATTCTGTTTACATTCTCAAATTGTTGAGTAAAAGAAACCACGAGATAGCTAAACCTTTGGGGAGTGGAAGTTGATAGCTTTCAATTTGATATGTTATTTCAGACAATAGCTAGGTGGAGGAATGTGTTTCCCAAGGCAATAGACTTATTTCCCTTCAATTGAAGCAAACTACAAGATAGTCAAGGAAAAAGCAGTCTTACCTAATACTGTATGATGGTTTGGAATGGGACTGCTTGACATGAAATGTATTTTGAAACTTGATTAGCACCATCTTAGCCAGTGTAGCTATGAAACATAAATGCCATTACTGAGTCAGAGCGATGGCCCAGCTAGCCCTATGTTAAGCCTTTACTAGTGACACCAAGTTGGTGGAAAACCCATCAGCTGGTTGCCCTCCTTAACTTCGATCTTAATCTTTAAAGATAGGTCATACTGCATTCTTCCCTGCCTTAACTCTCTCCCCAATTCTTACGTAGTGTTGCTCAGATCCTCTTAAAATGCCTCTATAAACTTAGCATTCCCCTCCTCTATAATCTCCAATGGCTACCCCTTTCTACCTGCAGCAAACAAAATATCCTAGCTCTCCTAACCCTATCTACTGTCTCTTTCACTGCTATATCCACCTCACAGTCTTTGCTCCTTCAAAGCTAATTGTTTAACTGTCCTTCACAATTAAAGGACACCCTCTTCTCCAACCCATTTGTTACCCTATTCCCCTAGGCATGGAATGATCTTCCCAACTCAAATTTGCCAAACAGCAAAAATCCTCCAAAAATGTCAAGTTCTCCAATATAATTCTCCAGTTAATCCTACCATTCTGGACATATCATCAAATCAGTAGTTTTAACACTTTTTTTTCCCCCACTGTTTACAATTTGTACTCTCTTCTACGTTGAACCTAATGGAGGCTCAATAAATACTACTACTATCTTCCTTGCTATTAAATTAATATTCTTTTAGACTTGCAATAGAATAAACTATAAGCTCACTGTGGGCAGGGAATGTCTGTTTATTGTTATTTTGTAGTCTCCCAAACCCTTAGTACAGTGTTCTGCAAACAGAAAGTGCTCTATAAATACAATTGAATGAATGAATTAGAAACTGTGTGTTCTTTCAGATTTTATTATCTGCTTAATTAAAAGATTCAGCAGTATGTGACTAATCACGTTAAATGCTGAAAATTATGATAAACATTTTAACATTTGAACAGGATTTTACTGATATACCCAATGGTCTTTCCTTTGAAGGAATTAGTTCTGTAAAAACAAGCAAACAAAAATACCCCCATATGATTCTATTTCACAGATATACTAAATGAATGCTTTTGTAGATCTACAGCCATCACATTGTTCTCCAGACATTCTCTTCCACTCTCAGAGAGAAAAAAAAATTGTCTGAATGGACTACTGGGCCAACCCAGTAATAACATTTCAATAGTCTTATTTTTTTTTCCTTCTGGGTTAAAATGATTTTTAAAATGATCGAAACACACAACTATTAGCTATTTTTCTGGCAAAATTAATTGATCGGCCAATTTTCCAATGATGCTATAAAGTCTGGGTGAAGAGAAATAACCTTTGTGATCAGAAACAGACATTCCTATCATCAGTGATTCCAGAAAGAAGGAAGACATTAGAATGGTTTATAAATAAATAAATAATGATGGTATTTGTTAAGCGCTTACTATGTGCCAAGCACTGTTCTAAGCGCTGGGGTGGATACAAGGTTATCAGGTTGTCCCACATTGGGCTCACAGTCTTAATCCCCATTTTACAGATGAAGTAACTGAGGCACAGAGAAATTAACTGATTTGCCCAAAGTCACACAACTGACAAGTGGTGGAGCTGGGATTAGAACCTATGACCTCTGACTCCCAAGCCCATGCTGTTTCCACTAAGCCATGCTGCTTCCTATCTTTTAATAGTTGGGATAGATTCCATCCCATCTATCTCTTCCTTTGGTTGTCCAACTAATTCTGTTACCTATAAAACCATCTTATAGCCAACACCTTCTCTTCTAATCCTTCTCTTTCCCCCAATAGTTCATTGTGTCACTAAACACTCCTGCCTGCTTCTTCTTATGTCTTATTCCATTTCTTCTCCCCTCCTCTTCCCACAGACTTGCACAATCTGAATAAAAAGAAATAACGAAACCAGAATAAAACCACCTATTTTTATGCTTCTCTCCCATGTGGATGGTATAGTACAGGACTATTACTAGTCAATCATTTGAATACTTGTGAACAGTGTATTAAGCGAGGTCCTTGGATTAAATAGTTAAACGAAGCGAAGCACTTACTTTGCCCATAATGAGATTTAGTCTACAATGAGGTCAGTTAGCAATATTTGTCAATAGATTACCCACTGTGGGCAAGCCTTATGCCAAAGGAGATTGAAAAAGTAATAAGACAATAAGGGTTTTGTTATCATCTCTCCTGGGGGAAAGAGAAGGGCCAAGTATAAAATTTGGATTAATTAAGATTTAGGCTTGAAGCATCCAGGCTTCCTGGGGAATTCCTCCTAGGAGTGAACTGTCATAGTCATACACTGGGCTAGTTTAAGGTTTATAGTCAAATGAATTTTAACTCCTTTACAAAAACACAACAGGCGGTAAACATGTTGTGTGATTTGTTTTCCCAAGAACACCCTAGACATCCGCAAGTACAGGAGGGCTTTGTATAGATCCATCCAGATGCAGTTCTTAGTGGGTTACTAGAGAGAAAGTCAGTGATGGAGAGGGGAAGACTTTCGATGGTCCATCAGGACAGATGCCAATGAAAGCAAACACTGCATGGTTATGCCAAGCATCCAGTGTCACTATCAGAAATAAAATCCTGAGCAGGGGAGACCACGTGGCTGATCCAGAACTGGCATTTCTTATGTTCCTAAAAAAATAGTGAACACTGTATGCACCTTCATTTTGTTCATTAGAAAACCCAAAATAAAATTCAGTATCTCTTCTTCTTTGGTTTGTTCCCTGATCAGGAATTCATGAAGCCAAACCCCACTAAATGTTCAGTAAATATTTGGGGTTGATAATCACAACAGGGGTCAGGTTTTTCCTCTTTGGGAAGCCTAACTAAAATAAGCAGTACCGTGGGCATATTATCATAAATCAACATTTGAAGCATATACTACAAACTCCATTGCCCTTACCGCTTGCATCTTAATCTTGAAACCACCGCATTATATGTAATTCACATGAACAAGCCAGGTTTTGGCTTAGGATGTGGGAGGACATGAGGAAAAGACTTCCACGAGTCATTACAATGTGAATTGTAAAAGCCTTTCTTGGTTGAAGCCAGTGAGTTTGGAGGAGGAACCACTTTTAAAGAAGGGCTGGGACCGTAGGTCAGGGAAAGGCGATGGTATCTTGGAGGGAGAGAGGGAGACAAGGGAGGGGGAGAGGGGAGGTGGGAGGAAGGGAGGAAGCAAGGCTTAGGATCACATAGTACCACCATCTAAAAAGACATTTTTATGAATGTAAAGGTTGTACGATGAGCTAGGTTAAAATGGGTGATTTTGGTCATGTAAAATAAGCATTTCCAAAGAAGAGCAGGCAATTGGCACGCAGAGCTCACATCATTATATCAGGTTTCAGAACACATTCAGTACATGGACCCAGGCCGCAGGTACCCAGAATTGACACCTTCATGGAAAAGAACCTGATTTTGTGTGGATGATTTAAGCAATCTGGTTTGAAAATGCAAGTTAAAATAAGTTTATTAACTGTTATTGTCTCCAAACTCCATACTTTCATTGGCATGTAATAGGAAAAATTATCTCTTGTAGCCAAGCCCCTCTAATTACGGTGGTGAATAGAGGAAGGCCCAGATGACAGATAAAGTTTTTTTCATTTAATGGCTCTTAAACCTGCAACTCTCACTGATGACCACAGTGGGAGAATCAACTGCATTGTGCTCTGAACATCCCAAATCCCCTGTTTTCTTTTTGGCTCTCTGACAGTCCAAGTCCACTCCTTATTAATAACATAATAACTGTGGTGTTTGTTAAGAGCTTACTATGTGCCAGGCACTGTACTAAGTGCTGGAGCGGATGCGAGACAATCGGGTGGGACACAGTCTCAGTTCCCATGTGGGGCTCACAGTCTCAATCCTCATTTTACAGATGAGGTAACTGAGGCACAGAGAAGTTAAGTGATTTGCCCAAGGCCACACAACAGACAAATGGCAGAGCAGAGATTAGAACCCATGACTTCCTAACTCCCAGGCCTGTGCTCTATCCACTAAACCATGCTGCTTTTAATCTCCACTTCCTTTCACAGGATTTGCCTTTCATCTTCTTATTTTACAACCCTTTCTTCTCCCTTTTTTGGATCTGTGCAGTAGTAAATCTTGCACATTTTTTCCCTAGTATTACTCCTGTCATTAAACCACACTTTGAAATGAGAGCTCATTAAATACACCTACTTTTAGGGTATTTAGTTATCGTTTGCCTAATAAACCAGATCACTGTTTTAATAAAATGACTTTAATTGATTTCTCTTTGTGAAAATGAAGGGCATGATGTATTGTAGTTTAATAACTGTATGGGGTTATATAGAAAGCATTAGCCTCAATCATATCAGTTCACTTATTTGACTTACTCTCATAATTGTAGTCTCCTTGCAAATCTTTTCCATTCTGAATTCAGATGATGTTTCGGCTCCTGCGTTGGAGACACAGCCTCAAGGTGATGAGGAAGGTAAGTGCGTATTCATGGCTATTGGCAGAGGGGAGAGTGGCAAAGGGAGGGAGGTAGAATTTGGGCAAACTGGTTTTCTAGGCCACTTGCCAAGCTCCTGAGAGTAGGACTCTCAACAACCTAATAAACGGCTCTTACCCAGTGGCTTTGGGTATCATCCATTGTAGACCCACAGTTGAAGGAGAAAGCTAAGGTCTCTCTGACACATTGTAAAGTCATATGAATTAGCCAAAGGGTATAGCCTTGTGGTTTAGCTTGTGAGTTGAAAGCTTGCATTTTCTGGTCTGTATGGCTAATAATAGGATATAAAATATGATATCCTCTATAGAAAGCTAAAAGCCTTCCCTGACCATTTCCTCATTCATATTCCGTATTTTGATGAGCAAGAATCTATAAACATACAATGAAAGGAATGGGGTGTAGTTTCTCATATAGGGTAAAGGAGCGAATGTTGAAATCTTAAAAGTTGGTATTAGGAACATTTGAAAAAGGACAAATTGTGGCAAATTAGAGATGATTATTTGTGTGGAGCCATTAGGTTATTTCAAATTTCAATAGCCTTATCTAAATTAGCTGCTACAGAGTGCTGTACTAAATTCTTGGGAGTATTTAATGGAAGTAAATAGAAATCCCCTGACCTCAAATGAGAGAGACAATAAATGTTTTCCTTTACTCTCAGGTGCACAACCATTTAGCACATTCTAAAATAATTTACAATGTCTCATTCATGTATATCTCTGGGTGTGTTATATTTATAATATATATATAGTACTATATTTCTGTCCTTGGCTCATACTGTTAATGGGAGACAATTAAAAGAGAAACTTTAAAATACATGAAGAAAATAAATAGGAAAACATACATCACTGGAATATTATTTTGCTTAATTTCCTAGATATTGCTTCTCGTTATCCCACTTTGTGGACTGAACAAGTGAAAAGCAGGCAGAACAAAACCAATAAAAATTCAGGTAAGATGATACTTTGGTTACTAATTAAGAAAACTAGCATAGATCCAGAAGAACTTGGATTTCTCAAGATGTTAAATGCATTGCTTATGCCTTCCCTTAGGCCTGACCTAGTTTTTAGATTCCCCTAAGTTGAACTAGCTCCAGTGCCCACAAGTCATTAGCAATCCCTTTTCAGCTGCCCAATACATTTGCTGCATTTCTAGGTCAGTCTGTTCCATTCCCTGGACTGTGTAGGCTGTTGGGATGCTCACTCTTTCCTTTCTTTCCTTCACCATCCCTAACTCAAAGAACATTCAGTTTTACTACTACTACCACTACTACTAATAATAGTACTTGTAAAGCACTTACTACGTGTCGAGCACTAATCAGGTCCCTGACCCATTTAGGATTTACACTCTTAATCTTCACTTTATAGATGAGGGAACTGAGGCCCAGAGAAGTAAAATGACTTTCCCAAGGTCACACAGCAGACATGTGGCAGAGCAGGGCTTAGAACCCAGGTCCTTCTGATTCCCAGGCCTGTGCTCTGCCCACTAAGCCACGATCCTTCTCACTGCTTCACCTGCTTCAGTTTTAGAGATGTCAGGTAGAATGTTATGTGGATTTTTCTTTTTCATTTGTTGACCTTTTCATGTTAACAGTTTTACTTTTTTCACTGCCTAAATGTTTATTGCAGATTCTGAAGTGTGTACTTTAAGGAAAACCTGGAGTTTGAAAGGCATCTGAAAGGAAAAAAGAAAGAAACAATATATACTATTGAAGTTCTAATCTGTCACTTAATCCAAAGGATTTATTTAGTGCCTTTTCTGTAAAATGAAATTAGAAACACTATCTTTGCCTTCAAAGGAGTATAATAATACTTACGGTGTTTGGTAAGAGTGCTATGCTAGGCACTGAAATCAATACCCAATCCCTGTTCACACAGGGTTCACAGAGGGCTCAGAATTTAAGGGGGAGGGAGAGTGTATTTAATCCCCATTTTACAGATGAGGAAATAGAGGCCCAGAGAATCAGTGAGGCCTACTAGAAAGAGCACGGGCCTGGGAGTCAGAAGGTGGTGGGTTCTAATCCTAGCCCACCTCTGTCTACTGTGTGATCTTGGTCAAGTCACTTCACTTCTCTGTGTCTCAGTTACCTCATCTGTAAAATGGGGATTAAGATTGTGAACCCCATGTGGGACAGGGATTGTGCCCAACCCGATTATCTTGTATTTATCCCAGTGCCTAGAACAGTGTTTGGCACATAGCAAGTGCTTCACAAATACTATTATTATTATTAAGTGATTTGTCTTAGGTCACATGGCAGACAAGTGGCAAAGCCAAGGTTAGAACCCAGGTTTCCTGAATCCCAGTCTGTCACAAGGCCACATTGTTTAGAAATACTGGTAGGTTTTCAACCAGAGAGAGAACATAGAATTTTTAAAAAGGACACCTAATGGAAACACATACACACACAAACACACCCCACACACATGCACTCATGCACGTATACATATACACTTTTAGAGAAATACGCTGTGTGAAGGGGGTTTGGAATGATTACTGCCACTGAAACAATTTTTGTTGCTGGAGTTCAGCACAGCTAATCCGTGAAAGCTTCTAGAAGGAGAAACATTTCCATTTCCTCCCATTCTCCCTTTTCAGATATTTTGATATCCAAGTGAGCAGCGAGTTACTCAATCATTTTTTTTTTTTTTTTTTACCAATTTGTACTGGATTCCTGAAACAGGTTATTTTCTTAGCTGTACTTTCTGAGCTAGGAGAAAGATAATATTTTTCATAGTCTTGTGAAGCAATGTGTGTGTGGCATTTCTATTAAAGGAAAATGATTCTTTCAGAAGTATGGTTTTTCAGTGTTGTCCAGTACTGTGCTCACTGGAGTTTGGGAGAGTCTAAGGTTTTCAGAATTCCCTGTCTCTGATTCGGGAAGCAGTGAAATCTCATGGGAGATACAAGAATCTTTAGAGCTACTTCTGATATTCGATCTGTTGGATGTATTGTGTAACAGTTGGCTTTGAACACCAAAATTATCCTCTTAAGGAGGAGATGAGTTTGAAAAAGTCTCACATGCTTTAATTTTCAGGACATTATGGGCAACTGTTCTCTCCCATAACCAATCCCTCCCTTTTGCTACAGATATCATTCAGAAGATGAAGCACTTGCTTTTGATTTTGATTATTTGTTTCACATTTACTGTTGAGGGTATTAGTAAACTCTTTTACATTATCTGCATTAAAACACGACCAGGAGATAATACTTTATTGTGTGGGGACAAAATCCTTGTTGCTTCTGTCGAGTTTGGGGAGGGAGAGCAGTCTAAGCTGGGGGTGATGTGAGGGGGTGAGAAGCAAAGGTGAGAGGGAGGCCCAGCTACAAGTTTAGGTTGGGAGGGAAGAAAAGTGGAGATTGGAGAGTAACAGGTAAAAGAAGCAGATAAATGTGAGGCTGAGGGGTGAGTGGGTGGAGAGGCCTGCAGTATATTGTGAGGAGTTTTTTCCTTGATGAGCAATGACAAGCAAAGCCAGTGAGGGCTGTGAGGAGCCAAGTGTGCCAACCTACTCACTGTGCCCTGTTTTTGTTTCTTTCACTGCCAACTTCTTGCTCATGGCCAGAATCCCTTCACTTTTACAGCTGACAGACCGCTGCTCTCCCCATCTGCAAAGCCCTTCTGAAATCACATGTCCTCCAGGAGGCCTGCCTTCAATCTTCTTTCATCTCTCAACTCTAGACTACTACATCAACTGCCGTTTCAGCACATCTGCATCACCTAAGCTCTTGAGCATGCACAGACAGACACACCACACACACACACACACACACACACACACACACACACACACACTATTCATAGTGCATTGCTTCCTTCAATCAGTAAATATAAGATATGAGATTATCAGGTTGGACACAATCCCTGTTCCACATGGGTCTCACAGCCTTTATCCCCATTTTCCAGATGAGGGAACCCAGAGAAGTGAAGTGACTTGCCCAAGGTCATGCTGCTTCTAGTTGTATGTCCTCTCAGTAATAATCTGGACATGTTGAGATGAAGTAAATCTTCTGGGCAGTTAAAAGTGCCAGACACCACTGAGCATTCCAGTGATTGTAGTGAAATCTTGATCAATTGAGTGTGCGGATATAACCAGCCTTGAATGATTATATGAATCCAGGTTTTGTCGATTTTCTGAGAGATCATTGCCATGTAGATTTTTTTCTGGTGACACCAAATCTGAAGAACTTGATTTAACTCTTAAATGTACATCTTTCAAGGTGAGTCAAGCAAGCAATTCATTGCAATTTCATTTATTAACTGCCTGATTTACATAAAGCACTGTACTAAGTGCTGGGGAGAGTACACCAGATCCAAAACACATAGAACTGCCCTTGAGGGATTTATCATCTAATGAAAGAGACAAACAGATATACTGACAAATTCATTTACAAATTGTGAGAACAAGCTGAACATTCATATAAGAAATAATAGATAATAGTTATAATGCATATGCACAGTAATGTGACTAAATTTCTATCAGAACTAACCCTCAATTTAGGTCCTTTATCATAAAGAAATTCTTTATGGAATGCTTTATGTATTTAGTTATGGATCCATATGGCAAACAGAGCAAGAATTAAACTGAAGTTATTTTCATAAGCAACGGCTTTGAAAATATACATTGTTTAAAGATAAAACAGTAAAGTACCATGTGTTTTGATTAATTAAGGGCTAAAGGTGTCCAAAACAAATATATTCTATTTGCTGTAAGCTTCAATTGCTTTTGTATGATTTACAGTCTTTTAAGTTATCTACCAATATAGATTAACACAGACCTAGGGGTCGGAGGTCCTGGGTTCTCATCTCAGCTCTGCCACATGCCTGCTGTATGACCTTGAGCAAGTCACTTAACTTCTCATTGCCTCAGTGACCTCATCTGTAAAATGGGGATTAAGACTGTGAGGCCCCTGTGGGACAGGGACTGTGTCCAACCTGATTACCTTGTATCTACCCCAGTGCTTAGACCAGTCACCCATAGTTGGCACATAGTTAATGATTAACAAGTACTATAATTATTATTATTGTTAATAATGACAACCGGTATAAACAATACAAACTTTCAGTATTTGGTGGGGCTCCAATGTGCTGTATTAGTTACTTGACACATTAATCTAATAGAACAATCCTAAATGAATTAAACTTGAAGAGATCATACTGGATAGATTTCCAGGGACGGTCCACAGAGTTACTGGATTATATATTTTTAATACCGCAGACCTTGTTCTGGGGGAATATTTGTTTCATCTTAAGCAAGAATCATTTACTACTTAAAAAGCAATATTAACATCATAGAATTTAATATATTGACCCTGATTAATGAAATATCAAATGGCATATTCCCATTCGTATAAATGATTACAGAGATACCTCATTGTTAAAGATGACACTTATGAGAAATCTATGCATCCTAGCATGGCTGAAAAGACTGATGGGTGATCAATACTGCTTCTACCTTGGGTGCATATGAAAGTAGCACCTTGTTTAGCTGATTAATTTGTCTGATAGAGAAGCTCTCTTTGTTTTCAAAATTCTCTTGCAAAATCTCTGCTCAAGGAAAGCAATTCCTCTTCCTCATTACTGTCTGCCAGGCTTTACCATTGACTTCCCATCTGTACAGTGCTCTGCCATTTTGTTTCAGAATTTGCTCCACTATATCTTCAAACTGTTTAGTCTTCCTTTCTCACTTGCCTATGCCTCCTTTCAGTTTACTGCTTGCATACCCAGTGATCATCCGTTCTCCTCACCCCTTTCTATGAGCATTGCACAGTGCTCATAAGCCAACTCCTTTCCAGGAAGCAACTGGTAATCTTATCCTGCCACTTGATGTTGTTGTTGAGGCTAGACTTAGATGATGCTGGTGAAATAGTTCCAAAAATCGGATGTGTTTTCTACAGTAGGTCGAGGTCTCATAGAAATATAGATGGTTGGAATGCATTGCCACTAAAAATATTTAGAGTTTTGCTTAAAGCCTGCAGCTTTTATCTTTCCCATCTCTGTCAGTATCCCAAAAGCCATACTGGCCTTTTAAAATTTTATCCATGTCTTTGTCCAAGAAGCATAGGCTAGTGTATGAAGCAGAGATTGGGAACAGCATTAAATCATTTGTTACCAGTAAACATCTTTGGATGCATATGAGATTCTGAGTACCCCCGGCACCTAACTGATTTTCTTCATATTTATTGTCAGTCAATTAGTAGGGACTGTCTCTATCTGTTGCCAAATTGTACTTTCCAAGCACTTAGTACAGTGCTCTGCACACAGTAAGTGCTCAATAACTACGACTGAATGATTGAATGAATTAATTAATCAATCAGTAGTATTTATTGAGCAAGTACAATACACTATTGGGACAGTACAATACAATAGAGCTGGTCAATACCTGCCCTTGAGGGCTTGACAAT
Organism: Tachyglossus aculeatus; assembly: GCF_015852505.1. Taxonomy (NCBI): domain Eukaryota; kingdom Metazoa; phylum Chordata; class Mammalia; order Monotremata; family Tachyglossidae; genus Tachyglossus; species Tachyglossus aculeatus. The sequence continues at coordinate 45,061,216 of NC_052067.1, read as the reverse complement.
CTTTCATTCAATCATATTTATGGAGTGCTTACTGTGTGCAGAGCACTGTACTAAGTCCTTGAGGAAACACATTATAATACATTATAGAGAGGAGAAACAGAGTAGAAGGATATGCATGACCTTGGGCAAGTTACTTAGCTTTTCAGTGCCTCAGTTAAATCATCTATAAAATGGGAATTAAGACTGGAGATTTAGCACATCCATTTAATTCTTGACACACCCTGCTGAATGCCCTCCTGGCCCCTTAAACACAGGAAGGAACTAAGGCAGCCTCATGCCTCTCCCTCCTTGCCATAATTCTCCATTCCCTTTCTGGCCCACCCTTACCCCCAAACTCCTTAAATGATAATAATAATAATAATATTTGTTAAGTGCTTACTGTGTGCCAAGCACAGTTCTGAGAGCTGGGGTAGATAAAAGTTACTCAGTTGGGACACAATCTCTGTCCCATATGGGGCTCACAATCATAATCCCCATTTTACAGATGAGGGAACTGAGGCCCAGAGAATAATAATAATTATTATTATGGTACTTGTTAAGCGCTTACTATGCTCCAAGCACTGTTCTAAGTGCTGGAATAGATACAGAGTAATCAGGTTGGACACTGTCCCCGCCCCACACTGAGCTCACATTCTTAATTCCCATTTTTTACAGATGAGGTAACTAAGGTCCGGAGAAGTGAAGGGACTTGCCTAAGGTCACAGAGCAGACACGTGACAGAGCTGGGATTAGAACCCAGGAATTCTGACTCCCAGGCCTCTGCTCTATCCACTAAGCCTCACAGCTCACATCCAACTGAAGCCTGGAAGAACCTGAATTGACAGTAGGCAGGGGCAAGCCCTCTGCCTCTTTCTCAATGGCTCAACTGTCAGCTGATCGGTGCAAATATGCAGACAAACATGACTCTTCCCCCGGTCTCTCCCATCCATATTTCTCTTGATTTCTTCCTTTCCCCATTCTCCTCCCACACAGGTGTTCTCCTCTGCAATCTTTCTCTCCTTTAGCACAGTGGCCTTTCAGTTTGACTCTGGGGCAGTCTATAAAGAGGGCGGAGAGTGAAGAGTCTGAGGACCGGGGGAAAATCCACGTAATAAATAATTCAGAGACAATAAATTAACCAACGATGATAAAATGACAATAATTAAAAGCTGGGGTACATTATATTTCAAAGGACAGTTTTCATTCTGTTGAAGTGCAAAAGCAGAGCCCTGCTTAGCACCAGTTATGTGCTATAACAGCGTTTTCTGCCATTTTGCTGGATTGGGTCAGGTCTTGATGATGGAGCCAGAGAGTGAGAGCAGGTGATAGACTCCCAAGGCTTTGGTGGAGAGGTAGGACCTCAGGCCATGTGGCTACAAGCCATTTATCTCCAGTGAAGGCTCTTCAGGGTGCTAGTTAAGAAGTATCATCGTCATTCTTTCTGCACTTCCACAGGGAAGCACAGTAGAGAATAAGCCTCACACGAGGGTCTGATGGTATAGTTGGACGTGAAAACTACCATTTGGGAGCCGTATTTAGACTTCCCAAGGGCTTAATATGACCCAGCATGTTTTTTCCTTTTGAAGTTACTGAACCCAAGGCTCAGTCTAACCATACTCAACGGGCAATACCTTGGTTAATGAAAAGAGCCAAAAATATGATGGGTTTTTAATTGGAGTTTTGGCCTTTTACAGATGGGTTGGGTAATCCAACATGTTTTAGTTCTTTGCCCTGTGTTTCTCCATGGTCATTTTCTTTCTCGCGTTTGGCCAAAAGGCTAGTTTCTGGATGTGAGTCTTCAGTGGTTCGACAGGCAATTTAAGGGTTTTGATTATAGGTGCCATAAGCATACTTAAGAAACACGCCTGGTCCAAATGAATCTGACAGAAAGTATCAGCCCCCGGAGTTCTAACACATTTCCATTTGTGAGAACTAAGGGCCTAGATTCGTGTGTTCTGAGATGAATACTTCCATGGGTCTTAGAGCTCCAAGAACGAAAAGAAAAAGAAGGATTGCCGTTTTCTCTGTGACTCAGCCAAAACACTGACATTTTCGAACTGCTGCCTCCTTCAGTAAATGTAAGCTTTAATTATCTCGAATGGACTGGTCTGTTTGAAGTGTGCTGTAACTTTTTTTTCCTATTGAAAACATAGTGATGTTGAGAAACAGCTGTGGTAGAGAGGGACCCCCGCGTTATTATTAGCTTTTAAAATCATCCGGTTGTTTTGAAGATGGAGGTTTCCTTTCATGAAGGAAGTTTTCCACCTTCGCTAGACTCACCATGCTCTTGAGCTAAAAAGGACCTTTGCTCCATCAATTCTTCCTAGCTAAAAGACAAGCCTCTGGATGCTTGCTGGCCAAGTGGACAACAGAAACTGCCACCCAGCCTTCTATCGGGTTAATTTATCTGCTGGTATTTTCTTGCAGCTGCAAAATGTGTTTCAGCGGTCCAGAAAAGGGTCCAGGTTCTAGGTCAGACCCCAGAACTTGAATTGGATTTAGTTTCATTATTTATTTTAAATTCTAAATGGGTAATAGGGGGTGAGTGCGGAATCTGTTTTCTCTCTTCTATCTCTGGCTCTTCCAAAAGCTGCAGAGTGAGCGCCAGAAGATAAACTTTTCCAGACATTCCCAGAGCCCTTACACATACGCATAATGCTTTCTTAAGTTGCAGATGGCTGAGGGACTCTTATTGCCGATTTGCCTGATTTTCAATAATCCCAATTAACAAGCATTTTTTCATTTATCTTCCTGTTCATTTCACATATTGGTATAAGGATACACGTGAGCCCCAGGTTTTGGCATCTACTAGATCCTCCTCCACTTCGGAAGGAAAAAAATCCTTCCTCCTTAAGCCATTAAACATAGCCCTGTCCTCCATCCAGGAAGAAGATATCCTTTATGTTCAGGATGTTCCAGTTTTATTGGACACCCTCATGGGAAAAATTTATCCACCCTGTGCAAAGCTGATAATTTTTGTTTTATGGAACTTATTAAATTGGTGCCAAAAGATAATAATCTTCCACAGGACTCTTTTAATCATAGCATATTGCATTCTGTAGAACTAAATAGTCAAGCAGTCATGTGATCTCAATTTTTTTTGAATTTTCTCATATTTCTTCCCTAGGCTTCCCCACCCAGTCCGATTTGTCAGACCTCAGTTTGTGGAAGGATTGGGAAACACTTGCACTCACAAATCCAAATATAGCTATTACGGATTAAATATAGGCTCTCTCTCTATATATATATATAATTTTCAGACATCAGTTCATTTACCTTAGATTTGCTTGAATTATTTCATCAATTTTCCTAATTGCCCAAACTGGTTTTCCCTCTAAAAATATTTCTCTGAATATGCCTGGTATCAGCATAGGACCATGTTAAAGGAATAGGGATACAAGGATTCATCAGCTTACCCTAAGAGCTGTCTGCAGGCTAAAGCAAGCAAGGAAATGACCACCAAGCTTCTTGGAAACATTCACAGACATAGACACACACACACACACACACAAAAAAAAAAAACCCCTACACATATTCAAACATGCATACTCAATGTCCTGTCTTGCAGCAAAGGAATGTTGTTTTCTCTTTCCCTCTATTAACATAGCAGTGAAGATGTTGGATTCATTTGCTTTTCTCCAAGGCCTTCCCTACATAATTTTTTAAAGGAGAAAGAAATTAATGGAGATGAAGTGACTAGAGAAATATACACTCTAGTATTAGGGGGCCTTAGATAGTTACAGTACTACATCCAACTTGGGAATGTTGCTCATTGTTCCCTGTTGAATCACTTAGTCTAGCAGAGGAAAAAGAGTTACATCTATACCGAGAGCCTCCCAAGGGCTGGAAAGAGTTTTTGCAGTGACCCTGCCAGCCTGTAGCTGCCTAACCTGCCCTGCCCCTGGGCAGAGGCTGAAAGGGACTGGAATGGGAGGACTGAATGTGAAAATCATTGGGAATATATTCTTCTGGCTAGAAAGGAGAAAGGAGTCCTGAAGGCAAAACGGCAAAGGATGGGAGGGACTTTGGAAAGACCCCACTTTCCCTCAAGTTTATTTACTGGGTTATTCAGGCTGGATCACCTAAGTCCCTAGAGTTACCCATTTTTCTTAATTTTTTCAATTCAACAATCCCAGATTTTTCATAAATCAATTGTAAAGGACTCCTTAGAATGTAAGCTTCTTGCGGGTAGGGAGCCTGCTTTGTGCTTCTGTTGCCCTTTCGTTATACTCCATAAGTGCTCAATAAATAATTAATCACTCAGTCAATCAGTAGTATTTATGGAGTAGGTACTGTGTGCAGAGCACTGCATATGCACTTGGGAGAGTACAATAGGTAGACATTATCCTTGCTTACAAGGAGCTTACAAACTGCAGGGGAAGACAGGCATTAAAATTAAATTACAGATGGGTATGTACATAAGTGGTGTGGTAGGGGGATGAAAATCAAAGTGCTTAAGGGTTATAGACCTTAGTGCACAAGTGGAACAGAAGGAAGAGCAAAAAGGGGAAGTGAGGTTTTAATTGGGAAGGCTTCTTGGAGAAGGTGTGGTGTTAGGACTGCCTTGGAATGTGGTCTGTCACTTATGAAGGGGGAGGGAGTCCCTAGCTAGAGGGAGAATGTGGGCAAAGGGTTTTCTGCGAGATAGATAAGATCAAGGTACAGTGAGCGGGTTTGTGCTAGAGAATTGAAGTGTGCAGACTGAGTTGTAGTAATAATAATTATAATAATAATGATGGTATTTGTTAAGCACTTACTATGTGCCAGGCACTATCCTAAGCATGGGGGTAGATGCAAAGTAATCAGGTTGTCCCACGTGGGGCTCACAATTTTAATCCCCATTTTCCAGATGAGGTAACTGAGGCACAGAGAAGTTAAGCGACTAGCCCAAAGTCTCAGAGCTGACAAGTGGAAGAGCCAAGATTAGAACCCATGACCTCTGACTCTCAAGCCTGGGCTCTTTCCACTTTCCACTTCTCAATGATTAATGAGATAAGATAAAAGTAGATCAATGAGGTAAGGTAAGATTGGGGTGCTGACTGAGTTCCACAAAGCCATTGCTAAGAAGTTTGTTCTTGATGCCAAGTAAATATCATTACTAATACTACTACTGCTATTATTCCTTCTGTTACTGCTACTACGTCAATATTCTTACAAGTGCCATGCTCAAAAATGACATAAAAATGCTATTTTTCGTGGGATTTGTTAAGTGCTTACTATGTGTCAAGCATTCTTCTAAGCACTGGGGTAGATATAAGGTTGTCATGTTGAGAAGCAGCATGGCTCAGTGGACTTGGGACTCAGAGGTTGTGGGTTCTAATCTCAGCTGCCACTTATCAGCTGTGTGACTTTGGGCAAGTCACTTAACCTCTCTGTGCCTCAGTTACCTCATCTGAAAAATGGGGATTAGGACTGTGAGCCCCAAGTGGGATAACCTGATCACCTAGTATCCCCCCAGCGCTTAGAACAGTGCTTTGCACAGAGTAAGTGCTTAACAAATTTCATTCATTCAATTCATTCAATCATATTTATTGAGTGCTTACTGTATGCAGAGCACTGTACTAAGCACTTGGGAAGTACAAGTTGGCAACATATAGAGACAGTCCCTACCCAACAGTGGGCTCACAGTCTAGAAGAATGCTATTATTATTATTATGTTGGACACAGTCCGTGTCCCACATGGGGCTCACAATCTAAATTGGAGGGAGGAGGATTTAATCCCCATTTTGTAGATGAGGTGACTTTGGCACAGAGAAGTTAAGTGATTTGCCCAAGGTCAAACAGCAAGCAGTTATCAAAGCTGGGATTAGAACTCAGGTCCTCTGACTCCCAGGTTCATACTCTTTCCACTAGGCCATGCTGCTTTTCATTTGTGGTATTTAAGTGCTAAACACTGTACTGAGACCTGAGATAGATAAAAGATACACACTGACCTCCCTGCCTTCTGTCTCTCCCCATTTCACTCTGCTGCCTTGATCATCTTTCTACAAAACCGTTTCTTGAGGAGTGTTTTCCCACTGCTTAAGAACGTCCAATGGATGCTTAGCCACCTCCATATCAAACAGGAACTTTTTACTACAGGCTTTAATGCATTCAATCCCCTTGGCTCCTCCTACCTCACCTCGCTACTCTCCTACTACAACCCAGCCCGCACTCTTCATTCCTCTCCTGCCATCCTACTCTCTGTACCTCAATCTTGTTCAATCTCACTGTCGATCCCTTGCCCACATCCTACTTCTGTCCTAGAATGCCCTCCCTCTTTATATCCAACAGATGTTCACTCTCCCCATCTTCAAAGCCTTATTAAAAACACATCCCCTTCAAGAGGCCTTCTTCCCAAATAAGCCCTCATTTCCACTTCTCCCACTTCCTTCTGCATCACCCTTGCATTTGGATTTGCACCCTTTATTCACCTCTCCCTCAGCCCCAGAGCACTTATGTACATAACTGTAATTTAATTAATTTATTTATATTAATGTCTGTTTCCCCCCAGACAGTGACCTCATCATGGGTAAGGAAAGTGTCTACCAACTCTTTTATACTCTCCCAAGTGCTTACTGTCCTGTTTTGCACACAATAAGTGCTCAATAAATAGCAGTGCTCAATAAATTTATCTAAGCAGGAAGGGAACAGATTTTTAAACTCTATTTTAGAGATGAAGAAATGGAGGCATGGAGAAGTGACATGCAATAATAATAATAATGATGACATTTATTAAGCACTTACTATGTGCATAACACTGCTCTAAGCACTGGGGATGTTACGAGGTGATCAGGTTGTCCCACTGGGGGCTCACAGTCTTCATCCCCATTTTACAGATGAGGTAACTGAGGCACAGAGAAGTTAAGTGACTTACCCAAAGTCACACAGCTGACAATTGGCGGATCCGGGATTCAAACCCATGACCTCTGACTCCAAAGCCTGAGCTCTTTCCACTGAGCCACGAACATGTCCAAGGTCTCACAGATTGCAAGTGGTGGAATTGGGATTAGAACCCAGGTCCTCAATTTCCCAGGCTCGTGCTCTTTCCGCTAGGCCAGAAGTGTCTGATGTTGAGAGGGTATGAAGATCAAATCTGGCCAGTCATCTCCAAATGTGGGCTGCCTATCATAGACAGATTGGGTGAGAGAGTGTAGGCAGTTTAGCTCAATCCCCTTTACTGGAAAAATAATCCAAGCACATTGCCTCCTAGGTGGAAAAATTTAATTTAAAGTCCTGCATGAGTAGATGACAGAGGAGGTGGTTGCAGTTGCCCTGTGTGTTAGAGTATTCTTATTTATTCTTATTATTCTTATTCTTATTATTTATTATTTAATATTATTATGTTTTGCTGTACCTGAATGGGGAAGGGGAATAGAAAATGGGACCTAAAAATCCTTACTTCTCCCATAACCAAACTATGTTCATCAGAGGACTGTGATTTGTAAGCCTTAACTTGCTTGTGCTAAGCAAAAACCTGTCCAAACCAAAAAAAATCATATTTTAATAACATGTCACAGAAGAATAGGGTAGCAGTCATCTGATCAGAGATTACAGTTGTTGCATGTGAGCTAGCCAGCTAAAAAGTCAATGTACTGAACTAAACGAGGCTTTGTGGTCAAGGGCAGCTTACCAAAATAGGTAGCAGATGCTCCTTTTCTGGAGCGGTCTCCCCTGTTCTGAATGAAGTCATGTCGATAGGAGCGCCACAATCAGCCTATTATTGCTCTCTGGCCTTCCCTTATCTGTCCATAAGCATCAGCGAGCAGCTAATGACCCCTTGCCTACTTCTGAAACAGAAATCCTACATTAAATCAAAGTGCACAATGACTCTTCATCTATGTCTAAGACTAAAACACTATGTCACAATTAGCCATACATATGCATGCCAGTGAAAATGAAGATTAGTTAATGGTTCAGGCAGACTCATCCCGGAAATATCAACGTCATATAAATTGATTCTCAGGGAACATGGACACTGATGGTAAAATGTGGAGAAAAATCATGGCACTGTAAATTTCCAATCTAGTAGGGGAGAGAGACCCTGAAATAAATCACAGCTAGAAGGAAGAAGGAAATGGGGATAAGTACATGAGCTAGTGTTTAGGGTATGCTAAGTTATGGCAGTAGAAGGAGCACCAGCTGGGAAGATTGGAAATCAATCACGGAAGTTCTCCTGAAGGAGAAGTGATTTCAGAAGGAATTTAAAGTGGAGGAAGGGGAGAGAATGTGCAGGAAGTCAGACAAGAGAGATGAGAATGAGGCACAAGGAGAAGGAACAAAGAGTTTGAGCTGGGATGTAATGGGAGAAGAGAGTGGATAGATAAGTAGGAGGGAGAGAGCTGATTGAATGTCTTGATGCCAATGGTCAGGAGTTTCTGCTTGATGCAGAGAGGAATAGGAAATTATTTGAGGTTTTTAAGAAGTGAGGCAATGGGTGAACAGTGACATTTTAGAAAAAATGCTATGGGCAGTGGAATGAAATATGAAGGGAACAGAGGAGAGACTAGAAGCAAGGAGATCAACAAGGAAATTGATACAACAGCCAAGCCGGGAGAGGAGGAAAAACTGATAGGATTTGGTGGCAGATGGGATAAGAGCATTGAAAGAGAGGGGAAAGTCAAGAATAAGGCCAAGATTTGCACGCTGTAGACCTTTGGGAGGAAAGATGAGGTGTTTAGTTTTGGACATACTGCGATCAAGGTCTTCACCAGATGTCTCTGTGAACATGTCCTGGAGGCAGGAGAGGATGTGTGATTGCATGGAAGGGGATGGGTAGAGGCTAGTGAGCTAGATTTGGGTTTCATCTGCATGGTGGTAGTATTTATCTATGAGAGTGGATGAGCTCACAAGGAAGTGAATGAAAAGAGAGAAGAGAAGACTCAGAACCTTGAGGGACACCCACAGTTAGGAGGTGGGAGGCAGAAGAAGAGCCAATGAAAGAAACCAAGATGGAGCAGTTAGAGGGGTAAGAGGAGAACCATGAGAATATTACCTTTTTGAAATGTTATATCATTGTGAATGGCAGTTTAGACAATGCAATATGTGGAAAAGAGACGGAATGTACAAATCCAAAGAGCATCTATTTTTTCACTGTTGTGGTAACAGCATGATCAGTTTGAGTAGCTCATATCTACTCTAGCACTTGGTACAGTGATTGGCAGACAGTAGGCACTTAACAAAGCAGTACAGTCTAGTGGATAGAGCATGGGCCTGGGAGTCAGAAGGACCTGGATTCTAATCCCGACTCTGCCACTTGTCTGCTGCGTGACCTTGGGCAAGTCACTTGACTTCTCTGAGCCTCAGTTACCTCATCTGTTAAATGGGGATTAAGACTGTGAGCTCTCTGTGGGACAGTAACTTTGTCCAACCTGATTAACTTGTGTCTAACCCAGTGCTTAGTACAGTGCCTGGCACTTAATACGTGCTTAGCACATACCATAAAAAATACCACTTATAATTAAGCCTTACCCTTTCAGACTGTTATCCAGCCCTTAGGGACCTAAATTATTATTTTAAGGAATGGGGATCCATAAGTGATAGTCCTGTAGGTCTCGTTATTTCCAGGACACTCAGGCACTTCAGGAGCTGACTTTCACAGCATAGAGTTTTGAGGGGAAAACTATTTTCCTTGTCACCATCATTTTTGCCATTCCATTGCCTTTCTCTTCCCCAGCTTGCCTTCCTCCTACATTTCCATCTGGGCTAGAGGAATACTGAAGTAGAGGGTCCCCTGATCTCAGTGTTGCCTGAAAATAACATTAGAGACCATTGGCCAGAACCATTAGGGTGTTATGTTACTACGGACAGAGCAGTGGTGGTGGAAAAGAAAAGTCAGTGATGTGGAACCAGCCAATTTTGATGTATGCTTTCATTGAGAGTGCAGATCAGAATAGCATGTAATGAGCAAACCATCGTGTATATTATATTTTGTATATTACCTGCCTCCTTTGGGTGCACTAGGCAGCATCACACAATCATCACGAGGCCCCTCATTACTAACCCAGATTTTAGCCATAGCTGCAAATTTCTAGGCTATTGTGCATTTCTGTGGGATACATATTGTCATTACAGTTTTTATTTGGCAGCCAGCTGAATTTCCCAAAGGTCTATGACCCGAATTATCCCGGGGTTCAACGGAAAATTATTTTGGTAGCCTATCAGTTTTGCATGTCCCTCTTGCAAATATCATATCCTCAAGCTTATCCATCTAAAAGGGAAAAACAGTTTCCAACACCCCTAAATTCCATGATTCATTTCCATTAAAAAGCAGAGAACGTATCACTGTGCTATCCATATAATGACAGAAACTCCTAGACACTGATTTTCAGGTACTTAGTCAGCTCTCCCCCTCCTCCCTAACCTCACCTCTCTCCCACTACGATCCACCCCGCACATTTTGCTTCTTTAACACCAACTCTCTCATTGCTCTCTATCTCATCTATTAGGCTCTTTGCTCACATCTTCCCTTCCGCCTGGAACTCCCACCCACGTAATATCTGTCAGACCACCAATCTCCCCATCTTCAAAGTCCTACTAAAATCAAATCTTCTTCAGGAAGTTTTCCCTCTCACCTCTCCACTTTCTTCTTCTAGACTGTAAGCCCAATGTGGGCAGGGATTGTCTCTATTTGTTGCTGAATAGTACTTCCCAACTGTGAGCCCACTGTGGGCAGCGAATGTCTCTATTTGTTGCTGAACTGTACTTCCCAAGCACTTAATACAGTGCTCTGCACACAGTAAGAGCTCAATCAATACGACTGAATGAATGAATGAATATTCTTTCAACCTTCCATGCCACCTTTGTACTTAGATACTCACCCCACCCTGTCCTTACAGCACCTGGCTCCAACGTCTCTATCTTTAAACTCTGTTGCTTCTTCTACCTCTAATTGTGTTAGTATCTCCCGTGGCTAGATTGTGAGCTCCTTGAAGGCACTGAGAGCAGGGAGCATGTCTACTTCCTCTATGGTACTCTTCCAAACATTTAGTATAGTGCTTTATGCACAGTGAATGCTCAATAAATGTCACTGATTGATTGTTTGATTTTGGTTCATCCTAAGGGACTGGGAATTCAACTCAATACATTTGAGTTCTTCAGCATGGCAGGCTTTGTTTACACATTTTTTTCTAGAATTCTGTTAAGGGAATTAAAGAAAGTTATGTTTCGGAATCAGTGGGATGTGGTGTTGGAAGGAGTGGTTGGGTCCCTATGTGTAATATGCTCATGGACACGATGTCCAAACAAATGAATGCTACAATGTGAGTTTTTCTTAAAATGGGGCTCTACAAGAACATATGCTCCACATTCTGGGCGGACTGGTTGATTTCTGGAACTCCTAGACAGAGAAAAACTACAACATTTGCAGCTGAGGTGGAGTCTGAAGACTTCTCTTCTGGAAAACTGCAAATGGTGATAGTCACCCCTGTGAAATTAATTGGATGTGAAACCCCTGGGGATCTCATGCCTAATAAGCTGCACCGTGAGAAAGAACATACCTTCTCTGTTGTCCAAGTTGAGCAGTCTAAATACTGGACTGACTGAAAGTCAGTCTTCTAATCTCAGTAAGAACATGCTAAGAGGGGTAAAGAAGAGGCCTGAAGGGTTTCAGTCATTGATAATGGTGCAATTTATCCCAAGGCCTGCATGGCAAATTCCTGAGTGTCTTTTGGAGTAGTATAACCCTAGGAGTCTAATATCTCTACATGGATGTCTTGCTGGCATCTCAAATATGCATAAATCCTGCCCCCTAGAAAATTTCCTCTTTCATGCCCCCAGCTCCCTCTTATCCCACCTATCATCTACTAGCTCATGTTTCTAATCTGTCAATCAAGAGGAAATCACCACCTGCTTTCAAAATCTACCCCTTCCCCCAAGCATCTGACCCTATCCCTTCACACATTGTAAAAATGTCCACTCTTCTTCCCTCCATGACAGCCATCTTCAACCACTCATGATCTGATGCCTCCCCTCTCTCTAATTTCAAACATGCCCACACCTGCCTTATCGAAAAAAAGTCTCAGTTCCACTGCACTTCTTTATTATTGTCCCAACTGTGACCTACCATTGCCGTCCAAACTCCTGAAATGGGCTTTTGACACCTGCCACCTCAACTTCCACTTCTCCGATTACCTCCTTGACCCTCTATAATCTGGTTTCTGCCTCAGCCACTAAGTAACTTGACATTGGTCAACCAATGACCTCCTTCTCACCAAATTTAATGGACTCTTCTCTTGACTTATGCTGTCGAGTCATCTCCGACACCTAGCGACAACTTGGACACATCTCTCTCAGAACACACCACCTTCACCTGCAATCGTTCTGGTAGTGGATCCATAGAGTTTTCTTGGTAAAAATCCAGAAGTGGTTTACCATTGCCTCCTTCCATGCAGTCAACTTGAGTCTCTGCCCTTGACTCTTTTTCATGCTGCTGCTGCTGGGCACAGATGAGTTTTGACTTGTAGCAGATTGCCTTCCACTCACTAGCCTCTGCCCAGGCTAGGAATGGAATGGATAGGCCTCTGCTTGACTATCCCTCCTATAGTCGAGGCTGGTAGAGTACTGGAAACTCTCCAGGGGCAACCCTGAAAGGAGTGTAATGGACTCTACTCTTCCCTAATCCTCCTCGACTTCCTTGATGCTGTGGACCACACTTTTCTCTTGGAAACACTACCTACCTTTGGTTTTTCTGACAAAGTCCTCTCCTGGTTCTCCTCTTACCTTTCTAGTTACTCTTCAGTTTCTTCCTAACTATGGGTGTCCTTAAGGGTCAGTTCTGAGTACCCTTTTATTCTCAATATCCTCACTTGTGTGGCTTAGTGGATAAACCATAGGCCTTGGAGCCAGAAAGAACTGGGTTCTAATTCTGGCTCCTTCACATGTCTACTGGGTGACCTTGGGCAAGTCACTTTATTACTCTAGGCCTCAGTTACCTCATCTGTCAAAATGGGGATTTAGAGTGTAAACTCCATGTCGGGCAGGGACTGTATCCTACCTGACTGACTTGTACCTACTTCTGCACTTGAAACAGTGCTTGGCACTGAGTAAGTGCTTAACAAATATTATTATCAAAATTATTACTTCCTTGAGGAGCCCATCCACTCTCATGGCTTCATCTTTGCCACTATGCAGAGAACAATGATAATAATAAAAAAGATATTATAATATAACAATAGTATAATTTAAGTGCTTGCTATGGGCCAAGTATTGAACTAGCCACTGGGATACATACAAGACAATCGGGTTAGACACAGTCCCTGTCCCACACAGTCTATGTAGGAGGGAGAATATTTAATCTTCATTTTACAGGTATGGAAACTGAGGCACAGAGAAGTTAAGTGATTTGATCAAGTTCACACAGCAGGCAGGTGGTAGAGCTGGGTTTAGAACAAAGCTCCTCTGACACAGAGGGCCATCCTCTTTCCACTAGGCCACACTGCTTCTTTCTAAGGCAACCAAATCTGCCTCAGTAGACCTGCCTTCACTCTTTTGCAATCTCATGCCTCCTTCAACCTCCAGGCCACTTCCCAGATGTCCCACTGGTGACTCAACATTTACAAGACTGAACCCCTCACATTCCCTCCTAATTCCTCTCCCCATCTAACTTTCCTATCACTGTTGAAACCACCACCATGTTCCCCGTCTCTCAAGCCTACAACCTTGGCATTTTCATTGACTACCTCTCTCTTTCAACCATATTGCATATTGAATCAGTCACTGAATCCTGCCAGTTCTTTCTTCATAACATCTCCAGTATCTGCCCCTTCCTCTCCATCCAAACTCCTACCACACTGGTCCAAACATTTGTCAAATCCCATTTCAGCTTCTTTGTGGAACTCACTACTTCTCAGCAGCATGGCTCAGTGAAAAGAGCATGGGCTTTGGAGTCAGACATCATGGGTTCAAATCCTGGCTCCGCCAACTGTCAGCTGTGTGACTTTGGGAAAGTCAGTTAACTTCTCTGTGCCTCACTTACCTCATCTGTAAAATGGGGATTAAAACTGGGAGCCCCCTGTGGGGCAACCTGATCACCTTGTAACCTCCTCAGAGCTTAGAACAGTGCTTTGCACATAGTAAGTGCTTAACAAATACCATCATTATTATTATTATCTCTGTTCTCCAGTCTACACTTCACCCTGTTGCCTGGATAATTTTTCTAAAGCATCATTATATGTTTTCTGCCTACTTCTCAAAAACTCCTGGTGATTACCCATTCCTTTCTACAATAAACTGAAACCAGTGAGTGAGTGCTTTAAGCTCACTCTCCCCGATACTTATCCTTGCTCTTTTCCTACCTCACCCCAGTTTACACGTCCTCCCTCTGGTCTAGAATTCCTTCCCCCTTCTTGTCCAACAGACAGCTACTCTCTCCACCTTTGAAATGCTTCACATCTCCTCGAAGAGGGTTTCCCTGACTCATTTCCCAAATAATTTGCCTTCCCTTCAGTGTCACCCACGCACTTGTGTCTGTACTGCTTAATCACTTGATAGTCACCCCACCCCAATCCCACAACACTTATGTACAGATCCTTACTTTCCCATTTATCCTATCTGTAATTCCTTTTAATGTCCATCACCCTCTCTAGGCTATAGGCTTCTCTTTAGCAGAGATCATGTCTACCATCACTACTGTACTGTACTCTCCCAAGAGGTTAGTGCAGTGCTCTGCACATAGTAAGCACTCAGTAAATACCATTGGCTGATTGATTGATTACTAATTCTGTTGTAATAATAATGATGGCATTTGTTAAGCGCTTACTATGTGCAAAGCACTGTTCTAAGTTCTTGGGAGGATACAAGGTGATCAGGTTGTCCCACGTGGGGCACACAGTCTTAATCCCCATTTTACAGATGGGGTAACTGAGACTCAGAGAAGTTAAGTGACTTGCCCAAAGTCACACAGCTGACAATTGGTGGAGCTGGGATTTGAACCCATGACCTCTGGCTCCCAAGCCCATGCTCTTTTCATGGACCCACACTGCTTCTCTACACTACCAAGTGCTTGGTAAAGTGCTTTGCACCCAGGAAACACTCAGGAAATAGTATTGACTGATAAGTGGCTAACATCCTATTGGGCTCGAAAGTTTTTAGACCAAGTTATTAGACCAAATTTATGATGACTGTTTTGTGTTGTGTTGTGTTGTGTTGCTGTATTGCTATAGAGAATAAATGACAGATGGGTAACTTCCATCATTAGATTTTAAGCAGGGAACATGTGTTTCACTTCTGTTGCACTTTCCAAAGCATTCAGTAGAATGCATTGCCATCATTAAGGGCACAATAAATACAATTACTAGCTCACTACTACTTCTGATTTTGAGCAATTTACCCAGTTGGATCCAACTCAGTTTAACCAAGTGAAAAGGTGTAAGTCAAAAAGTATTTTCTTACTTTCACCCGAGTTGTTTAATTTTTGCGAAAAGTTAAATTTTCCCCAAGTTTTGTGACTTTTTGTCACATGAAAATTGCATTGTATTTGAAATAGTTGTGTTTCATCCATTATCTTTCATTTTCATTAAAACCAGCCCAAAACAGTTTACTTATATTCAGAAACTACTGCGTGCACTTTATGCAACCACAGAGGTGTGTCTTGCCACTTTTTTTACTTCCTGCTGTAAGCATAAGCAAGTGGGTTATAATCATAATTTTAGTATTTGTTAAATACTACATGTCTGGTACTGTACTAAGCATTGGGGCATATGCAAGGTAATTGGTTGCAAACAGTCCCTGTCCCACATAGAGCTCACAGTCTTAATCCACATTTTCCACTGGAGGTAACTGTGGCCCAGTAAAGCAAAGTGACTTGCCAAAGGTCAAACAGTAGACAAGGGGCAGAGCCAGGATTAGAACCCAGGTCCTCTGCTCCCAAGCTCATGCTGTATAAATTAAGCTACATTACTTCACAATTTCTGGTGAGTTAAATGAATCTTACCTGTATGCAAAGAAGCAGCGTGGTGTAGTGGATAGAACACAGGCCTGGGAGTCAGAAGGTTAGGGGGTTCTAATCCCAGCTCCGCCACTTGTCTGTTGTGTGACCTTGGGCAAGTCACTTCACTTCTCTGTGCCTCAGTTGTTTCAGCTGAAAAATGGAGATTGAGAGTGTGAGCCCCACATGGGACAGGGAATGTGTTCAACCTGATTTGCTTGTATCTACCTCTGTGCTTAGTAAAGTGCCTAGCACATAGTAAGCACTTAGCAAATACTATCATTATTATTATTAACATTTTCAGATATAGAGCA
Organism: Tachyglossus aculeatus; assembly: GCF_015852505.1. Lineage (NCBI taxonomy): Eukaryota > Metazoa > Chordata > Mammalia > Monotremata > Tachyglossidae > Tachyglossus > Tachyglossus aculeatus. The sequence goes on along the minus strand of NC_052067.1, from coordinate 45,045,019 downwards.
TTGCAATTTACAATGTTAATTAAATATTTAATAAAATTCTCTGCATCTATGTTCCAGATTAATTGTCATGGAGCACCCCTTAGATGGTAAAACTGACAAATATCAGTCTAACTTCATTCTTGTCATTTATAATTCAAAGAGCTATCATTTTTGGAAGATGCATAATATTGGGTGTGATTCCTAAAGTCAGTGCTTAAAACCAAGGAATCACCCATCCCTGTTACAGATGGTCTGGAGAGGAGTTTAGGGAGGCATTTTGTTTGGGTTTTTCTTTGTTTTTTTATCACTGAAGCCTTAGCTATCAAAGGAAGAAACATTTCCTTTCACCCTGTTTTTTGTTTTTGTTTTGTTTTGTTTTGTTCTTAACTTGGTAACTGTTCAAAGAAATGGATTTGGAAATAAAGCATTCCAAGATTAGTCTTAAATTAAGAAATTATTTTTTTTTTTCCCCAGGAAGAGGGAATGTGTGCTTCATCTGTTTTGGTGAGGCTGGATTACAAACTAGAGTGAATACTTTCCTCATTGTAGAGTTGTACAAAATGAATGCTAGAGTCTTTTAAAAGGATGCTTTTGGATTCAGATTTCTTTTGTTGGTCTTTATTGAACCCTTAGTATGTGCAGAGCGTTCATTCATTCATTCAACATATTTATTGAGCACTTACTGTGTGCAGAGCACTGTATTAAGTGCTGGGAAGAGTACAATACAACAGAGTTGACAGACATGTTCCCTGCCCACAACAAGCTTAGAGTCTAGACGGGGAGTCAGCCATTAGAAATATTGTACATTTTAGTTATTTTTTTCATGTTAGGTAAAATTGGGTTATAAACATCGAGCCCCATCCTGTCTCCTGCAAAAACGGGGGGGATGAGTTTTCTTGCATCCATGAAGGAGTGTGTCCCCAAGATTTAATTGAGGAGTAGAAACTGCACCCACCTTTTCCACCTTTATGCTATCCTCCCGCCTCCTATTTGGGTTCACTACAGATGGAGCGTGAGACGTTTTGGGGTCAACGCTAGGGGAACGGGAGAGGACATTCATTTCTATCAATTCTGCAATTAGCACCTCAGTTGTACTGCACTCTCCTACTGCTACCTTCTCAGGTGCTTCAGAGCAAATGGTAGCCTGGGCAGAAGTTGCTTAATGAATGATTCTTTCCAGAAGCAGCAGGGAATAAAAGAGAGGGCAGAGTGTGGTAGCTTCTCCTTCATCAGCTCCCAAGGGAGCACTGTAAAATCCTGGACAGAGTAAAGCTCAGAGAATGATAAGCGGCCAAATGCTGAGGTGACTTTAGGTGGTGAGAAGGTCGACAGGTCAACAGGGCGGCCCTCAGCAGTGTGCTTCCTGATCCCTTCAAAGTATACACCTCTTGACCTATTCAAGATGGTGCCCAATCCAAAGCCCACATCAAGGGACTGCTACACATGGGCAGAGTCGCTGCTGCCTCCACCATGCTTCCTCTGCGCATGTGTGGCAGCCATCTTTATTTCCTTTTTGACTGATCCTCCTCTTTCCTTCCTCATCCCTACTACTGTCTTCTGAAATCAAATTCATTCATTAAATCCTATTTATTGAGCACTTACTGTGGGCAAGGCACTGTACTAAGCACTTGGGAGTGTACAATATAACAAACAGACACATTCCCTGCCCACATGGCACTTACAGTCTCTAGTGGGAGACAGGCATTCATATAAATAAATCAATTACAGATATTGATTCATTCATTCATTCAATTGTATTTATTGAGCACTTACTGTGTGCAGAACACTGTACTAAGTGCTTGGGAAGTACAAGTCAGCAACATATAGAGATGGTCCCTACCCAACAACGGGCTCACAGTCTAGAAGGGGGAGACAGACAACAAAACAAAACATGCAGACAGGTGTCAAAATCGTCAGAACAAATAGAATTAAAGCTATATGCACATCATTAACAAAATAAATAGATGGTATTTGTTAAGCACTTACTTTGTGTCAAGCATTGTTCTAAGCACTCTGGTGATAATGATGGCATTTGTTAAGTGCTTACTATGTGCAAAGCACTGTTCTAAGCACTGGGGAGGATACAAGGTGATCAGGTTGTCCCTTGAGGGCTCAAAGTGTCTTAATCCCCATTTTACAGATGAGGTAATTGAGGCCCAGAGAAGTGAAATGACTTGCCCAAAGTCACACAGCTGACAATTGGTGGGGCTGGGATTTGAACCCATGACCTCTGACTCCCAAGCCCATGCTCTTTCCACTGAGCCACTCTGCTTCAAGGGTAGATGCAATGTAGACAGGTTGGACACAATCCCTGTTCCACACAGGGCTCACAGTCTTAATCCCCATTTTACAGATGAGGGAGCTGAGATCCAGAGAAGTGAAGTGACTTACCCAAGATCATACGGCAGTCAGGTGTATGACCCATAGCAGTCCCATAGCATTTATTCTCTGTCTCCCCCTTCTAATACCATAATAATCATTAAATGGTTGTACAAATCCTTGGGCAAGAAAGCCTCTTCTTGGGGAGAACATGATTTATTTGTCTTGTAGTCTGATTTGCTATTTGTTTTATGGTATTTGTTAAGCACTGATTATGTGTCAAACACTGTTCTAAGCACTGGGGTAGGTTCAAGTTTATTAGGTTAGACAGTCCCTGTCCCGCATGGGGGCTTACAGCATTAAATAGGAGGGAGAACGGATATTGAATCCCCAATTTACAGTTGAGGAAACTGAGGCACAGGGAAGTGAAGTGACTGACCCAAAGCAATTGACAGAGCAATTGGCAGAGCTAGGATTAGAACCCAGGTCCTCTGACTCCCCAGCCCATGCTCTTTCCACTAGGCCTTGCTGCTTGATAATGAAAATAACAATAATAATAGCTGTATTTGTTAAAGTGCTTACTATGTGCCAAGCCGCAAGATACGGGACCATCAAGTCAAGCATAGTCCATGTCCCGCATGGAGCTCACAGTGTAAGGAGGAAGAACAAGTACTGAATCACTTGATCCAATTATCCAAGGATCAACTTTCCATGTCATTTCATTTGAATCCCTACATTTACAGGAAGTAGCAGGACCTGGGAGTATCAAACTGGGCATGTTTGACAGGCTAAAATTCACCTATAATGGGTCACCTAGTTTGGTAAATGGCAAACTAGTGAATAATTTGGAACATAAGGGAACTATACTTATCCTCCTTTCAAAATGGTGGCATTTTGGAATTAGGAACAAAGAGCATTGAAAAAGCTCAGTAGAAGGAACGGGACTGGTGTGGTCATAGTGTCAGACAAGGCATTAGGGATATTTACAGACTTAAGAGATACGCAACAAATGCTTCTGGGAAGTGTGAAAACAAAACCTAAGCAGAGGTGAAAATAGAGATAACACAATCTTAATTAACGAGAAGAACTATTTGAAATAAACTTGGGGATAGGACACCTTAACATTATCATTATGATATAGACATTTCTCAAATTCTTTTTTCACATTCCTTTCCCTGTCTCATCTTCGTTTCTGTTCCAGACTTTTAACTTTCCTTTCGTTTTCCTACTCCAGTTTTCCTGCCTTCCTTCCTTCCTGTTTCTAAGTCTATATCTTTGCTTGGCTTCAGTGATTTATTTTATTAAAAGTTGATGTGCTCTGACCTGTTAGCAGGAGCAGAAAAAAATTACAGACATTTAAAGAAACCTGGAGAAAAAATTAACAAGCAAAAGATATCGCAATGATACAAAGAGTAGCCAATGATAGAGGTTAGTTTCTGTAATCATCTTCCGTGGGCTATGCAGAAAACTAATATATACAAATTATCAGTGACAGGAAGGACCTATATAAGTAAGTATCATCTGGAAAACAGCCTGCTTCCCGTCATTTGCTTCATTGGCATAATAAAGTATTATCATGGCATATTGGATAGAGCCTGGGCCGGGGAGTTGGAAGGTCATGGGTTCTAGTCCTGGCTCCGCCATTTGTCTGCTTTGTGACCTTGGACAAGTCACTTCACTTCTCTGTGACTCAGTTACCTCATCTGTAAAATGGGGATTGAAACTGTGAGCCCCATGGGGACAGGGATTGTGTCCAACTTGATTAACTTGTATCCACTCTAATGCCACTTAGGACAGTGCCTGATACATAGTAAGCGCTTAACAAGTGCCATAATTATCATTATTATTATTACCGTGCCTGGAACATAGTAAGCATTTAACAAACACCATCATTTTTTTTAATGACTTGTAAACGTCCTCAGATTGTGCATTCTACATCTCTTACTACACATCACAAACACACACACACACACACACACACACACATATACACAAAATAAAGGTCAGAAATGTAAACGAATATCTATCTCTGCCCTATTTTTTCAAAAACCGTACTATGGACAAAGCTTACCAGATCTCAGCTCTCCTTCTGTTCAAAACCCTTCTGAAATCCCACCTCTGCCAGGAAGCTTCTCCCAATTAGTGTTTCTTCTCTCAGTCCATCAGTGGTATTCACTGAGTGCTCACTGTGTGCAGAGCACTATACTAAGTGGTTGGGAGAGTAAAACACAACAATTTTGTACTCACAATCCTGGCCTACAAGGTTGCTTCCTTCCAACTATCATTTCAGCCCTTTTGCATGCTTGTGCTCACATCTTCCCATTGCATTTTGGTACATGTTTAATTATGAACTCTCTTTAATCACTTCTTCCTCTTATCCATTCATTCATTCCATCGTATTTACTGAGTTCTTACTGTGTTCAAAGCACTGTACTAAGCACTTGGGAGAGTACACTACAACAACAAACAAAAACATAAATATTTGGGTGTCTCTTTCCCCCATTGGATTGTAAGATTCTTGAGGTCAGGGATTGTGTCTTCCACCTCTAGGGAATGTTTCTAAGCGTTTAGTAGAGTGTTGTGCATGTGGAAGACATTCAATCAATCAATTGATAGATTCTCTTCCAGCAGTTAAGTGTGTTCTGTTTAGGATGAGGAGACAGGCATGAGCTTGAATTGTTTTTCTTGTACTTCAGAGAGTTGTGCTCAGCCACCCACTCCTGTCACCATCAGCAGGCATTGTGCTTTCCAAGCATTTAATACAGTGCTCTGCACACAGCAAGAGCTCAATAAATACCATTGAATGAATGAATGACTTGTGAGATGGGTAATCAATCAATCGTATTTATTGAGCGCTTACTGTGTGCAGAACACTGTAGTAAGCGCAAGTTGGCAACATATAGAGACAGTCCCTACCCAACAGTGGGCTCCCAGTATAGAAGGGGGAGACAGAGAACAAAACCAAACATACTAACAAAATAAAATAAATAGAATAGATATGTACAAGTAAAATAAATAGAGTAATAAATATGTACAAACATATATACATATATATCGGTGCTGTGGGGAAGGGAAGGAGGTAAGATGGGGGGGATGGAGAGGGGCACGAGGCGGAGAGGAAGGAAGGGGCTCAGTCTGGGAAGGCCTCCTGGAGGAGGTGAACTCTCAGTAGGGCCTTGAAGGGAGGAAGAGAGCTAGCTTGGTGGATGGGCAGATGGAGGGCATTCCAGGCCCGGGGGATGACGTGGGCCGGGGGTCGATGGCGGGACAGGTGAGAACGAGGCACGGTGAGGAGATTAGCGGCAGAAGAGCGGAGGGTGCAGGCTGGGCTGTAGAAGGAGAGAAGGGAGGTGAGGTAGGAGGGGGCGAGGTGATGGAGAGCCTTGAAGCAGAGGGTGAGGAGTTTCTGCCTGATGCGCAGATTGACTGGTAGCCACTGGAGATTTTTGAGGAGGGGAGTAACATGCCCAGAGCGTTTCTGGACAAAGACAATCCGGGCAGCAGCATGAAGTATGGATTGAAGTGGGGAGAGACACGAGGATGGGAGATCAGAGAGAAGGCTGATGCCCAAGCGTTAGGGGCACAATCTGACCTTAGGACAATTTACATCAGATTTTCTTCAACGCTGGGTTGTCGCGTATGAAGGAAAACTCACTTTGAACTCACCCCATGTCTGGTGAAAATGCACAAAATGATTTCTTCTAGCTCCACACTGGGAAATAACCCAAGAGATGCGTGTTGGCAAAAGGGACATCTCCTGATTCTGCCAGTGTATTCTTTCCAAAGCACATAGTGAAAACATGTGTTCTGGAAGAATTAAGTGTCTCCGGGCTCCTTCTGCAGAGCAGGCACTACTGAACCCTCAATCATTATTTAATGGCATTATTAAGTAGGGATACTCACATCTGCAATGAAAACCCTCAGCATGTCTTCTTAAACACTTTTTTTCCCTAACAATGTACCAAAGAGATGTAGCTAACTAGACTCTCAGGTGGGCTTTTTTTTTTTTTTTTTTTTGTCTATTGGCCGAAATGACCCATGCAGGTTTGGAGAAGTAATAGGGGAAGGGGAAGGGGAAATGGAAATAGATGTAAAGAACTGAAAATCTAGAGTGGGGGCACATGCATCTTTACAGGAGTGTTAGGTAGAAGGACAGGGTTTCACTGACAGAAGCAGTGGATTCAAGCACAGGCCTGGGAGTTAGAAGGTCATGGGTTCTAATCCCAGCTCTGTCATTTGTCTGCAGTGTGACTCTGGGTAAGTCACTTTGCTTCTGTGGACCTCAGTTCCCTCATCTGTGAAACGGGAATTGAGACCGTGAGCCCCATATGGTATTTGCTTGAGTCCACCGCAGTGCTTACTGCAGTGCCTAGCACATGGTAAGCGCTTAACAAATACCGCCACTACTATTATTCCTGATGGTCGTTTCTACTGGGACACCTGCACCAGGTTTCAAATCAGCAGCACCTCTAATTTCTATAATTATCCCAGCATTGGCCAGTGGGTGCAATCTCACCACTTGAAAAAGCTCAGGGGACCTTTCTTTAATTACATCGTGGCCGATGCATCTGACACAGAATAGTGCGTGACCAAATGCAGATTTTAATCTAAAACATCTCAGATCGGTTTTCAGAACCCTCAGCGTCTTCGGAGAAGCCTAAATCGGGCTGTAGCTTTGCTTATTGTCCAGCAAGCAGGCAGGCTCTTCTCTCCCCAAAGCAAAACAAAAAACAGAAACATATTGCATACGTGAAGATAGAAAACAGAATTGCCTTTGCGTAAACTGTAATAGAAATCTTGCCTTATTAGGTGACTTAATGACAGGGGGGCAGTTTCCTGTGATGCTGGTTATCTGCAAAAGTTAAATATTTAGAATCTGCTTTATTTCTACAGTTCTGCCAAAAAGCAGCCCTTCGGATTTTTCTCCCCTGGTCAGAAAGGACTTCAAACTTAAACATATGAGGCAGAGGTCCTGGGGGAAGGGTGAAAATATCTGTGGAAAATGTGTAGGCAAATACTTGGAAATACAATGAAAACATTGCACATCTTGAACTATGTTCCCTTTATGCTCACTGTAGAAAGAGAAGAAACATTTATTTTTGTAGGGCTTTGTCCATTGATAGGATCTATTTCTGTGACTGATTAAAAATTTCAATCCATTTATAAGTGCCTACTTATCAATGGATACTCTGTGAACGTTCAACATCGGATTGAAAAAGAATAATGAAATTTAGTTAAAACCATTCAATATTAAACTATTAATAGAGTGGGAAGATGTGATACCACATTAGGGAAGTGGTTCTCCATGCTCTTTTGCAAGAGGATTATCTATTCAGCTCTTTAATAAATCTCATTTTTAAGAAAAATAAAGAGGGCGTGGAGACCAAAGGTCATTTTGGACACAAAGACATTTTTCTTTTATGTTACCACAATTAAACAATAAGGTAGAATTCCTTTTTTTGAATCTGGCTTTTTGTGAAATTTGAAATACAAGCTGAATCATTCCAACTGACTGGAAACATATGAAAAACAAACTGCTTAAGACAATGTGAAAACATTGGCGGAACTTTCAAAACAAGTCATCTTAGAGCACTCTGCGTGGTTTTCTCCTCTTTGACTTCTTTTGATTTATGAATATAAAGACCAAATTCACACCTTCATAATCTGACTAAAGATGTACTCACCACCCCACAGAAGAAAACCGACTTCCCTTTTGATTTCTTAATTTATATTTGCAAGTTTATATTCACAAACCCCTGTTTTTCAAAGAAAAACTGCCCAATCAAAAGTATTAAAAACTCAAGCCCATTCTTTGTTGGTATAATGCTGAATCCAACTGCAGGTAGGTGAGGTATAAGGGCTTCTAGAGAAATGCAACTCAATTCTACCCTATAGTTCCTACCTCCAGGACTTCAGTGGTAGGTGCATATCAAATAATTAAAGGGTACAGATTCAATGAGAAGCAGCACGGCACATTGACTAGAGCACAGGCCTGGGAATCAGAAGGTCATGAGTTCTAATCCTGCTTCCTCCACTTGCCTGGTGTGTCAAGTCACTTCACTTCTCCAGGCCTCAGTTCCCACATCTGTAAAATGGGGATTGAGACTGTGAGCCCCACATGGGACAAGGACTGGGTCCAACTTGATTTGCTTGTACCCACCCCAGCGCTTAGTACAGTGCCTGTCTCATAATAAGTGCTTAACAAATACAATCATTATTATTATTAGTGGAATAGATGAGTGAGGAAAGGAGCAATGGATTGATGCAGTCAGAGTGATTTCCCGAGGGTAGCAGGTCCCAAGAAATCTGCCTTCTTGCCCTTTGGCTAGGGTGGCCATGGGAGGCAGGGAGTTTAGTGGTCAAGGCCTTTGCTCCAGCCCTGCCACTGGAACATTGGGTAACCATGGACCCGATTTACACTCTGGGCTTCAGTGCCAATCACTCAATCAATCAATCAAACAGTCAATAGTGTTTATTGAGTTCTTACTTTATGGAGGGCACTGTACTAAGTACTTGGGAGAGTACAATACAACAATAAGTTGACAGATTCCCTGCCCACAGTGAGCTTAATAATGGCATTTATAAAGTACTTACTGTGTTCCAGGCACTGTTCTAAGCTCTGGGATGGAAACAAGATAAATGGGTTGGACACAGTCCCTGTCCCACATAGGGCTTATAGTTTTAATCCCCATTTTACAGTTGAGGGAACTGAGGCCCAGAGAAGTGAAGTGACTTGCCTAAGGTTACATAGCAGACAAATGGCAGAGCCTGGATTAGAACCCAGGTCCTTCTTATTACCAGGCCCGTGCTCTCTCTACTAGGCCATGCTGCTTCCCTGAAGTCCTGAAATCTTGAAGTCTTCACCTATTTTGGAAGAAAGACTCTTTCACCATACTCCAAATCTGGGTCAATCACTCCTTGGCTACTGCCTCACAGCCCTTTTGAAATGGTCTTCGGAGTTTAGTGACCGTAAGGTCCCCTGTAGACTGTAAGCTCCTTGTGGTCAGGGATCTCATCTACCAACTCTGTTGTATTGAGCTTTCCCTAGCACTTAGTACAGTGCTCTGCATGCAGTTAGCACTTAATAAATACCATTGGCTGATTGATTTGCAGTGCAGCACAATGACTATACTTTTTACTTCCCTTTATGCTTGTGAGGCAAAGAAACCACACACATTGCGAAACACCATTTTGGACCTGGGCAGCCTTTACTAAATATAGGCAAACCATAAATAGTCACTTTATTCTTAGATTTTTCCACATCACATTTGCCTACATTTAGTTCACTCAGTTAAGTTAGGTGGCAAATCCAATTTTAGACTGGAAATTCTATTTATTGAAACACGTAAAATGTAAAATGTTTTCTTTTGTTGCCTTCTTCAATCTTATCTGTTTTTAAGGTCTTCATTTTTTTAAAAATGGTATTGTTAAGCACTTACTCTGTGCCAGGCACTGTACTAAGTACTGGGGTAGACACAATAAAATCGGGTTGGTTATAGTCCCTGTCCCACAAAGGACTCATCTTCTTATTCCCCATTTTTACAGATGATGTAACTGAGACTCAAATAAGTTAAATGACTTGTTCAAGGTCACACAATTCCTCATGGGCAGGGACCAAGTGCGTCAACTCTGCTTTACTGTACTCCTAAGCACTCAGCCCAATGCTCTGCACAAAGCAAGCACTTGGCCCATACAGTCGATTATCTGTGGCTACTCCCTCTCTTTCAATCCCCATATTCAGCTTGTTGCCAAATCCTATTGATTTTTCCCCCAGTATACTTCGAGAATTTATCCCTTCCTCTCCCTCAAGATGGTCACCTTGCTGATCCAGGCACTAAGCAGCATGGCCTAGCGGAGAGAGCATGGGCTTGGAAGTCAGAAGGTCATGGGTTCTAATCCCAGCTCTGCCGCTTGCTTGTCATGTGGCCTGGGGTAAACAATAATAATAGTTATGGTATTTGTTAAACACTTACTACATGCCAGGCACTGTACTAAGCCCTGGGATGGATACATCTGTGCTTAAAAAATGTGGATTGAGACTGTGAGCCCCATGTGGGACAGGGACTCTGTCCAACCTGATAAACTTGTTTCTACCCCAGTGCCTGGCATATATTAAATACTTAATACCACAATTATTGTAACCCTGCAAGACTCTTTACTGGCTTCCCTGTTTCCTGTCTTTTTTCTCTCCAGTCCACATTTGGCTGCCTGGATCCCATTTCTAAAATATCATTTCGCACATGTCACTCCATTCCTCAAAAATTTAAAATGGTCACCCATTTCTCTCCGCATCAAGCAGAAACTCCAAACCATTGACTATAATGCACTGCATCAGATTTCTCCCTCCTACTATCCATTCTTTCCTCCCACTACACCCCAGCTTGAACTTTTCATTTTTCTCAAGCTAACCTCCCCAGTTAATCTCATCTCTTGTTTTCCTCCTGCCATTCTCCCTTTCCCTTCACATCCAGTAGACCACTGCTCTCTCCATATCCCAAGCCCTTCTGAAATCCCATCTCACTCAGGGGGCCTTTCCTATTGATTTTCTTATCTTCCCACAAAATGCCACATCCTCACCACCAAAGACTTAAGAACCTAAACCACCCTTAGTGTGTATACATGTATTATATATTCTATTACTCTCTCCTCTCTGTAATTTATTTTAGTGCCTGTCTCTACTACTAGATTTTAAGTTCTCTGAAGGCAGAGATGATGCCCATCAATTATATCATACTCTCCTAAGTGCTTAGTGCAGAGCTCTGCACACAGTAGGCACTCAAGAAATACTACCGATGGACTGATTGGTAATGCTCGTCCTCTAGACCGTAAGCTCATCGTAGGCAGGGAATATATCTGTTTACTGTTACACTGTAGTCCTTCAAGTGCTTAGTACAGTGCTCTGCACACAGTACATGCTCAATAAATATGACTGACTGATTGGCTAACTGGAGTTTTACCTGGAGCTTTAAGGGCATGATACAAGGAGCTAGAAGACCCAAACTCTAATACCAGCTCTGCTATGATCTGTTGGGCTACCTCAGTCAAGTCACCCCAAGGGCCTCAGCTTCCTCACCTGCAAAATGGGGCCGACACATGCTCTCCCTCCCTCTTAAACTGTGAGTCCCAGTATGAGACGGGAGCTCTCTAGAACATTATATTCTAAAACAGACCACTTAGAAAAACACACATTCACTTCAGATGATAAAGCGAAGTTAGAAGGAATTTAAGACTAAAAAGTAAATATTTTCACGTGTGAGAGTTGATTACATGAGATATGTTCAGGGTAGTTTATGCAGTACCTGGATTCTGGAAGATAGTTTGAGGTATTTGCACTTTTCATAGAAATTATGAGTACTAACTAAAGAGAGGCCTTTGCCCTTTATATTACAACTCAATTCCATCACCTTATTCCGGTCTTAATTGTCAGTGTGTTTAATGAGTAAAATTATTCTTTCCTCATGAGTGGCTTCAGGATTTATTTTTTAATTTTTTATGTGTGTTTATGGTGCACTTATTCTGTGCAGAGCACTGTATTCCATCCCATATCCCTCCCTCCCTCTCCTCCCCAGCCCCACAGTATCCCTGCACATATCTTTAGATCCCATTACTTTCCCCTACCTTTAATATCCCCTCTCAGGGTCACACCTAGAGAGTTTCCAGTTCTCTACCAGTCTCGAATACAGAAGGGAGAGTCAAGCAAAGGCCTACCCATTCCATTCTTAGCTTGGCAGTGGCTAACGAGTGGAAGGCAATCTGCTACAAGCCAAAACTCACTCATGCTGGGCAGCTGCGGCCTGGGAGAGAGTCAAGGGCAGAGTCTCATTTCCTGCATGGAAGGAGGCAGTGGTAAACCACTTCCAATTTTTACCAAGAAAACTTTATGGATACACTACCAGAATGATTTCAGATGAAGGTGGAGTCTTCTGGGAGAGATGCGTCCTTGGCGTCACTATGGGCCGGTTACGACTCGACAGCATAGGGCAACAACAACAATCTTTAATATATTTTAATGCCCACCAGCCCGGACAGGCTGAAATCTCCCCAAGGGCAGGGACCATGTATAAGCTCCCCATCCACGTATTCCCCACCCATTGTGATTGGGGAATGTGCCTGTTTATTGTCCTGTTGTACCCTCCTAAGTGCTTAGTACAGTGCTTTGTACACAGTAAGTGCTCAGTAAGTACAACTGCATGAATGAATGAATAGGAGAGTAGGGAGATGAGGTGAGAGGGGTCAAGGTGATTGAGTGCTTTAAAGTCAACGGCGAGGAGTTTCTGTTTGATGCAATGGTGGAGGGTCTTGAGGAGTGGGGAAACATGATCTGAATGAATATTCTTCTGATAAAGAATATGGCAAGGAGACAGGATAGAAGTAGTGAACCTGGAGACACAATTATATATATGATACTATATGTGATGTGTGTGTTAAGTTTCAGAAAATGCAGTCTCTGTGTTTTCATAAGAAACTGATTTTCACTTTCTCTAGCAAATATTTCTGGAATGAAATGCAAATAAAAGTTTGAGATTATTTATACCTGAGAATTTGGGATATAAGTTTATGGAGAACATTTTCAAATGATAATCCAATTTCCAAATTCAATATCCATTATTACAGAAATAGAGTCTGGATTTGAATGACCATTCGCTAAATGTACGTATTAGCATTTGGGAATTCTGAATGGCATCTAAGTAGACTTGCAAAGCTTATTATGCGTTGACTTGTAAAATTGCCTTTAGGCTCTACATACACAATTGCTAATGAATACATCACTTCAGCTGCAGAGGGAGCAAAAAAAAAAGCAAAAAAAGCAACAAAAAAGTTAATTTGAGGAGCTCAGAAGCTAATTATTATGCTAGTATAAAATTAGCTTAAATTTGCTTGTATTTGCATCCTCAAACCACATGTCAAATTGAGAATTTACTTTCTGAAAATAGACTCCTGTGCATGTGTTGACTATGAAACTCTGCTCTCCCCCAAAGCCCAAAAAGCCTTTAGAAATTCACCCTCCAGTGGAGGAAGCCCAGTGGAGTTACCTGCACACCTTCCTAATCCTACCACTCATTCATTCAATGGTATTTATTGGAGAAGCAGCGTGGCTCAGTCGAAAGAGCACGGGCTTTGGAGTCAGAGATCATGGGTTCAAATCTCCCGGCTCTGCCAACTGTCAGCTGTGTGACTTTGGGCAAGTCACTTCACTTCTCTGTGCCTCAGTTACCTAATCTGTGAAATGGGGATTAAAACTGTGAGCCCCCTGTGGGACAACTTGATCACCTTGTAACCTCCCCCAGCGCTTAGAACAGTGCTTTGCACATAGTAAGCACTTAACAAATGCCATCATCATCATCATTTATTGAGTGCTTACAGTGTGCAGAGCACTGTACTAAGCGCTTGGGAAGTACAACTTGGCAACATATTGAGACGGTCCCTACCCAACAACGGGAACAACAGGCTTACTGTCTAGAAGGGGGAGACAGACACCGACACTGCCCCCAGCGTGAACCCCAGCCATGGGCCTTTTGCGTAAGGTTTGGTCTGAACCCCTGGAGATTTGGGGAGCACCTTCCTTCACTCCCAATCAGAGAAGCAGCACGGCCTAGTGGATAGAGCACGGGCCTGGGAGTCAGAAGGACCTGTGTTCTAATCCAGGATCCGCCTCTTGTCTGCTGTGTGACCTTGGGCAAGTCACTTCACTTCTTTGTGCCTCAGTTATCTCATCTGTAAAATGGGGATTGAGACTGGGAACCCTATTTAGGACCTCTCCTCCTCTCCTCCTCCCCATCCTTCCCACCCTACCTCCTTCCCCTCCTCACAGCACCTATATATATATTTGTACAGATTTATTACTCTTTATTTTACTTGTACATATTTACTATTTATTTTGCTAATGATGTGCATATAGCTTTAATTCTATTTGTTATGACGATTTTGACACCTGTCTCCCCCTTCTAGACTGTGAGCCCGTTATTGGGTAGGGACCATCTCTATATATTGCTGAGTTGTACTTCCCAAGTGCTTAGTACAGTGCTCCGTATACAGCAAGCACACAATACAATTGAATTGAACTGAATTGACAGGGACTGCGTCTGACCCGATTATCTTGTAACTACCCACAGTGCTTAGTACAGTGTCTAGAACAAAGCAAGTGCTTAATAAATACCATAGTCAGTGTGACCACGCATAACACTGTGGCTTAGTAAATAGAGCACAGGCATGGGAGACAGAAGGATTTGGATTCTAATCTTGCCTCCACTACATGTCTGCTGTGTGAGCTTGAGCAAGTCACTTAACTTCTCTGGGCCTCAGTTACCTTCTCTGTTAAATGGGGATTAAGAGTGTGAGCCCCATGTAGGACAGGGACTGTGTCCAACCTAATTAATGTGTATCTATCCTGGTGCTTAGAACTGTGCTTGGCACATTGTAAGCAATTAACAAGTACCATAATTATTATTATTATTGTAACTCATGTGACTTCCCTGAACCCTTGTTGCTCTGACCAGGAAGTGGGCTAAGACTCAAAAAACTGGGTCATAAACCCCGTTGCCTTGTCTAATGCTGTCGAGTCGTCTCCGACCTACAGCAACGCCTTTGGACACATCTCTCCCAGAATGCCCCACCTCCATCTCCAATCATTCTGGTAGTGTAAATCCATAGAGTTTTCTTGATCAGAATACGGAAGTGATTTGCCATTGCTTCCCTCCGTGCAGTAAACCTGAGTCTCCGCCCTCGACTCTCTCCCATGCCGCTGCTGCCCAGCACGGGTGAGTTTTGCCTTGTAGCAGATTGCCTTCCACTCGCTAGCCACTGCCCAAGCTAGGAATGGAATAGATATACTCCATCCCATAGTCGAGACTGGTAGTGCCCTGACAACTCTCCAGGTGCCATCCTGAGAGGGGAAACAGCCCTTTAGCAAGCTGTAATTGTAAGGGCAGAGGCAGGGGTGGGGGCTGATCCATGAAATGAAATCAACACTAATGAACTGTTCCATTGGTTAGCATACAAATAAACAACTCTTGTAGTTTCAAACCTCAGCATGAAAATTTGAATTATTCAGTTGTGTGGTGGGGGATATGTGTGTCCACTCACAGTTATGCTTCAGGTCGATGCTTGATTCCTTCTGAAAGATTTATCATTAGGGCTTATACACTGAAGCATTGATATGTGTGTACCAGAAAAGCAGGAATGCAACACTGTAAGCTTCTTGAGGACAGAGATCTACTGTGCTTTCCCAAGAGCCTGGTACAGTACTCTGCCTATAATGAGTGTTCAGTAAATACTAGTGATGAATTGACTGAACAACACCAGAGTTGCTGGAGCCAATGAAACCAATTCCAGAAGAGCCAGGGCTGAGCTTGAGGAAGCGCCAGTGCATTCTGACACCGCTCTAAATAAACCCTGATGCACTTTGTCACAACATCCACCGACAACAACTTTCCACACAATCGCAGGAATACCTGGTCTCTATGGTCTGTCTTCAATGAGAACGAATGGCCCCATAGTCCAAAAAGATATTTTCCCAATGATGCACCTCTTAGAACCATGTGGGTCAGGAGAGAAGAAGGTAGCAGCTAGAAACTCTGGAATTTCTGCTCCCTCCAAATTTTCTCCTCATCCCTTTCCCATTCTTCAGTCTGAACCTGCTGCTTTCTTTCTCTAGACTGTAAGCTCTTGGAGTGAGCAGGGAACATGTTCCCTGTCTCCCAACTCTTATATAGTGTAACTCCTGCACGCTTAGTACAGTGCTCTGCACACAGTAAGCACTCAATAAATACCATTGATAGATTGGTTTTTTTAAATGGTATTTGTTGAGCACTTACTATGTGCCAGGCACTGTTCTAAGCGCTAGGTGGATACAAGCAAATCGAGTTGGACACAGTCCCCATCCCCGACAGAGCTCACATCTTAATCTCCCATTTTACAAATGAGGGAATGGAGGCCCAGAGAAATGAAGTGACTTGCCCGAGGTCACGCGGCAGACAAGTGGAGGAGCCGGGACTAGAACCCAGGTCTGCCTGATTCCTTGGCCCGGTTCTATCCGGTAGATTATGCAGCTCCTCAATCAAAGCAACTGTCAGCAACTAGAGCGGCTTGTAAATTAACAGATAACAGCAGTCTACTGGGGCTGGGGGGTCTGCAAACAAAGCAGGGTGAGTAGGGGGTGTGAGAGCAGTCTTCTGTTTCTCCTCACCCAGCACTCTCTCCCCACCCCCAAGAATGAGGAGGGAGGGATTATAAAAGCCAGGGGGGAGGGCAAGTGGGAGACAGAGGGAGATCATCCCTCAGACCTCAAACTCCAGCACTGGTCATCATTCCTAATGTCCCCAAAAAGGTATCTGTCTAAGACATCACATTCTATAGCTTGAATTAATTTTGGTCTGTGATCGTTCATTTTATTTTATTATTTTCTAATTCATCTGTAGCTTCTAGATCTGGGCTGTTTGTAAACATTTATTCCATTGAGATTGTTCAGAGTCTGATCTAGCAGGGGCATTTCAATATTATTACTACACTGTGCTAACACGTACCGAGTGGGAATTTAATTGCCTGAAAGATATACTAGCTAATTTGTCTAATTTGCTGCCATGGAGGGATTTGGATCCTCAGGAGACATCTGGTGCAATTTAGCCCTAAAATTAGTCCATCCAACCCTTGAGCAGAATGTCTTAGTTAGCAAATGAGATCAGATCCATTACTAGCAGTAATAAATATGGTGGCTTGTCAACAAGCAGAAAAGCACTTTTAATTGAGTAATAGGGAAGGAAAAGGCAAACTGGATGATGGAAGGGAGAGAGAGAAGAGGATTAGGGAAAGGATATAGAAGACATACCTCACATAGAATGCAATCCAGTCAGACAGTGACTGAATCAAGAGAGCAGCCTCAATCTTCCACCACACAGATGGGAGGAGAGTCAAGAAGGAGCATGGAGTTAATCAGGCAGACAGCCAACAGTTTGAAATGGTTACATTGCTTCGCCAAAAAAAAAACCCACCCAAAAAACTTTTCTGTGATATTCTGTGATAATTACAAGTGTTAGAAGATGAACAGCAGGGTTCTAATTAGAAATTTTAATTGTTTCACTTATTTGTAAAAAGAAAGCAAATCCATATTGAAATTGCCAAGTCCAAGTTTGTGAATATTCTTTGAAACGTGGTTTTTCAGTGATTTTCTATTTAGAATGGATAGTATGTAGTTGTGTAGTTCAACTTTTAGGGGTATTTTAATTTTTTTTTGCAGTTTATATACATTTTAGGCAACCATTTGTTATTGTTTGTTATCCCTTCTGTTATCAGATTATTTAGGCAGAATGACGCTTTTCAGGTCGCTGTAATAGCATGGGCCAGGGAGCCAGGAAGATTTGGGTTCTTATCCCAGCTCTGCCAATTGCTTGTTTGTGACCTTGGGCAACTCACTCAACTTCCCTGTGCCTCAGTTTCCTCAACTAAAATGGGGGCACCTGTTCTCCCTCCTATATAGACTTGAGACCTATTTGGGACTGGGATTATGTCTGACCTAATTGTACCTACCCTAGTGCTTAGAACAGTGTTTGGCACTTAGAAAGCCCTTAACAAATGCCTTTTGTTTTAAAAAAGTGATCTTTGATCTTGGAAATAAGTTTAAGTTTGGTGGCAGATATTCTTCTGGCATTTACCATTTATCAGCTTTTATCATCTATTGCTGTGTTACCATGGTTGTGTGGCACTGACTTAAATAGCCTTTTCTATTTGTATAAAGCAATTTCTAGGAAGTCATGACATTGGCAACTAAGAATATTGGGAGATTGTTAAGGAAAAGAAGAATAAAGGGTGATGTTGCACGAAGTCAATGGAGCAGCCCCAAACACATTTGCTCAAGGGACTGTTGAGTCAGATAGCCTTCCTTCTGGCCTAGTCAAAGCTCAACAAAACTGCACTTATAGACCAGCCTTCAACTTAGAAATATTATACACATGTCTGTGGATAGTCACACACTTCCAGGTGTGGAGGGATTTGCTGCATATTTCTACAGTTATAGCAGTCTAAAAGCCCCTTTGTTACCTCTTCAGTTTAGAAGTGCAATCCCTTTTGTTGTGGAACCCTCATTTAAATCTATGCATTTGAAAAACCTCTTTGAGATTTGTAGATGCAGAATTTCCTTTAGGAAGATTCTAAATTCTAATTCTAGTGGAATGAACACAGGCCTGGGAGTCAGAAGACTTGGGTTCTACTCCCAGCTCCACCACTTGCATGGATTTTAAGAAAGTCATTCAACTTCTCTGTGCCTCAACTGACTCATCTGTCAAACGGGGATTAAATACCTCTCCTCCCTCCTAGTTAGATTTTTAGCCCCATGTGGGATAGGGATTGTGTCTGACCTGATTATCTTGTAACTACCCCAGTTCTTAGTCAGTGCTTGAAACAGGGTAAGCACATAGCCTATATTATTATTAGCATTATTTATTCATTCATTCAATCGCATTTATTGAGCGCTTACTGTGTTCAGAGCACTGTACTAAGCACTTGGGAAGTACAAGTTGGCAACATATAGAGACGGTCCTTACCCCACAGTGGGCTCACAGTCTAGAAGGGGGAGACAGACAACAAAACATATTAACTAAATAAATAAATAGAATAGTAAATATGTACAAGTAAAATAAATAGAGTAAAAAATCTGTACAAACATATACAGGTGCTTTGGGGAGGGGAAGGAGGTAGGGTGGGGAGGATGGGGAGGGGGAGGGGGAGAGGAAGGAGGGGGCTCAGTGTGGGAAGGCCTTCTGGAGGAGGTGAGCTCTCAGTAGGGTTTTGAAGGGAGGAAGAGAGCTAGCTTGGCAGATGTTTGGAGGGAGGCATTCCAGGCCAGGGGAAGGATGTGGGCTGGGGGTTGACAGCAGGACAGGCAAGAACGAGGTACAGTGAGGAGGTTAGCAGCAGAGGAGCGGAGGGTGCGGGCTGGGCTGGAGAAGGAGAGAAGGGAGGTGAGGTAGGAGGGGGCGAGGTGATGGAGAGCCTTGAAGCCGAGAGTGAGGAGTTTTTGCCTGATGCGTAGGTTGACTGGTAGCCACTGGAGATTTTTGAGGAGGGGAGTGACATGTCCAGAGCATTTCTGCACAAAGATGATCCGGGCAGCAGCATGAAGTATAGACTGAAGTGGGGAGAGACAGGAGGATGGGAGATCAGAGAGGAGGCTGATGCAGTAATCCAGTCGGGATAGGATAAGAGATTGAACCAGCAGGGTAGCAGTTTGGATGGAGAGGAAAGGGCGGATCTTGGCGATGTTGCGGAGGTGAGATCGGCAGGTTTTGGTGATGGATTGGATGTGAGGGGTGAATGAGAGAGCACAGTCGATCGAGAGCCGATCAGCAGAGGGATCAGGAGAAGCACTGTGGCTTAGTGGAAATAGCATGGGTTTGGGAGTCAGAGGTACTGGGTTCTAATGCTGGCTCCGCCACTTGTCTGCTGTGTGACCTTGGGCAAGCCACTTAAGTTCTCTGTGCCTCAGTTACCTCATCTGTACAACGGGGACTGAGACTGTGAACCCCACGTGCGACAATCTGATTACCTCGTATCTACCCTGGTGCTTACAGCAGTGCTTGGCACAGTGTAAGTGCTTAAAAAACACCATTATTATTATTATTATCAGGATGAAATGTATTCATTCATTCATTCAATCGCATTTATTGAGTGCTTACTGTGTGCAGAGCACTGTACTAAGCGCTGTCTGTATAGAGACGGTCTGTACCCAACAGCCGGCTCACAGTCTAGAAGGGGGAGACAGACAAAAAAAAAACATATTAACAAAATAAAATAAATAGAATAGTGAATATGTACAAGTAAAATAAATAGAGTAATAAATATGTACAAACATATAGACAGGTGCTGTGGGGAGGAGAAGGAGGTAAGGCGGGGGGAGGGGGAGGAGAGGGAGAGGAAGGAGGGGGCTCAGTCTGGGAAGGCCTCCTGGAGGAGGTGAGCTCTAAGTAGTGCTTTGAAGGGAAGAAGAGAGCTAGCTTGGCGGATGTGTGGAGGGAGGGCATTCCAGGCCAGGGGGAGGATGTGGGCTGGGGGTTGACAGCAGGACAGGTGAGAACGAGGCACAGTGAGGAGTTAGTGGTAGAGGAGTGGAGGGTGCGGGCTGGGCTGTAGAAGGAAAGAAGGGAGGTGTGGTAGGAGGGGGCGAGGTGATGGAGAGACTTGAAGCTGAGAGTGAGGAGTTTTTGCCTGATGTGTAGGGAGATTTTTGAGGAGGGGAGTGACATGCCCAGAGAATTATTAGCATCATCATCATCTGCCACTAGAGTAGTCTGTCCACTGCATTATGAAGCTTTTGATTTTAAATGCCAATACTTCAACATTCTTTTACTTCTAGATAGCTCTTCAAAGTTTGTCTTGTTTTATGCCGTCGATTTGTTTCCAACCCATAGTGATACCACAGACACATCTCCCCCAGCATGCCCCACTCTCCAACTGCAATCATTTTGGTAGTGTATCCATAGAGTTTTCTTGGTAAAAATACAGCAGTGGTTTACCATTGCCTCCTTCCGCGCAGTAAACCTGAGTCTCCACCCTCGACTCTCTCCTGTGCCGCTGCTGCCCAGCGTGGGTGAGTTTTGAATTGTAGCAGATTGCCTTCCTCTCTCTAGCCACAGCCCAAGCTAGGAATGGAATGGGTAGGCCTCTGCTTGACTCTGTCTCCCATAGCCAAGACTGGTAGAGTACTGGAAACTCTCCAGGTGTGACCCTGAGAGGGGCTTCAAAGTTTACCATAGGTTAAATATACCTCTTTAGCTCCCTTTGAGCATTTAAGTTGACTTGAAAAGAGTGATCATAGCACTTACCAATTTAGCATAGATAATGATAGATTTTTTAGCATAGCCTGGGGGTAAAGCACAGAATGTGGGTTCCCGTTCTGCCACTTAATAATAATGATTGTGGCATTTTCTAAGCAGTTACTATGTGCCAAGCACTGTTCTGAGCACTGGGGTAGATACAAGATAGTTCATTCAATTCATTCAATCGTATTTATTGAGTGCTTACTGTGTGCAGAGCACTGTACTAAGCGCTTGGAAAGTACAATTCGGCAACAGATAGAGACAATCCCTACCCAACAACGGGCTGGGTTGCATACAGTCTCTGTCCCACGTGGGGCTCCCAGTCTTAATCCCCATTTTACAGATGGAGTAACTGAGGTCCAGAGAAGTTGAATGACTTGCCCAAGGTCAAACAACAGACAAATGCAGAGCCAGGATTAGAACCCTCATCCTCTGACTCCCAGGACCGGGCTCTTTCCGCTAGGCATGCTGCTGATGGATGTGCAATCTTGGGCAAGTCACCTAACTTCTGTGTGCCTCAGTTTCCTCAACTGCAAAATGGGGATTCAATACCTATTCTTCCTCCTACTTAGCCTTTCAGCCCCTTTGCAGAACAGGGATTAACTTGTTTAGAAAAGTGCTTGACACATAGAAAGTGCTTAACGAAGACCATAAAAAGATGATGCCTATAATGTATTAACAGAAGATGCCTTTTTCTAAATAGAATTTGATATATGACACTGACATTTAAGTACCACATTTACATATCTGCCAAAAAACCTGTAAATTCAAAATCTTTCATTATTGATACACATTTACACTTCCAATTGATCAGATAACTAAATAGTGTTTGAATTACTGTGTTACAATATAGGTATATTGTTTTGGTTACATTGTTTCCTATAGTGAAACCCTACTTCTACTAGCACACAGAAGCAACATAGTGTAGTGGATAGAGCATGGGGCTGGGAGTCAGAAGGTCATGAGCTCTAATCCCCGCTCCACCACAAGTCTGCTGCGTAGCCTTGGGCAAGTCACTTAACTTCCCTGGGCCCCAGTTACCTCATCTGTAAAATGGGGATTAAGACTGTGAGCCCCAAGTGGGACAGGGACTGATTCCAATCTGATTTGCTTGTATCCATCCAGCACTTAGTACAGTGCTTAGCACATACTGAGCTCTTAACAAATACCATTATTATTACAACCATTGGCTTAACAGCCTATTTTCAAGGAAACAGTAAGTGGAGTACAACTTTAGAAATATATTTATATATAGATAATGCATTAATGTAATGAAATGTTACATTAACAATAATGCATTAAGCAATAATCTTAGTCCTTCTTGGAAAAGAATAATACTCTGTGTTTGGGTGGTGACCACTTTCTTAGTCTACGTGGTCTGACATTTCAAAAGTCAGAGTGAAAGCTGAATGATTTACTAGTTAGCAATTTATATTTATTATAATGCTAATTTGAAAAAGTCTTTACTAATTTGTCTCTGGAGGACCAAATGCCAGTAAAGTGCAGAACCAGATTTTTTATTAGTCTCCTGTTCCTTGCTTATGGCCCTGAAATGGAACTATAAATTTCAATAAAAATTATGCCCTACTTGAATAGAGAGGCAGATGACAGCACACCTTCCCTATCTGAACTCCTCTCTGATCTCATGCCTAAAGCAGAGAAATGTCTGCATTGACTCAGAGAGCCTTTGTCACTGATTTACAGCAACCCACAGAGGTCCTATACCCTTGGAGTTGTAATAGTAGGAGTCATTTTATTACAAAAACATGGAGGACATGTTTCCCCGCTCCTCAAGAACCTCCAGTGGTTGCCCGTCCACCTCCACAAACAAAAACTCCTCGCCATTGGCTTCAAAGCACTGAATCGTCTTGCATCCTCCTTCCTCACCTCGCTACTCTCTTACTCCAACCCAACCCACACTTTTGCTCCTCTAATAACAACCTTCACACTGTACCTCTATCTCATCTATCTCGCCTCTGACCCCTCGCCCACATCCTGCCTCTGGCCTGGAATGCCCTACCTCCTCAAATCCAACAGACAATTACTCTCCACCTTTAAAGACTTATTCAAGTCACATCTCCTCCAAGAGGTCTTCCCTGACTAAGCCCCCCTTTCCTATTCTCCCCCTTCCATTTGTGTCGCCATGACTTGCTCCCTTTATCCATCCTCCATCACAGCCCCACAACACTTACGTACATATCTGTAATTTATTTATTTATACATATTAATGTCTGTCTCCCTCTCTAGACTGTAGGCTCACTGTGGACAGGGAATGTGGCTGCTTATTGTTGTATTGTACTCTCCCAAGTGCTTAGTACAGTGCTCTGCACAGAGTAAGCACTCAATATATAAGATTGAGTGACTAAATGAATGAATAAGTAGTAGTAGTAGCTGTAATGCTATGTATTAAGCACATGTAGTAGCCTATTGTTTGTAATTACCTGATGTCAGTATGTCTCTGCAGAATTTTGAGCCAAATTCTACTTTCAAGACTCTCAGACAAGGATGAAGTGCTCTTCCCAAAGCTTTGCTCATTCCCCTGGGGGAGAACTGTGCTTGGCAGATAATTGTAGAAAACTTCCCGAGTCCTTCCACAGTGATCTCCAAAGAGAGTCATGGGTTTGATATTCCTAGGTTTTGACTGTATCCTTTTTCCCATCCTCTTGGTTTTAACTACACTCTCAGAACGTTCAGTGAGGGTTTATGTAAATTCATCTATGAGCAATGGATAAGGGCTTACTAGAGGGACATACTAGCGGTTACATGACACAGGCCAAAGAATGAGAATTGTTGTCAGAGAGGACAAACATCGCATTGTTCCTCTAAAAGCATCCTTCGGGGCCAGAATTGGAAAGAGAGTCCTGGGCTGGGTGGACCATTGGTTTGTGTAAGTAAGATATTGTTCATGGCCTTATGAGGGGTGCTGCATATCCATCTGGTAACTAGAAAGGGGGCACCATCTTGGATGCATTGATGAGACTTGATCTAACACCAATCTACTTGTGCTAATGCCAACCTGCTTAATGTACCTTGATCTTGTCTATCTCATCGCCCACATCCTCCTTCTCCCTTTGTATATGGCAGACCATTGCTCTTCCCACCACCAAAGCCTTACTGAAATCTCACCTCCTCCAAGAGGTCTTCCCCAACTAAGCCCTCTTTCCCCCTACTCTTTCTCCCTTCTTCATTGCCTATGCACTTGGATCTATAAGCCTTTTATAGTCACCCCACCCTCAGACCCACAGCATTATGTACGTATCCATAATTTACTTTAATGTCTGTCTTCCCCTATAGACTGTAAGGTCCTTGTGGTCAGGACACATATCTACCAATTTTGTTGTATTTAATAATAATAATGGTATTTGTTAAGCACTTACTATGTGCCAAGCACTGTTCTAAGCATTGGGGTAGATGCAAGATAATCAGGTTGTCCTACATGGGGCTCAAAGTCTTAATCCCTATTTTACAGATGAGGTAACTGAGGCATAGAAAAATGAAGTTACTTGCCCAAGGTCACAGCAGACAAGTGGCGAAGCCGGGACTAGAACCCACATCCTCTGGCTCCCATGCCCGTGCTCTTGCCACTAGGCCATGCTGCTTCTCTAAACTCTCCCAAGTGTTCTGCACACAGTGGTCTGCACAAAGAAAAGTGCTCAATAAATACAATCATTCGATTAATTTTAGAAAAAACGTGGACTGACCTTTCCCTCACTCTGTAAGAATAATAGTGTAGTGTTACTAGGATTACTATCAATTCATCCATCACTGGTATTTGTTGAATGTCTACTGTGGGCAGAACACTGTACTAAGCACTTGGGAAAATATAATACAACACAGTTGGTAGGCACAGTCCCTGCCCATTAATGAGCTTACTATCTAGTTTACAATCTACAATATAGTCCCTGACAAATAGTAAGCAGTTAACAAATACCACAATTATTGTTAGTGGAGGAAGAAGAGATGAAAAGAAATTACAGATAGAGAAAATAATAGAGTATAAGGGTATTTACATTCATTCAGTCATATTTATTGAGCGCTTACTGTGTGCAGAGCACTGTACTAAGCACTTGGGAAGTACAAATCAGCAACATATCTGAGTTTTGTGGGGGTGAGTATCACAGAGAAGCAGCATGGCTTAGTGGAAAGATCATGAGCTTGGGAGTCAGAGGTCATGGATTCAAATTCTGGCTCTGCCATTTGTCATCTGTATGACTTTGGGCAGGTCACTTCACTTCTCTATACCTTAGTTCCCTCATCTGTAAAATGGGGATTAAGACTGTGAGCCCCACGTGGGGCAACCTGATTACCTTGTATCCAACCCAGTGCTTAGAACAGTGCTTGGCACATAGTAAGCGCTTAATAACATTATTGTTATTATCATTATAATGCTTAAGGGGAATGCAGCCAAGTGCATAGACAACACAGAGGTGAGGTTAAGTAGGGAAATGAGAATTTAGTCAGGGAAGGCCACTTGGAGATGTGATTTTAGGAGGGTTTTGAAGATGGGGCCAGTAGTGGTGTCAGATATGAAGGGCTGTTGACCTTAGGATCATCATTTAACCTATCTGGGCCTTTGTTTCCTCATCTGTAAAATGAAGATACCATTTCTCCCTCACTCAGACTGTGAGTCTCATGTGGGGCAGGAACCACACCTGACCTGATTATCTTGTTTCTACCTCAGTGATCCATGATAGTGGGTGCTTGACAAATGACACAATATTATTGGTAATAGATTTTTTTGAAAATGAAAAAAATTTGGAGTATTTTTACTCATTCGTTTATAAATTCCATTACATAATTACCTGGATGTGCTATTTTTCGGTGAGAACAGTGAATGGTCCATTAGGTCCCAGAAGAACTTGGACAGTGCTATCCCTTCTTTGTCTGGTTATACTATTTGACCCTAAAGGAGAGAGGAAAGGAATGCCCCATTTCCTGGTCTCTGGAGAGTGTTGCCCTGGCTTGGAAGGCTAGGCTGGTGAGGTACAGGAGCATTCCGGCGTGGGAAGTCTGTACTCTGACTCCGGGCCAGAATGTCTCCACATGCCAAATGAGACAAACCAAGTCAGGGCATGGGAAAGTGAGACAATAGCAAAATCCTGAGCCAGAGCTAGGGGTGGCTGCAAACCATCACTGGACTCAATGTTTGACTCGTGTGGTTTGGGTGACCAATCCCTGAACTGAATCCATAATGCAATTCGGCGTCTCCAGAATCTTCTTTCAATGAATCTCTCATCAGTCCTCAGTGATTATAGCAATCAGTTGGTGTTTGGATATATTCCCAGATCCATGTCGGATTACTGGAGGGAAATGTTAGAAATGCCAGAACAAACATCTCTCCTCCATAGGGATGTAAAGATCCAAAGCCAGCATAATTGAGGAATGAGTGAATCATTGCTTATGGCCTAGTGTGATATTTTGTATCTTCCCATGATTTGGTAGCAGTGAGATCAATCAGCTTGGTGTAGTGGATAGAGCACGGGCCTAGGAGTCAGAAGGTCATAGGTCCTAATCCCGGCTCTGCCACCTGTCTGTTGTGTGACCTTGGGCAAGTCACTTCACTTCTCTGTGCCTCAGTTATCTCATATGTAAAATGGGGATTGAGAATGTGAGCCCCATGTGGGACAGGAGCTTGATTTTATCCACCCCAGTGCTTAATTGAGAACCTGGCACACAGTAAGTGCTTAGTAAATACCACAATTATTCTTAAATATCTTCTTTCTCTTTCCTATAGTATCTTCATGTGATCAGGAACACCAGTCAGCCCTAGAAGAAGCCAAACAACCTAAGAATGATAATGTGGTTATTCCCGAGTGTTCTCATGGTGGTCTCTACAAACCCGTGCAGTGCCATCCCTCTACAGGATATTGCTGGTGTGTCTTAGTTGACACAGGTCGCCCAATTCCTGGCACCTCCACCAGGTAAGGAGTTTTCGATGGACAACTGTCCAGGGAGATTCCTGGAAAGCTGTTATGGAATGCTGCCTTGGAAATAACGAAGAAATTAAGTATCTTTGCCAGTTTGTTATTAATGGAAGGGGTTTAGAAATCATTTGTTTCAGCTGAGATGGATGGCAGAACATTCTGGACAATCAATCATTGGTGTTTATTGAGCATTTACTGTATGCAGAGCACTATACCAAGTGTTTGATACAGTACGGTGCAACAGATCTGGTAGGCATATTCCCTGCCCCCACGGAGCTTAAAGTCTAGGCGGGGAGACAGACACGAACAGTGGTGAAAACACGCATGCAGGGCAAATATCAGATTCCACAAGGAGCTTTGTAGGCTTAGTTCTTTCCATTATTGAAGTTTGGGTTATAATGTAAAATTTAGATCTTTCATTGCATTTTGGCGATGATCTACAAACAGAAGGCATGAGAGGTAGCATTGTCTAATGAAATAGGTCCAGAACGGGAGTCAGGAGACTGGGGTTCTAATCCCAGATCTGCCACTTGCCTTCTGAATGACCTTGGGAAAGTCACTTAACCTCTCTGGGCCTCGGTTGCCTCATCTGTAAAATAAGATTAAGATACCTGTTCTTCCCTCAAAGATATGATCCCTTCTGGGGTGTGGACTGTGTCTGATCTGATTATCTTGTCTCTATCCCAGAACTTGGCACTTACTAAAAGCTTATTATTAGTATTATTAGTAGTATTATTTTCTAAGGCAATCTTCCTTCAGTCTTGAGATGCATTATTTCTGTTTTTTTCACTCCTATGTTTCCTCAGTTTGATTTGGGGTAATGACTCACGATTTGGAGGATTAGACTAGAACTCCTAAATTATGTCTATTCGGTCAAAGATCTGTTGTCACTGACAAATATCCACCCTCAGCCTCGACAAACTAAAACCCTAAACCTGTCAAACCACAAGCCTGATTAACATTTACAGTATTATCCCTTAAAAACATGTAAACATTCTTAAAATATTCTCATTCTGCAAGTAATAACTTTTCCCTTTCACCCATCTTTTACACATTCCTAGGCTTTTCCAGGGTTTAGGTGGGAAGAAGAAATCACCTTCCCCAGCTCTTTCCATTCCAGGAAATCTATCAATCAATGGCATTCATTGAGTGCTTACTGTGTGCAAAGCACTGTACTAAGTGCTCAGGAGAGTACACGTGGGAGTTGGTAAAGTCACTGCCTACCTTCAAGGAGCTTTTATTTCCCAAGCCTCCTGCTGTGTCTGCTAAACAATGAATCAGGTCTAAAAAAATGGGTTCTGAATCCTTCCAAAATTAATCTATTTTTTTGTACTATTTCATGATTTAAAGACAAATTATTTGCCATCACCGTTGCTCATTTTAGCACAGTAATGAACCTGGCCTTCTGATTTCAAGACAGAAACTATACTTTCTCCTGGAACTTAAGCAGAATCCTGCATTCTCCTTCAGCTTTACCTTCTGGAGCCTAATGTAGACATTCCCGACGGCCCCCTCAGAAGCCCCTCCTCTCGTTTTTCAACTCAGTTGAGCCACACAATAACAGTGATAGACACACTTGTCAATGAAGAATTTCTAATCTCCCACTTCAATATATCACAGTGTTCTACCACAGTCTCTTGACCTGTCAGCTCAGGTCACGAACTGTTCTTTCCTCCCACAGAGACTGTTAAATCCATGCTCTCACTGCCATGCTCTCCACCAAAATCAACTCCCTTGACCTTCTGTCCCACTGCCAATCTCACACCATTAACCTCCAGCCCTGTCTCCCTTCATTTCTTACACTACTACTACCAAGGACTGTTGACAGAAATCCAGGCTGCAGCTTGACATTAGGCACTTCAAATGCATCCTAATTTACGGCAACTAAAAATAACAATTGGTACTTTGTAAGCACTTATATGTTCTAAGCATTGGGGGAGATAAAATATAATCAGATCAGACACTGTCTCTTTGCCACATGGTTCTTATGATCTAAGAGGATGGGAGGACAGTTATCTCTTCACCATTTGTACAGAGGCTGAAGCTGACAGAAAAAAGTTAAATGACTTGCCCAAGGTCACAGAGCAGGCATGTGGCAGAATCAGGATTAAAACTCAGGACTACTGACTCCCAGGCCTGTGTTTTTTTCCCACCTCAGCCTTCTCGCAAGAGACGATCTCTCACCTCTTTTCAAAACCTAACCGCTCTACTTGCGTACCTACCCCAGTCCCTATCATCTCCTCAAACCCCTCTCACGGACTCTTCTTCTCCCCTCCCTGACCACCATCTTTGATAGCTTACTTCCAAATGGCCCATTCTCTCCTGCCTTCAAGCATGAGTATACCTTCCTGATCCTAACTATAGATAAAATATGGATATATTATATAAATTACATTGTGTATAATTCTCTCCTGCCTTCCAGCATGTGTATACCTTCCTGATCCTAACAAAATATAGATAAAATATGGATATATTATATAAATTATATTGGGTAATCACAAATGATATAAATTATACATAAATACATCCATATATTATTCGTGGATCCCACTGCACCTACCAGCTATTGCCCCACCTCCCTGTACCCATTCCTGGTCAAAATCTTCAAACTGGTAAAGTACTTCTTTTTCCTCTCCTCCAACTTGTTCTTGAACCCCTACAATCCACTTGTAGGAAAACAGTGGGGCTTAGGGGCTAGAGCATGGGCCTAGGAGACAGGAGGACTTGGGTTCTAGTACTGACTCTGCCACGTCTGCTGTGTGACCTTGGGCAAGTCACATAACTTCTCTGGGCCTCAGTTACCTCATCTGGAAAATGGGGATTAAAAGTGTGAGCCCCATGTGGGACAGGGACTTTGTCCAACCTGATTAACTTGTATCTACCCCAGCCCTTAGTTTAATGTTTGTCACATACCATAATCATTATTATCTCTCTTTGCCCTCTTCACTCTATTGCGACTGCTCTTTGGACACATAAACATTCAATAAATATGATTGAATGAATGTATGAATGAACAATGACCTCCTCCTTATCAAATCAATCAATCAATCAATCGTATTTATTGAGCGCTTACTATGTGCAGAGCACTGTACTAAGCGCTTGGGAAGTACAAATTGGCAACACATAGAGACAGTCCCTACCCAACAGTGGGCTCACAGTCTAAAAGGGGGAGACAGAGAATCAATCAATCAATCAATCGTATTTATTGAGCGCTTACTATGTGCAGAGCACTATCTAACAAATATCTAACAACTATTCTAATCCTCCTTGATTATAATAATAATAATATTTGTTAAGCACTTACTATGTGTCAAGCTCTGTTTTCAGCATTCATTCATTCATTCAATCATATTTATTGAGTGCTTACTTTGTGCAGAGCACCATACTAAGCACTTGGGAAGTGCAGTTCAGTAATAGTAATAGTGCAGTTCAGTCCCTGCCCCACATGGGGCACACAGTCAATCCCCATTTTCCAGATGAGGTAACTGAGGCACAGAGAAGCAAGTGACTTGCCCAAAGTCACACAGCAGAAAAGTAGCAGAGCCCGAATTAGAAACTATATCCTTCTGACTCCCAGGCCTGTGTTTTTATCCACTCTGCATTCACCGTCAGTACTGGAGACCACCCCCAACATTCTGGAAAGCCTTTCTGACCTTGGTTTTACTGGCACAATTTTCTCTTGGTAGTCCTCTGTCTCTCAGCCTGCTTCTTCACAGCCCTTCTCACTTCCTCTCCTTCCAACCCCTTGCTCTGAGTATCCCTTAAAGCTGTACTCTGAGTTCTTGTCCACTTTATGCTCGTTCCCTTAGAGAGCTCACCTGTTCTCATCACTTCAGCTCTTACCCCTCTACTAATGACTCAATCAATCAATGGTATTTATTGAGCACTTAAGACTGTGCAGAGCACTGTAATTCTGTCACTCATTCAATCATATTTATCAAGCACTTATAGTGTGTAAAGCACTTTACTAAGCACTTGGGAGAGTACAATATAATAATAAACAGACGCATTTCCTGTCCACAATGAACTTACAATCTAGACACTGTAATAAGTCAATCAATCAATCAATCAATCGTATTTATTGAGCGCTTACTATGTGCAGAGCACTGTACTAAGCGCTTGGGAAGTACAAATTGGCATCACATAGAGACAGTCCCTACCCAACAGTGGGCTCACAGTCTAAAAGGGGGAGACAGAGAACAGAACCAAACATACCAACAAAATAAAATAAGTAGGATAGAAATGTACAAGTAAAATCAATCAATCAATAAATAAATAGAGTAATAAATATGTACAACCATATATACATATATACAGGTGCTGTGGGGAAGGGAAGGAGGTAAGACGGGGGGATGGAGAGGGGGACGAGGGGGAGAGGAAAGAAGTACTGTACTAAGTGCTTGGGAGAATACAACAGTGTTGGTAGATGTCTTTCCTTCCCACAGACAGCTTAGAGTCTAGAGTGCCGATTCTGTCTCACTCCCCCCCGACTTCCCTCTTTCTCTGTTCTCTCCCTGTCTTCCTGCTTCCAGGACATGTCTACCTGTATATATCATTGGCACCTCTTCTTCTATAGGTCCAGAGCTGAATTCTTCATCTTCTCTCCTAAGTCCTCTCCTCCACCTAATTTTCCCTTCACAGGTGACACCACTACCTTCCTTCCTGTTGCTGAAGTCTTCAACCTTGGCTTCAGTTCTTTTTTTTTAATGGTATTTGTTAAGCACTTATTATGTGCCAGGAACTATACCAAGCACTGAGGTAGATACAAGTTACTCAGGTTGGACATATTATATGCCCCAGGTGGGACTTAGAGTCTAAATCCCCATTTTGCAGATGAGGTAACTGACACATTGTGAAGTTAAGTGACTTGCCTAAGGTCACACATCAGGCAGGTGGCAGAATCTTGACTCCTTCCTCTTTTCAACCGACATATTTAGGTTTTTTTTTCTGATTAATTTTTCTTTCTCCACATGTTGGTGATCTGCCCTTCTTCTCCATCTAAATTGCTTCCCCACAGACCAGCAATTATCATATCCTGGATTGACTTGGGCATGAGTCAGTACAGTGCTCTGCACACAATAAGCGCTCAATAAATATGATTGAATGAATGAATGAATGCTTGATTGAGTCTCCATGCTGGTCTCTCTGTATACAGTCCCTCCCCACCCTGGTCCATACTTCACTCTAGTGTCTGGATATTTTTTTTAAATGTCATTGTAACAATCATTCTAATAATAATAATAATGATGGCATTTGTTAAGCACTTACTGTGTGCGAAGCACTGTTCTAAGTGCTGGGGGGGATACAAGGTGATCATGTTGTCCCTTGTGGGGCTCACAGTCAATCCCCATTTTACAGATGAGGTACTTGAGGCCCAGAGAAGTTAACTGACTTGCCCAAAGTCACACAGCTGACAAGTGGTAGAGCAGGGATTAGAACCCATGACCTCTGGCTCCCAAGCCCGGGCTCTTTCCACTGAGCCATGCTGCTTCTCTAATAATCATTGTGTTATTTGTTAAGCAATCTATTAAGCATGAGGGTAGATACAGTATCATACTGGAGTCGATACAGGATACAGGCTACAGGATAATTAGAATAGACACTGTCTTGTCCCAAATGGGGCTCACAGTCTAAAGGGGCGATAGAACAGGTGTTTAATCCCTATTTAGCAGATGAAGAAACTGAGACACTGAGAAGTTAAATGACTTCCCCAGGGTCACACAGCTGGTAAACAAGAGAACTGAAATTAGAACCCAGGGACCCTGACTTCCAGGCCCATGCTTTTTTCCATTCTGCTGCTTCTCATTCTGCAAAAGTCCCCTTACTTCTATGCTTAGAACAGTGCTTGGCACATAGAAAGTGCTTAACAAATACCATTATCATCATTATTATTATTATTCTGAAAATCCTCTAATCCTCTCCACATCAATTATAAACTGACCACTGGCTTTAAGGCATTCAATCAGCTTTCTCCCTCTTGCTTATCCATTCTTTCCTCTCATTATCCACTAGTTCACAAGCTTCTCTCCTTCAACCCAACTTCTTCACTGGACGTAATTCTCATCTCTTCCACCACTAATCTCTCCCTCCTGCCCCCTACACCTACCTGAAACTCTTTTCCCCTTCAAATGCACCAAATTGCTTCTGTCCTCATCTTCAAAGCCTTCTGAAATCACATCTTCTCCAGGAAGCTTTTCCTGATTAATTTCTAATTTCCACAGATTACATCCTCCTCAACTGCTACTCAAGTCCTACTGAGGTACCTATGCACACATGTATTCTTCCCACAGCATTAATGTACC
This sequence comes from Tachyglossus aculeatus, assembly GCF_015852505.1. Taxonomy (NCBI): domain Eukaryota; kingdom Metazoa; phylum Chordata; class Mammalia; order Monotremata; family Tachyglossidae; genus Tachyglossus; species Tachyglossus aculeatus. Next base: position 45,011,689 of record NC_052067.1, on the reverse strand, counting down.
CATTTTTCTTACCCTAATTCCAAGGCACTAGCTCAGATATATAACCACTTCTCCTAACCTTAAATTATTTTAGTTTATTTCTCCCCTCCCCACCCCCACATCTGCTGGGTTCTTAAACTCCTTGAGATCCTGTCTATTATCTCTATTGTAATCATCAATATGCTCAATACAGTCTCTGCCTTTAGGAAGTGCTCAATATGTTATTGAGTGTTCAATATGTTATTCTCTAATATGTTAGAGAAGCAGCATGGCTCAGTGGAAAGAGCACGGGCTTTGGAGTCAGAGGTCATGGGTTCAAATCCCAGCTCCGCCAATTGTCAGCTGTGTGACTTTGGATAAGTCACTTCACTTCTCTGTTCCTCAGTTACCTCATCTGTAAAATGGGGATGAAGACTGTGAGCCCCATGTGGGACAAACTGATCACCTTGTAACCTCCCCAGCACTTAGAACACTGCTTTGCACATAGTAAGCACTTAATAAATGCCATTATTATTATTATTGTTATTATATTGATCAATCATGAAATACCCTTTTAATAAAAGTGTCCTATCCTCTTGTTTTGACTTCAAGATGAGCCTTGTAAAACTATACTTTAAAAAAAAAACTTGAAAACACTAGCCTAATTTGAGGACACTTTTTCTCTGCAGCACAATGAAATGACTTAAAATCACTAGGCTTTCTGATTTTCTAAAAGAAACTAATAGCATGAGATGTGCTACAGCTTACTGCTTCTGAGGTTCAGATGGGAAATGTCAGAATTTTTCAGTATTTTGAAATACTGCCTGAAATACCTCCTGCAATATTCCATGGCACCTGGGGTAATGAAGAGTGTAGTAAGAAAATCCATCTTTCTTTCATCTATTTCACCCTGAAATTCTAATTGGAATAGGCAGTGGAGTCCCAGGAAGGAAAGGATTCAGGATTCCTGAATTTTCAATCAGTCAATAAATCTGAAGAATTTATTGAGCATTTACTGGGTGCAGAGAACTCTACTAAGCACTTGGGAGAGCACAATACAGTAGGGATGGTTGAAACAATCCCCACCCACAAGAATTTACAGTATAGGGTCAACATTTACAGTCAGGCTCTATGTCACATTCAGTAGCCTGAGAGCATTTTAGTAATGAGGGACACGTGTGTTTTCGATGCGTTTGCGTTTGCGATCATCCCATCACCCACATGTCCCAATTGTAATTTCTCCTCAGTCTAAGACATCAGGAGGAGAGAACGAAACCCACCAAGAGAAGCCTAGGCTCTAAATATTAATTAATAGAGGGGCAAAGTGAGGGGAATGGATATCAGGTGAATCAACTTTTAGGCAGTGTGCCAACTGCTACATTAGTGCATATAGCTCAGGGGTTTCTCATTCTAAGTTTCCATCAGCTATCAGAACACAAGTTAATTGAACTTCACCATCAAAGACCCTTCTATTCCCCTGCAGCACCTACACACTCTTAGGAGCATGAAATCACATTTCATGTTGGCAAAGAAGGAGGTTATCTGATAGGCGCTTTCTCCATCAAGACATTTTCACCAGTCTGTGTGAAAATAAATTGAAATAGCCAAGGAGGGTAGAGGGATGTTAAATTAAGTTTAATGTTAAATTGATTTTCTATTCTGGGGTCAGGGCACTAATATATTCTGTTCCTCAAAAGGAATATTACATAAGTCATAGTCTGTCATGTTGCTTTAAAAATATGGGATAGAATTTCAATTCTAAAGAATTTTTATATGTTATTTTGTAGAGAAGTTGCAAGGCATAACCGACAGAGCATGGGCCTGGGGAGTCAGGAGGTCATGGGTTCTAATTACAGCTCCTCCACTTTTCTGCTGTGTGACCTTGGGCAAGTCGCTTCACTTTTCTGGCCCTCAGTTACCTTATCTGTAAAATGGGGATTGAGATTGTGGAGCCCAACAGAGGACAGGGATTGTGTCCAACCCGCTTTTCTTGTATTTACCCAAGTGCTTAGAACAGTGCCTGGCTCATAGTAAGCATTTAGCAATTATTATTATTGCTAGCATCATATAATAATGAATCCCCAAATCTTGAGCATGATTAAAAGTACAATATTTGCAGGGGAAGGAAGAGGAAATCCTTTCCTCCAGATTTTCTAAAGGAAAATATTTTCAAAGTGTATTTGGAGAACACTAACTGATCCCTGAGATTCCAACATGTTAATTTTAGAAATTCTGATGACCAAGAAGACATGATGGCAGTATTTGTATTTTTTTCTCTGACCTATGGAAGTTTTTAAAAAGATTATCTTTTAATATTACTAGAGTGATTTTATTTCTTTTCTTTGAAATGGTACTTGTTAATCAATCAATCAATCATATTTATTGAGCGCTTACTGTGTGCAGAGCACGGTACTAAGCGCTTGGGGAGTACAAGTTGGCAACATATAGAGACAGTCCCTACCCAACAGTGGGCTCACAGTCTAAAAGGGGTAAGTAAGCGCTTACTAGGTGTCAAGTGCTGTTCTAAGTTCTTGATGCAATTTAATCAAGCCAGATACAGTCCCTGTCCCACATGGGGCTCACGGACAAAGTATTTCTATTAGGGATTCCATCATTTTTGTTTTCTAGGCACCATTCTACCTAAGTAATAAGGAATTAGCGGTTGCATTTTCAGTCCATTCTTACAGCTATGCCTGTCCTTTTTAGCTCACAGGTACTTAAGGGTTTTGAAATGAGTGGCAGTGGCAGTGAGTTAGATCCACCCCAATGACATCACCCCTAACTTTTATGATCCTGCTAATGGCTTATAACTGAGTTTTTCAATCAAATCAATTTATCAATCAATCAATCATATTTATTGAGCACTTACTGTGTGCAGGGTATTGTACTAACAGCTTGGGGGAGTACAACAATACTTCCCAGACACACTCTGGGAAGCAGCATGGCCTAGTGGAAAGAGCATGGGCCTGGGAGTCAAAGGACCTGGGTTCTAATCCCAGCTCTGGCAATCGCTTGCTGTGTGACCTTGGACAAATCACTTATCTTCTTTGTGCCTCAGTTCTCATGTTCTCCTTCCTACTTAGACTGTGAGGTCTCCATGCAGGACAGGGACTGTGCCTGGCCTAATTAACTTGCAGCTACCCTAGCGCTACCACAGTGAGCAAGAAGTTTAGTAACCTAATAATTCTGCGGTAGGATGGGAGTTTTTGAAATAGCTGCTTGATAAACTTTCTGACTTTCTCCATTCTCTGCCTGTTGCAATTCCAGCAATCTCTAAAGATACTAAAATATGGCAAAAGGTTCCTTCACACATGGTTTTCACATCAAATGCTGCAGAAATTTCCCTGTCATTTAATACAGATCCCTACTAAATTTGAGAAGGATATAAAGTATGAGGTTTTTTTTTTCATTAAAATGTGATAGCTTAAATTCTGAGTGTATTAGGGTTGTTTAATTTCAAAAGCAGTAATCTCGATGAGCATTTTGAAGTATTATGCCAATGTGTGTGAATACTTTATATCATGAAAGAGGTCATTCAGAGCCTGCGGAGAATAAATTGAGTATAAATAGAATAAATTGGGTACGAGGACAGTGGAGATGATTTTTCTTTAAATGATTCGGGAGGAAGACTAACTTACATGTGCTAACCCACTCCAAGTCAAGTTATGGGAGCAAGTATTTCCCTTTCAAGGACATTCTTTTATGGTGTTGAATGGGATGAATTCTGCCAAGAAATGGGTGCGGGAAATTTTGAGAAGCTCTAATGATGACCAGAGCTGTTTATAGTTTGCCAAGCAGTTTTTGGTGTTAATTTGATTGGAAAACTGTGGGTTTATTACCAAGAATGAGACATATTTGAACTCCATGCAAAATAAGATAATTAATCACTGTAAGGAGAAAAGAATGGATGATACATTTTTAAAAGTTAAAATGATGAAAACTAAAATAAAATCGAATACTTAAGGGATTCATTTCACTCAACACTAGAGCCATTTTAACCCCCCAGGCAAAACATTATAATATGGGTAGTTTATTAACCATACATATTCATATAGGTGAATTCTAATTAAAGAGCAGTGCACCTAGTGGAAAGAGCATGGGCTTGGGAGTCAGAGGACTTGGGTTCTAATCTTGGCTCTGCCCAATGCTCTGCCAATTACATTATGTATGACCTCGGGTAAGTCAATTAATTTCTCTTTGCCTCAGTTTCCACAAATGTAAAATGGGGATTTAATACCTATTCTCCCTTCTACTTGGACTGTGAGTCCCATGTGGGACAGGGAGTGTGACTGATCTAATTGACTTATATCTACCCCAGCACTTAGAACAGAATTCAACATGTAGTAAGTGCTAACAAATATCTCAAAAAAGCAAATATGTTAAAATAGAATAATATTGAGGACTTGACATGTAAATATACAAATATATAAACACACACATATGCATGTATATATGTACATATGAATATATGTGTATATATATATATTATATTGAAAATGCATCTGAAATCTACTAAATTTCTTCTGAAGTCCATTATTTAAAGTGAACCACCTGTCTGTGGTTGTGAGGGGGAGGAGGGATTTGAAACCAACTCGTGACTTGAGGCGAAATGAACCACTCCAAACAAAAACAGTTCATCTGATGCAAAACACATTTAGGATTTTGACAGCAATCCTTTCGTTTGAAAGAAAGTCATTTCATTTGAAATGCAAGTAGCTGTTGGGTAACTACAAGTTGAATTCACTACCACATCCGCTGTTGGATCCTCCCCTCCGTGAACGACACAGAGACCCAATGCAGTTGCACAGAGGGAGAGTAGAACCAGATGATCCCTTCCAAAACAAAAATCCTTCCCTAAATGTGTTAGAGTTCTCTTCGTGTTTAATGTATTGGTAGTAGGTTTTATTTCTGTGGTTAAGAAAAATCCCCGGGACTAGAAACATTTAATCTTATCCATAAAGAAGAAAATATGTCTGTTTATTGTTGTACTGTACTCTCCCAAGGGCTTAGTACTGTGATCAGCATACAGTAAGCACTCAGTAAATATGACTGAATAAATAAAGAAGGAAAAAACATCCCTTAGTCCTTCAAATGCGTGGATAAAGGAGGAAAGTTGGGATAGATAGGCATAAGGAAGAGCTACCAATTGGTAGATTTACAGTTGGTTGTATCCCTCATCTGCCTCATCCCTGTAAAAGCCCCTCTACTTGGACATGGCCCAGGGGATTGGGTTAAAAAGTCCTAGTACACGATATCATCACAGCAATGGAAAGATCAATAGAGAAGCAGCATTCATTCATTCATTCAATCATATTTATTGAGCACTTACTGTGTGCAGAGCACTGTACTAAGCGCTTGGGAAGTACAAGTTGGCAACATATAGAGATGGTCCCTACCCAACAGTTGGCTCACAGTCTAGAAGGGGGAGACAGAGAACAAAACAAAACATATTAACAAAATAAAACAAATAGAATATGTACAAGTAAAATAAATAGAGTAATAAATATGTACAAACATGATGTAGTGGCTAGAGCACAGGCCTGCGAGTCAGAAGGTCATGGGTTCTAATCCTGGCTCCATCATTTATCTGCTCTGTGGTCTTGGGCAAGTCACTTCACTTCTCTGTGCTTCATTTACCTCCTCTGTAAAATCAATCAATCAATCAATCGTATTTATTGAGCGCTTACTATGTGCAGAGCACTGTACTAAGCGCTTGGGAAGTACAAATTGGCATCACATAGAGACAGTCCCTACCCAACAGTGGGCTCACAGTCTAAAAGGGGGAGACAGAGAACAGAACCAAACATACCAACAAAATAAAATAAGTAGGATAGAAATGTACAAGTAAAATAAATAAATAAATAAATAAATAGAGTAATAAATATGTACAACCATATATACATATATACAGGTGCTGTGGGGAAGGGAAGGAGGCAAGACGGGGGGATGGAGAGGGGGACGAGGGGGAGAGGAAAGAAGGGGCTCAGTCTGGGAAGGCCTCCTGGAGGAAGTGAGCTCTCAACAGGGCCTTGAAGGGAGGAAGAGAGCTAGCTTGGCGGATGGGCAGAGGGAGGGCATTCCAGGCCCGGGGGATGACGTGGGCCGGGGGTCGATGGCGGGACAGGCGAGAGCGAGGTACAGTGAGGAGATTAGTGGTGGAGGAGCGGAGGGTGCGGGCTGGGCAGTAGAAGGAGAGAAGGGAGGTGAGGTAGGAGGGGGCGAGGTGATGGAGAGCCTTGAAGCCCAGGGTGAGGAGTTTCTGCCTGATGCGCAGATTGATCGGTAGCCATTGGAGGTTTTTGAGGAGGGGAGTAATATGTCCAGAGCGTTTCTGGACAAAGATAATTCGGGCAGCAGCATGAAGTATGGATTGAAGTGGAGAGAGACACGAGGATGGGAGATCAGAGAGAAGGCTAGTGCAGTAGTCCAGACGGGACAGGATGAGAGCTTGAATTAGCAGGGTAGCAGTTTGGATGGAGAGGAAAGGGTGGATCTTGGCAATGTTGCGGAGCTGAGACCGGCAGGTTTTGGTGACGGCTTGGATGTGAGGGGTGAATGAGAGAGCGGAGTCGAGGATGACACCAAGGTTGCGGGCTTGTGAGACGGGAAGGATGGTAGTGCCGTCAACAGAGATGGGAAAGTCAGGGAGAGGACAAGGTTTGGGAGGGAAGACAAGGAGCTCAGTCTTCGACATGTTGAGCTTTACGTGGCGGGCGGACATCCAGATGGAGATGTCCTGAAGGCAGGAGGAGATGCGAGCCTGGAGGGAGGGGGAGAGAGCAGGGGCAGAGATGTAGATCTGGGTGTCATCAGCGTAGAGATGATAGTTGAAGCCGTGGGAGCGAATGAGGTCACCAAGGGAGTGAGTGTATATTGAGAACAGAAGGGGACCAAGCACTGAACCTTGGGGAACCCCCACAGTAAGAGGATGGGACGGGGAGGAGGAGCCTGCAAAAGAGACTGAGAAAGAACGACCGGAGAGATAAGAGGAGAACCAGGAGAGGACGGAGTCTGTGAAGCCAAGGTCAGATAACATGTGGAGGAGAAGGGGGTGGTACACAGTGTCAAAGGCAGCTGAGAGGTCGAGGAGGATTAGGACAGAGTATGAGCCGTTGGATTTGGCAAGCAGGAGGAAAGGGGAATTAAGGGGAATTAAAAGGGGAATTAAGGGGAATTAAGGGGAATTAAAATTAAAATTAAAAGGGGATTAAGACTGGGAGTCCCATGTGGGACAGGGACTGATTACTTTGTATATACCCCAGTGCTTAGAACAGTGCTTGGCATATAGTAAGCACTTAACAAATACCATAATAATAATTAATAATGATAATAATGATAATAATAAAGATCAGGCACATTGCCAATTACAGTTGGCACATGAAAGAGAAAGTGCAGAGTAACATACAGTATAATATAGGAAAGCAACAAATTTAACTAAAGTGAGTTTAAGAACAAGTTTGTGGGCAAGGAATGTGTCTTTTTATTGTTGTATTGTACTCGCCCAACCATTTAGTACAGTGCTCTGTACACAGTAAGTGCTCAATAAATACAATTGAATGAATGAATTAATCTAACATCCAGAACACTACCCACTCTTTGCCGTATCCAGACTAGCCCGGCAACAAAAATGGGGAAGGCCTAGTCCCTGAATTGGATCCACACTAAACTCTCTCCTCCTCCGGAGATGCCATTGGTACTGTGAGCTCAGAGTGTCCAGAAGCAAACTCCTCATCTTTCCCCACCAATCCTCCCCTCCTCACATTTGTCAGCATCATCATCCTCCAGGTCTCTGAAGCCTGCACTCTTGACTTTCGCGTTTACTCCTCCCTCTCTTTCAACGTCCATATTTAGCATGTCTCCATTGGTTCTTCATCCAGAATGTTTCCAATATCTGCCCCTGTCTTGCCACTTAAACTGCTAATGCTAACCTTCTTGCTGTACCCCAATCTCCTGTATCTCACCACAGACCTCTCACCCACATCCTATCTCTGGCCTGGATTGACAGACAGATAGTTGCTTTCAGCCACTACCAACCCTTATTGAATACACATCTCCTCCAAGAAGCCTTCCCTGACTAAGCCCTCCCCCCTTCTCCCACTCCCTTCTGTGCCACTCATACTTGCTCCTTCATTCATCCTTCCTCCCATCCCCACAGCACATTATCTGTATATATCTGTCATTTATTTATTTATATTAATGTCTGTCTCCCCCTCTAGATTGTGGGCAGAGAATGTGTCTGTTTGTTACTACATTGGACTCTCCTAAGTGCTTAGTACAGTGCTTTGCACACAGTAAGTGCTCAATAAATATGATTGGATGCATGAATGAATGAACAAACTGCCACGAGGCTGGTGTGGGCACCTGTCATATTCCAGCTTGGCTACCCCATTAGCCTCCTGGTTGGCTCCAGTCTCCAATCAATCAATCAATCGCATTTATTGAGCACTTACTGTGTGCAGAGCACTGTACTAAGCGCTTGGGAAGTATAAATTGGCAACAGCTTCTCCCGTCTCCAGTCCATGCTTCACTCTGTTCCCTGAGTTATTTTTTCTTAAATTTCATTCTACCCACGTCTCCCCACTCCTCAATTACCTCCAAAGGATGCCCAACCCCCTCTGCATCAAATAGAAACTCCTGACCATTGGCACTAAGACACTCAATCAGTTTTCCCTTCCACTTATCCCTCTCTTCTCTCAATCCATCCCCAATCACACGCTGTGTTAGTCTGAAGCCAACTTACTAACTTGTCTTGTTTCCAGGTAGACCAAATGGTCAATCTTCATGGAACTCTCTCCCCCTTCACATCCAACAGGCTATTTTCCTCTCTTTCTTTAAAGCCCCCTAAAATCACATTGCCTCCAGAAGGCCTTTTCCGATCCACCTCTCATCTCTCCAGTTTGTATCACCCCCTCCCCATGAAGTGGAACTTCAATATTTTCTACCACCTAGGCACTTAGTGTACTTAAGCAAACCTCTTTAGCACTTGTCTAAATAATAATAATAACAACAATAGTAATGATAATAAAGTAGATAGAGGAGGATAGAGTGGCTAGTGGATAGCGGATAGAGCAGGCCATTGCTCTATCCACCAGATGACACTGCTTCTCTTTATGTACCTTTTTTATTCTAATACTTCCTATGTCAAATTTATTTTATGGTCAGTCTTCCCCACTAGATTGTAAAACTCCTTGAGGCCAGGGATCATGTCTACCCTTAATACAGTGCTCTGCATACAGTAGGCACTGAAAAAGATGATAGTAACAGTGGTGTTGTTTTATGGTCCTTGTTAAGTGCTTGCTATATGCTAGACACTATACTAAGCAGTGGGGTAGAAGCAAGCTACTAGTTAAGCATTTACTTCGTGACGTGCTGAGGTAGGTATTAAGATAATCAGGTCAGACAGACATAGGTCTAAGTAGGAGGGAGAACAGGTATTGAACTCCTATTTTACAGATGAGGAAACTGAAGTGCAGAGAAGTTAAGTGACTTCTCTGAGATGAAACAACAGGCAAGCGACAACAGTAGGATTATAACTCAGGTCCTCTTGCTATGCTCCTTCTGTGAGGCTACATCACTGATGAACTCCAGTGACATTTACCCCCATTTCTTTGCTTTTTCCATTACAGACAGTTATTTAGCTTTTATATTGCCCAAATCCTCTCAGTATTGGGAAAACTTGTGACCACTCTGTTCCCATCACCCAAACCTTTTATCTTTTTTTCATTCACCACATCTGCCACCAGTAGAACTTTTATTTTTGCATTACTCCACCCTCAGAGTCCTGACAGGGTCCCTAGTGCTTTTTTATTAAAGTGATATTTGTTAAGTACTATGTGCCAAGCATTGTATTACGCATGGGGGTAGATACAAGCTAATCAGGTTGGACATAGTCCCTGTCCCACACAGGGCTCCCAGTCTTAATTCCCATTTTACAGATGTGGTAACAGAGGCACAGAGAAGTTAAGTGACTTGATTAAGGTCACACAGTAGACAAGTGACAGAGCTGAGATTAGAACCCAAGTTCTTCTGATTCCCAGGGCCATGATCTACCCACTAGACCAATGCTACTGCTCTAGGGCTTGAGAAACACCACCTTCGGCAGAAAGAAACCAGATATAGTCAAGCACTAAGTATTGTCTGCACCAATCCACTGTCTAATTTTGTACGAGTCAATGAATTTGAAGACAACTCTAACAGTAACACCTGACACTATCCTGATGGTAGCTAGCATACTTAACTGCAGTTAACTTTCCCAAAAAAGTCATGGTAATAACTCATGGATGATGTAACATAAGAATCAAAAATTGCACTATATGCTGGGAACCAAAAACACTCTGCAGTTTGAATGAGGCCAAATAAAAGCCTGAAAAAGAGGGTATTATCATTTTCCAATGGACCCAGGCTTAATTTTTCTTTCTCTTCCCCACCCCACTTTCCCTTCTGCAGGTATGAACAACCAAAATGTGATAACACAGCCAGAGCCCACCCGACAAAAACAAAGGACTTGTACAAAGGTCGCCAGCTTCAAGGTGAGTATGCCGACTGGTTTGGACTGGCGTATGCTGTAATGACATTTTGAGCCTTTACTGGTTTGTGAAAAGAAGATATTCTTCCAATGCAGCATCCTGTGAGATTGATTTCCTTTGCATTGTTCTTGAAACTCCAATGGAGTGGAGACTCAGTTCTCAGCAAGTTTGGATGAGGCTGCAGGGGAAATCTGTGGATCAGGGATGTTTTGTTGCTGCATTTATTTCATCTGACTTTTACCAAATTTAGAAGAAACTTCTGTTTTGAAGTGAAAGCATTTGAAAGAGGGATACTGTGATTGAACAACTCCTAGTTCTATAATGTGCAGTCGTGTTCTTGAGGACCCCAGAGTATGAGAAAATTGCACTGTAGTAGTCATTGATTCAGTGGAAAGAATGGGTGAGGGGGCAGATGTTTCAAAGATATCACCCTGACTGCCACTACAAAGTACAAATTCCTGTATTGCTGTTTTGTCCAGCAGTGGCCATGGCATGATTTACATCCTTGCACTTGTCCTGCATGAAGGAGAGGTAGGAGGGATACCTCCTTTGTACCTGGGTTTGGTGGGGTTGGCTATTCTCACAGCATCTGCCCAGACGTAGTTGGAACTGGCCATTTTTGCTTCCTCTTGAGCCCAATAGTCCAGAGCGCTCTTTAAAGTCTCCAGGCAGGTGTTTGGGATTGCCGTGGGGAGGGAAGCATACTCTAGAAAATTACGGTGCGGGGAGAAGGGGATGGATCCAGTGTTTTGGAAATTATGGTGATGTTTCAGAAGCAGCCCCACCTGCTATAGGAAAAACCAAAGCAGGTCAGGCCAGGCTGGGTTGTCTAGGGCTATCTGCCTCTCAGAGGAGAGGCCTGAGCCATCCCACTTCCTGTGGAGAGCAAGGGGCTTGAAGAACCTTGAGTCACCCCAGAATCTAGGGACTCTGGCTTAGCTGGAGGTTTTTGGTGTCCAAGCGATTCCCCTCAGAATGTCAGCACTGGCCAGGGACACACTGACTTCCCTGGGAGATCAGAGTGGGAGGCTGAGCCCCTCTTGGGGAATGACGCTTGTTTGTCTTATGTTATCAAGTCATCTCTGACCCATAGCGATGTTATGGATGCATCTCTCCCAGAACATCCTGTTTCCACCTCTGGTAGTGTATCCTTAGAGTTTTCTTGGTAAAAATGCAGAAACGGTTTACCATTGCCTTGTTCTGCGTGGTAAACTTCAATCTCTGCCCTCGACTCTCTCCTATACTGCTACTGCCCAGCAAAGGTGAGTTTTGACTTGTAGCAGATTGCCTTCTGCTCATTAGCCACTGCCAAAGCTATGAACGGAACGGATATGCCTCTGCTTGACTCTCCCTCCTGTAGTTGAAACTGGTAGAGTACTGGAAACTCTCCAGGTGCAGCCCAGAGAGTGAATGAGCAAGGTTCGATCCAGAAAAACACTGCATCAAGAATCTGGTGCTGCTCTCTGCATTTCCCCTAGACTGTAAGCTCATTGTGGACAGGGAATGCATCTGTTATACTGTTATATTGTACTCGCCCAAGCGCTTAACATGGTGTTGTGCACACAATAAGTGCTCAATTAATACAAGTGACTGACATCACTGACATACTTCACTTCTCTGTGCCTCAGTTACCTCATCTGTAAAGTGGGAATTAAGACTGTCAGCCCCATATGGGACAACCTGATGAATTTGTATCTACCCCAGGGCTTAGAACAGTGCTTGGCACATAGTAAGTGCTTAACAAATACCATCATTATTATTTTACAGTAAAGGTCAACACAGATGCTTTAAAGCATTTGCTTTAAGGCAGACACTCTGCCAAGTCATTCCCTCTAAATTATCCACCCTCTCCTCCCAGTAAATCCAGATCTCACTCTTCCTCCCAAGCCCACCTTCAACCCTGCCTTATTCTTCACTTTTCTGCCTCCTAACCACTTCCTCCTGCCTGGAATTCCCTTGCCTTTAAAATCACTCTCCCAATCTTCATTTATCTTGTCTTGTCCTTTGCCATCGAGTTGTTTCTGACCCATAGTGACACCACGGACACATCTCTCCCAGAACGCCCCGCTCTCCATCTGCAATCATTCTGGTAGTGGATCCATTGAGTTTTCTTGGTAGAAATATGGAAGTGGTTTCCCATTGCTGCCTTCCACACAGTAAACTCCAGTCTCCACCCTTGACTATCTCCTATGCCGCTGCTGCCCAGCACGGGTGAGTTTTGACTTGCCTTCCACTCGCTAGCCACTGCCCAAGCTAGGAATGGAATGGGTAGGCCTCTGCTTGTCTCTCCCTCCCATAGCCAAGACTGGTCAAGTACTGGAAACTTTCCAGTGTGACCCTGAGAGGGGCCTATCTTCATAGCCCTTCTGAAATCCTACCTCCCCAGGAAAATTTACTATTAGGTCTTATTTTTTAGTATTTGTTAACTACTTACTATGTGCCAGGCACTGTTCTAAGTGCTGGGGTAGATACAAGGTAATCAGATTGGACAAAGTCCATGTCCCACAAGGGGCTCACAGTCTTAATCCCCATTTTACAGATGAGGTAACTGAGGTACAGAGAAGGTAAGTAACTCATCACACAGCAGGCAAGTGGCAGTGCAAGGAGTAGAACCCACATCCTTCTCACTTTTGGGCAGTTTTGAGCCAACTGTCCTATTAAAGCACTTCTTTCACCTATCTGTAAATTATTGTGTGTATCTGCCTCCTGTGATACATCTTAAGCTGCTTGCCCACTAGGGATCAATTTTCCCACATCTACTGTACTCTTCTAAGAGCTTAGCACTGTGCTGCATGCAGGGAACTCTCAACAAACACTGTTGAATGATTAATAGTCTGATGGCAAAACCCACACTTGTGAGCCCTTCTTCTGATAAGAAAGACTTCTCCAGAAAAAAATGTATCCTTAGCATCCATTTCTGCTAGATGTAATCCATCAGAAACTCTAGTTTCACTCAGGGCCAGAGCTTTGTATTTGACCTGTCCATGTGTTTGTGGACACATCTGGCTGTTTGTTCCTCTGACTGGAACATCTTTTCTTCTCACTGTGGCATACAAGTGCTACCTTGCTTGAATTTAGTTGGTATTTGCTTATTCTTAGATAGCAACATTAAAGTTTAGTAATCATTGCTCTCTTCTGAACTGGTTAAGCTTAAAGCAGTCATGTCGATTAAAAAGGAAGAAGAGACCGTTCCCTTCACCACTGCATCCTTCACCTCCTGAAATACCCTGCAGCCCCTCACCACTACTAGATAAACAACTCAAGTGCATGCCGTGCTAATCAGGACATGAGACATAGAGGGTCCTAGAGGAAAGAGCATGGACTTAAGAATCAGAGGACCTGGGTTCTAAATCCTGGCTCTGCCACTTGCATTTTGGGCAAGTCACTTAACTTGTCTATGCCTCAGTTCCCTCATTTGTGAAATGGGGATTCAAAACCTGTTTCTCCTCCCGCTAAAATCATGAGTCCTATGAGACAGCAAGTGTGTTGAAACTGATTGTTTTGTATCTAATATAGCACTTGGCACATAGGAAGCACTGAAAAACAAATAACACTGCTCTTATTGATCGGGGAAATGTAATCAGAAATCCTAAGACACAGAAGATTACTGTGTGTTTTCTTAAATGACAAATATCGTTATTTTCTAAGATTTAACTATTTACAAATGAATGTCCCTGATGCTTCCTTCTTGTAATAATAATTGTGGTATTTGTTAAACATTTACTGTGTGACAAGCACTATGATAATCTAAAAAATCAGAGCAGACACAGTCCCTGTCCCACATGGGACTCACAGTCTAAATAGGAGGGATAATTGGTATTTAATCTTAAAGGTGAAGACACTGAGCCCCAAAGATGTTAAGTGACTTACCCAAGGTCACCCAGCAGGCAAGTGGTAGAGCCAGCCTTAGAACCCTGGTCCTCTGATGCCCAGGTGTTGCTTTTTCCAAAGCAGCTTGGCCTAGTGGAAAGAGCATGGTCCTGGAAGTCAGAAGGACCTGGGTTCTAATCCAGGCTCTGCCACTTGTCTGCTGTGTGACCTTGGGCAAGTCACTTCACTTCTCCGGGCCTCAGTTTCCTCATCTGTAAAATTGGGATTAAGACAGTAAATCTCATGTGGGACAGGGACTGTGTCCAACCTGATTAGCTTGCATCTACCCCAGTGCTTAGTACAGTGTTTGGCACAAGTGCCACAATTATTATTTCCATTAGGTCACACTGTTTTGCATGCAGATAATCTTTGCTCTCTGCAGTGCTTTTGCAATACCTCCTGCTTGCCTCCTGGAACTTTTCTAACTTCTAAAGTTTTATCTATCGTCTGTCTCCCCTTCTAGATTGCAAGCTCATTGTGGGCAGGGAACATGTCTATGAACTCTGCACTCTCCCAAGCACTTAGTACAGTACTTTGATTACAGTAAAATGCTTCATTAAAACCATCGACTGATTGATTATCATACTATCGGAAAGAAGCTGACTTCGTCATTTAATTTCAAAGCCAGGCTCTTGTGTAAAGGAATTTCTGGAGTGCATAGCTAGCCTCCAGAATCTAACTGGATCTGTATCATAATGTGACCTTGGAGACATTTGTGCATTCTGATATGTTTAGATCATAAATGATGGCATAACTGCTTGGGGACGAATAAATCAATGCATACATTCTTGGTTGTCTATGTTTTAGTGGAAAGGTTTCAGCAAAGCAGTTCTTTCAAATCAGTAGGTTCTGTGCATAAAGGGCAGCTTTTCTCCCCAAAGATATAAAAAGTTACTAGTAAAATAACAGACTGCTCATAAACAAAATTGTTTGGGCTATTTGGAAAATAAAAACTTCACTTAGTGAGTAATCTTTACTAGCCATCTAAGGGCATTTCTCCTCAGCCTGCTTCATGTAAGAGGTGTTCTACATTCTCAGGTGCTGTGAGTCTGAAGTCACAATACTTTTTCCAAAGTCATATTTTGCTTATATCCAAAAAGCTTGAAATGGGCAATATCTACTTCTTGGAATGACTTGTGAAATTAGCTAAGAAAAGGTCTTATCCCTCTATCTTGGGAATTACGGGAAGTGATGTTGCAAGATGAGGAGATCATAGCCATTACCCAGTAGTTCCTGGAGAAAGCCCCAGGATGAGGAGAGCTTAGAAAAGGTCAGGGAACCTGTGAATGCATGGAAGGGAGTGAAAATTATTTTAGCAATTTTCCTATTGCTCGTTTGAAGATCAATATCTTCTCTAAACAAAAATAGTAATAGTTATTATTATAGTATTTATTAAATGCTTACTATGTGCCAGGCACTGTACTAAGCACTGGGGTGGACACAAGCAAATCAGGTTGGACACGGTCCCTGTACCACATGGGGCTCACAGTCTTAATCCCCATTTTACAGATCAGGGAACTGAGGTACAGAAAAATGAAGTGACGTTCAAAGTCACACAGCAGACAAGTGGTGAAGCTGGGATTAGAACCCATGACCTCATGACTCCCAGGCCCATGCTCTAACCTCTATGTCATGCTGAAAAAATGCACATTTTCATGGGAATGTCCCATGGAAATTAAGTAACTAATTTAATCCTATGTAGAATGAATTGTCCTCCCACATCCAAGATCTACATCTTTGAACAATAATACTGATGGTATTTGTTAAGCTCTTACTCTGCACCAAGCACTGTTCTAAGCACTGAGGTAAATACAAGCTAATCAGGTTGGACACAGTCCCATATGGGGCTCACAGTCTTAATCCCCATTTTACAGATGAGGTCACTGAGCATAGAGAAGGTAACTGACTTGCCCAAGGTCACACAGCAGCTAAACGGCAGAACCTGGATTAGGACACAGGTCCTTCTGACAGGCCCATGCTCTATCCCTTAAGATGTGTGGTTCATTAAATTAATGATCCAACTATCATTTTTACTCTTGACAGTGTTGAAAGGAGAACCTTCTCATTTTCATATGAAACACATCTTATCTTATGAAACACCCTCCATACCTGGCTGAGAAAGCCAAGAATGCACCTTCTCTTTCCTGAAAGACACAAGAATCATTTTTAAATATGCAGCGTTTCCCACTTCTCACCCATCTTCTTAACTGGCTGAAAACTGCTGTTCAGAACAAGGAAGGAGTAGAAAAAGGAGGTTCCCTCTGTAGAAGAAAAATTAGGCATTTAGTCACATTCCCCAAACTAAAACCAAGTTTCTCTCTAGTAGACAGAATGTGTTCTTTGAAGAAGCAATTCTTCCATTTATTTGTTGTCTTAACATGGATTGTTATAAACGGGAATGGAAATCCATTGTTTCTGATACTAACTCAGCAAGCATAAATCTCAAACTGAAATATAGCCATTAGCATTACAGTTCACGCCATTGTCTAGTTGTCTACTTTTGAGAGAAGAAAGATCACTGTTGTTTCAAATGAGAGCTGAGTGTGTATCAGGAATCCCCTGGGCTTCAGAGAAGTTCAGAAAGAGCCGAAGTGGGTTCTCAGCATTGCCTCAAGAACCCACCTGCATTTTATCTAACATTAGTTACACTTTTTTTTTCCTCTTCATCTGGCAAGAAAGATGCCATTGTCTCACCCAGGCCCTTAATCAAAACCAGATTCTTCAGGGAGCAAGAAGTCACATTAGGTAAACAGCAGAAAGGTCAGTTTATTTGTGGAATTGTACATTTTTTGTGAGTAAAATGGTCATAAACCCTCACCCATGATGGTAATTTAGAAATGAATAACCTAGTTAGGAAAAACAATTGCATGTTCAAATAATGCAGGAGTAGAGCTTCCTTGTAATTAGGAGAACTATATTTGAAAGGTAACACGTTTGTGGATAAGAGGCAATTTCAGGTTCCTGGGACCTAATAAAGTCTCTTCTAATCCCAAGTGATATTTTTAATATCAACAACAGATGCCGATTTTGTGTTAATCCAGGACTGTGGTCCAAAGGGAATTTGACAAGGCCCAATTAGTAAATGGTGTATTGGCCTTTGGAGAGGAAGATTGCGTGTTAGGGAAAATAGCATTACTTATGTCTCTTTAAGCCTTAATTGACTATGTCTTATATCTGGTGAGGTGGAAATGGAAACTGTCCAATTTTGAAGTCTTTTTGCGAGTCTGCTTTCTGATTTTTCCAGGTGTCCATAGGCTTCTGAGGGAACTCTCTAAATCTAGAAGTTCAGATATATAGAATCTTGATTCGAATGTAAACATTCATGAAACATCCCTCTTCTTGACACCTTCCTCGGTTGCAATGATTCAAGCTCTATCATGAATTACCAGAACCGTTTTTCATATTCTGGGAACACAGTGTCCTCCTAGGTTTGTCCATTTAAGACAGAGCTATTTGGCTGTTAGGTTCTGTCTAGACTAAGTAGTAATATTTCTTAAGAAAATAAAGACCATCTGGCTCAGCCATGAGGCAGGGGAAGATGACTTAAGAGCAAGCAAGAAAAGGCATCTTGTCTTCTCTTATGCTGTCGAATCATCTCCGACCCATAGCGGCTCCATGGACACATCTCTCCCAGAACCCCCCACCTCCATTTGCAATCGTTCTGGTTTTCTTGGTAAAAATACAGAACTGGTTTACTGCTGCCTTCTTCCGTGCCATCAATTTGAGTCTCCACCCTCGACTCTCTCCCATGCCGCTGCTGCCCAGCACAGGTGAGTTTTGACTTGTACCAGATTGCCTTCCACTTGCTAGCCACTGCCCAAGCTAGGAATGGCATGGAAGCTCTCCAGAGGCAATTCTGAGAGGGGAAGGTCATCTTAAGAACCCATATATACCCTGTATGATGGAATCTTGCTTCAGCTCCATCAGACCACAATATCTGAAGATGGGGCCCTGGGCTGGACTGTCTTGGGGAGGGTGGGGCGCTCATCACATGACCCTCTATGATATCATCATAGCGCCACCAGCCAGAGTGGAGACAGAGATTCAGGCGATCTGTGGGGGTCGCCTCAGCAGCCGAGGCCAGGAGGTGTTTGGTCTTGGGGGTAGGGGGGAGGGGAGAAGGGAAGGAGGGAGTGGGAGCCAAAAGTCTGGAGGACCCCTGCAGTGATTGAGAGGTGTTTCTTACAGGGTTGGGTAGTAGGGGTAATGGGGAGAAAATCTCTTCTCTCCAGCCGTAGTGACAGCCAACAGTGGTGCGCACACACACACATGCACACACACACACACACACACACACACACACACACACACACAGAGCCAACATGTCCATGTTTCCTCCATTTTTCTTTTATGGCATTTGTTACGCACTTACTATGTGCCAGGCACTGTTCTAAGTACTGGAGTAGATAAAAGGAAATCAAATTGCACACATTCCATGCTCCACATGAGGCTCTCAGTCTTAATCCCTGTTTTAGAGATTAGGTAACTGAGGCACAGAGAAGTGAAGTGACTTGCCCAAGATCACACAGCAGATAAGTGGCGGAGCCGGGTCCAAAATCCAGGTTCTTCTGACTCCCAGGCCAATGGCCCACCCACTAGGCCATGTTGCTTCTCTACACTCTTAAACACCAAATATGCTTTCCCCCTTTCTATTCACTATCAGTTTTAGGACTTCTTCCAACCATGGAATCCACAAGGTCCCTGGAGACACCAAGATGAAGAACTAAGGGCCGTGGTACTGATTAGCACCTATTAGCATTAGTCACATCCCAAACCTCCCTCCGTCCCCCATCTTTCCACAAAAAAAAACCAACTAAGAAGGGAGAGGATGCTGAAGCATCTAGGATTTTAAAAGAGCTCCTGGGAGATGGAAGCTCCTCTCATGCTCTAAAATTCACTCATTCTCTAAAATTTAAAGAGCAGTGCCCCTTTAAGAGTAGGACACTCTGGCCCCGGGAACCTTGTGGTAGCCACTGTGAAAAAAACACTGTCTTTATAGCAGTAGTTTTGTTGGTAATGTCAAGAGGAGAAACAATTTTGGGGGCCGACTGGGGTCTCTGCAAAACCAGGGACCTGGGTTATTGTTATATCGTACTCTCCCAAGTGCTTAGTGCAGTGCTCTGCAGACAGTAAGTGCTCAATAAATATGATTGAATGAATGAATGAATGAAGCCCTTTGCATTAATCTTTCCATGACCTGCCCTCATACTCAGGAGTAGGGCCACCCTATGACCATTAAGATCCCAATGCAAAGTCCACTTGGTATAGGTCTCCAAGGCACTCAAAGGGAGAGCCTGGAGGAGTAAGAGTGGTTTATTTCTACCTCAGCACTTAGCAGATAGTAAGTGCTTAATAAATATCCTCAAGGAATCATACAAACAAGACAAGATGAAGAAGAGGAGATATACCCTTTCCCCAAGGGCCAACCTCTCCTCCTCACTGTTCTCTTGCTGCCACTTTCACATCTTCTTATTCTCACCCATTGTCTCCCGAGAAGAGGTCTGCAACCTACTCTTAAAAGCAGCATGGCTCAGTGGAATGAGCCCGGGCTTTGGAGTCAAAGGTCATGGGTTCAAACTCTGGCTCCGCCATTTGTCAGCTGTGTGACTTTGGGCAAGTCACTTAACTTCTCTGTGCCTCAGGTACCTCATCTGTAAAATGGGGATTAAGACTGTGAGCCCCCACTTGGGACAACCCGATCACCTTGAACCTCCCCACCGCTTAGAACAGTGCATTGCACATCATCATCATCATCAATCGTATTTATTGAGCGCTTACTATGTGCAGAGCACTGTACTAAGCGCTTGGGAAGTACAAATTGGCAACATATAGAGACAGTCCCTACCTAACAGTGGGCTCACAGTCTAAAAGGGGGAGACAGAGAACAAAACCAAACATACTAACAAAATAAAATAAATAGGATAGATATGTACAAGTAAACTAAATAAATAAATAAATAGAGTAATAAATATGTACAACCATATATACATATATACAAGTGCTGTGGGGAAGAGAAGGAGGTAAGACGGGGGGGATGGAGAGGGGGACGAGGGGGAGAGGGAGGAAGGGTCTCAGTCTGGGAAGGCCTCCTGGAGGAGGTGAGCTCTCAGCAGGGCCTTGAAGGGAGGAAGAGAGCTAGCTTGGTGGATGGGCAGAGGGAGGGCATTCCAGGCCCGGGGGATGACGTGGGCCGGGGGTCGATGGCGGGACAGGCGAGAACGAGGTACAGTGAGGAGATTAGCGGCAGAGGAGCGGAGGGTAAGGGCTGGGCAGTAGAAGGAGAGAAGGGAGGTGAGGTAGGAGGGGGCGAGGGGATGGAAAGCCTTGAAGCCCAGGGTGAGGAGTTTCTGCCTGATGCGCAGATTGATTGGTAGTCATTGGAGGTTTTTGAGGAGGGGAGTAATATGCCCAGAGCGTTTCCGGACAAAGATAATCCGGGCAGCAGCATGAAGTATGGATTGAAGTGGAGAGAGACACGAGGATGGGAGATCAGAGAGAAGGCTGGTGCAGTAGTCCAGAAGGGATAGGATGAGAGCTTGAATGAGCAGGGTAGCAGTTTGGATGGAGAGGAAAGGGCGGATCTTGGCAATGTTGCGGAGCTGAGACCGGCAGGTTTTGGTGACGGCTTGGATGTGAGGGGTGAATGAGAGAGCGGAGTCGAGGATGACACCAAGGTTGCGGGCTTGTGAGACGGGAAGGATGGTAGTGCCGTCAACAGAGATGGGAAAGTCAGGGAGAGGACAAGGTTTGGGAGGGAAGACAAGGAGTTCAGTCTTCGACATGTTGAGCTTTAGGTGGCGGGCAGACATCCAGATGGAGATGTCCTGAAGGCAGGAGGAGATGCGAGCCTGGAGAGAGGGGGAGAGAGCAGGGGCAGAGATGTAGATCTGGGTGTCATCAGCGTAGAGATGATAGTTGAAGCCGTGGGAGTGAATGAGGTCACCAAGGGAGTGCGTGTAGATTGAGAACGGAAGGGGACCAAGCACTGAACCTTGGGGAACCCCCACAGTAAGAGGATGGGAGGGGGAGGAGGAGCCTGCAAAAGAGACTGAGAAAGAAGGACCGGAGAGATAAGAGGAGAACCAGGAGAGGACGGAGTCTGTGAAGCCAAGGTCAGATAACGTGTTGAGGAGAAGGGGGTGGTCCACAGTGTCAAAGGCAGCTGAGAGGTCGAGGAGGATTAGGACAGAGTATGAGCCGTTGGATTTGGCAAGCAGGAGGTCATTGGTGACCTTTGAGAGGGCAGTTTCCGTGGAATGAAGGGGACGGAAGCCAGACTGGAGGGGGTCGAGGAGTAAGTGCTTAATAAATGCCATTATTATTTTCATTACTTTTGTGAACCAGCCCACTCTTGGGAATAAACAGAATGAAAGGCCAACATCTGGATGACTGTCAAAATGTTCACCAGCAAACTAAAAAAAAAAATGGCTGGCAGGAGAATTACTTTCTACAAGGATTTCTCTGGTTTAATTGACTCACCAAGTGATTCATAGCACATAAACATAATTTAGGTAGTTTGACTTTTTCTGCATTGCAGTTTGAGAACTGAGTGTGTCTACCCTCTAAACAAAGAATTTCCAGTTCCTCATTATTTTTTGCCTTCATTTGGCTTGATAAATTATGAATCCAAATGCACAATGATTAAATAATGTGAGGCTCCATTTCTACCCCCTTCCTTAGCCCCTCAAGGCATAGGCTTCAATTCTATTGTGAAACTTGGTCATAGTAGTGATAGTATTAGCACTTACTGTATGCAGAAACACTGTACTAAGCTTGTGAAAAGAATATACTAAGCATGTGAAAAAAAATATACAGGTGGGAATTAAAGAATTAAATACAGTCCCTGTCCCACATGGGACTCATAATCTAATAGTAATTGAAGACGTGTAATCTGGATTGGTTCTTGCACAACAGATTTCACTTGAAAGTTCCTAGACAACCTTACAGACTATGAAATCAATTAACTTAGGGTTCACGTCTTTCCTCCACTGAAAGGAGTTCCCTCTGGGAAGAATCTCAGAAATTGTTCATCATTGACACTAAAAGTGTTTACAACTCAGAAATATTATTCTGTTAAGGTATAGGACAACTGAAGGCAAAATACAAACATGCATGAATAAAAAAAATTCACAATGTGCCCCTGTAGACATTTTGGAATACTTCTATAGCATTCTTTATCACACATCTTGCATTAATAGCTCTGCTCCACCAGTTCACAGGAATCTCAGTGATGCTTAAGATATGGCTTAACAACCATCGGAAGAAACTGTTTAAAGACACCACATTTAGTAAACTAAGAAAATGGTTCATAGCAGAATAAGGGTAGCAACCAGAGGTGCCAGCTTTCCATCTTGATAACTGGGGCAAACTTGGGACAGGAAAAGAGGGGGCAAAGCATTGGGAGGATGGAGATTTAGGTGAGGTAGAGGAGAAAATTAGGGGGAGAGGGAGGAAAAGAGAGAGAAAGGGAGAAATGATTATGGAAAGGGTGAGAAACGGGAAAAGGGAGAGAAGAGGATGGTTAAGGTGTTCACCCTTCCTTCTATGTGGTTTTCTCTTCCTCCTCTCTCTCCTCTTCATCATCCTTCTCCTTCTTTTCCTGTGCCTCATCCTTCTCTTCTGCAGCTACCCAGATACCATGGATAGACCCTTTTACCTCTGGTCATAGTGCCCCAGTAAGATCGTATCCTCTAACTCTTTTTTATTCTTTCAAGCACTTCGTACAGTGCTTTGCACACAACAAGAGCTCAATAAACTCCATTGATTAATTGATGAGGATGAACCAAGGGTAAGGTTTTGAAAGAGGATGTCCAGGATGCATTCATTGGGTTGACAACCAGGCAGCATATCTGGGGAGCAGCAGTTCATATGACTGTGGGAATCCCTTCTCCCCAGTGACTGGAAATAATAATAATGATAACGATGCTATTTGTTAAGCACTTACTATGTGCCAAACACTGTTCTAAGCGCTGGGGTAGATACAAGGTAATCAGTTTGTTCCACGTGGGGCTCACAGTCTCAATCCCCATTTTACAGATGAGGTAACTGAGGCATAGAGAAGTTAAGCAACGTGGCTCAGTGGAAAGAGCTCAGACTTTGGAGTCAGAGGTCATGGGTTCAAACCCTGGCTCCACCAATTGTCAGCTGTGTGACTTTGGGCAAATCACTTGACTTCTCTGTGCCTCAGTTGCCTCATCTGTAGAATGAGGATTAAGACTGTGAGCCCCCTTGGGACAACCTGATCACCTTGTAACCTCCCCAGCATTTAGAACAGTGCTTGGCACATAGTAAGTGCTTAATAAATGCCATCATTATTAAGTGATTCTCCCAAGGTAACCGCAGACAAGTGGCAGAGCTGGATTAGAACCCACATCCTCTGACTCTGCTCTTTCAAGTCACTCCCATCCAGGAAGAAGGGTGACAGAGGTGCCATCATAAACATAGAAACACTGAAAACACCATTATTGGACAAGATCATTAACCTTTCCACCTCATGATTCTATCTCTAACAGTGATAACAGGAATCATCAATCAATCGAGTGCTTACTGTGAGCTTGTTGTGGACAGGGAATATGTCTACCAACTCTTTTATACTGTACTCTCCCAAACACTTAGTACAGTGCTCTGAACCCAAAAACATTCAATAAATACAATTGATTGAGTAGAGTTGGTAGACATGTTCTCTACCCACAGAGAGGCAGGATGGCTGAGAGGATAGAGCATGGACTTGGGAATCAAAAGGACCTGGGTTCTAATCCCAGCTCCACCACCTGTCTGCTGTGTGACCTTGGGCAAGTGACTTCACTTCTCTGTGTCTCAGTCACCTCATCTGCAAATTGGGGTTTCAATCCTACTCCCAGCTAATTAGATTGTGAGCCCCATGTGGGGCAGGGACAGTGTCCAACCTGGCATCTTGTATTTACCCAACTTGGCACATTGTAAGAACTTAACAAGTACCATAATGTACATCTTCATCTTCCAATACTAATGCACCTAAGAATAATATAATCAAAATTACAGCTTCTTGATGATGAGTTCAGAGCTGTGGATCATGAGAAAATCAATCAATTGATAAAAATAATTTATTGAACACTTTGTGTAGAGTATGTACTATGTGCTTAATAATAATAATAATAATAATAATAATAATGATAATAGTGGTATTTGTTAAGTGCTTACTATGTGCCAAGCACTATTCTAAACACTGGGATAGATACAAGATAATCGGGTTGTCCCACATGGGGCTCACAGTCTTAATTCCCGTTTTACAGATGAGGGAACTGAGGCCCAGAGAAGTTAAGTGACTTGCCCAAGGTCACACAGCAGACAAGTGGTGGAGTGGGATCATACTTAGTGAATGCTTATTGTGTGCAGAGCAGTGTACTAAGCACTTGGGAAAATACAACATATTAGAGTTGGTAGACATGTTCCTTGCCCACAATGAGGTTACAGTCTGGAAAGGGAGGCAGACATTAATGTAAATAAATAAATTATGGATCTGTAAACAAGTGCTGTGGGGCTGAAGGAGGGGTGAATAAAGGTGGCAAAACCAAGTGCAAGGGTGATGCAGAAGGGAGTGGGAGAAGAGATGAGGGCTCAATTACGGAAGCCCTCTTGAAAGAAATGTGCTTTTAATAAGGCTTTGAAGGTGGGGGGCGGGGGGCACAGGAATGGGGGTTCTGTCTGTAGGGTATGAAGGAGGAGGGCATTTCAGGCCAAAGGCAGGATTTGCGGGGGTGAGGGAAGGGGATCATTGGTAAGATAGGCAAGATCAAGGTACAGTAAATAGGTTGGCATTAAAGGATTGAAGTGTGTGGGCTAAACTGTAGTAGGATATCAGAGAGCTAAGGTAGGTGAGACCTATAAAGCCAACGGTAAGGAGTTTCTGTTTGATGCGGTGGTGGGTGGGTGAATACAGGAGGTTCTTGAGGAGTTGGGAAACATGGACTGCATAATTTTGTAGAAAAATGATCTGGACCGCAGAGTGAATAATAATAATAATGGCATTTATTAAGCGCTTACTAATATTCTAAGCAATATTCTAAGCGCTGGGGAGGTGACAAGGTTATCAGGTTGTCTCACGGGTGGCTCACAGTCTTAATCCCCATTTTACAGATGAGGTAACTGAGGCACAGAGAAGTTAAGTGACTTGCCCAAAGTCACACAGCTGACAATTGGTGGAGCTGGGATTTGAACCCATGACCTCTGACTCCAAAGCCCATGCTCTTTCCGCTGAGCCACACTGCTTCTCTATAAGTGAAGTATGCATTGAGATGGGTAGAGAGAGGCAGGAGGCAGGGAGGTCAGCAAGGAGAGTGATGCAGTCATCAAGGCAGGATAGGATAAGTGCTTGGATTAACCTGCTAGTAAATTGGATGGAGAGGAAAGGGAAGATTTTAATGATGTAAAGGTTGAACCAACAGGATTTGATAACTAACAATGTGCTAAGGATGTTCAATTTAGGTTGAATATGTTAAATTGATAGAGTACAGTAGAGCTAGTGGATACCTGCCTTTGGAGTTTACAGGAATGCACGCTCAGAGTCATTGCTGGCTGTCCTTTTAAATCACTCACCCAGTATTCAGCAGCAACAACAACAACAAAAAAGAACAAGTAAAGGCTGGCCATCATTAGGAAGTGTGGATGAAAACCAGAACAAAAGTCAGAGTTAGTCCATTATGTAAATCACCTTGAGTGTAACACTGGTTCCTCACAAGTAGTAGTTAGTAGAAGCAGTAGCAGCAGCATGGGTCTAGTATTTATTCAATCATATTTATTGAGTGCTTACTGTGTGCAGAGCACTGTACTAGTTGTGGAAAGAGCATGGGTCTGGGAGTCAGAGAACCTGGGTTCTAATTCCAGCTCTGCCAAATGCTTGCTGTGTGACCTTGGGCAAGTCACTTAACTTCTCTGTGCCTCACTTATCCTGTTCTCTCCCCCTACTTAGACTGTGAGTCTCACAAGGGACAGGGACTGTGTCCAACCTAATTAACTTGTATCTACCCCAGTGCTTAGAATAATGTTTGAAGCAGCATCACTCAGTGGAAAGAGCCTGGGCTTTGGTGTCAGAGGTCATGGGTTCAAATCCCGGCTCCTCCACTTGTCAGCTGTGTGACTTTGGGCAAGTCACTTAACTTCTCTGGGCCTCAGGTCCCTCATCTGCAAAATGGGGATTAAGACTGTAAGCCCCACATGGGACAACCTGATCACCTTGTATCCCCCCAACGCTTAGAACAATGCTTTGCACATAGTAAGTGCTTAACAAAAACCATCATCATCATCACCTATCAAATACCGTGAAAAAAGGATTTACTTTGTTCCAAGTACTGTCTGTATTGATGCACTGGGACAGAATTCAGAGGTGGGAATTAGGCAGGTTCCGTTTTCTCAAAGGTCTCACAATCTAAGAATGTAAATGGGGAATAAGAGACTGGAAATAGACACATAAAGGAGGGATGAATGTAAAAACACTAGAACAGAAGACAAAGACAAATACACAAATACAAACAAAGATCATCAGGGTGTTATGGCTGGCCAAGCACAATTTCCAGCTCCCGTGGCTCAGAGCCCAAGGCACACCTGTAGCCACAGTGACCACTTCATTAGCCACCAGTCTTCCTGATGTTTGGTGATGGTCTCATTCTGTAGGATGTTTATCTCTTTCCTGCTGGGATGGTGGAAGGCAGAACAGAATGAGGTTTCCTCCAGGGCGTGGAAGAGAGCTGGTTCCAGGTTTGACTGTGGTGGAGGGATGCTGACAGTGCCTGGTAGCAACTTTGATCCCCATGGCACCGCACACCCAGAGCATTCCAGGAGCAGGGACTCTCAATGGGGAAAGAGGAAGTGGCACCTCCCGGTTGTGTTAATTGTGTTACCGATTGAATGAATAAATGAGTTAAGAAAAGTGCAGCCACACTTGATTGGATCCTGCTGATGGCGTGAAAGGCCATTATCTACCTACCTCTCCCATCCTTCTGGGATGAGGTTGAGCCCACATTTAGGGCAATAGACGCTGCCTGTCCTCACCCATACAGATCTTTTTTTTCATATTTATCGAGCACTTGTGTGCAAAGCACTGTACTAAGCATTTTGGAGAGTACAATATAACGGACACATTCCTGCCTTCAACAAGCTCATCATCTAGAGGGGGATCTGTATTAGTTCATTCATTTTGTTCATTCATTCAGTCGTATTTATGGAGCACTTACTGTGTGCAGAGCACTGTACTAAGCACTTGGGAAGTACAAGTCGGCAACATATAGAGACAGTCCCTACCCAACAACGGGTTCACAGTCTAGAAGGCGGAGACAGACAACAAAACAAAACATGTGCACAGGTGTCAAGTTATCAGAATAAATAGAAGTAAAGCTAGATGAACATCATTAACAAAATAAATAGAATAGTAAATATGTACAAGTAAAATAGAGTAATAAATCTGTTCAAATATATATATATATATATATATATATATATATATATATATATATATATATATATACACACACAAGTGCTGTGGGGAGGAGAAGGAGGTAGGGTGGGGGGGAGGGGGAGAGGAAAGAGGGTGTTCAGTCTGGGAAGGCCTCCTGGAGGAGGTGAGCTCTCAGTAGGGCTTTGAAGGGAGGAAGAGAGCTAACTTGGCAGATGTGCGGAGAAAGGACATTCCAGGACAGGGGTTGATGGCAGCCCAGGCAAGAAGGAGGCACAGTGAGGAGGTTAGTGGCAGAGGAGTGGAGGGTGTGGGCTGGGCTGGGGAAGGAAAGAAGGGAGGTGTGGTAGGAGGGGCCGAGGTGATGGAGAGCCTTTAAGCCGAAAGTGAGGAGTTTTTGCCTGATGCGTAGGTTGACTGGTAGCCACTGGAGATTTTTGAGGAGGGTAGAAACATGCCCAGAGCGTTTCTGCACAAAGATGATCTGGGCAGCAGCGTGAAGTATAGACAGAAGTGGGGAGAGACAGGAGGATGGGAGATCAGAGAGGAGGCTGATGCAGTAATACAGTCAGGATAGGATGAGATAGGGATATTAGTGCATTGCATAATGGACAGAGCATGGGCCTGGGAATCAGAAGGTCAGGGGTTCTAATCCCGGTTCTGTCATTTGTCTGCTGTATGACCTTGGGAAAGTCACTTCCCTTCCTGTACCTCAGTTACCTCATCCGTAAAATGGGGATTGAGACTGTGAGCCCCACATGGGACAGGGACTGTGTCCACCTTCATTTGCTTGTATCCACTCCAGTGCTTAGAAAAGTGCCTGACATATGGTAAGTGCTTAACTAATACCAACATTATTATTATTGTTATTATTATTTTTAGCCATGGTGGATTGCCTTCTAGTTTCCACTTTGAAGCTCAGTTATCATGTTTCTGTCTATTCATTCTGCTTTATGTGGTCTTGCTGTCAAGAGTTTTGGCATTTCACTGCCTGAAGGAGCCTAGTAACATCACTGCCCAATTTCACTTCCTAGACGTTTATGTAAAAGCTTAGAAAATTCTCCAAGCACTGGTGCTATGGCTGCAACTAGATTACACTTGGGAAGGAAAGACTAGAATAGAATGCAAAGTGACATGCACAATTAGAGAAGGATTCATCAAACCATGCTTTAATCCTAATGTGAGCTAATACATTTTGGAAACAAAAAAACATTTTTCATGATGATACAATACAGGAAATGAATTGTGATGCACAAGAACAGCAGAAGAACAAAGAGTTTCATAGAAGAGCACAAGTTCAGTATGTCAGCCATGAGGTTTACATTAAAGCATACAAATATTCACCATTATCATGATTTTGGAGAAGAAATGGGTAGCAGACAGTGGAAACTATCTTATCTCATGACCTTCCCCCGTGGGCAACATTCTAAGCAGAGCCCTCCCAAAGTAACTTCTGGGGATGCAGTTAGCAGTACCTGCCTAGGCCATAAAAGGAAGCTGAATGCCAGAAGCAGGAGTAATGCAAGGAGGAGCATCAAGATCTTTAAGCCGTGTTTACTCCTTTACAAAATGCCACCAGTCAGTCCCATTTCTGGCTACTCCTGCAAAAGATTGGCAGTTCTGAAAAGTTTATCAAGGTATTAAAACTATTCCATGATGGTTTTGTTAGAATCAGAGGGCTTTATCAGCTCCTTCCCTTACAACCAGTGGACAAAAACAAGATTGGGTATGCCTTTGGCCAGACTTTTCTCTGCTTCCCATCTGCTAACTCAGGGTGTCCCTCAAGGCTCTGTTCTGAGTCCCCTTGTTGTCTTAACCTAACTTGCAGCCTTGGAAAGCTCATAAACTCCCACAGTTTTAACTACCACCTCTAAGCAGATAACTTCCAAATCTACATTGCTAGCCTTGATAAATCCTTCTATACATCCTCACACCTCTTCCTGTCTCTAGGACATTTCTACTTGGATTACCTACTACCATGTACTCTCAGACCTCTCCATCTTAGCTGAGAAAAGCACTATATAACCACCACCCCTTGGCACAGCCAAGGATAATCATCAGTGATGAGAGAATTGTGTCGTCACAGTATTCTGTTTCCTAGGTCCAATTATGCAAAGATTGACCAGAAGGTAGAAAACCACATTAAAATGGCTAAGCATCCTTGAAGAGCCTCAAAGATAGGGTGTCACATCATTGTAACATCAGGATGTAACAAATATCTGTAGAGAGCAATTCGAGTGTCCAGCCTTATTTATGAGTATTAAACTTGTAAATATCACAGATTCTATATTTGATATTTTGGACATTTCCACCAACACCACCTACTCAATTTCAAGTGGTGAGCAGGTTCACAAATGCTGAGGTCAGAGAATGCAATTAGACACTAACATTGAAGCAGCTGGGTGGGAGATGTAAGGAAAACGTATGCTTGTACCGCTATATGGTGAGCTGAAAAGGGGAAACCATTAATGTGGGCAGAATAAACACTTTATCAGCCAATGGAACAAAACCTCAGATGTTGTCTAGTAGAAGACAGTTGGGAGATATAGAAACAGCGTGGCTTAGTGAAAGAGTTGAGACTCAGGAGGTGGGAGACTGGGATTATCATCAAGGCTTTGTCACTTATTTGATATGTGACTTGGGGAGGTCTTTGTGCTACAGTTTCCTCAGCTGTAAAACTGGTGATTAAAATACCTGTTCTCCATCTCCTTTAGACTATGAGCTCCATGTGGAACAGAGACTGTGTCCAATCTGCTTATATGGAATTGAGCCCTGCTTAGTACAGACCTTAGCATGTAATAAGTGTGTAACGAATACATTGCTTATTATTCAGATCAGCATGGTGTGCAGCAATCGGAAATTAATTGATGGACTTACAGTAGAGGTTTGGGAAAAATGGTGATATTAAGATGAGAATGGTAAATAACCACAGGCTACGTACGTAAGAAATGCCAGAGAGCGGCATGACACAATCCTTACGTGTTACGAACCAGAAGGACAGGAGTATCAGCCTCAGAGGCCTACACACACACACACACACACACACACACACACTTACACACATAAACCCATATACCTGTAAATCCCATGGGTAGGAGCATAATCTTTGAAAAAGAGGCTAACGATACTTTGCAAGTCATAGTCCAAAGATCATAAAACGCAAAGTTCAGGAAGAAATGATCCTGTTAAATTTCACATTCATCAGGTTCCCTAGTATAATACTCTGCCCAGTTTTACTTTCCCTAAGTATTAGGTCAATGAAGAAATTGGAGAGGGTCCAGAGAAGAGCTAACGAAATGATTAATGGATTGGAAAATACGACCTATGAATCTACTGCATAATTCAAGTAAGATGTTAGTTATCAGAAACTCCTTCACAAGTGGCTTAATCATATAAATCAACTCCATCCTACCCCTTCTCCCAAGGAGCGTTAGAATGGTCAGATAGAGTTTGGGGGAGGAATGGCAGAGGCCCAGGCAGAGAGCCGGATGTGAGGTGCCACGGAGCAGCAGACTGAGCCGTGTCTCTCATGGCTAGGTTTTTACTTACCTTCCTGTGCTTCCTTCTCCAAACTCCCCAGCACAGCTCTCTGTAGCCACCCCTCCTGTGCCACAGAAAACCCACCTTCCACCCCCTGCTTTTCTTCATTCGACTGGGCCCTTAGGCAAGTAAAAGCTGAACAAGTTGAGGCTTTCGAGACTACAGAAGATTTCAGCAGTGAAATCTGAGGGGAAATTTAAAATCTATCCCCAGGCATGGGATATGAAATATTATCACCACAAAGCTGTTGATTGGTTGTTCCTCATCTCTAATAGAGAACTAGTGGAAATGGATTTAAATTTTATCAACGGAGAACTAGAATAGATAGAAACAATTACTTGCACAAAAGAAAACACTTCTTCACACAGCAGTGACAAACATGCAACTCGTTAATTGGTTAACGGGTTAATTGGTTGCTGAGAAGCAGCGTGGCTCAGTGGAAAGAGCACAGGCTTAGGAGTCAGAGCTCATGGGTTCAAATCCCAGCTCCGCCCCTTGTCAGCTGTGTGACTTTGGGCAAGTCACTTCACTTCTCTGTGCCTCAGTTACCTCATCTGTAAAATGGGGGTTATGACTGCGAGCCCCAGGTGGGACATCCCTGATTACCTTGTATCCCCCCCAAGTGCATAGAAAAGTGCTTGGCACATAGTAAGCTCTTAAGAAATACCAACATTATTATTATTATTAACATGGGAAGTTGGCTCCACCTATCTTTTTTATAGTATTTGTTAAGCGCTTACTGTGTGTCAGGCACTGTAGAGATATAAAATAATCAGGTTTGATACAGTCCATGTCCCATCCCACATGGGGCTCACAGTCTTAATCTCCATCTTACAGATGAGGTCACTGAGGTTCAAAGAAGTTAAGCGACTTGCTCAAGGTCACACAGCAGACGAGTGGTGGAGCCGGGATTAGAACCCAGGTCCTTCTGACTTCCAGGACCGTGCTGTATCCGCTAGGTCATTCATTCATTCATTCAATAATATCTATTGACGGCTTACTGTGTGCAAAGCACTGTACTAAGCGCTTGGGAAGTACAAGTCTGCAACATATAGAGATGGTCCCTACCCAACAATGGGCTCACAGTCTATAAGGGGGAGACAGACTAAAAAACAAAACATGTCATGCTGCTTATAAATAAGCGGCCCATGACCCTGCTACAGAGAGAGACAGGATAATGGACAGTGGGAACAACCCAATGATAGCATTGTTTATCCATTCATTTGTTCCCTTTATTCTTTCAATAATATTAAAGTCTGTCCCTATAGACTGTAAATTCTCGTGGGCAGGGATCATGTCTACTAACTCTATTGTATTGTACTCTCCCAATTACTTAATACTGCGCTCTACACACAGTAAGCACTCAATAAGTACATTTGTTTGATTAATTGATATTTGTTGAGCAATCTATTCAGAGAAGATTGAATTAGATGCTTGGGAGAGTGCATTTAAAGTAAAGGACACAGTCCCTGTCTTGGAAGTTTCCAATCTAGATTTTATATATATATATATTCCTCTGACTACAAAGCAGTTAAATCCTGGAACTTTCAAAAAAGATAGATTGAGGAATTTTCATTCATACTCATCTATTCGAGATGGTTGAATTGCATTCGCTCTGAAGATATGGTCCCAGCTATCTCTAGAATTCTATGAAGTCTCTAGACTCTGAGCTCATTGCAGGCAAGGAATGTGTCCATTTGTTGTTATATTGTACTCTCCCAAGTGCTTAGTACAGTGTTTTGCACACAGTAAGCACTCAATACAGTTGAATGAATAAATGAATGATGTAATAAGTAGGAAAACAAAGGTAGACGTCATTATCAGTGTTCACGAAAAATGCTATTTTATGGTCTGAATGGAATTTATCTTAGATAATGCTTGACTTCCCCTTAGTTGTTCTATATATTGGTCCAGATGGCTCCCCTAAGATCGTCTACCTTTGAACTCTAGGATTTTGGAGAGAGCTTCCTGAAAGGAATAGTAGGAATAGTGGGGGAACATGTCGTCTTCCCCCATTCACTTGACAAACACTGAGCTCCACAATCTTTAGTCCTTAGGCTGGGTTTATTTCTTTCCTATTTTTCTTTAAACAGAGACATAATGGGAGGGCTGCCTGACTAATGACACTAATGACACTTATTTTTAATTAAGTAATAATGCTCTGGATCCTATTGCTCCATCCAACTACCTCCCCATCTTCCTTCTCTGCCCCTATCCAAACTCTTTGAATGGGTTATTTACACTTACTGCTTCCATTTCTTAACCTTAACCATCTACAACTTCACTCTACTGAGACCTCAAAAATTATATCCTCCTTACCAAATCTAACATACAATGTTACAGTGTTACAATCCTCCTTGACCTCTTGGCTGCCTCTAACACTGTCGACTACGACCTGGGGAGCTCATCTGATCCATAGCTTCAACTGCCACCTCTATGTGGATAATTCCCCAAATCCCCTCACCAATCCTTTCCTTTCTCCTCCTCTGCAATCTCACACTTTTACCTTCCTCCAGGGCCTTTCTACAAAGATGACATGCTGTCAAGCTCATCATGTCCCAAACTGAACTCCTCATATTCCCTCCTAAATTTTCTCTTCTACCTAACCTTCCCATGACAGTTGACAACACCACTCTCCTCTCCATCTGTCAAGCCTATATAGCCCTGCTAAATCCTTGACTTTTCCCTAGCTTTCAACCCCCATTTTCAATCTGTTGCCAAATCACAATTCTTCCTCCACAACATTTATAGAATCTGCTCCTTCCTCTCCATCCAAACTACCACCCTGCTGGTTTGGGCACTTGTCATATCTTGACTTCACTACTGTATTGGCCTCTCCTCTGACTTCTCTGTCTTCAGGATCGCTCCTGTCCAAACTTAACCCTGTTACCGGGATCATTAGAAGGTTTCATTCTACACATGTCTTCCCTAACACTACCATACTCCTCAAGAACTTCCAATAGTTGCTTATTTCTCTCTGCATCAAATATAAATTCCCAACCACCAACTTTAAGGCACTGAATCACCTTAATCCCTACTACTTGCCTTTCTTTTCCTACTGAAGCCCAGTTGACACCCCACCCCACCCCGTTGAACTCCTTGTCTTCCCTCCCAAACCTTGTCCTCTCGCTGACTTTCCCATCTCTGTTGACGGCACTACCATCCTTCCCGTCTCACAAGCCCGCAACCTTGGTGTCATCCTCGACTCCGCTCTCTCATTCACCCCTCACATCCGAGCCGTCACCAAAACCTGCCGGTCTCAGCTCCGCAACATTGCCAAGATCTGCCCTTTCCTCTCCATCCATACCGCTACCCTGCTCATTCAAGCTCTCATCCTATCCCGTCTGGACTACTGCATCAGGCTTCTCTCTGATCTCCCATCCTCGTGTCTCTCTCCACTTCAATCCATACTTCATGCTGCTGCCTGGATTATCTTTGTCCAGAAACGCTCTGGGCATATTACTCCCCTCCTCAAAAATCTCCAGTGGCTACCAATCAATCTGCGCATCAGGCAGAAACTCCTCACCCTGGGCTTCAAGGCTCTCCATCACCTCGCCCCCTCCTACCTCACCTCCCTTCTCTCCTACAGCCCAGCCTGCACCCTCTGCTCCTCCGCCACTAATCTCCTCACCGTACCTCGTTCTCGCCTGTCCCGCCATCGACCCCTGGCCCACGTCATCCCCCGGGCCTGGAATGCCCTCCCTCTGCCCATCCACCAAGCTAGTTCTCTTCCTCCCTTCAAGGCCCTGCTGAGAGCTCACCTCCTCCAGGAGGCCTTCCCAGACTGAGCCCCTTCCTTCCTCTCCCCCTTGTCCCCCTCTCCATTCCCCCCATCTTACCTCCTTCCCTTCCCCACAGCACCTGTATATATGTATATATGTTTGTACATATTTATTACTCTATTTATTTATTTTACTTGTACATATCTATTCTATTTATTTTATTTTGTTAGTATGTTTGGTTTTGTTCTCTGTCTCCCCCTTTTATACTGTGAGCCCACTGTTGGGTAGGGACTGTCTCTATATGTTGCCAATTTGTACTTCCCAAGTGCTTAGTACAGTGCTCTGCACATAGTAAGCGCTCAATAAATACGATTGATGATGATGACACATTTTGATTTTCTCATATACCCTGAGGCATAGGTCACCCAGAAGGGAGGGTGAATAGTGTCGGGGGAAATGAAAGCTTAGGTAAGGCTTCCTAGAGGAGATACGATTTCAGTAGGGCTTTGAAGATGGGGATGTTATATTGTACTCTCCCAAGCACTTAGTACAGTGCTCTGCACAGGGTAAGTGCTCAATAAATATGATAGACTGATTGGGAGAATGGCAGGCTATCTGTTCTCTTTTTGTAAAAGTTATGTGACTCTAGAAACAGTAGATGGGAGTTGGGTGAATTGAGAGGAACCCATCCCCACCCTTTCTCCCCTAATCTCTATCCTACTCCTTACTCCTTTCTCTCTTTTCTCTTCTGTCCCATTCTTCTCTCATTTCTTCTCTGCTCCACACTCCTCTTCCTGACCCTTTTCAGAGGGATACAAAAAATTAGCAGAAAGTCTACCCCCACATCCTGCCATTGTGAGTCAATCTAAAGGATGAACCCCTTCTTCTCCCCCTAATTTAACTTCTCCAGCCTAAATATGGCTGGGATCACCTTGAAGTGGATCTTAGTAGTAGAAAGGCCTAGGTAACAGAGAATATCTAGCATTTGTATAATAGCACTGGTTCCTGAAAGATTGTTTTAAATTAATGGGTGATTTTTAAAACTTTGATGTGAAGCAGTCTCCAAAACACTATCTGCCATTCCTCGCCCATTTTTTAGAAAGTATCGTTAAAACTTCTCATCATGAAACTTGATCAAGTGATCCATGGTCCTAAGATCTGTGTTGTTTGGTTATTTGATATTTGTCATAAATCCATACCGTCTCATTCAAGAGAATCACAACATTAAGAGTATTCACCTGTACTTCATTTCAGTGCCTTTGGAACATTAACTTGGACTCCCCTGTTTGGAATTATCTGCATTTTGTAAACAAACTTTGAAGTTGAGTAATGGCAGTCACTAACTCTGCTTTTTAAAAATAGCATTCATTGATTAAAAATCACAACTTTATTGATTGTGGAATATTCTGGGCACCATAAGGGTATCCCCTGGCAAAAAGGGAGCGCCTCCTAAGACTCTCCTTTTATATTCACATGCCATTTCCTTGTCTTAACTCTTAACCTTATGTATGTCTCCTCCTTCTTCCCTTTCCCCAACCCCCTTTCCTCCTTTCCCAAGAAGAAAATCAAGCCACCAGACACCCATTTATGATTTGTCTCTTTGATCAGTTTATTCCCCTCTCAGAGCTTTAGGTCTTTGTTTAAAAGGATCGTTTGAAACACTCCACACATCTTTTACTATTTTACTGAAGAGGGCCAGGGGCTCTGAAGCATGTGTGGCTGTACTGTGCTGTGTGGGTTGAATGCACTTGGTTTTGGAGGATTTAATTAAGTATGCCTGCTGTCATCTGGAAATTTTTAATATAGAAGGAATTACTATACACAAATCATTTGGCTGAAGATGTTTTTAGGAGGAATCTCTAGGGCTATCTCTTTACCACTCTATTAACAGCACTGCCGGTACCGCGTAGATCTGGGAAATATCATAGCAGCAGAAGAGAAATAGATTGTTGATCTGGCTTTCTAGAGGAAACATAAACTAAGGTCGAACTCACTAACTTGAAGTTAAATAGAGCACCTTTAAAAAAATGTAATGGGGTTTTCATTGAGAATGCATACTTTCTCCTAATTTGCAGCATGGCTTAGTGGCAAGAGCAAGGGCTTGGAAGTCAGAGGTCGTGGGTTCTAATCCCAGCTTTGAGCAAGTCACTTAACTTCTCTGTGCCTCAGTTATCTCATCTGTAAAATGTGGATTAAGACTGTGAGCCCCATGTGGGACCACACCTGATTACTTTGCATCTACCCCAGCACTTAGAACAGTGATTGGCACATAGTAAGTGCTTAACAAATACTATTATTATTATTATTATTATTATTGTTTGAATTTTCTATTTTCTCTTTATCCCTTAATTGAACACTGATTTTCTTTCTGGCATTTGTCCCATTGGTCAGATTCTAGAGGACACTTCCTGGTCAGTATTCATGACCATTTGAAACCCCCTACCAATAAAATACAGCCCTCCCAACCAAGATATCGTGTAGTCTCCCACTTTTGTGGTAATCTCACAGGATCTCAAATCCACTAATATTTTTTTTCCACATCTAGGAGGAGATAGTTGAGACATGCCCCCTTTAAGGTTCTTAATGAAGAGTGGACTGACCTGTGTCATCTTCTCCCAAAGAACTCTCCTAAAACTTCAGTTTAGGCTGAAGTGTCCTATTTGCTCTCTTCCTCTAATCCCTTCGCACACAGTTTTGCCTAATTTTGGCTGGTGATAGTGGGAATATGGATGGAGCTCTCATGCAGTTTCTCACCAATCTAATTAGAATTTGAGTACTAACTAAAGAAAAGGCCCAATCCCGTGTAAATTGTGAGCCCTGTTTGGATCAGGGACTGGGTCCAACCTGATTATCCTGTGGTAGACACATTCCCTGCCTGCCAGGAGCTAATTGTATAGAGGGGGAGACAGGCATTAAAATAAATTAAAGATGTCTCTTTCATTTTAATATTAAATTTTATAATAAATTATATATATATATATGTATATATATATATAATATAGGTATTCATTTTATTTTATTCCCATCTTCAAATCCCTACTAAAATCATATCTCCTCCAAGAAGCCTTCCTTGACTAACCTCTCTTTTTCCTAACTTACTTCCCCTCCCTTCTGTGTCACCTGTGCACTTGGGTGTGCGTCCCTTATACATTTAGATATTCATCCCACCCCCAGCTTCACAGCACTCTTGTACATATTCCTCTACTCTGCCTCTTCTCCTACCCACTGACATCTCTTGCCCCTAATGAACTGGCCAAGTATTTTATTGATAAAATTAAAACCCTCAGGCATACTACTACTAGTAATAATAATAATAATGATAATTATGGTATTTGTTAAGTACTATGTGCCAAGCACTGTTTTAAGTGCTGGGATAGATACAAGCTTAACAGGTAGTCCCACATAGGGCGAACAGTCTTAAATCCCCATTTTACAGATGAGGTAACTGAGGCACTGAGACACAGGCAACTGAGGCAAAGGGAAGTTAAGAGGCTTGCCTAAAGTCACACAGCAGACAAGTGTCCGAGCCAGGATTAGAACCCACAGCCTCTGACACCCAAGCCCTTGCTCTTTCCACTAAACCATACTGCTTCTCTAAGAGAACATGACCCCTCCTAAAATATTCCTTGCTCCTTTCCAGTCCCTCTCTCCTCCTGCCCCTTCTTTGACTCTCCTACAATTCTTAGCGGAAACTCAAGAGGCTATCCCTTGCCTCCTCTCCAAAGCCACCTTCTCTGCCTGTGCCTCTGAGCCTATCCCTTCCTGCCTTCCCTTCCCTACTTCCCTCCCTGGCTACCATCTCCACCCACTCACTTTCTAATGGCTTCTTATCCACTGCTTTCACACATGCTCATATATTTCCTGTCCTAAAAAAACAGAAAAGCCTCCCTGGGCTCCATGGCTCCCTCTGGTTATCACCCCAATTCCCTCCTACCATCCCACTCCAAACTTCTTCATCCTCCACTTCTCCTCCAGTTCTCTCCTTGACCCCTTCCAGTCTGGCCTCCACCCCCTTCACTCCAAAGAAACTGGCCTAAGGTCACCAATGACCTCCTTGCCAAATCCAATGGCCTCCTCTCCATCCTAATCCTCTTTGACTTTCCAGCTGTGTTTGACACTGAGGACCACCCCCTTCTTCTAGAAACATTATCCAACTTTGGTTCTTTTCCTATTTCTCTGGCCACTCATTCTCAATCTCTTTCACAGTCTCCTCCTTTGCCTCCCAATCCCTAACTTTAGGAGTCCCTCAGGCCTCAGCTCTGAGTCCTCTTCCATTCTCCATCTACCCCCATTCCCTCAGAGAACGCATTCAACTACTATCTCTACATGGATGACACCCAAATCTACCTTGCCAGCTGTGACCACTCTCCCTTACTGCAGTGTTGGATTTCCTCCTGCCTTTAAGGGTATCCCATTGACATGTTAAACTTAATATGCTAAAAGGAAATTCCTTATCTTCCCACCCAAACCCTGTCTTTTCCTTGTCTTTCCCATCACTTTAGACAATGCTTTACCACCCCCCGCCCCATCTCACAAATCCATAACCTTGGCATTTTCCTTAACTCATCTTTTTTATTCAACCCATATATTCAATCTGTCATCAAATTCTGTTGATTGTACCCTCAAAGCATTGCTAAAATCCACCCTTTCCCCTTCATCCAAATTACTACTCTGATAATCCAAGGATTTATCATATTCCACCTCAACTAAAGCATCTGTTTCCTCCCTGATTTCCCTGCTTCCTATCTCTCCCAACTCCAGTTCATACTTGGTTTTGCTGCTCAGATAATTTTTCTAAAAAAGGTTCAGTCCACATCTTTTCACTCTTCAAGAACCTCCAGTGGCTGCCCATTCACCTCCACATCTAATGGAAATTCCTTACCATCAGTTTTAAATTAATCAACTCATGCCCTTCTATTTTACTTCGCTGATTTCCTACTACGCCCCAATCCACACAGTTCACTCTCTAATGCCAACTTACTCATTGAAACGATCTTATCTCTCTCACTGCCAACCCCTTGCCCTAGTCCTCTCTCTGGTTTGAAGCTCCTGCCCCTTTACGTAAGACAAGCTACCATTCTCCCCACTTTCAAAACCTTATAAATCACATCTTGGTCTACTTTGTAATAGGCAACCCTGGATCACTTCCACAGTACGCTTCCTTCACTTCTGTGCCTGAACTTTGGAGCACTGTTGGTGGAAATCCAGACATCTCTCTGACCCTCCACCTTAAACTCATTCTGACCTGCTTCAATTTGACCTCTCCTCTGCCCGACAACAAAACTTCTTCCTAATTCGCTTCCATACCCACTGCCTCTGCCATCTGTTCCAGACATTTAACTCCCTCCTCAAACCTCTTGTCCATCCCCTCCCCACCATCTCTTTCCCTGGCCATGTACTTCATCAACAAAATTGAAACCATCAGGCATGATCTTTCTAAAATCTCTCCTGCTCTTCTCCAATTCTCCCTTCCTCCCCCACACTCTTTGACTCTCCCTATATTCCCTGCAGTCACTCAAGAAGAGATCTCTCACCCCATCTCTAAGTCTACTCCCTCTACCTATGCTTCTGATCCCATCCCTTCTTACCTTTGAAAACATTCTTCCCCTCCCTTCTTCCCTCCTTGACTGTGATCTTCAACTGTTGACTTTCCAACAGCTTCTTTCCCACTACTTTCAAACATGCTTATCTATCCTCAATCCTAAAAAATACCATCCCTTGACCCCACGGCTCCTTCCAGTTATCATCGCATCTCCCTCTTATGATTCCTTGCCAAAAGTTTTGAGAGAGTTATTTGTACCCAGTGTCTCCATTTCCCATCCTCCAATTCTCTCCTTGATCCCCTCCAATCTGGCTTCCTGCCCCTTTACTCCTCAGAAACAGCCCTCTCTAAAGTAATCAGTGATCTTCTTCTCTCCAAATCTGACAGCCTCTACTCTATCCTAATCCTGCTAGACCTCTCAGCTGCCTTCAACACTCTAGACCACCCCCTTCTCTTCAAAAATGTATCCAATCTTGGCTTCACTGACACTGTCCTCTCTTGGTTTTTTCTCCTATCTCTCTGACTGCTCTTTCTCAGTTTCTTCCACTTGCTTCTCCTCTGCCTCCTACCCTTTCAGACTGGAAGCTCCTCAAGGCTCAGTTCTTGGTCCCCTTCCATTCTCCATCTATACCCACTCCCTTGGAGAACTCACTAACTTTTCTATTACTGCTTTCCTGCTATAACCCAACCTGGTCTTCGCTCCTGTAATATCAACCTGCTTACTGTACCTCCTCCTCATCTGTCTCACTGTTGAGCTCTCCCCATATCCTGACTCCAGACTGAAACACCTTCCCTCTTCATATCCAACAGGTGATCAGCCTCCTCACCTTCAAAACCTCAATGAAAGCAATCTCTTCCAAGTGGTCTTCCCGGACTAAGCCCTCATTTCCTCTACTACCACTCTCTTTTGTGTTTCCATTGCATTTGTATTTTCACCCTTTACTCTCTCCTCCTTCAGCCCCACAGCACTTATGTACCTACATGGCATAGTGGTTAGAGCACAGGCCTGGGACTCAGAAGGTCATGGATTCTAATCCTGGATCCACCACTTGCCTACTCTATGACCTTGGGCAAGTCACTTCACTTCTCTTTGCTTCAGTTACCTCATCTATAAAAAGGAGATTGAGACTGTGAGCTCCACACGGGACAGGGACTGTGTCCAATTCGATTTTCTTTTATCCACCCCAAAGTATAGTACAGTGCTTGGCATATACTAAGTGCTTAATAAATACCATCATTAATATTATTATCCACCATTTGTTTATTTTAATGTCTGCCTTTCCCTCTAGACTGTAAGCTCATTGTGGGCAGGAAATATGTCTACCAACTCTGTTACACTGTACTCTCCCAAGCTCTTAGTTCAGTGCTCTGCACATGGTAAATAGTCAATAATTAAGATTTATTGATTGATCAATCAATCGATTGATTGATTCAGTCCCATGGCTTCAATTACCATCTCTATGTGGATGATTCCCAAATCTACATCTCCAGCCCTGGCCTCTCTCCTTCCCTGCAATCTTGCATTTCAGGACATCTCTACCTGAAGGTCTCGTTGACATCCCAAACTATACTTGTCCAAAACAGAACTCCTTTGTTTATATTAATGGCTGCCTCCCACTCTAGACTGTAAGCTTTTGTGGGCAGGGAGCTTGTCTGCTAACTCTGTTTTATTGGATTCTTCCAAGTGCTTAGTACAGTGCTCTACACATAGCAAGCTCTCAAATATGATTTACTGATTGATTGACATCTGCTCCAAGAAGTCTTCCTTGATTAAGTCCTTATTTCTTCTACGCCCTCTTCCTTGTGCAATGCCTATGAATGTGGATATGTATCCTTTATGCACTTGACATTCACCCCACCCTCAGCCCCACAGCACTTATGTACATCCCAAGTGCTTAGTACAGTGCTCTGCACACAGTAAGCACTCAATAAATATGATTGAATGAATGAATATCTTTAATTTACTTTAATGACTTTCTCTGTCCCCCAAACTGTAAACTCCTGAGGGACTCTTTTGTATTGTATTTTCCCAAGTGCTTAGTACAGTGCTCTACACACAGTAAGCACTCAATAAATAACATTGATTGACTGATTTATAGTAAAGCTGATGAGTTTTGGGAGAATGATTTTTGTAATGTTTGCAAAAGAAACTTTCACAATTTGAAGCAATAAGGCCAGATCATGGGACTTTCTAAATTATCCTTGTAATTTGGTCCCAGGATGCAGAAAAAGTATTCAAAAATTTTAAGTTTCAATTTTATGATCGAATAACCACCTCCAGATTTCAACATCTTGAAGTTGTAGGAAAGAGGAGGGAAATAGATGAAATGTATTATCAATTAATGTTTCTACTGACAAGTCTGTTGAAAGAATCACTATTTGGATGTGAAATTGGAGCTTCACTCTTTCTATTTTGCTCAATCAGTGTTCACTTGAATTCCAGAGAATAATCCCTTTTACCCTTCTCTTAATGTCAGTCAGTTGTATTTATTGAGCACTTACTGTGTGCAGAGCACTGTACTAAGTGCTTGGGAGAGTACAATATAACAGACATAATCCCTGCCCAAACAGCTTACAGCTAGAGGAGGACACAGATATTAATATAATAAATAGCAGATAAGTACGTAAGTGCTGTGGGGCTGGAAGGGGGATGAATAAAGAAAGCAAGTCAGGGTGATGCAGAAGGGAGTTGAAGAAAAGGAAAAGAGGGCTTAGTCAGAGAAGGCCTCTTGGAGGAGATGTACCTTCAATGAGACTTTGAAGGTGGGGAGAGTAATTGTCTGCCAGATATGAGAAAGGGAGAGCGTTCCGGGCCAGAGGCAGGATGTGGGTGAGAAGTAGGTGGCAAGATCAACAAGATGGAGGTACAGTGAGAAGGTTAGGAGCAGGGAAGAATTTAGGGAGACCACTCCTAACAGTGTCAATTTTACCCACGTGTCGAGGTCATTAGGGGTAAGTGATAGGGGGTTGGGGAGAAGGGGGTTTTAAATACATTCTAGGTAAGGCATTCTCTCCAATTTATATATATTACTGACTTTGCTCAATCACTCCATCATTTTTATTGAGTGCTGACTGCGTGCAAAGCACTGTACCAAGTGCGTGGGAGAGTACAATATAACACCCTGCTAACAACAAGCCTATAGTCTAGAGTGGGGAGACAGACATTGAAATAAATTGCAAATATGTACATAGTTTCTGTGGGGCTAAGGACAGTAACACATCCATGTGCAAGAATGATGTGCAAGGGAGAGGGAAATGAGGGGTGTGTCAAGGAAGGCCTCTTGGAGGCTTCTGCCATTACTGCTATTGCCAGTTGGCTGGGATGACAGAGCTGGTGATGGAAGATGATGACAGAGAATGGTATAGGACAAAGATGGAGTGGGAGTGGAGGAGGAAGAGGTCAACTTTGAAGGATGGTGCATCATTATTCCTGCCGTCATCATTATAATCATCATTATTATGAGTGTTCATGAAAGACCTTGTATGTGCAGACCTTCTATGTGCCACTATTCTAGGCAATTGGATTCATATCAAATAAGGATCTGAGAAGTATTTTACAATCTGATGAGGGAGATCCAATGGCAAGTGCCATTTGCATATGGAAAAATAGTAAAATTAGAAAACAACTTTAAGTAAAAGAGAATAAATCAGTTGTAAATAAGTAATCCAATGTACATTAATTTCAAAAATGGTTGATGTGAATACTTGACCCAAGGAGATGTGGAATGTCTCCTGCAGAAGGTGGGTTTTTAGGGAATTTTTGAAGGGGGAGTAATGTGTTTGGTGGATTGAGGGGAGAGGGAATCAATGCCAGGGGAAGGGCTTGGAAATTGGGCCTGAAAGGAGAAAGTCGAGAGCCAAGTGGAGGTTGGCTTGGGAGAAGTGAGAAGTGCAAGATAGAGGGTGGAAGACGAAGCAGCATGGGCTAGTGGGTAGAGCACAGACCTGGGAGTCAGAAGGATCTGGGTTCTAATCCTAGCTCTGCCACTTGCCTGCTATGTGAACTTCATTTCACTTCTCTGTGCCTCAGTTCCCTCATCTGTAAAATGAGGATTAAGACTGTGAGCTCTGTGTGGGGCAGGGACTGTGTCCAACCCAATTTGCTCGTATTGCCTCCCTCCCTCCCTCCCCCTGTGCTTAGTACAGTGCCTGACACATAATAAGTGCTTAATAAATGCCGTAATTATTATTATAATATTTAAGGTAGGGGAGAGTAAAAAGAAAGCAGTCTTAAATTTGATTATTAGACGTTATGTTAGATATGAAGAGAAACAGCTAGCTAATAGAGGTTTTTGAGAAGGGGAG
Source organism: Tachyglossus aculeatus (assembly GCF_015852505.1). Taxonomy (NCBI): domain Eukaryota; kingdom Metazoa; phylum Chordata; class Mammalia; order Monotremata; family Tachyglossidae; genus Tachyglossus; species Tachyglossus aculeatus. Next base: position 44,966,800 of record NC_052067.1, on the reverse strand, counting down.
TGATGCATTCTGAGTGATGGTTTAGGAAAGTAAACTTGGCATCTAACTGAAAGAGAGAATGAGTAGGGAGAGACTGAAAGTGGGAGACCAGTAAGGAGGCTAATGCCAAGAAATGTTGAGGAACAGTGCTTTGCACATTGTAAGCGCTTAACAAACACCATCATTATTATTATTATTATTGAGGGCTCGGTTCAGGGTTGCTGGCCAATAGGATGGAAGGAGTAGACTCAGGAAATACTGTGGAGTAAAAGCTGGCAGGGTTTTGAGGCAGACAGACAATATTGGAGGTGAAAGACAAGGGAGGAATCCACGATGACCCCAAGATCTCAAGATTTCAGGACCTGGAGGATGATTGTGTGTCAAACATGATGGGAAAGTTCTGATAACAGGTCTTAGGAGGGAAGGTAAGGAATTCATTTTTAACATATTGGGTTTAAGGTGTTGAAATCATTGAGATGTCCTGAAGGCAGGTGGAAAGTATTATTATTATTACTATTGTTACGGCATTTGTAAAGCACTTATTATGTGGAAATATGAGCCTGCAGCAGAAATTATAAGTAGAAAGGAAGTCACCGATTCCTTGCACTTCCTTTCTTTTCCTCTCTTCCTTTCTCCATCTTTCATTCTTTTTCTCCTTCTGCCTCTCCCTCTGTCATCTTCTCTGTATCTCTCCCTCCCTTAATCCACTTCCTCTCAACCCCAGCCCAATTTTTTCCTCTAATTCTCCCTCTCTTTCTCCCTAGACAGAGCGGCCTAGTGGAAATCAATCAATCAATCAATCGTATTTATTGAGCGCTTACTGTGTGCAGAGCACTGTACTAAGCGCTTGGGAAGTACAAGTTGGCAACATATAGAGACAGTCCCTACCCAACAGTGGGTTCACAGTCTAAAAGATGGAGACAGAGAACAAAACCAAACATACTAACAAAATAAAATAAATAGAATAGATATGTACAAGTAAAATAAATAGAGTAATAAATATGTACAAACATATATACATATATACAGGTGCTGTGGGGAAGGGAAGGAGGTAAGACGAGGGGGATGGAAGTCAGAGAACCTGGGGTCTCATCCCAGTTCTGCCAATTGTCTGTGGTATGACCTTGGGCAACTCATTTAACTTCTCTGTGCCTCAGTTTCCTAAACTGTAAAATGGGGATTAAATACCTGTTCTCCTCCTACTTAGACTGAGAGCCCCATGAGGAATAGGGAGTGGGACCAACTTGATGAACTTGTATCTACCCCAGCACTTAGTACAGTGCTTGACACATAGTAATTGCTTAACAAATGTAATAATAATGATAATAACACTACTAATAATGAGTGAGAAGAGTCAAGGACCCAGAACAGGGCTTAATTTGATGTCGTAAATTAGGGGGTGAGAGCTGGAAGAAGGGCCAGTGAAAGAGTTTGAGAAGGAACAAAAAGCAAGAAAGGAAGGGGCCTGGAGATGACCATATCAGGTAAAATAAAAGTTATTTGGCATTTCCCCGAGAGGGAGTGGTCAAAGACATTCAAGGTGTCATTAAGTTCTTCCAAGCTTGTCTTTTAAAAGACACAATATTGGATTGGATTGACCATTGGTTTGAGCCAGTATACCACTGTTTTAAAAATAGTATTTATTACATGCTTTCTATGTGCCAGGCACTGAACTGGGGAAAATAGAAAGTAATCAGGTTGGACGCAGTCCATATCCTACAGGGGGTTCGTAGTCTTAATTTCTACTTTACAGATGAAATAACTGAGGCACAATTCTGTCAGTTCTACCTCCACCACATCAATAAAATCCATCCCTTCCTCTCCATCCAAACTGCTACTACATTAATGCAAGCACTTATCCTATCCTGCCTTGATTTCTGTATGAGCCTCTTTGCTGACCTCCCTGCCTCCTGTCTCTCCCTACCCTAGTCCATATTCTACTCTGCTGCCCAGGTCATTTTCCATCAAAAATGTTCAGACCATGTTTCCCTACTCCTCAAGAATCTCCAGTAGTTGCCCATCCACCTCCGTATCAAACAAAAACTCCTCACCATTGGCTTTAAGGCACCCCTTCACCTTGCCCCCTCCAAACTCACCTAGCTACTCTCCTACTACAATCCAGCCTGCACACTTTGTTACTCTAATGCTAACATTCTCACTGTATCTCGATCTCATCTATCTCACCCCCGACCTCTCACCCACATCCTACCTCTGGCCTGGAATGCCATCCCTCCTCATATCACACAGATAATTTTGCCCCCCCCCTCCCCCAACTTCAAGACTTTATTGAAGGAACATCTCCTCTAAGAAGGCTTCCATGACTAAGCCCTCCTCTCCTCTTCTCCCTTCCTCTTTTGGGTCACCCTGACTTGCTCCTTTAATTCATCCTCCCTCATTCATTCATTTAATCATATTTATTGAGTGCTTACTGTGTGCAGAGCACTGTACTAAGCACTTGGGTTGGCAACATATAGAGACGGTCCCTACCCAACAACGGGTTCACAGTCTAGAAGGGGGAGACAGACAACAAAGCATCCCTCCCATCCCCACACCACAAACATATATATTGGTAATTTTTATATTTATTTACTAACGTATATTAATGTCTGCCTAGTCTGTGGGCTCATTGTGGGCAGGGAATGTGTCTGCTGTTGTACTCTCCCAAGTGCTTAGTACAGTGCTTTGCACACAGTAAGTGCTCAATAAATACTACTGAGTAAATGAATGAATGAATCAATGAATGGCAGAGCTGGGATTAATAATAATAATAATGATAATGGCATTTATTAAGTGCTTACTATGTGCAAAGCACTGTTCTAAGCGCTGGGGAGGTTACAAGGTGATCAGGTTGTCCCACAGGGGGCTCACCGTCTTAATCCCCATTTTACAGATGAGGTAACTGAGGCACAGAGAAGTTAAGTGACTTGCCCAAAGTCACACAGCTGACAATTGGAGGAGCCAGAATTTGAACTCATGCCTTCTGATTCCAAAGCTTGGGCTCTTTTCACTGAGCTATGCTGCTTCTCTATGTCCCTGGACTCAGGCCTGTGTTTTATCCATTAGTCAAAGCTGCTTCTCTCAATTTTCCTGTTCTTATCATAGAAGAACAGAGGAAAGGAGAGCAGAGAAAATCCCAAGATAACTGCAATCACCGTAGAAATTGTTGCAAAAGTCCACATAAGCTAAGCAAGAAACTATTTTTAAGTGCACACAAGGCGTACCGTATCCTCTCTCACACAAATCAGATTTTTCTGTCCTTCAGTAGTGCCATCTTAAAATGAACAAGAGTTATATAGTGAGGTACCCCAGAGAGTTTCACATCTTTAATGGGTTTCCACGGTACTCTTAATTCCTCAGCAGCATGAGCTGAGAAAAGACTCCAGCCAAGTCTCTGAAGTCATGCCCACATCACTATCTTTCTTGGAAAAATCAGCTACTGTAAGGGAGCATTTCTGGATTGGATTAGTTTCAACCTCAACTCAGAAGCTGATTTATGGATTCACATCCCCCAAAAGGCCTATCTTTGGCTAGAAGTGGGTCTTTGCTCTCCCCTACTGCTTTCTCAAGTGGAAAAAGTTGCCCCTTTTCAAAGAATCTCTGAAGAGGCATAAATATAGTACCACTTTTTAGCAGAGATCTGTTTATCACATTGGTTTCCTAGGAATTCGTTATTCAGTCTTATTAGGTAACTTGAAATATATCTGCACTCAGCATTTTTCTTTGGCTCCAACACTGCCCTTCATCAGAGTCCGGTAAAACCATGTACTTTATTATTGATGTCATTTCCATAATTAGTAAAGCATATTTTTTGTGGTGGACTTTCATAGGCTTAAAAATCTGGGCAACTTTAATGTGGTTGTTTTAAACATTAATGCTGATCTCCTGAGTGAAGGAATAGCAGCCTATGGAAAATACCTGAAGCAACCAGTTAACCACTGCCCACAGAAGTGAACATAACTGCAGAGTTGAGCTTCTGTTTGAAGATGACTTTGCTGACAGTGAGATTCTGTCAGGGAGTTTGAGTGCCACACTGAGAATGGCTTGAAAGTTTTGCTTTGCGCCTGAGGAAATACAGCAGGGCACCTTTTCTGGTTCCTTGCCATTAGGGGTGCTAAATTCTCAGACACTAATAAATCAATTAATCAACCTGTCAGGCCTTCCACATTGCCCTCTCTACCAACCCTGTTGTACTGTGTTCTTCCAATCATGTAGTACAGTGCTCTGCACATAGTAAGCACTCAATAAATACCATTGATTGATAAGAGATAAGGCATGTTCCCCAACCAGCAGAAAGTGGACGAGTCATTTCTACTTTGAAACATCTATCATCTCATTCATTCAGTCAGTCATATTTATTGAGAACTGACTGTGTGCAAAGCACTGTACTAAGCTCTTGGAAAGTACAATTAAGCAACAGATAGAGAAAATCCCTACTCAACAGTGGTCTCACAGCCTAGAAGGGGAAGACAGACAAAAAAACAAAACCAGTAGACAGGCATCACAGCATCATCTCTTTCCTGTCCCCCTATGACCAGTCAACCAATTAATCAGTCATGTTTATTGAGCACTTACTGAGTTCAGAGAACTGTACTGGAGCTGGAAAATGCCAAAGTCATCTCTAGACTGTAAGCTCATTGTGGGCAGGGAATGTGTCTGTTTATTTTTGTATTGTACTCTCCCTAGCACTTAGTACAGTGCTCTGCACACAGTAAGCCCCCATAAATATGATTGAATGAGTGAATGAATGAATCAGAGCAGTCCATAAGACCGTGAGCCCATGTGGGACAGGGACTGTTTCCAACCTGATCAAGCTCATATCTACCACAGCGCTTAGAACAGCGCTTGACACATAGTCAGCGCTTAACAAATACCACCATTGTTATACACAGGTAGAATTGGTTGTTTTAGGGGTCTTGGCAGAGTCAGCAAGCATAAGCCATTTTGAAGATCTTCCCAGAGTACTCCCAGCTTCCCAGACTGCTCCGCTGTCCATTTCACATCTGGCCAGCCCAGAGGCTACAAAAGTTGCCCTCCTTTCTGGGGGGTGATACCCATTTTTCTACTCTTCTGATGCCCAGATCCAGGTTGCACACTATCAATCAAGCAATCATTTTAATTGAGCACTTACAGTTTGCAGAGCACTGCACTGCATGGTTGGGAGAACACACTAAACTGTAAGCTCACTGTGGGCAGGGAATGTGTCTGCTTATTTTTGTATTGTACTATCCCTAGCGCACCTCTCAAGGTCACATCTGGAGAATTTCCAGTACTCTACCAGTCTCGACGATGGGAGGGAGAGTCAGGCAGAGGCCTACCCATTCCATTCCTAGCTTGGGCAGTGGCTAGAGAGTGGAAGGTAGTCTGCTACAAGTCAAAACTCCCCTGTGCTGGGCAGCAGCAGCATGGGAGACAGTCGAGGGTGGAAACTCAAGTTTACTGCATGGAAGGAAGCAAAGGTAAATTGCTTCCATATTTTTACCAAGAAAACTGTACGGATCTACTACCAGAATGATTGCAGATGGAGGTGGGGTGTTCTGGGGCAGATATGTCCACAGTGTCACTATGTGTCAGAGACAACTCGACAGCATAAGACAAGATTCTCCCTAGCACTTAGTACAATGCTCAGCACATAGTAAATGCTCAATAAATACTGACTGACTGACTGACACACTAGAACTAGTAGACGTGATTTCTGCCTTCATCGGGGATGAGAATCTCATTACTGATGCTCAAATTCTTGGCAGTTAGAAGCGGTTCAAGCAATGGAAGAACTTGTTATAGATAGTGAAAGTGTGGGAATGAAAAATAAAAGTAAACTGTGTTGAGTATGTGATTACTCCAGTAGAACTTTTACATATCTCTCCATGTTAGCCAGGAGGCATGGAGCTTGGACAAAACACTTTCCCAGAACCCCCCCTTTGCCCCACCCCTTTTCCTGGACTAGGCCAAGGGAAGGAAATGGAAGGTGAAGAAGAAACAGAGTGAGGGATGACCCCTCTTACTGCTCTCCGACTCACCTTGATTATCCATAAGACTTGGTTGGCATTTTAGACAGTTCATTAATAAATACAGATGATCAGCATTATTAGGTTTCTGATGAAGGATGGCAGGAGAATTTGAAAACAGAGGATGACAACAATGCCATAGTTAGTCAGCTCTCTCTAAAGCCAACTGTATGGAAAATACCTTCAGGAAAAAGGCCAGTAGATTTTCTTGATAAGCGTCCCAAATTTGCCCAGACACCTTGTGACCAATTGAGAAGCAGTGTGACATAGTGGATAGAGCACAGGCCTGGGAGCCAGAAGGACCTGGGTTCTAATCCCTGCTCCACCATGTGCTGTGTGACCTTGGGCAAGTCACTTCACTTCTCTGGACCTCAGTTACTACATCTATAAAATGGGGATTAAGAGTGTCAGCCTTACGTGGGACAGGGACTGCGTCCAACCTGATAACCTTGTATCTACCCCAGCTCTTAGAACAGTACTTGGCATATCATAAGCACTTAATAATGCCATCATCATCATCAATTGATGTCTACACCTGCCTCTTGTCTGCCTCTAAAGTAAATGTGCTTGATTACAATGGCAAATAACAATGAGGAGAAATAGAGTCAGATAGTCTTATCCAATCAACTCCCAAAGTGGACAAGCTCATAATCATATATCAAACTTATACCTGTTCTCTCTCCCTGATAAAAGTGAACCCCATGTGGAACAGGGACCTTGTCCACTTTGATTATCTTGCATCTAATCCAGTGTTCGTCACAGTGCTTGGCATATAGTATATGCTCAATATACCATCATCATTACTTAGCATAATAATAATGGGAGATTTCAATGCAAGATTTGGCAGGGGGAAGCTAAAATATGGAAAAATATCTTGGACCACAAATGGTTCTGGAAAGTCAAATAACTTTTTTTAAAAACTGTGCCGGGCCCTGTACTGTGTTGGGTGGATACAAGCAACTCAGATTAAACACAGCCCAACAACTGGTATAATTCCATTCAGTGAATGTGCCTAACGTCTGCTAGCAATCACCAATACCATCTTCAGACACTCAAATAAGACAAACATATCATAGATGCAACAAACATCTAAACACTGGAACCTCATCAACTATAAGTATATGTAAACATACATATACTATATATATATAAGCACTTTGTACAGTGCTCTGCAAACAGTAAGCACTCAATAAATATGATCAAATGAATATCATGGTATATATATCATATATATGTCATTGTCTGTCAGTAAGACTTGGCAGAAAGATGTATCACTGAAGGAGGGGCCACTGTTAGATTAATCATCCACACACAAGTGAGCTGTTAGTACAACCAATTATTCAAAAAGTGGAAATGGAAGTACTTTGAAAAACTGCATCCAAACTATCAAGAAGGCTAAGTATCAATCTCCTGGAAAATAAAGAAACCAGCAAGGCTCTTAATGAAAATGCCCAGCAACCCTATTTGACCAAGTAACTGTAGTTAGAGGGAATGGAATTTTCAGCAAATAGAGGCTTTTCGCCAACACTGTCTACCAAGAAGCCATTAAGGCACTGTGTACAACAAAGAGACACCAAAAACGGTTTCAGGAACAAGATTTAGAAATCAAAACAATACTTGAAACAAAACAGGAAATGCGTTACTTCACAGCCCCTTATCATCTCGACCAAACAGAGGCCTTTAAAAACCTGCAACAGGTCAAATAGATCAAGCTAAGAAGCCTGCTTTTCTAGTGGCCCAATATCACTAGAATACCACCAGAATCGAGGGAAATTCTGAGCACCAACAAAGGGCTTGATTGAAGTCATCGTTATGACATCCCTATGGCTGTACAACTGCCTTGCTGAGGAATGGAGATGAAACTGCCCTCTCCATGGACAAAGAGGGAATCCACCACAGCCCATCAAAACCTTGGGGACTTTGCAAAGTACTACATCCTTGCCCACCTATTCTTTCACTGTATTTAGTGCCCCAAGGAGAATACAACTGACAAGGTTGAAAGAACCCCAGTGTTGCTAAGCAAACCACTCTCACTATGATCAAGTTTTGCAAGTTTTTTTGTTCCCCAAACTCCATCCCTTATTTTCGGAGGAAGACTACATCATGATCCCTATTGAGAGTCCAACTGTACGTGGCCCTTTTGTGTTAAACTTAAAAAACAAACCATGTGCTTTGTTTACAAGACGTGATCTAGGAGTTTCCTTTCTGAAGAGAAAATTGGCAAGTGAGGCATACAAGTATTGACTTTTTGATTATTTTGTTTGAGTTTTTGCCTCATCTTTTTTGCATAATGGCTAGAGGGGAAGAAGAAACAGTCAGAGAACCACTGTGGGTTGATAGCAAAAGAGAAGAGAGAGTTTGAGGGGAGAGCTGAAGAGGAGTAAATAAAAAGAAATGAAGAGTGGATGGAAAGTTCTGAGAAAGACATGACACAAGGGGCAAAAGGATTTTGTTGATGATGGTGGGACAAGCCTACAGCACTAGGAAATGATCAGGTGTGGGGAGAATGTAGTAGGGAGTAATTCCCTGGAAGGGAGGGTGACAGCAGAATTCTTCCTGGTTCAGAATTATGTTAGCCATTTTCCCTCAGGCTGAGTGGTGACTGGGTAGTTCACAGTGTTCAAAAAACAAGAAAAATGGAGGCTATTGTTGTTCTTTTGCCATAGGTTCTGTTTTTTATTCTTTCTCTGGTCCCTGGAGAAGGAATGGTTTATAGCAGTAATAGTACTATTAGTAGTAATGGTAGTAATAACAGAAGTAATCACAGTAGTAGTCATAGTAGTCATCATCGTCATATTAGTAATAGTAGTAATAACATTTATTGAACCCCAAAATTGTATACTGTATTAGGGCACTCAGGATGTATAGAAAAACAAAGTGACATGTACCTGGCCCACAAGGAGCTTACACTCTAAGTAAACATAAAATATTAACAACTACAGAGGAGCTGAACTATATGAGTGCTAAAAAGGATGAACATAAATTCCTAAGTATGAGAGTTGGCTGAAGGAATATGATTCACTGGGGCTGGGAAATTAATTGAAGAAAGTTTGTTGGAGGAGATGGGACTTTAGGAGGCTTTTGAACTGTGGTGTTTCTGATGTGGAGGGAGTTCTGAGTTGGGAAAACAGCATGAAGGAGGGGAGGGAGGTGAACAGTGAGGTATGGCTAGAAAGTTGGTTTGGTTGGAGCAAAAGCAGCTAATTGGGGAATAGTGGTTAAAGACAGCAGATAGGTGTGGTGGAGCCAGGTGGTGGGGAGTCTTGGAGCAAATTGTGCAGTTTTTTTGTGGGTAGAAAAAGGGATTTTGTAGAGGGTTTTGAGGAGAGATGTGGCTTAAACAATGCTCCAAGATGATTGGTGCAGTACCCTGTACTATACATTGTGGGGTGGGGTGGGGGGGACCGGAACCAGGGAGAAGGCTAATGCAATAGATCCCCTACTTATGAAAAGTTTACTTTGAAAAATAGAGGTTTATTTTCTGGAGATGTAAATTAACAAAATGTTTGGGGTTCAGAAATGGAGAGAAAAGAAAACAGTATTAGAATGTAAGAAGTGGTGTGGTTTAGTGGGAAAGGGCTGGCCTAATGGAAAAAGCACAGGCCTGGGAGTCAGAGGACTTGGGTTCACAGCTCTGCCGCTTGTCTGCTCTGTGACCTTGGGCAAATCATTTAACTTCTCTGTACCTCAGTTTCCTCATCTGGAAAATGGGGATTAAAACTGTGTGAGCCCCATGTGGGACAGGGACTATGTCCAACCTGATTACCCTCTATCTACCCCAGCACTTAGTACAGTGCCTGTCACATACTAAGCACTTAACAAGGTCTGCTGTGTGACCTTAGGTGAGTCATTTAATTCTCTGTGCCTCAGTTTCCTCATAGTAAGCAATTTATCATTACTATTATTACTTTTCTCCCTCCTACTTAGCTTATGAGCCCCATGTGGGACAGTATCTGTGTCCAACCTGATTAACTTGTATCTACCCCAGAGCTTAGAACAGTGCTTGGCACATAGTAAGTGCTTTACAAGTACCATTATTATTGCTATAATTATTATTGTTCACCTCTAAGACATCATTCTTTCTTAAGGCACAGAGCCATCTCCTAGCTCTGCCTCATCAAAAGGCTCAGAAAACACAGAAGCCCTCCATTGTGCTACGGTGTCTCTTTTTACTATACATGATTACTTATTGGTATCTTATCCTTCCCACCACACTCTACAAAAGCCGTATTAACACAACAGATTTTTTACTCCTCACTAATGAAGCTTCTACAGTCTATCAGTGTATCTGAAAAGTACAGAGGGTACAACAAGAGAAAATCTTTCACAGCTGGCAACAACACTAAAATATGCCTCTGAAGATGTCCTTCAAAGCCTAAAAAGTGGGTCAAAATGCAAAGGTGTTTCCTAGTTCCAACTTTTGAGGAATTAATTCCCAAAGTCAAATACATAAAAAATAGTGAAAGGGAGCAGTCTGGACTAATGGAAAGTAGATAGGACTGAGAGTCAGAGGATCTGGGTACTCATCCCTGTTCTGTCAGAAGTCTGCTGTGTGACCTTGGATGAGTCATTTAATTCTCTGTGCCTCAGTTTCCTCATCTGTAAAAAGGGAAAAAAATACCTGTTTTGTCACCATTGTAGACTGTGAGTTCCATGTGGGAGAGGGTCTGTGTTTGATCTGATCATGCTCCATCTACCCCAGTGCTAGGGCAATTAAGTACCACAATTACCATTATTAGTTTTATTATTATTATTATCATTATTGTAAAGACCTGGGTCTGATGGATTTTCTTTAGAAATCTCCAAGCAAGGAAGGAACATAATGTTCAGACATCTGCATGAAACCTTCCTCAGCATTCAGAGCCCTGAGGAAATGCTGCAAGACTACACAGATGTTTTCAGAATCCCAGTCTTCAAGACAAAAGGGAAGAGAAGCAATTGCTGAATTAGAGAAGCATAATCTGGCTTTCCTTCTGAAAAACCTTCACACTAGAACTATTGCAGATATGCCTTCTGCGAAGTGATGGATGCAGTTAGGTTGCAGAGAGAACTGCCAAAATACGGCTGCTGCCCAGCATGGGAGAATTTGGACTTGTAGCAGATTGCCTTCCACTTGCTAGCCACTGCCCAAGCTAGGAATGGAATGGATATGCCTCCACTTGACTCTCCCTCCCGTAATCGAGACTGGTAGAGTACTGAAAACTCTCCAGGTGTGACCCTGAAAAATTAAAATGCAGTTAGGAGGCACGATTCCTGCCCTCAAGGAGTCTGCAGTCTCATGGGTGAGAGGACAGGCTCTAAAATAAATTACAGACAGGGGAAAGCGGCAGAATTTAAAGATTTGTACTTAAGATCAATGTGGTTGGAGTGGGAACTGACAACCCAACTCCTTATTTACACTGAGTGCATGGAAGGGTGCACCAGAGGCAAATTTCAAAGTTCCTACCCTCAAAGGGTTTATCAAATAAACAAATTTTCATCAGTCCAGTTGGTATCTCATGACTTTACCTACAGTTTGATTTGTTAAGCGCTTACTATGTGCAAAGCACTGTTCTAAGTGCTGATTGTACTCTCCAAAGTGCTTAGTATAGTGCTCGGCACACAGGAAGCGCTCAATAAATATGACTGGATGACTGTTGATACAGAACATCTTGCCACTTCGTTATTCTCCAGGAGCTTGATAATTAGCTTTCTTGATCGGTCCAATTGATAGCTTGAGTCTTAGCATATGAGGCAAAAATCAGACCGCAACCTCTTTCACAGTCATGTTGCTTCACACGTCTTCGAAAATTCTGTTAAAAATGCTGATATAATCAATCAGTAGCTATTTTTTTAGATTTCAGGTGCCTGGAAATAATACCAAGCAATGCAGTGAATCCACATGAAGTGTCTTCACCCAGGATGATGACCGAAATATAATGAAAGCTTCAGAATTTGATATCAACCAATCAGTGGTATTTATTGAGTGCTTACTGTGTGCAGAGTACTGAACTAAAAGTTGGGCAAAGTACAGCGTAATACACTTCGTAAACACGATCTCTGTCCACAAAGAACTTATATAATATGATCTTATCATCCCAGCCTTGGAATCTGAGCTTGTCACAAATCCATTATTTAGAAAAACCTAGCCATAGATTATTTGTAAATCTGAATATCCTAGGCTGTGATTGAATTTTCACCAAATGGAGGGGAAATAGGAAAACATCCCCAAAATGAATTATTCATACTAGTTTTGTGCCACTGTGGTCAATAAGCAGCTGGTTTCCTTCTCGCTCTTTGAGGGCAGGGAATGTGTCTACCTAGTGGTATTGTACTCTCCCAAGCTCTTAATACAGTGCTCTGCACACAGTAAGCGCTCAATAAATACCACTGGTTGATTGGTCGATATCAAACTCTCTCAGTAAGCTCTCAGTAAATACCACTGAAGATAGTGATAACTAATCAGTTGAAGCAGTCATTTCTCAGAGATAATTGAGCACAGCCCTACAGAGTCTCTCTTCTTTGTGAGAATGCCCTGTTATTAGTTTACTAGCATTCTAGAGCAGATGGCAAGTTCCATCTTTTGGTACTTTATATGAGTTTTAGTTTTCAAATTTTGCACAGAGGTGAGGTGTCTACGTACGATCCTGTCATGTGTGGTATGCTTTTGTTGGTCTAAGGTTTCTGAAGCGTACTCTGTGTCTGAAGGGATAACATGCTTGTGGGTAAAACTATCCCTAAAATAAACACTTAATTTTGTGTTACATCTTTGAACCTGCAGAGTAACAGCATGTGGTTTCAACTTCAACCCTTTAACAACAAATTATTTATGTAAGCTGTCAAAGCCACACAATATAGGCAGCCGTGCAAAAAGAAACCGAAACAAACAGGCTATCATGAGAACTGTATAACCCTTTCATAACAGGCCAGTCTTTCTTTTCTGGCATGCGCTTTACTGTGGGAATTAGTCATTACCAAATGGCCCAACTTTCCAGCTCTACCATTTTTCCTTCACGATTGATTGAGGAAATTATAGTAGAATTGGACCCCCCTTGAGAATTCTTCCAAGCTGATAACTTCTGCAAAGAACAGAGAATTCACTATGTAGTAATTACCATGTCCCTTGACTATGCACATGTCGGCTGAAATTAAAATTGAATGAAGCTGAATATTTTCTCTGGGTTTAAATAGTCATAATTTTATCTTCAGTTTTCAGTGAATCTTAAGGTTTGAGGCTAATCACAACACTTCAGGAGCTATTTATTGCACTTTGTCACCAATATTTTATGGTGGGATTTTTGGCAGTCAGAATTCGACAGAATCGAGGTGCCATTTACTTTCAAACTAAATGCTCAAAGAAATCACCTTACAGGATTTCTGGCAAATTCTTCTGTAAAATATGGCTTTAATAGAATAGTACAGATGATTTCAGTGAATTCAGATCTTGATCTGTGCTAGAGTCAGCTGGGTTCCATCCCCAGGTCTCTTGTCCCCAGAGACCCTGCATCTTGGAGAGAGCCTCGAACCATTTTTGTGTGAGGGGTTTTAGGTGGTGGAGAGAGACCTGGCTAATCCCATGCGAGGTTCTGGAAGGGGACAGGCCAAAGAAAGAAGCCACATGGCTTAGTAGAGAGATGGAGTCACTATAAGTTGGAGATGACTAAATGGCATAAGACAAGACAATCCGGTTGGATCCAATCCATGTCCCGCATGGGGCTCACTACCTTAATCCCCATTTTACAGATGAGGGAACTGAACCACAGAGAAGTGAAGTGGCTTGCCCGAGGTCATGCAGGACACAAGTGGTGGAGCTAAGATTAGAACCCAAGTACTCTTAACTCTCAGGCCACTCTTCTATCCACTAGGTATGCTGCTTCTCAACCTGATAATCTTACAGATTTTTCTCTTCACTTGAGTGAGCTTTCCATATTCTAAAGGACAACTTTTATTTTTCCTCTCTGGTGACCTCTTCTACCCTATCTGTAAGCCACAGTGGTTTTCTGTTCTATCACGTTTCTTTAGTTTTATGGTGTGCATTTTACACTTCGGAGATCGTGTTTCTTAAACAGGTTCCACTTAATGGTACTCCGTAAGCACTAACTGTGTGCCAAGCAATGTACTAAGCACTGAGGTAAATACAAGATAATTGGGTTCCATATGGGGATCATAGTCTAAGTAAGAGGGAGCCCAGGTATTGAATCCCCATTTTGCAAGTAAAAGAACTGAGGCACAGAGAAGAGAAGTGAATTGCCCAAGGTCACACAATGAATAGGTGATGGAGCTGGGATTAGTGACCCACTAGGCCACACTGCTTCTCATTTCAGTTTTTTTCCCTTTCATAGCTTCTTCTGTAAAATTAAATATCCTCTCCTTGAAGGTAGAGATTGTGTCTACCTACTTCACTGTACTCTCTCAAATGCTTAATCCAGTGTTCTTCCTACAGCAGCATGGCATAGTGAAGAGAGCACTGGCCTGAGAATCAGAAGGTGATGGATTCTAATCCCAGCTTCACCACTCATCTGCTCTGTGACTTTGGATGAGTCACTTCACTTCTCCGTGCCTCAGTTACCTCACCTGTAAAATGGGGATTGAGACTGTGAGCCCCATGTGGGACAGGGACTGTGTCCAATCCAAGTTATTTGTATCCACCTCAGCACTTAGTACAGTGCCTGGCACATAGTAAGTGCTTAACAAATACCACAATATTATTATTATTATAAGGAACTGTTTGGTATATCAAAATTATCAACCCATCAAATGATTGGTGTGGCACAACTGACCCAGCACTTTGTCCTATGAAATAAAATGTGCTCTTATAGACAAAGGGATCCCATGTTATTTACATAATTTTAAAGATATGCTAACCTGATTTTTTTAACTACTCAGTATTCAGTGAGTGGTTAATGTGTGCAGAGAACTACATTAAGCACTTGAGAGAAAACAATAAAGAAAGAAAACACAGTCCCTGCTTTCAAAGAGCTGACAGTCTAGTGGGAGACATCAAATAATTTGCAAATAGAAGGAAGATGTGCTCAGATAATTGACTATGTAAACGATCTATACAAAAGTGAAGTGTGAAGCAATGAGTTCAGAAGTCATAAGGTGATAGACTTGTGTGGAATTACTAATCAAAATCAGGGCAATTAAAAATATGCTATTCATCACTTCATAAAATCAGTATAATTATCTACAGATATTTCCCAGAAGAAGTATCTATCTTCCTCTCCTTTCACCAAGCAATCCCTCTCTACTTTTCCTAAGGCTTCACATCTGTTTCCTGCCATGTGAGCTTAATGAAGCAAATCTGGTTTAAATGAACTCCTCCTGCTGTGTGCATCTTAGTCTTAGGAGTGAAAATAATTTTCCAAGTACAGAAGGAAAGTGATAGGAAGTGGGAAATTTTAAGGTGTACAAACATACTAGACAGTGGATGATTGATCTATAGGCCCTTGGCAAATTACAGGGGGCAGCAACTTTTCAGAGGAAAAAAAGCTATATATGTAAACATGATTCATAATAAGGGATATACAAGCACTTTTTTAGTTATGTCCTACAAAATGTAGGACTGATATACATATCCGAGCCCATTGTTGGGTAGGGACCATCCCTATATGTTGCCAACTTGTACTTCCCAAGCGCTTAGTACAGTTCTCTGCACACAGTAAGCACTCAATAAATACGACTGAATGAATGAATATATTTATATTGATGGCTGTCTCCATTTCTAGACTGTAAGCTCACTGTGGGCAGGGAATGTGTCGATTTATTGTTATATTCTCCCAAGCACCTAGTACAGTGCTTTGCACACAGTTAGCGCTCAATAGTTACTATTGAATAATAATAATAATGATAATAATTATAGTATTTATTCAGCTCTTACTATGTGCCAAGCACTGCTGTAAGCACTGGCATAAATACAAGGTAATCAGATTGTCCCATGTGGGGCTCACAGTCTTAATCCCCGCTTTACAGATGAGGTAACTGAGGCATAGAGAAGTTAAACGGCTTGCTCAAGGTCATACAGCAGACAAGTGGCGGAGCCTGGATTAGAACCAACATCCTCTGGCTCCCAAGCCCGTGCTCTTTCCACTGAGCCACGCCGAATTAATGAATGAAAATAGAAAAATGTATCACAAGAAGTGTAGTCAAGTTCATAGACGGATTAATTATATTTGTATATGCAAGTCAATTCAAAGTGTTGTAGATATATGACAAATCCATTTTATTCACTCAAAATAAATCAACATTTTATAATTATCACAACTTTAAAAATGATTAAACTAAGGGGTAGCAATAAGCGTATCACCAATGGGCGGCAAAATTATAAATTCTCTCCTGATTCTAGGTTTGTATACACTTTAGCTGCCTTAGCCAATAATTACCACATAGTTTAATGAGTTCTTCTGACCTCAGGCTCAAAAATAGTTTGGATCTAGTATAAGAAGATTATTTCCTCACCTATTGATGGAGCCTATTAGTAATAATTAACCTAAACTTTTCAGTCCAATCTCAGAGAATGAATTCTCTAGCTTGAGGGGCCTCTGTAAAGTGGAATGAGGTAATGATTCCCCACTGACAGACAAATCTACCCTCTTGGGCTGTTAAGCACTTTTCTCTTTTACTTACTGGATAGATTCCAGTGTAAACAACTACCTTGGAACACTCCTCCATGAATATTAGGGTTTTTTAAAATTGAAATAATTTTCATCCAGCAGAATTTGCCCATGAAGAGGTATGGATTTGTCAGCTACAATGCAGCTATTATTAAGAGTGTCGAAAGAGCAGTGTTGAGCTTGAGATGGTAGCAGAGTTTCACAGATTCCTCTGTAAATAAGCTAGTTGTAAATCCAGCTCACTTTCCAACTCAGGTCTAGTGGTTCTGAGGTAAGGCAGACATTCATTCATTCATTCATTCAATCACATTTATTCATTCATTTATTCAATCGTATTTATTGAGCGTTTACTGTGTACAAAGCACTGTACTCAGCGCTTGGGAAGTACAAATCAGCAACATATAGAGATGGTCCCTTCCCAACAATGGGCTCACAGTCTAATAGGGGAAGACAGACAACAAAACAAAGCAAGTAGAAGGTGTCAATACCATCAGAATAAATAGAAGTATAGCTATATACACATCATTAATAAAATATAGCAAATATGTACAAATAAAATAGAGTAATAAATATGTATAAATATATACAAGTGCTGTGGGGAGCAGAAGGGGGTAGGGCAGAAGGAGGGAGAGGGGCGATGGGGAGGAGGAGGAGGAAAAGGAAAAGTTGGGGGGTACTCAATCTGGGAAATTGGAGACATTGTTCTCAAAGAGAAAGAACTAGACTTCATTACCTTCTTCCCATTCCTTCACTCCAGTATGGACTCAAGTGGGGAGAAACAGAAGCAGGAAAGTCAGAAGGCTAGAGAAGCAGCGTGGCTTAGTTGAAAGATCACAGGCTTGGGAGTCAGAAGACATGGGTTCTAATGCCGACTCTGCCACTTGTCTGCTGTGTGACCTGGGCAAGCTACTTAACTTCTCTGTGCCTCAGTTACCTCATCTGGGAAATGGGGATTAAACCTGTGAGCCCCACGTGAGACAACCTGATTACCCTGTTTCTACACCAGAGCTTAGAACAGTGCTTGGCACATAGTAAGTGCTTACCAAATACCATTATTGTTATTATTATTATTATGGCAGTTATCAAGTTTAGATAGAAGGAAAGGGTGAATTTTAGCAATGTTGTGAAAGTACAACTGACAGGACTTGGTGATAGATTGAATAGAGATATTCATTCATTCATTCAATCATATTTATTGAGCACTCAATGTGTGCAGAGCACTGTACTAAGTGCTTGGGAAGTACAATTCACAGCAACAAATAGAGCTAATCTTTACCCAACAATGGGCTCACAGCCTAGAAGACGGGCTCTTCAATATAGAGAGATGAGTGCAGGATAATGTCTAGGTTATAGGCTTGTGAGATAGGGAGGAAGGTAGTACTGTCTACAGTGATGGGAAAGTTGGAGGAGAACAGCATTTGGGTGGGGAGAGGAAGATGAGGAGCTTTCTTTTGACATTAATTTGAGGTGTCAGTGGGATAAGTTAGATGTGGGCAGAGAATGAGTCTACCAATTCTGTTGTATTGTGTTCCCCCAAGTACTTAGTACAGTGCTCTCTGTACATAGTAAATAAATGCCATGGATTGATTGATTGATTGATATTCAAGTAGGACTGTCCTGAAGGCAGGAGAAAATATGGAACTGCAGAGAGGGAGAGAGGTCAATGTGCAGAATACTGTATTAAATTCTTGGGACAGTACAATATAACAATATTACAGACCTATTCCCTGTCCACAACAAGCTTATAGTCCATAGGAGAAGACAGTCATTAATAGAAATAAATTACAGATATGTATATAAGTGCTGTAGGACTGGGATGGGGCATGAATAAAGGGAGCAAGTCATGGAAATGCAGAAAGGAGTTGAAGGAAAGGGAAAAGAGGGCTTAGTCAGGGAAGGTCTTTTGGAGGAAATGTGCCTTCAATAAGGCTTTGATTGTGGGGAGAGTCACTGTCTGTCAGATATGAGGAGGGAGAGTGTTTCAGGCCAGAGGCAGGGCGGGGGTGAGAAGTCGGAGGTGAGATAGATGAGATCTAGGCAGAGGGAGAGGTAGCATTAGAGGAATGAATTATGCGGGCTGGGTTGTAGTAGGAGAGTTGAGAGGTGAGGTAAGCAGGAGCAAACTGATTGAGGGCTTTAAAGCCAATGGTGAAGAGTTTCTGTCTGAGGTGGAGGTGGACGGACAACTGCCAGTGGTTCTTGAGGAGTGGGCAGACTTGCACTGAACATTTTCGTAGAATTGTGGGCACAGAATGTGTCTACCAACTCTGCTGCACTGTACTCTCCCAAGCTCTTAGTACGGTGCTCTGCACACAATAAGCATTCAATAGATACCATTGATGGTGTTGATGATGGTGATATCCTGGCCAGTGATGAATGCAATTGCAAAAGGGTAGAAAAACAAATTTTAAAAAAGCAAGCATAACCTCCAAGGTTATTCAAGGCATTGCAGAGGCCACAGGGCATCATAATCCACAGTGGAGGATTATAAGGTTGCTGAGCTGTGTAACCTTCTATATGACTGCGAGACCCAGCCCCACTTCATCAGGAACAAAGGTTCCTGGAGCTGCTTCATTCGTTTCAGTCACAAATCTAACACGTATCAAATGGGAGCTCACGATTACCAACCACAAGCATCCAACCAATGTCTCCAACAATACAGAACCACTGGCTGGAACATATGAAGAGGAAGGAGGGCAGCAGGATGCCCAAACTGAAAGGGGAAATTGCCTAGGGGCTTCCTGGTGGGTGGAAATCAGTACAGAATAATAATAATAATGATAGTCGTATTTGTTAAGCACTTACCATGTGCCAAGCACTGTTTTGAGCACTGAGATATGTACAAAGTAATCAGGTTGGACACAGTCCCTGTCCCAGATGGGGCTCACAGTCTTGATCCTCATTTTACAATGAGGTAACTCAGGCACAGAGAAGTAAAGTGATTTGCCCATGGTCACACAGAAGACATGTCACAGAGCCAGGATTAGAACCCAAGGCCTTTGACTCCCAGGCCTGAGCTCTTTCCATTAGGCCATGCTGCTTCAGGAGTTACCCCCTAGACCAAGTGCTTCATGCAAAGCAGGGCATAGGAGGCAGAGTAAAGAAGAAAGGTGCCACGTGAGCCAAACCCACAAGGATCTATCCTGATTTCCAAACAATGCGGAAGGGTATCAATCCCACCTAAATTCTTTCAACCACATCCTCCTGCGTGGGTAGAGCTTCACTGTCAGTATTTCCATCTTTTACTATGAAAGGCATCTATAGAAACAGAGATGGATTACTTTGCAGTGTTTTTTGCAATCCTTATTTCACTCCCCTCCCTTCCATGAGGTCAGGCAGTTTGCAGTTCAGGAAGCCAGGGCCAGGGTTATGTTATGATCCGTTAGCTTCAAATTTCCACTGCCTCTTTTGGAAATGCATGGTGGAATACCCTAGGGGCTGCTCTCTCCTTCAAATAGTAATTAATTAGTATTAGTAAATAGTAAAGTAATTGTGGTATTTGTTAAGTGCTTACTATGTGCCAGGCACTGTACTAAGCACTCAGGTGGATACAAGTCCCTGTCCCATGGTGGGGCTCACAGTCTCAATCCTCATTTTACAGATGAGAAAACTGAGGCCCAGAGAAGTGACTTGTCCAAGGTCACACAGCAGACAAGTGGAGGAGTCAGAATTAGAACCTGACCTCCTGACTCCCAGTCCAATGCTCTATCCACTATGCCATGCTGCTCCTCATGTGGAACTCCTGTCTGAAGAAGGGCACTACCCTGCCAACAGTTAGGACAGTAAGAGTGGGTGAGGAAGAGGAGGCAGAGAGGGCACCAAATAACCTTGAATGAGTTGAATGAATTTACCTAAGGGAAACCCACTGGGGAATAAATAGTAAGATTGTCCTTGGTCTGAAAGCAAATTTGAATTGTTTAA
Organism: Tachyglossus aculeatus; assembly: GCF_015852505.1. Classification (NCBI taxonomy): domain Eukaryota; kingdom Metazoa; phylum Chordata; class Mammalia; order Monotremata; family Tachyglossidae; genus Tachyglossus; species Tachyglossus aculeatus. Next base: position 44,946,303 of record NC_052067.1, on the reverse strand, counting down.
TTTAACTCACAATGCATGAGCAAGTCAGGATAATGAGCAACATTATTCTTTCATTAAAAAAAATCACTAACCCAGCAAAGTGAATTTTGTTACTACAATAAAGATCGACAAAATAAAATATGATCAGGAAGCCTCAGCTTTGGAGGATGTCTGGGCAATTCATAAAAAAATAGAGAACTATCCCAGATTGTAATTTTCCTAGCTGAACTGGTTAGCCTGCCTTGAACTGAAGTGTTCCTCCCCTCAATCACCCTTCTCCCAGGGCAAACACTTACTTTAAATGCTTGGATTTCTATATCTGAGGTAGAACATGTTCAATTCACATCCCACAGAATTCTGAGAGTTGTGTGATTGTATCCCCAAATATTGAAAGCTCACCGTGGGCAGGGAATGTGTCTGTATTATATTGTACTCTCCCAACTCCTTAGTACAGTGCTCGGCACATAGTAAGTGTTCAGTAAATTCGATTGAATGAATGAATGAAAATACTAAAATCTTCAAATCCCCCAATTCCTTTCTATCTTCCAAGCTCTCACAGCCACCAAGAGGAGGAAATTCATGCAAATTTGGGGAGGATTCCCAAAGACCTGCTTGTCAACAAAAATAATGTGGTCAGCTAAAGTAATTTTGCATTTGTGAAATGATATTGTTGAATATGTCTCAAAATAATCTTTTTAAAAACTCTTAATAGGTTGTCCTGGAGCCAAAAAGAATGAATTCCTGACCAGTGTCCTAGATGCTCTCTCCACCGACATGGTTCACGCTGTTTCCGATCCCTCCTCCTCTTCCAGCAGGTAGATTACCCATAATTCTACACTGAAGTCTGGTTATGATAATAAAAATAATAATAATGGCATTCATTAAGCGCTTACTATGTGCAAAGCACTGTTCTAAGTGCTGGGGAGGCTAAAAGGTGATCAAGTTGTCCCATGGGGGGGTTCACCACCTTCATTCCCATTTTACAGATGAGGTAACTGAGGCACAGAGAAGTTAAGTGACTTGCCCAGTCACACAACTGACAATTGGTGGAGCCGGGATTTGAACCCATGACCACTGATTCCAAAGCCCGTGCTCTTTCCACTGGCCATGCTGCTTCTCAAAAAACATAATAATGACAGGATTTGATAAGCGCTTACAATATACCAAGCAATGGTCTCATTGCTGGGGTAGATACAAGGTAATCAGTTTGTCCCACGTGGGGCTCACAGTTTTAATCCCCATTTTACAGATGAGGTAACCGAGGCCCAGAGAAGTTAAGTGACTTGCCCAAAGTCACACAGCTGATAAATGGCAAAGCTGGGATTAGAACCCATGACCTCTGACTCCCAAGCCCAGCTCTTTCCATTAAACCAGCCCAATGCCTAGACTTTCCAGATGGAGACTACAGATGAGGTTGTGCTAGAAAGAGGTGATGGGAGGATGAGTTCAGGCGGGGAGAGGAGGGAGGAGTTGTAAGTTCAGAGGACATAACCTCTTTCTCTTTCTATTACAGGCTTTCAGAACCGGATCCGAGTCATACTCTAGAAGAGAGAGTAGTCCACTGGTACTTCAAAGTACTTGACAAGAATTCCAATGGTGACATTGGCAAAAAGGAAATCAAGCCGTTTAAGAGATTCCTGCGAAAGAAATCAAAGCCCAAGAAATGTGTGAAGAAATTTGTTGAGTACTGTGATGTGAATAATGACAAATCCATATCTGTTCAAGAATTAATGGGCTGCCTTGGAGTTACAAAAGAAGAAGGTAAAGCAGACACAAAGAAACGTCATAGTAAGAACATTTTCTATTTCATGTTTTAAAATGTGTAAAGTATTAATAGTTATTTCATTTCCTGCTACTTTTGTTTAAATCAGAGTGTATGAACAATGAAATAAACTTTTATGATAACATTTAAAATCAGCAACATTAACAGGACATCAAAATAGAAGCTGTAGTTTCTTTCCCATTATAGTGACCAGTTAATATGATAAAACTTGCACCATGAGCTGAAGATCACTAATAATAATAATAACGGGTATTTGTTAAGCACTTACTATGCTTCAGGCACTGAACTAAACACTGGGATGGATATAGTCTCTTTCCCACATGGGACTCACAGTATCAATTCCCCAGCACTTAGAACAGTGCTTCGCACATAGTAAGTGCTTAACAAATACCATTATTATTATTATTATTATTATTTTAGAGATGAGGTAACTTAGGCCCAGAGATGTGAAGTGACTTGCCCGTGGTCAACCTGCAGACAAGTGGCCAAGCTGGAATTAGAACCCAAGTCCTTCTGAGTCCCAAGCCTGTGCTCTATCCACTATGCTTCTCAATAGATTCTGCCAGATAAGGGTGGTGGGATTTGCAAAAGCACAGTTCATCTGTTGAAGTAGCAGAGAAAACACTCACGAGAAAATCTGAGAACTAGAAGGAAGGGAAGAGAGGGAGAGAAAATCTCTGAGGTAAATAGAATCTTATTCACATAATCCAAACCTTGATTTGCACAAGAAAGTAAATTGGCAGTCATTGGAGCTACTGCAGCAGTAATGCAGTATAAAATCCTTGCTGTTCATTTCTGTGAACTGCTTAGCTGTTCATGGTTTTTGTTTGTTGGTTTTGTTAAAATGATGTTTGTGTGCCAGGCACTGTACTAAGTGCTGGGGTAGATGGATACAAGCTCACCAGGCTGGTTACAGTCCATGTCCCACCTGAGGCTCAAAGTCAATCCCCATTTTACAGATGAGATACCTGAGGCACAGAGAAGTTGAGTGACTTGCTCAGACAAGTGGTGGGGACAGGATTAGAACCCAGGTCCTTTTGACTCCCAGAGCCATGCTGTATATTAGATCTATATTAGTTATGAGTTAATAAGGATCTGTGTTGTTGATTTCTGTTCACCAGTGAGTTTCTGACTTCAGGTACTTTTCTCTCAATGGCTATGCCATTTGGAGCCATGGAGATACCACTTGAGACCTAAGTTTCAGGCAGAATGATGGATTCCGACCTTGTTCTTGCCATGCTTCTTTAATGGGACCATCCCATGCAGGTTATGAGGTTGGAGATCGCAGTCCAAATGTCATTCAATCAATTGTCTTTACTAAGTACTTACCGTGTGCAAAGCACTGCACTAAGCACTTGATGGCCCCCTTCATGACCTTTGCGGCTAAATCCTCAAACATCTCAAAAAGCACAATTTAGGATGTTTTATTTACTTCCATATGTAAGAAAGACTGCTACATTGTTAGGAAAAATCACTGCAGATGGAGTTAGGACACTATCCTGACAATCTGAACACAAAGTGCTAGTGAGGTAATTTATTTATTCATATTAATATCTGTCTCCCCCTCTAGACTGCTAGCGCATTGTGGGCAGGGAATGTTTCGGTTTATGATTTTATTGTACTCTCCCAAGCGCTAAGTACAGTGTTGTGCACACATTAAGCGCTCAATAAATTTGATTGACTGGCTAATCCAAGAGCAATGTTTCATTTCCCACATTCTCCTTTATATTTACATTGTCTTGGCTCTGGGAAGTCACCGGGGTTCAGATTTAACATTTCCCATTACATTTTATTCATTCATTCATTCATTCATTCAATCCTATTTATTGAGTGCTTACTGTGTGCAGAGCACTGTACTAAGTGCTTGGGAAGTTGGCAACACATAGAGATGGTCCCTACCCAACAATGGGCTCACAGTCTAGAAGGGAGAGACAGACAACAAAACAAAACAAGTAGACAGGGATATTTTAACCCTTCATATTTTAATCAGGGCGATTTAAATGACTACCATGGCTGTTTTCTGTTGGTAATAATGGGGAATTAGAGAATTGAGACTTTGGGATTCTGATCTTGGCTCTGCAACTGATTCCTGGCTGAACTTGTGTGTACCATTTCATCTCTTCTCATCTTTGATTACATCAAATACTTAAAATTGATAAAACCACACCTTTCTCTACCAGAGGTTTTAAGAAACTCAGGATTTATGAAAATACTCTAATATCAACAAAGCAGAATACCATTTTTGCAAACATAGATAAGCCATTGAATTTTTGTCAAAGATTAATTGTTTGTTTTCCTTCCTCCAACTGGTGTGGTGTCTTCCTCCCAGGTTCCTCCCTCCACCCCATTTCCCTTTTCGGTGAAATAACCTAATAACAAGAACACGGGCCTGTAAAAAGGACCTGGGTTCTAATCCCGGCTCTGCCAACTGTTTGCTTTGTGACCTCGGACAAGTCACATAACTTTTCTGTGCCTCAGTTATCTCATCTGTAAAATGGGGAATACGTCATCCTCCTTCTAGACTGTGAACCCCATGTGGGACAAGGACTGTGTCCAACCTGATTACCTTGTATCCACCCTAGAGCTTAGTACAGTGACTCTGGCACCATAGTAAGTGCTTTACAAGTACCATAAAAAAATGATCATTCGTGAAGCCCACAGTGTTTCTTAATCCACTATTTAGAGGGTTTTTGTTCTTTAAAGATTAGAATTCTACTCTATGTAATAAATAGCAGTGTGGCTCAGTGGAAAGAGCACGGGCTTTGGAGTCAGAGGTCAGGGGTTCGAATCCTGACTCCACCAATTGTCAACTGTGTGACTTTGGGCAAGTCATTTAACTTCTCTGGGCCTCAGTTCCCTCATCTGTAAAATGGGGATTAAGACTGTGAGCCCCCTGTGGGACAACCTGATCACCTTGTAACCTCCCCAGTGCTTAGAATAGTGCTTTGCACATAGTAAGTGCTTAATAAATGCCATTATTATTATTATTATTAAATAGGGGAAGCAGCATGGCTCAGTGGAAAAAACACAGGCTTTGGAGTCAGAGGTCATGGGTTCAAATTCCAGCTCCACCAATTTTCAGCTGTGTGACTTTGGGCAAGTCACAACTTCTCTGTGCCTCAATTACCTCACCTGTAAAATGGGGATTAAGACTGTGAGCCCCCCATGGGACAACCTGATCGCCTTGTCACTTCCTCAGTGCTTAGAACAGTGCTTTGCACATAGTAAGCACTTAATACATGTCATTATTATTATTATTATTATTTGTGTGTTTAGATTTCCAGCATTAGACAGATGTCACCGTTCACTATGCAAGCTGCATACATTACTGGTAAGGTATCCAATCACCCAGCATTCAGTTCACTCCACTAACACACAACTTTGTTAATGAGCCAAGGAAAGAAAAATCACATTCTGAATGACATACTTGAGAAAGAGAATCCTATTTGTAAAGATAATACAATCAATTGTACACTTGGTAAGAATAGCATTTCTAAAGGGAATTTTTTACACTCTGGAGATCTTTATTAATGGGCTTCATCATGCCAAGGTAAATATTTAGTAATGAACTCATGACAATAACATATTTGGGGCATCTATTCTCTATTTTCCTTAGAAATCAGTATGTTTATTCGTTGGTTGTCTTAGACAAAATCAGGACATTAGCTGAGATAATTTTTGGAAAACAGCTGAAAATCAGAGATCTCTTTCTGAGAATCAGAATTTCATTTTATAAATTGGGTACCTGCATTGACTGAATTATCCACCTCACTTTTACCTATTCAAAACTGGTCTTAGCAAAGGAAAAGACAAAGTTTGTTAAAGCAAACAATCAACTGTATTTATTGAGCACTTTACTAAGCATATGGAAGACTACAATACAGCACATTCCCTGTCCACAAAGAGCTCACTTCTTGCTAATCAGTTCGAAGGAATCTAATGAATTGGGTCTGATGTTTTCTCAACATTCCTCTCCCCACTATTCTATACCTAAGACACCGATAATGTGCAATATTCCCAATGCTGATGGAAATTTTCTTCAGAATAAATGTAATTAATAAGGAAATAAAGACATATTCTGCCCAGGCAGCCCTCAAAGTGGGAGAGGGTAAGAGAGGAGAAGGGGGATAGTGGGGAAGGGAGATGAAAGGAAGGAAGGGAGGCATGAGAAAAGGAAACCTAATTAAAAGCCTTGACTAGCATTCAAACTTCCAGCATGTCCAAGTGCTTTTTTCTTTTTTTAAAGAATGTTGCTTTGTAGCTGAACATCAGGTATTTTGGGTAGTAATGGTGGAGAAAAGAAGTGTTGGGGAATGAAGAAGGTCAGAAAGTGAATGGTCCTTCTTAGAACTTGATTGAAGACCAGATTTTTAATTTACACTGAGGAAAAGAATGGTTCTGCAATCAGAAAATATTGGAGGGAATTTTGCAAAATCGTCAAAAAGGCAAGAACAGCCAGCAGTATATTTGCTGTTTTCTTCTATATGTCACCATTACCCATTTTCAACATGAAAATGAATGCAATTCTTCCCAATGAATTAAAATGTGTTTTCTATTCTTTATCTTTCTCTGTCAGCACCTAAAGGCAATGCTGAAAGCAACTCCAACAGGCAGGTGAGTGTATCTTTACAATCTGAATACAGCCATTCATTATTAGTCGTCTTTGTAGATTCAGCTGGCTATAATCATTCAAAGTTGTGTTGGATTTTTGATTGCATAGTGCCTTAAAAGAACAGGTTCCCCTTAATGCACACATTCACTTAAGTCTCTAAATGAAGCTTGCAGTAATTTTTCTGAATGTTCGAATGTATGTGAAGCAATTACTGACATAAATGTTTTTCAGGTTTGGAAAAGCTTTCAGAAGCTTTAATGTATTGAAATTAGCTTCCTTCCCTGGTGATGCACCCTTAGAAAAAAGGAAAGGTACCTAAGAACATAAAAAGGAATAAAATTAGGGATCAACTCTGCCTAGTATAAGTAGCACTGACTGTGTTCCTGTGCCTTTTGCTCATTACCTTAATCCATATCCACTCTTTTAAAATGTATGTATAGTTTCAAGTTTTCCGTTGTAGTCTTTGTCCTATCTCAAGAATGAATTCCAGAGATTGTTTTGAACCAGTTTTGATTTTTATCATTGGGCTATCTGAGAAACATCAGACAATGACTTAGTGGATAAAATCAAAAGAAACGTCAAGTTTGAGCTTCCTAAATTGCTTCCAACTCCTCCTCACCATTCTACTACCCCCTCTCCCTTCCAAGTGGACTGTCAAGAAGCCTCACACCAGATCTCAAAATTCACCCTTTTTTCCTGTTCCTCTGATTACCGTTTCCTCTCACCTCATGAAAACCCTTCCACTCTGCTCTCCTACTTTAACATTATTTTCAGTCTCACTCCCTAATGGCTTCTTTCCGGCCTCCGTCAAACACGCTGAAGTCTCTGCTGTATTAAGAAGACTTCTCTGGATCATGCAGTTCCCTCCAGATACTGCCCCATCTCCCTTCTTCCATTCCTCTCCAAATTCCTCCAAAGGGTCATTTGTAATAATAATAAAAATAATAATAGTATTTGTCAAGCATTTACTAAGTATCAAGCACTGTTCCAAGTCCTCGGGTAGATACAAGGTAATCTCAGGTTGTCCCACGTGGGGCTCACAGTCTTAATCCCCGTTTTCACAGATGAGGTAACAGGCACAAAGAAGTTAAATGGCTTTCCCAAGGTCACATAGCAGACAAGTGGCTGTCTAGATTACAGTCTAGAGGGGGAGACAGACACTAATATAAATACATTATGGATATGTACATAAGTGCTCTGGGGCTGAAGGAGGGGTGAATAAAGGGTACAAATCGAAGTGCAAGGGAGGCACAAAAGGGGATGGAAGAAAAGGAAATGAAGGCTTAGTCAGGGAAGGCCTCTTGAAGGGAATGTACTTTTAGTAAGGTTTTGAAGGTGGATATGAAGAGGGAGGGTGAGGCAGGCGTGGGTGAGAGGTTGCTGGTGAGATAGATAAGATCAAAATAAAGTGAGTAGGTTTGCATTAGAGGAGAGAAATATGTGGGTTGGGTTGTAGTATAAAAGCAGTGAGAAAAAGTGTGAGGGGGGGAAAGGTGATTGAGTGCATTAAAGCTGATTGTGTGGAGGTAGATGAGCAACCACTGGAGGTTCTTAAGGAGTTGGGAAACTTGGACTGAACTGTTTTGTAGAAAAATGATATGGGGAGCAGAGTGAAGTATAGACTGGAGTGGGGAGAGACAGGAGAGAGGAAGGTCTCAAGGAGGCTGAGACAGTAATCATGGAGGGATAGGATATGTGCTTGGATTAATGTGTGAGCAGTTTGGATGGAGAGGAAAAGGCAAATTTTAGAGATGCTATGGAGAGAAATGAGTCTAGGATAACACCAAGGTTATGAGCTTATGAGACAGAAAGGATGGTGGTACTGCATATAGTAATGGAAAAGTCAGGGGGAGGACAGGATTTGGGTGGGAAGATAAGAAGTTCTATTTTGGAAGATAAAATACAGTTTTCCAGGTCCATCCACAGCACCCTGAGCTTCTTCTTCAGCCCTGCTATAGCCAGACACCAAGATTAGGGAGCTCAATATCTTCTAAGAGACTTCTTGCATGTAAACACTTAATAAATATGATAATAATAATGATGGTGAAAAAATAATATTTTTAACGCATTAATCAAGGAGTGAGTAAGCAGAACTCCTATCCAAATTTCCTTTCCCTAGATCTAATACTCAGCCACTCAGTACTGTTTGTACTTTCCTGCAGTTATTCTGGGGCTCAAGTTCCTTTCTCCTTTTCTCACAGGGAGTTTTAAGTTCCAACTTCACTCTCTTCAAGTCCTTCTGTTGTCAGGGTTTCCCATGTCATTTCTCAGGAACAGTAGCCTCACTCTTCTGGAGTTCTAACCTCTGGATTCCTAAACCTTTCAGGTGTTCTAACCCTCTAGATCACATCTCCAATCCCTCCTTGCATCTTATGTCCTTCAAGGGTCTCAGTTCCAAGCCTTCCCTGAGCCTTTCTCTCCAGGATCACAGTGCAAACTTATCCATTCTCAAAATGACTCAGGTTCTTCTCCAAATACCTGCCTCCACTATGTCATCCCCTATTATTCCCTCTGATCCACTCAGTTCCAGGTTAATATCATATAAGGCATTAGGAGTTGCTTATTTCACTTTCCCTCAAGGAAGGGCACTTAGATATCCATCTCCAGAGTTCCTCCTCCCCCTCCTATGAGGGACAGTTGGAGTTACTGCCTCAGAGGGATTCACCTAGAACTCCTAACTTTCCCATTTCAGTCTCGGTTTCATATATAATGGCATTTATTAAGCACTTACTCTGTCCAAAGCACTGCTCTAAGTGCTGGAGAGGTTACAAAGTGATCAGGTTGTCCCACGGAGGGCTCACAGTCTTAATCCCCATTTTGCAGATGAGATAACTGAGGCACAGAGAAGTTAAGTGACTTGCCCAAAGTCACACAGCTGACAATTGATGGAGCCAGGGTTTGAACCCATGACCTCTGATTCCAAAGCCTGTGCTCTTTCTGCTGAGCCACGCTGCTTCATTCTCCTCTTCCTTCTCTCCCCCGCATCCTGTGGCTGTTACAGATTTCTAATCTTTAATATGTAAATACACACACACATTCACATCCTCTCCCTCTGCATGGCTTCAGTTACTCCCCCTATGTCAAAAACTTCCAAAGTTTCCTCACTAGGCTCACCCATTCTCTAGTAATAATTTAGTATACTTCCAAGATATCTTCACTTAGCTGCCCCTCTGTCCACCTTAAATTGAACATGCTTAAAATCAAACTCCTCATCTTCCCTTCTAAACGTCACTCCTCAAAATTTTCCCATCTCCATGGAAAGAATGACTCTTCTCCCTGTTACAGAAACCTACAACCTTGATCTCATCCTCAAATATTTACTGTCTTTCATCTTTCATGTTCAGTCATCTACTAATTCCTACCAGTTCATCCTTCACAACATTTCCCAGCCACCACCTGGTTCAAACTTTCCTCTAACCCCTATTAGCCAACTAGCCTACTGAATGAGTTTCCTCACTGGTTTCCCAATCCCCAGCCTTTCCCCACCAAACCCTGCTGCTCAAATTATAATTCAAATATAATTCTGCATACATCTTTCCAATCTCAGTGTCCTCCACTGGGTATGCATTTTTCCTCTGCATCAAGCAAAAACTCCTTACCTTTGGCTTCAACCTTCTTCCCCAGTTTTCCTCCTCTAATGCATCAGTTCTCCTCACCTGCTATTCTTCAGCTTGTAAGTTTCATTCATTTAAAGTGCACCTTCTCAACATACCTCTTTCTCAATTCCCCCACTTCAAACCTTGGCTCATGCTCGTGTCCATCCTCCTGCCTTGTACTCTTTCCCCCTTCAAATCTGCCAGCTCTCAACTCTTCCCATCTTCAAATTTCTTCTGAGATTCCTTTCCACCAAGAAGCCTTCTCTATTTAATTCTCAACTCCCCAAGTTATATTTCCCCTCATTGGAACTTTTCTCAATTAGTTATTTATATCCATTCTCAGTACTTATGTACAAAACTCTATTCAATTACATATCCCATTATTCATTCAGCTATTTCATCCTGGCATATTCAAACTTTTATATTCTTTCATTTGTAAATCATTTCTGCCTGCCTCCCCCTTGATGTATGTTCGTGGAAGTCAGTGAACACTATGTTTTGCTTCTGTGTACCCTCCAAAGTGCTTAACACAGTGCTCTGCACTTAGTGGCACTTAAGTCCCACTGATTAATTGAGTGACATGATGTGTCCAAAAAAGGAATCTATTTTACAAAATTCAAGGTAGTCATAAATGCATTACTTTCATTCATCAAGTGTATTTATTGGGTATTTACTGTGTGCAGAACACTGAACTAAGTACTTGGGAGAGTACAACAATAAACAGCCATGTTCCCTTCCCCCAATGAATTACAGTCTAAGAGAGTGGGGGGAGGAGGGGGAAACTTAGCTTACCCTAACTGAACTACCAAACCTTATACCTTTATCCAGGCAATCAAGCAAAAGGATTTTTTGTTTCCTCTTGACAACATATTATATGAGAAAAGGGCTAACCAGCCTTCTTCCTCAAAGAAAAACACAGTTAGGATGGACTATGCTAATTACTCTTCCACTTTCCCTATCACTTAGAGGATCTGCCAGGAAACAACCTCAGTGCTAAATCACTCTAAGGGCCTCACACTAAGACAGGCAAACATGGCTTCAGCACTTCATCGAGTTGATTTATCATTTACTTTTTCGCTTCATTTATTGCCTTCTAGGTAAATACATTCTAAGCCCAGCTGGGCATTCCTTGTAGATTTGTTCTGCAGACCTGTGCACCTTCCTTGGAATCAAATCCTTAGTAATTAAACATGGCTTTTAAGGGTCAGACACATGATTTGGGTTTTAACTTTTGAAATTACTTCACACTTTCAAATGTTCCAGAGTGAAAAAAATTGCCCTAGTTGAAAAAGTCCAAAAACTTTGAAAGTGTTGCTTTAAATAAGGACTATTAATTACAGGTGCAAGTACTTTGCACTCCCTACTACAAATGCTTTCAACTTGAAAAACTCAAATTTTTCCTGGAACATAGCAGAACATCTTTACTGAAGCTTGATTTTAACTTTTAAAATATTTTTGTAGATTTAGTACCTATTATTTTTAAGAGTTGGGCAAAGAACACCTGTTGGTGTTAAAGTGCTATAACAACTGAAAACATTTCTCAAATAATCAAACTAGTGGCTGTCACCTCCCAGAGCTTGAAAGAAGTGCTCTCAAGAAGCTAATTCCCAAGAATTAGGGCAGTTTTCCCACTGTCTTTACAATCAAAATACTTGTTTTCTATTGACCAGCTGAAGCAGGTAGCAAACTTGATAACTGATGAGCTCCATTTCCAAATCAAGCAGTGCTCTTCCTCGTCACTTCTCAACTACGCTGCATCTGTATAATATAGATTGGCATATTTCACAGCTAATAGACCTTTAATTTGATCATACAAACTTGGCCCAATTGAATATATATTTGCAATATACCAATGCACAGAATTACCCATTCCTTTTTTTCTTTCCAGTCTCATTTGTTTTCAAGAATGTTGGAGTACTTTGAAGAGACATGACTGTCAATTTTTACAATAGCATTGTCTCAGAGAAAGAAAATAATAGGCAAAAGGGCAGTGAAATCTAGTGAAAAGAACTTGGGTTTTGGAGTCAGGAAAAGTTCGTTCTAGTACCATATCTGTTACTGGATGGTTGTGTGGCCTTGAATGAGTCACTTGACCTCTCTGTGCCTCAGTTTCCTTATACTGTGCAAGCAGAACAATTCCCACTTGTATGTGATTTGGGACAAGTAACTAAGTATTTTCTCCCTGTCCCTACCCGCCTCCAACCCATTCCAGGGGACTGGGAAAGATCAGAGCTGTCCGTGCTTCTAACCTTCCCCCCTCCCACCATGTAAGCTTTATAGGTTGGGAATAATAATAGTGGTATTTGTTAAGCACTTACTATGTGCCAAGCACTAAGCACTGGCTTGATACATGATAATCAGGTCGGGCACAGTCCCTGTTCCACATGGAGTTCACAGTCCAAGAAGGAGGTAGAATATGTATGTAATCCTCACTTTACAGTTAAGGAAACTGAAGCACAGAGAACCTCAATGTTTCACCACAAAGGAGGCAAGTGGCAGAGCAGTGATTAGAACTCAGGCCCCCTGATTCCCATGCCTCTGCTCTTTCCACTCGGCAGTGTTACCACTGAATCAAGTTTCCTAACACCGATTTTCAAACATATATACTTCCAATTGCTGTATTTGAAATGATCTCACAAGTGAATTTAGACATCTCAAAATTAAAAAAATCTCTTTTTTCCAGCCAAAGAAACAAGGATGAAACAGCTTCCATAACCAAGGCAGATCTTTGACCTGTGGGAGATTTCCTCACCAAAAGGCAATAAAAACAACCATAGTATTTGCACTTTGTACTTTAAATGTAAATTCACTTTGTAGAAATGAGATATTTAAACAAACTTTTTTTTAATCTGTGAAAATGGAACAGCTAGTTTTGAAAAATTAATCACATACAATGTATGTGCCTTCTTTTGACCTTTGAACTCTGTACTTGGTGAAGATGTATCAGTTTGCATTTCAACTTAAAAATACCCCCAAATTTTTTTCTGCAAACATTAACATAGGAGACGCCTTATTGTAGGTATTTTGGTTCTGTGACTATGCCTTTATATTCCTAACCAGTACAGTCATTTAACATAGTTATGCTTGGATATTTTGCTTTATTTGAAATCTACTGTACTCACGATACTTTTGAATCAGTGTTGGAGGTGTTAAGTTTCCCCAGGAAGTTTGTAAATTACTGCTGACTCACTTTGCAATTCATAAACCTAGCGAGTTTTTCCATTTTGTTTCATTTTACTTTCCAAAGATCACGCTCATGCAGTGAGTTATACGCAACCACTAAAGGAGTTAAACAACTATGTTTAGTGCTCTTGTAGAAAAGTATATTTTTTCTAAACATTTTTGATATGCCTTCTGTTCTGAACTTTCCTCTCCGAGTTCCGTCTTTGGCTGACATTAGTCATGCGGCAAATCGGGAGAGAACGAAATGGATATCGGTGTCACTCAAGTCTCTCTGCCAAGTCCCAGACCAGAGGCCTGCTGTCAGAATGAGGCAATAAAGGGGCAGATGGCTAAATGCAAATAAATCTAATTATTTGACAAGGGAGGCTCAACAGGCTTGACTGGCTAATTCTTTCCTAGTCACCTGGTTGGGCTTATTTCCCTCCAGGCATCAGAGGCTCACAAGAAGGTAAAGCTATCAGTTGAACAAATTGCGAACAGTTCCCTGCTGTAAGGGCATAGCCAGTGTCATCAAGATTGGGGCTACTCACCCTGCCAGTCTTGGAGGAGTGCAAACAAGCTTTCATGCTTTCTCGCTCATTTGGATGGACGCCTCAAGAAAATAAGAAGTTGCAGGTGCAAACCTCATCTAATGGGATGGGAAAGAAATTGTTCCAGTTCCACTTACCTACAACTGAAGGCAGCCAAAATGACTGGTGTGAGAGACTTCACTGAGGGCAGTCACCAAACTCTGGCAAGGGATTAACGGCCAGAAAAGCTTATCTTTCTTAGATAAGACATTTGAGGGAAGACCTGCAAGCGAAGATGGCCGTTGGCAACGCTGTTCAGATGCTCAAGCGCTTAGTACAGTGCTCAAGTGCTTAGTACAGTACTCTGCACACAGTAAGTGCTCAATAAATACAATTGAATTGAATGAAGATGTAGTTTCCTTGTTGGTCAAAATCTCCATGACAATTGAAAATGTTTCATGTTAAATCATGTGTGTGAATAGGCATTGGAATCATGTAGGAGGCTGAGTACCAGTATAAGCTGTGCAGAATTTTAGAATTGTAATCTTTGGAACAACACGCAAAGTACAAAATGTGTCAACATTATATTAAAAATGGTTTTAACCTCAAGTGTATTTGATAACCTTGCATATTCTAAACTTTGAATTTAATCTTGTTTTTAGATTAAAGCACAATATGCTGTCAAATCTGATGCTAAGTCTTTTCTTTGGGTAAATTGGGATATCCAGAATGTCTTCTTCCAAAGGGCCTGCCCCATCAGTGAGACGCTTCCCCCAAATGTGTCAATCACCCTCAATATATCTGGACCTAATAATAATTTTGGTATTTGCTAGTAGTAATAGTAACAGTAATAATAATAATACTGATGATGAGAAGAGCATTTGTTAAGCACTTACGAGATTCCCAGTCTCAGGATTGAAGCTCATACATCATTCCTGAGGAGAGACTCCATCATCACTATCATCATCATCGTCAGTGGTATTTATTGAGAACTTACTGTGTGCAGAGCACTGTCTAAGCACTTGGGGGAGTACAATACAACAGAGTTGGTAGACATGTGACCTGCCCACAATGAGTTTACAGTCTTGAGCAGAAAACATATGAATAAAAATAAGTAATTTATAACAATTTATAATAATAATAATAATAATAATAATGGCATTTATTAAGCACTTACTATGTGCAAAGCACTGTTCTAAGCACTGGGGAGGTTACAAGGTGATCAGCTGGTCCCACAGGGGGCTCACAGTCTTAATCACCATTTTACAGATGAGGTAACAGGCACAGAGAAGTTAAGTGACTTACCCAAAGTCACACAGCTGACAATTGCAAACTCGTAATTTGCCAATGTTGCAAACTTGTACTTCCCAAGCGCTTAGTACAGTGCTCAGCACACAGTAAGTGCTCAATAAATATGATTGAATGCATGAATTGGCAGAGCTGGGATTTGAACCCATGACCTCTGACTCCAAAGCCCAGGCTCTTTCCACTGAGCCAAGCTGCTTCTCTTATAGATAGGTATTTAAGTGCTGGAGGGTTGAGGGTGGGACAAATATCAAATGCCCACAGGTCCCACGTCTACGTGCATAAATGACCCAGAAGGGAGAGCAAGCTGGAGGAAAGAGGGCTTATTCTGGCTTGGCCTTTTGGAAGAGCTGTGAATTTAATAAGGCTTTGAAACTGGGGAGAGTGGTGGTCTGACATATATGGAGGGGGTGGTACTTTCAGGGAAAGGGGTCAGTGGTGAGAAAGATGAGATTGGGGCACAGTGAGTAAGCTGGCACTAGAGGAGTGATATGTGCCAACTGGGATGTAGTAGATAAGTGCAGTGAGGTAGCAGGGGCAAGGAGATTGAGTGCTTTAAAGCCAGTGGTTTTAAAGAGTTTCTGTTTGATGCAAAGGTGGATGGACAACCACTGGAGGTTCTTGAGTGGGAAGACATGGACTGAACATTTTTGCAGATAGATGGTCCAGGCAGCAGAGTGAAGTATAGACTGGAATGGGGAGAGACAGGAAGGTCAGTAAAGAGGTGGATGCAGTAGTCAAAGTGGGATAGGCTAAGCACTTGGATCAGCAAAGTAACAGATTGGATGGAGAGGAAAGATTAGATTTTAGCAGTATTGTGAAGATAGAACTTATAGGATTTAATGACAGATTCAATATATGGGCTGAATGAGAGAGATGAGTTGAGAACAATGCCAATGCTACTGTCTTGTGAGATAGGTAGGAGAGTGGTATTGCCTACAGTGATGGGAAAGAGTGGGAGGACAGGGTTTGGGTGGAAAGATAAGGAATTCTGTTTTAAGAATGTGTTTAGTTAGAGGCATCAGGAGGACAACCAGATAGAGATGTCCTGAAATCAGGAGAACTGTGACAATGCAGAATAGGAGAGAGTTCAGGGCTGGAGATGTAGATTTGGGAATCATCCACACAGAGATGGTAGTTGAAATCATAGGAGCAAATTAGTTCTCCAAGGAAGTAGGTGTAGAGGGAGAATAAAAGGGGACCTTAGAACTGAGCTTTGAGGGACCCCCACTGTCAGAAAGTGGCAGAGGAGATGCCTGAAAAAGAGGCTGAAAAGGAGTAGCCAGGGACATTGGAGGAGAACCAAGAGAGGTTCAGTGAAGCCAAGGTTGGATAAAGTTTCAAGAAGGGGGTCACCTATAGCATTGAAGGCAGCTGAGAGATCTATTCATTCATTCATTGGATCACATTTATTGAGCACTTACTGTGTGCAGAGCACTGTCCTAAGTGCTTGGGAGAGTACAATACAGCAATAAAGAGAGAAAATCCCTGTCCCCAACAGGCTTACAATCTAGAGGTAGAGGCTGTCAGATTTGGCAAGAAGAAGGTCACTTATTACCTTAGAGAATACTATGTAGAGTGAAGGGGGTGGAAACCAGATTAGAGGGGATCAAGGAAAGATTTGGAGGAGTGAAAGTGGAGATAGTGCATGTAAATAATTCTCAAGAAGTTTGAAGAGGAATGGTATGAGTCAGTCAGACAATTACATTTATTGAGCGCTTACTAGGTGCAGACCGCTGTACTAAGAACTTGGGAGAGTACAGTATAACAATATAACAGACACATTCCCTGCCCACAACAAGCTTACAGTCGAGGAGGGAGATGGGGAGATAATGGGAGGGAGCCGTGATGTCAAGGGAAAGTTTTTTTTAGGATAAGTGATACATAAGCATGTTTGAAATCAGGAATCATCACTGTAGTTCAAAGGGAAGTGTGCCTTAAAAAATGTGGCATTTGTTAAGCATTTACTATGTACCAAACACTGTACTAAGTGCTAAAGTAGACACAAGATAATTAGGTTAGTCAGATTCTTTGTTCCACCTGGAGCTCACAGTCCAAGCAGGAGGCAAAACTAGTGCTTAAGCCCCCTTTTACTTATGAGGAAACTGAGGTCTAGAGAACTTTAGTGACCCATCCAAGGTAACAGAGGAGGCAAATGGTAGCACCAGTACTAAAATACAGGTCCTCTGACTCCGAGGTCCAGCTCTTTCCACTAGACCACACTGCCTCTCAATGCAATGCAATGAACTTGCCCATTATATGTATTAGATTCACACATTGCTGTCAGCTGCAGCATTTTATGGGTTCAATTCACATTAATAATAATAATAATAATAATGTTGGTATTTGTTAAGCACTTACTATATGCCAAGCACTGTTCTAAGCGCTGGGGGGATACAAGGTAATCAACGTTGTCCCACGTGGGGCTCACAGTCTTAATCCCCATTTTACAGATGAGGGAACTGAGACTCAGAGAAGTTAAGTTACTTGCCCAAAGTCACACAGCTGACAAGTGGCAGAGCCGCAATTAGAACCCATGACCTCTGACTCCCAAGCCCGTGCTCTTTCCACTGAGCCATGCTGTTTCTCTTTATTTGCCTATAAATTGTCCTAGGGACTCAACAACTGATTGGCCCTTGTGGATGACCAAACACAATCTATTCTATACAAGACACAGGAAGTAAAGGTGGCCTTCCTGGCTACTACTAATGCCCCAATAGGGGCTTCAGGCTACGACCAGTCCACTGAGTAGGGAGAGAAAGGAGCAACTCTCAGAGAAGCAGCATGGCATAGTGGATAGCACATGGACCTAGAAGTCAGCAGGTCATGGGTTCTAATTCTGACAGCCACTTGTCTGCTGAGTGACCATGGGCAAGTCGCTTCACTTCTCTGAGCCTCAGTTATCTCATCTGTAAAATAGGGATTGGGATTGTGAGCCCCATTTGGGACAGGGACTGTGTCCAACTTGATTTGCTTGTATCCACCCTGGTGCTTAGTACAGTGCCTGGCACATAGTAAGTGCTTAACAAATACCATAATTATTACTGATAAGGAATGCTTAGAACAATCAATCCAACAGAGATATTTATTGAGCACTTACTGTGTACACAGAACTGTATCAAGTGCTTGGGAGGGTACAATATGATTGTGCTGGTAGACACACTGCCAAATCATGCCTAAATTTCATATGGCAAATAAATGCTTTATAAAATGAATGAAGCTATAGGTTCCAGCCATACAGCACTTACATATCTGTAATTTATTTACTTGTACTGATGTCTGTCTCCCACCTCTAGACTGTAAACTCATTGTGGGCAGGGAATGAATCTGTTCATTATTGTAGTGTACTCTCCCAAGCGCTTAGTACAGTGCTCTGCACACAATAAATGCTCAAAAAATACGACCGAATGGAATTGAATGAAAAGATATTATAGAAAGAAGGTAATTTTAATCACATAATTCAGCCATTTGTTTTTGAGAGCTAATTAAAATCTTCAATGAGATAAAGAAAAAAGCCAATAGAGCTGGCAGTATCCATCTACCTGAAGTCCAGGGCTCTGCTCAGAGCAAACACTCTGTAAACACCACTGATTGGTGTGTGTGTGATGCCTCCTTTTATGAGGATAAGTCTTTTAGGGAAGAAAAGCTCCAGACATAGGAACAGTTCAATAACCACAGTAAGCCCCCAAAATATGAGGTAGGGGATATATACTCACTCATCTACAATTCAATTTTACAAACCACTTCAGACAAAAAAAATCAAAATAGACTACAAATGCTGCCCAGGGCTTGCTCCAGAAATAAAATCAATGTATATCTTCTTTTTTATAGAATCTGTTACGCGCTATGTGCCAGGCCTTCTGTCTAAACGGTTTTGTCGATTCAAAGTAATCAGGTTGGAAACAATCCATGTCACACACGGGGTCACAATCTTAATCCCCATTTTAGAGATGAGGTAACTGATGCATAGAGAAGTTAAGTGACTTGTCCAAGGTCACACAGCAGACAAGGGGCGGAGCTGACATTAGAACCCAGGTCCTTCTGACCCATGCTTTAGCCGTTAGGCCGTGCTGCTTTTGTGTCCTCAAATACTGCAATATCCAAAGGTGTCTCATAATAATGTGTCCATCACTGTTCTAAGTGCTGGAGTGGATACAAGGTCATCAGGTTGTCCCATGTGAGGCTCACAGTCTTAATCCTCATTTTACAGATGAGGGAACTGAGGCCCAGTGAATTTAAGTGACTTGCCCAAAGTCACACAGCTGACAAGTGGCAGAGCCAGGATTACAATCCACAACCTCTGACTCCCAAGTTCGTGCTCTTTCCACTAAGCTACACTGCTCATTATTTAACAGCTCTAAGAGAGCAGTCTGAAAAATACTACTATATCCTAATAATACAGATGCTTCAAGACTCCTGTTTACCAAAGGAAAATGAGTCATTTGAACAATTCATATTTCATTTAAGATCTCAGGTAGAAAATGAAATTTTTGCAACCTAAATAATTAAAAAGGAAGTCATAACTTTGGAACTCAAACAGATGATTTTATTAGTACTAGTAGTAATAGTAGTACTAGTACTAGCAATAGTAATAGTGATAGTGGTTGTAGTAGTAGAAGTAATAGTACTAATAAAAGTAATAGTAGTAGAATCAGTAATGATACTAAATGCTTAATAAATACCACTATTATTATTAGTAATAGTTATAGTATAAATAGCAATAATAGTAATAGAAGTAGTAGTAGCATCAATCAGTCAATTGTATTTACTGAACGTTTACTGTGAGCAGGACACTAAACTAAGCATTTGGGAGAGAACAGCACAACAATGTAACAGGCACATTATCTGCCCACAACAAGCTTAAGGTGTAAAGGGGGAGACAGTATTTATTGAGTATTTATTTATTCAGTATTTACTGAGCACTCTGTGCAGAAGTAAAATGTTATCTGCACCCTTACAGGGGAGACACACTTAAAAGTATTTGCGAAAGTGGTTAAATAAATTATTCAGCACACATATAAACATGAGTGCTTGAAGAGGATGTAAATAAGTTAGTAAGTGCTAGAGTTGGCTGAAAGGATGATATGATTCAGTGAACTTGGAAGTTCACAGGGAAGACTTTCTTAGATGAGGCAGGATTTTAGAAGGGCTTTGAATAAAGGGAGGGATGTGGTTAACCTGATGTGGGGAAAGAGTAATTATTATTATTACTGCTACTACTAATAATAATCATATTTATTGAGTACTTGCTGTGTGCAAAGCACTGTACTAAGCACTTGGGAGAGTACAGTATAACATCAAACACATTCCCTGCCAACCATGAGCTCACAGGGTGAGAGGGAAGGGATGGAGGTGGAAAAGTTGAGCATGAGGTACAGTTGGAAGGATGGCTCAGAAATGAAGCAGTGAGTTAGGGATGAGCAAATGAAGAAAGCAGATGGGTACTATGGGGGGTTAGCCACATGTGAAGAGTTCTTGTTGGTTGTGGAGTAGCATGGGGAGCCAGTGAAGGGTTTTGAGAGAGAGACTAGAGACATTTCAGGAAGGCAGCAGAATGTAATGTAGATTAGTTGTGGAGTCTGGGAGACCACCGAGAAGCAATGGTCTAATAGCAACACAGGAGTTTAGGTCAGTGAGCAGTTTGGTGGAGAGAAAGGAGCAGAAGCTGGAAATGTGCTGGAAGAATTAGTAAGATTTGCCAGGAGACTGAATGTGAGAGTTGAACAATCTCAAAGAATGGAGGATGACCCCAAAGTTAAGGACTTCTGGAACAGGGACGGTGATTGTGTTGTCAGCCGAGATGAGGGTGTTTAGAGGAGTGGGTTTAGGGGAAAGATGAAGAATTCTGCTTAGACAGGTTAAGGTTTAGGTGCCGGCAGTTCATCTGAGTGGAGATATCCTTGGGGCAAGAGGAAATGCAGTATTGCAAACCAAGCTAAAGGACAGAAGCCATCCTCAGTGAGGAGGTAGCTTAAGTTTTGGTGAACCCTGCAAGAGAGAGAGTGCAAGGTAAATAGGAAAATTGTGGATGCTCACAGTAAAATGATGAGAGGCAGAGAAGCCAGTGAGACAGAACTGTGTAGCAGTCAGAGAGCACCAGTTTAGTCCTGCTAATATTTCAAGGAGGGTGGAGAGATCCATGTTGTTCGAAGCAGCCGCGATGTGTTAGAGCTGTGGTCTGTCAGATCTGGAGAGGGAGGGACTAGTGATTGGAATAAGGAACATGGTAATTGGGGAAAGAACATCTTCTACAAGTGGATAAATTGGATTTAAATAAAATCATTAACATATGCCAAGCATCTGAAGCTAATTTATTACTTAAGCAATTGATGGGGCTAAAACAATAGACGAAGAGCACTCACGTCTGGATTTGTATGTTGTTTTATTTCCTGATTTTGTTTTGCATCATTTGTGTCTATGCTCTTACTCTTCACTGTGCTCCAAACATACCATAGTAGGATGGGCAATCTGTGTTTGCTTGTCTTCCCCCTTAGATGGCAGAGACTGTTATACTTCCATTGTTGGTCTCTACAGGCCTACACAGTAGATGCTCCATAGTTGCTACTGATGATGATAATAATAGTGATGGTATTTGCTAAGCACTTACTATGTGCCAAGCACTGTTCTAAGCTATGGGATAGATGCAAGGTAATCAGGTTGTCCCATGTGGGGCTCACAGTCTTAATCCCCATTTAGCAGATGAGGTAACTGAGGCACAGAGAAATTAAGTGACTTACACAAAGTCACACAGCTGATGTGGCAGGGCCATAATTAGAACTCATGATCCCTGACTTCCCAGCCTGGGCTCTTTTCACTAAACCATGCTGTTCTAAGCACTTGGGAGAGCACAATATAACAGTATAGCAGCTACATTTCTGTAATGGTCCTCCAGTGATCCTGGTTTGGGTTTAGGAAGAGAATACCATTTTTATGGCTAGCCTTCCTAGAGTCCGCCCCATCCCCATTCTAGGAAGAACAGTATGTTCCTAAATAGGATGCCCAGGGTGTGAAAAAAACAGCGTTGCAGCCTGTTCAGTACCTGACTGACATCCTTGGTCTCCTGTCTGTATAGGCACTAGACTCAGAAACCCATGGTTTGTGAGTCCAGGGAACCTCTCATCACAACACCAAGCAAGGATTGAAATCAAAAAGCACAAACTCTTACATTCAGGGTTGCTGAGAGGAAGAGGGATGAAGGAGTAATCATGGCCAAACCAAATACTCAGACGCGACAAAGGCCAGTCAGTATTTTAATCAATAATTCACTTGGAAAAAAATATGGAGAGAGTTGCAAAGACTGAAATTTGCCACTGTATATCCAGGGATTAGTGACCGAGATAGAGCTTTAAC
The DNA here is from genome assembly GCF_015852505.1 of Tachyglossus aculeatus. Taxonomy (NCBI): domain Eukaryota; kingdom Metazoa; phylum Chordata; class Mammalia; order Monotremata; family Tachyglossidae; genus Tachyglossus; species Tachyglossus aculeatus. The sequence continues at coordinate 44,923,986 of NC_052067.1, read as the reverse complement.
GTGTGCAGATCTTCAAAGTGCATGGCTATCCCTACCCTCTCAAATGTCAGAAGTGTCTTATGGGTTAGGGGAAAGAAAAGAGTTTGGGCCAGGGACTCGGGCAACACGGGGGCTGATCTCGGCTCTGCCACCCACCTGTTGTGTGGCCCTGGTCAGGTATCTTCTCTGGGCTTCAGTTTCCTCAGCTGTAAAATGAGAAGCAGCATGGCTCTGTGGAAGGAGCATGGGCTTTAGAATCAGAGGTCACGGGTTCAAATCCCAGCTCTGCCAACTGTCAGCTGTATGACTTTGGGCAAGTCACTTAACTTCTCTGGGCCTCAGTCACCTCATCTGTAAAATGGGGATGAAGACTATGAGCCCCCCCACCCCCACCCCGTGGGACAACCTGATCACCTTGTAACCTCCCCAGTGCTTAGAACAATGTTTTGCACATAGTAAGTACTTAATAAATGCCATTATTATTATTAATATGGAGATTTGATACCTGTTTTCCCCTCTACTTCTACTCTGAGCCCCTCATGGCATGGGGACTCTGCCTGATGTGATTGACTTGCACAAGAACAGTGCTTAACACACAGTAGGTGCTTAACAAATACCATTAAAACAAAGAGATTGGTTCACAGAGGAAGAAAAACCTCACCTCATGGAAATCCTCTTCTGGAAATGGCTTTGTGAGAAGCCACACCCTCAATTCTGTCCTCTCCACTGAAATCAGTGACCTCATTCCCCTGCCCCTCCACTAGTGTCATTCCATGAACCCACAGCTCTGGATTACATTCTCACTAGGCTTCCTCAGCTCTTATGCCGGAGTTATGAGAAGCCACACCCCCAATTCTGTCCTCTCCACTGAAATCAATTACCTCATTCCCCTGTTCCTCCACCAGTCTCATTACACGAACCCACAGCTCTGGATTACATCATCAGAATGCTTCCTCAGATCTTATGCTTGAGCTATGGAGCACTACTGGTAGAAATCCAAAATCAGTTGGACCTTGTTGGTCTCAAACTCATCCTCACCCTCTTTAATTCTGCACTCTCCTTTGCCTGACAATAATACTTATCCAACTTTATTGACTTCCCTGCCACACCAGCTGTTTCAGACATTTACCTCTCTCCTTAATCCCATTATCTTCCTGCCTTCACCACCTCTTGACCCTAATGGCCTTGCCACCTCTTTCATGAATATAATTGAAACCACCAGGTGTTACCTCCCTAAAATCTCCCCTGCAACTCTCCATTCCCAATCTGCTCTTTGAGTCTTCCGTTGTTCCTAGCAGTATCTCAAGAGAAGATCTCTTTCTTCCTCCACCTGCACCTCTGATCCCATCCTTTTAAAACACTTGCTTCCTCCTTTCTTTCCTCCCTGAGTTTCATATTCAACCTCTCACTATCCAGTGGCTCCTTTACCAAAGCTTTTTGTCTTCCCCACTGCTTCATACCCTGCAATCTGGCTCCTACCCTCTCTAAGGTCACCAGTAACTTCCTTCTTGCCAAATCCAAAAGCATCTATTTCATCTTAATCATCCTCAACTTATCAGCCTCTTTCCGCACTGTGGACAAACCCCTTCTTCTGAAAACACTATATGTCCTTGACTTCACTGACAGTGTCCTTTCCTGGTTCTCATCCTATGTCTTTGACTACTCCTTCTCAGTCTCTTTCACTGGTTCCTCCTCTGCTTCCCACTCTCTAACTGTGGGATTCCGTCAAGGTTCAGTTCTGGATCCCAGTTTATTCTCCACCTACCCCCACTCCCTTGGGGAACTTTTTCACTCCCATAACTTTATCTACCATTTCTATGTGGCTGATTCACTAATCTATCTCCAATCCCTACCTCTCATCTTCTCTGCAGTCTTGCAGTTTCTTCTGCCTTCATGACAGCTGTACTTGGAAGTTCCTCTGACACCTCATATGTAATATATTTGAAAGAGAATTCGTGTCCTCCCCCAGCCTTCCTCATCACTGTAGACAACACCACCGTCCATTCTGTTTTGACACTATCCTTGACCCTTTTCTATCGTTCCACATACATCTTCAGTCTGTCACCAGATCCTGTCAGTTCTACTTCCCAAGAACCCATTCCTTCCTCTGCATCCAAATGGCAACCATGCTGGTACATTGCCAAGATCTGCCCTTTCCTCTCCATCCATATCGCTACCTTGCTTTTTCAAGCTCTCATCCTATCCTGTCTGGACTACTGTAACAGCCTTCTCTCTGATCTCCCATCCTCGTGTCTCTCCCCACTTCAATCCATACTTCATGCTGCTGCCTGGATTGTCTTTGTCCAGAAACGCTCTGGGCATGTTACTCCTCTCCTCAAAAATCTCCAGTGGCTATCAATCAATCTGCGCAACAGGCAGAAACTCCTCACCCTGGGCTTCAAGGCTCTCCATCACCTCGCCCCCTCCTACCTCACCTCCCTTCTCTCCTTCTACAGCCCACCCCGTACCCTCTGCTCCTCTGCCGCTAATCTCCTCCTCTGCCGCTAATCTCCTCACCATACCTCGTTCTTGCCTGTCCCGCCATCGACCCCCGGCCCACGTCCCCCGGGCCTGGAATGCCCTCCCTCTGCCCATCCGCCAAGCTAGCTCTCTTCCTTCCTTCAAGGCCCTACTGAGAGCTCACCTCCTCCAGGAGGCCTTCCCAGACTGAGCCCCTGCCTTCCTCTCCCCCTCGTCCCGCTCTCCATCCCCCCATCTTACCTCCTTCCCTTCCTCACAGCACCTGTATATATGTATATATGTTTGTACATATTTATTACTCTATTTATTTATTTTACTTGTACATATCCATTCTATTTATTTTGTTTTGTTAGTATGCTTGGTTTTGTTCTCCATCTCCCCCTTTCAGACTGTGAGCCCACTGTTGGGTAGGGACTGTCTCTATATGTTGCCAGCTTGTACTTCCCAAGCGCTTAGTACAGTGCTCTGCACACAGTAAGCGCTCAATAAATACGATTGATTGATTGATTGATTGGTCCGATCACTTATCCAGCATGGCCTAGTGGATACAGGAAGGGCCTGGAAGTCAGAATGACCTGGGTTCTAATCATGGCTCCACCACTTGTCTGCTCTGTGACATTGGATGAATGACTTAAATTTTCCGTGCCTCAGTTACTTCATCTGTAAAATGGGGATTAAGACTGTGAGCCCCATATTGGACAGGAACTACGTCTAACCCAATTTTCTGTTACCCACCCCAGAGCTTAAGTCCTTGGGAGAGTACAGTATAACAAAACACTGACACAGTCCCTGCCCACGACGAACTTACAGTCTTGTTTTCAAAAGGTGCCCAAGACAGCCTGCAGTATCCCAGGACCAACCTGAGTTTTCCAGTTATGCCAAGATACATAGTCAGCCCAGGGAAGATGAACGGGAGAAAAATAAGAGGAAAGTCAAGTGTGAAATGGAATCATGCAAAGGTGTTCACACTCCATGAACCAAAAACAAAATTATGCAGTCCCTAGACTTCAAACAAAAACTCCTCACCACTGCCTTTAAGACATTCAATCACCTTGCCCCATCCTATCTCACCTCGCTACTCTCCTACTACACCCCAGCCTGCACACTTCATTCCTCTAATGCTAACCTTCTCACCGTTCCTTGATCTCAATCTCATCTATCTCATCGCCAACCACTGGCCCACATCCTGCCTCTGGCCCGGTACACTCTCCCTCCTCATATCAGACAGATAATTGCTCCCCCACCCCTCTCAAGGCCTTATTGAAGGCCCATCTCCTCCAAGAAGCCTTCCCTGACTAAGCCCTCCTCTCCTCTTCTCCCACTCCCTTCTGCATTGCCCTGACTTGCTCCCTTCATTCATCCTCCCTCCCAGCCCCACAGCACATATGTACATATCTGTAATTTATTTATTTATTTATACATATATATTAATGTCTGCCTCCCCCTCTAGACTGTGAGCTCTTTGTGGGTAGGGAATGTGTCTGTTCATTGTTGCACTGTACTCTCCCAAGCACTTAGTACATTGCTTTGCACACAGTAAGCACTCAATAAATACAATTGAAAGAATTTCCCTCTGATTCTGAACTTTCTCCTCAGGGACAGCCTTTCACTTGGGTACAGCAGAGCTGGCTCTGTATGGAGTGTGTTTTGGATCAGGATTTTTCCATTAGAAATGTTTATTATTTTATGAAATAACATTCTGAGAGGTCAGGGCTGTTCAGGATAGTTTTGAGGCTGGAACTAGTAGTCCCATCGAGGGCCCCCACCCCTCGATCTCAGTATCTGCAGCCTGGGATAATTTCTTCTCTTACCTCCTGGTCTAGGATCCACTGTCCTGGCCCTTCTGTTCCCTTTGGCTTCCTATCATGGCACAGGAGGCCCCAGGAGCTTTTGGAGGGCAGGATGGAGAAATATGAAGTTCCATACAGAAGAGAAATTGCCCTCAGAGTATAAAAGAAAACAAAGTGAAGTCCAACCAAAAGGCAGAAAGATGTTTTCCTAAATTCAAACCAGCACTTCAAAATACTCTACTCATTTCAAACAACCCTACCACCTTACTTCAGCTGCTAAATAGGAACTTAGTTCCCAATCTGAGGCTGCTGATGACCTAGATGAACTCTGGAGATTCCAGTCCAGAGTCTCAGGTTAGAAAGAAAACTCACAGATTTGCTTCAATTCCTGTTTTGAGTGATGGGAGGGGGATGTTGCAGCTGTCAATCAAACAGATTCCCAGGCAGATGAGCTAGTCCCACAGAGAAGACCCTAAAGCAAAAATTTAACTTTCTCCAGTCCAGCAATGTCGCTCCAGAGAGAATCACTTGCACATTTTGGAGAGCTGAAAGGTCAATCCTTAACCAGAAGGAAGTGTGACTAGACAGCCAGTGCCCAATTTTTCCCCGTGCCCTAATGCCTTAGGCAGAGGAATAATTCTCAACCAAACATTCACCCACTTGTATGATTGAAAATGAGTTTGCTACCGTTTGCTCTGTGAAGAAGTGGGTTTAGGATTTTTCAAATGAGAGTGATTTTACCTCAAAAGCCACCCAGGGCTACCTTCCTCAGATATACATGCTGGCATGGAAACGTAGTGAAAATTTAAAAGTAGAAGCCAACGTACACTTCTAAATTAGGAGCAGATTTTAACGGGATGAGGAAGTCTGAACCACAAAGAGATGAATTTCCTTTTGGATTTTTGAAGTGTTAAAGCTGCACGTAAAACTTAATTAGATTTTTTTTCATTTCATTCCCTGCTCCAATAGGTCTTAATGGTTCCTCTGTATAAAAAAAAAAAATGAATAGTTGTTTTTCAACCAACACAGTGATGGGGAAGGATTGGCAGATTTAATTGTCTTTTTTGAGTTGCCTTTGTGTGGTGTACTGTGGTAGCTAAAAAAAAAGATTAAAATACTTGTGAAAATGTTTACTGTAGCCCTGAAAAATAGGAGAGAGAAAAATATGTTATGTAACATTGAAATACGTTAGTTCCACTTGCCTTTCAGAAGCAACTGCAGCAACAACAGTAGCAGCATTGATTAAGCTCCTATTGGGTATGTATGCATTTATATATTTATGTGTACATTAATAGATGATAGATATATCATAGATAGAGAAGTAGTATGACTCAGTGGAAAAAGCCTGGGCTTGGGAGTCAGAGGTCATGAGTTCTAATCCTGGCTCTGCCACTTATCAGCTGTGTGGCTTTGGGCAAGTCACTCAACTTCTCTCAGTTCCCTCATCTGTAAAATGGGGATAAAGACTGTGAGCCCCACGTGAGACAACCTGATTACCTTGTATCCCCGCAGCACTTAGAACAGTGCTTTGCACACAGTAAGCACTTAACAAATACCATTATTATTATTACATATAGATAGAAGTGCATATATAAAGATAGATATAGATAAAATATATATTTATATACACACAAATTCATACATACATATGTATAAATACTTGCATATATAACATTTAATCAATGGTATTTGTTGAACACTTTATGTGTGCAGAGCATTGTACTATATGAATATTCATTTATGTCCTCCATATTCATAGTCAACGATAATGCTAGATTCACTCCATATGTGAGAAGGCTGCTGGAAAGACCAATATGGGATTGATAGACACTCCCTCCCTCATTATATACAAAGATTCCTGTTGCACTAGCATATTTGTCTCACAACGGGCCTGTCGTTATTTTCCATTCTGTCTCCTTATGCCCTGGTTTTCATAAAGCTTGTTTTAGGAGAGCAACCCCCCCTGCCCCCCATCTGATTTCTATTCAGTCGATAAATCGATCAAACAATGAATCATATTTACTGAGAACTTGCTGTGTGTGGAGTACTGCACTGACTGTTTGGAAGAGCACAACATAACAGAGTTGATAGACCCGTTCCTTGCCCACAAGGAGCTTACAGTCTAGAGGAGGAGGCATGCGTTAATATAAATAAATCAATTATGGTTATGTACATACGTTCTACGGGATTGAGGGTGGGGTGAATAAAGGATGAGGAAACAAAATGCAAGGATGATGCAGAAGGGAGTGGGGGAAGAGTTCCAGGCCAGCAGCAGGACGTGGGTGAGGAGTCGGCGGCGAGATAGAGGTACTGTGAGTAGGTTGGCATTGAAGAAGACATATGACCTAGCAGAATGAACACTGGCCTGGGAGTCAGAATTCCTTGTTTCTATCCTGCTTCTGACACTTGTCTGCTGTGTGACCTAGGGCAAATCATTTAACTTCTAAATCCCTCAGCTTCCTCACCTGTAAAATGAGGATTCAGTTATCTGTTCTCCCCGTACGCAAGGTGTAAAACCCTTGTAGAACAGGGATTCTATCTAACCTGATTATAGTGTATCTACTTCTGTGCTTAGTTCTGGGTTTGTCAGTCTGTAGCAGTTGTCTCCCAAAGTCAACTGCTATGCTTCAGCATTTTGAGACTGTTTCTCCATGCCTCTCAAACATTTTTTTTACCTTTCCACGTTTCTTGTGCCCCTTCCAGTTACCATTTAGCAGCTGTTTGTGTCCTGCTGCTATCCATTTTCCTCACATGTCCCACCCAGAGAAGCTCTATTACTGTTAGTGTTGCTCGTTGGGTCCTCTCATGCTAATATAATCGCCAAGTCTCTAACTTGTTTCTCCCCTCTCAATAATTTTGATCATCTTTCAGCACTTTGTATGTGTTAAGCACTGCACTAAGCCCTCATGTAATCATGTTGGACATAGTTGCTGTCCCATATGAGGCTCACAGAAAGTGGGAGAACAAGCATTGAAACACCATTTTACAGATGAGAAAACTAAGGCTTAGAGAAGTTAAGTGATTTGACCAAGGTCACACAGCAGACAGTGGTGAGGTTAGGATTAGAACCCGGGGCCACAAGATCCCACTGCTTTTGACTCCTTTCTCAAGCCGGCAACTCCTGGAACTCTTCCCCTCTTCATATATATTAGGCCACAATGCTCCCCCATCTTCCTAGCTCTTCTAAAATCACACCTCCTCCAGAAGGTCTTCCCAAATTGATTTCTCCTCTCCCCAGGTTATATTCTACCCTACTGCCCCAGCTGCACTTCTGTGCTAATTGCTCACAAACACCTGAAACACTCCTTTGCAAAGTGACTTACATACCGCCCTGCCACTCTCATGAATATATCAACTGTTCCTTCTTCCTCCCATCTGTAAATTATTTTAGCATCTATCTCCCCCACTATCTTATAAACTCCTTGAGATCAGGCATTGGGTCTACTAAGGGCGTAGTAGAGAGTTATGCACACTGAAAGTGTTTTAAGAAGTACAACTGATTGAAACACTAATAGTGAGTGGACAGTATTTAAGGATCTCATTGCTAGAAATCTCACCCTTCCATTAAATTTTGGGTTATGTTTGAAGATGTTGCTAATGAAAGTGCTTCAGGCAGTGCATGTGTCTTCCATAGAAGGTCCTGATCCTAAGGTCACCAACAATCTTCAAAGCTCACCAATGATCTTGAAAGGTCACAGACGATCTCCTTCTTGCCAAATCCAATGGCCACTACTTAATCCAAATCCTCCTTGATTTAGCTGCCTTCGACCTTCTCCTGGAAACATTATACAATCTCGACTTCACTGACACCGTACTCTCCTGGTTCTCCTCCTATCCTTCTGGCTGCTCGTTCTCAGCCTGTTTCGCAGACTCCTGCTCTGTCTCCCACCCCATAATTATGGGTGCCTCAAGATTCTCTTTTATTCTCCACATACACCCACTCCCTTGGAGAACTAATTCACTCACATGGCTTCCACAACCACCTCTATGCAGATGATTCTCAAATCTACACCTCCCAACCTGATCTCTCTCCCTCTCTGCAGTCTCACATTTCCTCCTGCCTTCAAGACATCTCTTCTTGGATGCCCCACAGTCACCTCACACTTAACATGTCTAAAACAGAAGTTCTTATCTTTCCACCCAAACCCTGTCTTTCCACTGACTTTCCCATCATTGTAGGTGGTATTAGCATCCTTCCTATCTCACAAGCCATCACATCGGTGTTATCTTGACTCCTCTCTCTCTCATTCAACCCACATATTAAATCCATCACTAAATCCAGTCAATTCGACCTTCACGACATTGCTGAAATCTGTCCTTTCCTGTCCATCCAAACTGCTACTATGTTAATCCAATCACTTAATCTATCCCACCTTGATTTTGGCATCAGCTCCTTTGCTGACCTCCCCGTCTCCTGTCTTTTCAAACTCCAGTTCATACTTCACTCTGCTTCCTGGATCATTTTTCTTTAAAAACATTCAAGACATGTTTCTCCACTCCTCAAGAAACTCCAGTACTTGCCCATTCACCTCCGCCTCAGATAGACACTCCTCACCATTGACTTAAAAACACTAAATTCCCTTGCCCCCTCCTACCTTACCTCATTACTCTCCTACTGCAACCCAGCCCACACACTTCACTCTTCTAATGCTAACCTTCTCGTGTACCTCAACCTCATCTACCTCGCAGCTGACCTCTCGCCCACATCCTGCCTCTGACCAGGAACACCCTCCCTTCTCACATCCAACAGACAATTACTCTCTCTGCTTCAAAGCCTTATTGAAGGCATATCTCCTCCAAGAGGCCTTCCCTAAGCCATCCTTTCCTCTTCTCCCACCCCCTTCTTTGCCGCCCCGACTTCCTCCCTTTATTTTTCCCCTCTCCCGGCCCCAGAGCACTTATGTATCTGTAATTTATTTATTTATATTAATGCCTGTTTCCCCCTCTAGACCATAAGCTCCTTGTGGCCAGGGAATGCATCTGTTTACTGTTGTATTGTACTCTCCCAAACACTTAGTACCGTGTTCTGCATACGGTGAGTGCTCAATAAATGTGATCAACTGATTACTGATTAACTCTGTAGCTCCTCAACTTGGAATGGAACTTGATGCCCCACTGCAGTATTCCAAAGGCTAAAACAAATTAAACTCCATAAAGTGTTTTTTAATCATTGAATTTTCCAACCATTTTATGAAACTTTGAGTTCAGAAAGTGAATATTAATGGTTCTGCTTCTTCATTTCTGGAAGACATAAGTTAAAATCAAAGGCCCATGGAGAAACAGGCTTGGGATCTCAATGATCACAAAGTTCAAGTTTTGGTTTTCCTTTGTTTTCATCCATTTTCATTTAAGATAATATTATAGTCATCAAGCAGAGTAACTCCCCCAGACTGCACCTGAAATTTAACCCACCTAAATCACCTGTCTGGGAAACATTTGTTAGGAAGACTTAGGACCCAGGTTCATCATAAAAAAACCTCACATATTGTCCCCCAGTGTTCTGGAACCATGAAAGAAAAATGGCAAACACAATAAGTTCCACATTTCTTTTATTCTGGAATTGAAAAAATGCAAAAAAGTGAAGGAGTCCTTGTTGACAGCTGTTATCATTTAAAATGGAACTTTGCTTTCAGTTAACATTAATCACATATGGGAATCGGGAAGCATAAGGGTTGAATTATCACAAAAGAAAGAGTTTATGTTCCATCTTGTTTCTGTTTTCATTTTTGAAAGCAATTCTAAAAATACAAATCTGCCTGGACTGGGCAGGCAACTGAGGTGGAGCAATGCGAATGGTGTCCATAATTGCAGCTGTTTCCATTGATGTTTTTGACTGAATCAAGGCAGGGTTTTTCCATCATTACCAGTAGCCCGGGTAGAATTAGCCGATGGATATCAATTTGATTTCTGGACCCACTTTTCAATGGGTTTTTCTACAGGGACTGAATCACTTTGGGGTATGAATACTCTGGAGAGAAAAGATTTGCCTTTAGCCTTCTTCTAAATTGCAGGATAAAAAGAATTAGTGATGGAAAGGATCTACTGCATTAGACAGATTGAACCATAAAGTCTGTCTTGAATATTTCATGCACGCATTAGACATTTACTGTAGCAAGGTACAAACAAAACACTGTGTGGACATTTATTGTGTGCCCATTGGACCACCTTACAGTTAGTCAGTCATTCAATCTTATTTATTGAGCACTCACTGTGTGAAGAGCACTGTACTAAGCACTTGGGAGAATAATATAACAGATATATTCTCTGCCCACAATGAACTTACAATCTAGAGGGGAAGACAGACATGAATATAAAAAAAATGCAGATATGTCCATAACAGCTGTAGGGCTGGGCAGGGGAATGAATAAAGGGAGGGAGGGAGGGAGACAGAGAAGGGAGTGGGAGAAGAGGAAAGGAGGGCTTAGTCAGGGAAGGCCTCTTGGAGGAGATAATAATGATGGCATTTGTTAAGCGCTTACTATGTGCAAAGCACTGTTCTAAGCGCTGGGGGGATACAAGGTGATCAGGTTGTCCCACATGGGGCTCACAGTCTTAATCCCCATTTTACAGATGAGGTAATTGAGTCTCAGAGAAGTTAAGTGACTTGCCCAATGTCACACAGCAGACATGTGGTGGAGCCGGGGTGCAAACCCATGACCTCTGACTCCAAAGCTCGTGCTCTTTTCACTGAGCCACGCTGCTTCTCAGGTAGCGATCCCCCAGCTCACCACCACCCTGGAATGAGCAATACCTGGGACTGACTGAGTTCCCATAGCTGACATAGATTCTGCACCCCACAGAACTTATGGATATATCCATAATTATTTATTTATTTTAATGTCTGTCTCCCCCTCTGAACTGTAAGCTTCTTGCATGCAGGGAATGTTCTGTTACATTGTACTCTCCCAAACACTTTCATTCATTCATTCAATCGTATTTATTGAGTGCCTACTGTGTGCAAAGCACCGTACTAAGCGCTTAGTATTTAGTACAGTGTTCCACACACAGTAAGTGTTCAATAAATATTGTTGATTAACTGACCGACGCTTTGACACGTGGAAGTGGCTGCACTTCTAGGAAGTCCTCCCTGTTTCATTCATTCAATTGTATTTATTGAGTGCTTACTGTGTGCAGAGCACTGTACTTTGTGCTTGTGTCCAGGGGGCTCCAATTCCCCCTCCTTTCACTTCCCAGGGCCTGTTAACACATATACCCCTTCTGACTCAGAGAGAGAGAGAGGCTGGGTGAAGGCTTTGGTTTCAATTGTGACTGTGATTATGATTCTGACCTGTAAGAGTTTTTGCAACCATACCCAAAATATTCAGGATCTTTTGTCTTGTCTTATGCTGTTGAGTCATCTCCAACCCATAGTGACTCCATGGGCATAGCTCTCCCAGAATGCCCCAACACCACCTACAAATGTTCTGACAGTGTATCTATAAAGCTTTCTTGGTAAAAATAAGGAAGTTGTTTACCATTTCTTCCTTCCATGCAGTAAATGAGTCTCTCCCCTCGACTCTCTCCTGTGATGCTGCTGCCCAGCACAGGTGAGTTTTGACTTGTAGCAGACTGCTTTCCACTCACTAGGGAATGGGTACTAAGTATTGACCCTCCCTTGAAGCCGAGACTGGTTACTAGAAACTCTCCAGGTGCAATCCTGAGAGTTCAGGATCTTTTACTTAGTAGCAATCATTGTGGTATTTCTTAAGTACTTACTATGTGCGACAACTTGTACTAAGCACTGGGGTAGATGCAAGATAATCACTCAATCAATCAGTGGTGTTTATTGAACAATTACTATGTACAGAGAACTGTACTAAGCATTTGGCAGAGAATAATACAACAGAGGTAATACAGTAAGAATAATACAACAGTACAACAATAATGGGCAGACACATTTCTTGCCCATAAAGAGCTTACAAGTATTATAGAGCATTCAGCACTCAATAAATATGATTGAATGAAATTCTTCAAACATGAAGGGTAATATGCAGGTACTACAATTTTCCTTTCTGCTAGGAGAGTAGGTAGGTGAGGTAGGAGGGGACAAGATGACAGCCTGCTTTAAAGCCAATGGTGGGGAGGTGGATGGGCATCCCCTGGAGTTTTTCCAGGAGTGGGGTGACATATCCTGAACATTTCTGTAGAGAAGTTATCCAGGTAGCAGAGTGAAGTATGGACTGGAGTAGGGAAAGACAGGAGGCAGGGAGGTCAATAAGAAGGCTGACACAGTAATCCAGGTGGGAAAGGATAAGTAATTGTATTAACGTACTAGCAGTTTGGTTGGAGAGGAAAGGGAGGATTTTAGCAGTGTTGTGAAGGTGGGACCAACAGGATTTAGTGATGGATTGAATATGTGGGTTGAGTGAGAGAGAGGAATAAAGGATATTGGCAAGGTTACGGGCTTGTGAGACAGGAAGAATGGTGGTGCCATCTACAGCTATGGGAAAGTCAGGGGGAGGAGAGGGTTTGGGTGGGAAGATAAGATAAGGATAAGGAGATAAGATCATTGGAGTGGGTCTTTAAGCCTTCCAAGGAAGGGAAAGAGAGGGTTAGGGTGGAATGATAAGATAATAAGATAATTGGAGTAGATCTTCAAGACTTCCAAGGAAGGGAAAGAGAGGGTAGGAAAAGGTGAGATTCTCCAAAGGGGCACTCAGGAATGAGAAGGAAGCCGACTCCTCCCCATTTCCATACTTCATGCTGCTGCCTGGATTATCTTTGTCCAGAAACGCTCTGGGCATATTACTCCCCTCCTCAAAAACCTCCAATGGCTACCAATCAATCTGCGCATCAGGCAGAAACTCCTCACCCTGGGCTTCAAGGCTGTCCATCACCTCGCCCCCTCCTACCTCACCTCCCTTCTCTCCTTCTACTGCCCAGCCCGCACCCTCCGCTCCTCCACCGCTAATCTCCTCACTGTACCTCGTTCTCGCCTGTCCCGCCATCGACCCCCTGCCCACGTCATCCCCCGGGCCTGGAATGCCCTCCCTCTGCCCCTCCGCCAAGCTAGCTCTCTTCCTCCCTTCAAGGCCCTGCTGAGAGCTCACCTCCTCCAGGAGGCCTTCCCAGATGGAGCCCCTTCCTTCCTCTCCCCCTCGCCCCCCTCTCCATCCCCCCATCTTACCTCCTTCCCTTCCCCACAGCACCTGTATATATGTATATATGGTTGCACATATTTATTACTCTATTTATTTATTTTACTTGTACACTTCTATCCTATTTATTTTATTTTGTTGGTATGTTTGGTTTTGTTCTCTGTCTCCCCCTTTTAGACTGTGAGCCCACTGTTGGGTAGGGACTGTCTCTATGTGTTGCCAATTTGTACTTCCCAAGCGCTTAGTACAGTGCTCTGCACATAGTAAGCACTCAATAAATACGATTGATTGATTGATTGATTGATTTCCCAGTGAGTCTGGGGGAGTGGGCAAAGAAGAGGCCCCCTCTAGAGAGATTGACAGAACAGAGAGAACAGGTGTTGAATCCTCATTCTACAGCTGTGGAAAAAGGGATAGAGAAATTCAGTGACTTGTTTAAGGTGTCACAGCAGGAAAGTGGTGGAGCCAGGATCAGAACCCAGGTCCTCTGACTCCCAGGCCTGTGTTCCTTCCTGAAGGTATGCAGCGTCCCACAGGCTTTGCCTGGCCCAGTAATGACCATCGACTTGGGACAGAGTGTCTATGTCAGAAATTCCTCCAGCATGGGAAATTCCTGCTCCCTACTTAATAATAATAATAATAATGGCATTTATTAAGCACTTACTATGTGCAAAGCACTGTTCTAAGCGCTGGGGAGGTTACAAGATGATCAGGTTGTCCCACAGGGGGCTCACAGTCTTAATCTCCATTTTACAGATGAGGTAACAGGCACAGAGAAGTTAAGTGACTTGCCCAAAGCCACCCAGCTGACAACTGGCAGAGCCAGGATTTGAACCCATGACCTCTGACTCCAAAGCCCATGCTCTTTCTACTGAGCCACACTGCTTCTCTACTTCCCCCCAACAGCCCATTCCCCAGGCCCTCCTGCAGCGTGGTTTAGTGAAAAGATCCCGGGCTTGGGAGTCAGAGGTCATGGGTTCTAATCTCGGCTCCACCACTTTAATTTTAACTTCATTTTAATTTTGGTATTTTTTAAGTGCTTACTATGTGCAAAGCACTGTTCTAAGCCCTGGGGAGGATACAAGGTGATCGGGTTGTCCCATGTGGAGCTCACAATCTTAATCCCGACTTTACAGATGAGGTAACTGAGGCACAGAGAAGTTAAGTGATTTGCCCAAAGTCACACAGCTGACAAGTGGAGGAGCCAGGATTTGAACCCATGACCTCTGACTCCCAAGCCCGTGCTCTTTCCACTGCTGCTCTTGTCAACTGTGTGACTTTGGGCAAGTCACTTCACTTCTCTGTGTCTCAGTTACCTCATCTGTAAAATGGGGATTAAGACTATGAGCCCCAAGTGGGAAAATCTGATAACCTTGTATCTATTCCAGCACTTACAACACTGCTCGGCACATAGTAAGCGCTTAACAAATGCCATCATTATTTAAGTGCGTAGTACAGTGCTCTGCACACAGTAAGCGCTCAAGAAATACGACAATGAATCTAGTAGCTGCAGAGGAGCAGCAAGACTCAGTGCTTTTGACACTGCTTAGAAATGCCCTAATTAATCAATCAATCGAAACCCTGAATTGCACTCCAAGTGTAGGGCTAAATGAAACAGAAGGCACCAAATATTTTGGGGACTGGAAAGGAACTGAACTCTGGGTCTGAAGCTTTTTGACCTGGAAACCCAAGAACTTCACTGTTTAAAAAAAATAAGTGGCTACTGCCTGCTGGCTTGGTTTGGGTTTTTAATAAACCCTGGGCAACCTCAGAGATTCTTTGCCACTGGAGAGGTCTGATGGCCGGTGAAACCATGAGCAAGGAGCCAGAGGGGTTGTGGCTTGTCTCCTGATGGCCACGCAGCCATATGATATGCAGAATCAGCACTCAGCCCAGGTTGGTTCTTAAACCTACCCACCATTTATGACTGGAATTTGGGAGAAGGATGTTGACATCGATACCATAGCACAAACATCCAAACCCAAACCTCTACTGCCCTGCTTGTTTTTGCCAAAATAAAATTGCTCCGGGGTGTCGAAGCCTGTCAGGGCAGGAATGCCAATCTTGAAGGAGAGGAGACAACAATCAATCAGAGGTATTTTTTGAGCACTCACTACGTGCACTACGAGCACTGCACAAACACTTGGGAGAGTACAATACAACCGAATTAGCAGACATGTTCCCTGCCCATCACAAGCTTACAGTCAAGAGAATAAAGAGGTGTTCTGCAAACTCTAGTGTAATGTGAATTCAGGTAAGCACTTGGTAAGCACTTAACAAGTACCACAAAAACAAAACAAAACAAAAAAGATCCGGGGACCCAGGCTAATCCCAACTCCACTGCTTGCCTGTCGTGTGACCTCTCGCAAGCCCCTTAAATCAATCAATCGTATTTATTGAGCGCTTACTGTGTGCAGAGCACTGTACTAAGCACTTTCCTCATTTGTAAAGTGGGGATTTCCCCTCTCAGGGTCACACCTGGAGAGTTGCCAGTACTCTACCAGTCTCGACTAGGGGAGGGAGAGTCAGGCAGAGGCATATCCATTCTATTCCTAGCTTGGGTAGTGACTAGAGAGTGGAAGGCAATCTGCTACAAGTCAAACTCCCCTGTGCTGGGCAGCAGTGGAATGGGAGAGAGTCAAGAGCAGAGGCTCAAGTTTCCTGTGCGGAAGGAGGCAATGGTAAACCACTTCTGGATTTTGACAAAGAAAACTCTATGAATACACAACGAGAACGACTGCAGATGGAGGTGGGGCATTCTGGTAGAGATGTGTCCATGGCATGGCTATGGGTCAGAGATGACTCGACAGCATAAGACAAGACAAAACTGTGGGGATTAAATATCTGTTCTTCCTCCTCTTTAGACTGTTAACTCCTCACTCTTGGCTTCAAGGCTGTCCATCACCTTGCCCCCTCCTCCACACCTGCCTTCTCTCCTTCTACAGCCCAGCCCGCACACTCCGCTCCTCTGCTGCTAACCTCCTCACTGGGCCTCGTTCTCGCCTGTCCCACCATCGACCCCGGACCGTGTCCTTCCCCTGGCCTGGAATGCCCTCCCTCCACAGATCTACCAAACTAGTTTTCTTCCTCCCTTCAAAGCCCTACTGAGAGCTCACCTCCACCAGGAGGCCTTCCCCTTTCTCCTCTCCTCCTCCTCCACCACCCCTCTGCCACCCCTGCCCTTCCCCTTCCCACAGAACTTGTATATATTTGTACATATTTATTACTCTATTTTATTTGTACATATTTACTATATTTTATTACTGATGTGTATACAGCAATAACTTTATTTATTCTGATGGCACTGACACCTGTCTACTTGTTTTGTTTTGTTGTCTGTCTCCCCCTTCTAGACTGTGAGTCTGTTGTTGGGTAGGGACTGTCTCTATGTAGCCGATTTGTATTTCCCAAGTGCTTAGTACAGTGCTCTGCACACAGTAAGTGCTCAATAAATGCGACTGAATGAATGAATGAATAAATGTAAGCTCCCTGTGGAACAAGGCCTATATCCAATCTGATTAACTTGCTGTAGGGAAGCAGTGTGGCTCGGTGGAAAGAGCACGGGCTTTGGAGTCAGAGGTCATGGGTTCAAATTCTGGCTCTACCAATTGTCAGCTGTGTGACTTTGGGCAAGTCACTTAACTTCTCTGAGCCTCAGTTACCTCATCTGTAAAATGGGGATGAAGACTGTGAGCTGCCCGTAGGACAACCTGATCACCTTGTAACCTCCCCAGTGCTTAGAACAGTACTTTGCACACAGTAAGCACTTAATAAATGCCATTATTATTATTATTATTATTATTTTTATCTAACCAGGACTTGGCACATAAGAGTTTACCAAATACCGTGATTATTATTCTTACTCTTTCGGCCTCATCCCTCAAGGAACAGAGCTTCCTGCCTCTCTCTCCCACATTCTGTTGTATTCACCCCCCAGGGGCTTATTTCAGTGCTCTGTGTGCAATAAGCATTCAATAAAATGCCATTGATTGAATGATTGATGGACTCCGGAGCAACAGAGAAGTAACACCTGCTAGTTGCGAACTCAAAAGTTTCACTTTCAGAGGAGGATAAAGCTATAAAACTTCCACCACTCACTAGGCCACTCTTTTTTTTAAGCTATTTGTTAAGCGCTTACTATGTGCAGGCACCATACTAAGCGCTGGGCTAGATTCAAGCTAATCAGGATAGACACAGACTGTGTCCCACATGGGGCCCACAGTTTTAATGCCCTTTCACAGAAGAGGAAACTGAGGCACCAAGAAGTGAAGTGACTTGACCAAGGTCCCACAGCAGACAAGAGGGCCTGGGGGAATGCCCTCCCTCTGCCCATCTGCCAAGCTAGCTCTCTTCCTCCCTTCAAGGCCCTACTGAGAGCTCACCTCCTCCAGGAGGCCTTCCCAGACTGAGCCCCTTCCATCCTCTGCCCCTCATCCCTCATCTTACCTACTTCCCTTCCCCACAGCACCTGTATATATGTATGTATGTTTGTACATATTTATTACTCTATCTATTTATTTTACTTGTACATATCTATTCTATTTATTTTGTTATTATGTTTGGTTTTGTTCTCTGTCTCCCCCTTCTAGATGATGAGCCCACTGTTGGGTAGGGACTGTCTTTATATGTTGCCAACTTGTACTTCCCAAGCACTTAGTACAGTGCTTTACACACAGTAAGAGCAATCGTAATAAATATGATTGATTGATTGATTGATGGAGTCAGGCTTAGAACCCAGGTCCTTCTGACTCCCTGGCCCAGGCTTTATCCACTAGGCCATGCTGAATTCCTGCCCTGAGATGACTGGTATTGGACCTGGAACCAAACTCTCCCAGGCTCCATCTGAGCCGGGGAACCTGCAGGGTGGCACTACCAGAATGGGAAGTAATTCCTCTCTTTAAGTCCCTTCTGGAACTGAGGCTACAACATGCCATGGTCCAGAGCTGATGGTCCAGAGCTGATCGTGGGAGTCACTGGAGTCTAAAAATCTGTTCAGCTTTCACTTGGCCTCTCCCAGCCCCACTCCGTCCCATCATCCTTCAGGCCCGGAGGGGACAATCCTGGTGAAAATCTGTGAAACAAGATTGACCAATTGCTCTTTCCTATCTGTTACCCACTGCTGCTGCTCCGGGGCAGGAGAGAAGGGACATTCCACAGACACCTGGCCCACTGGGAAATGCTACATGGCTGGAGGAACACATTCCTTGCTGATCTCAGGTGGCGATCAATTCATGCCCTGGGGGATTAGGATTACAAATGTCAGAGCATTCAAGGTTACTACAATAGAGATCATTGAGGTCTTTTTTTTTTTTCCATTGGCAGGTGAGCCGCTTAAAGGTATGACTGACAAGGGTGATGATTTATGACACATTTCTGCATGCGTATATCTTGAGACATTCTTCCATCATCCTGAGGCTACATATTGGTAGGCTACCTTTGGTTAGGTGGGGCGGTGAAAGCCAAGATGTGGAAGATTAGAACACAGGGTCACGTGCATGTGTTTGGGATTTCTCCATCCCCAGTTCATTCATTCAGTCGTTATTTATTGAGCACTTACTGTGTGCGGAGCCCTGTACTAACTGCTTGGGAAGTACAAACTGGCAACATATAGAGATGGTCCCTACCCAACAACGGGCTCACAATTATGGGGGAATCAAATGCCCAAAATATATTGTTTACGCACAGCATAGATGGTTTGTTGATATAATGTGCAGATTTGGGTGCAGGCAAATTAATGAAACCGACATAAAATGCAAGTGCCTTCACTAATGGATATCATTCAAGTTTTCACATGGAAAGAGGATTATGTTTTCTCATTCAAAAGGTTTTTGATTTACCAGCGATATAACCCCAAATTCCAAAATATTATAGAACTTTTAAAATACTGAACTTTTAAAATACTGACATGTGAGTGATCTTTGCTCAAAGACAAAGGACCCCGAATCTTCCCATGGTCTACTATTTTTCATGGACCCTTCTTCCTACAGAGGGCTTTTCTCTCAGTTTGCAGTGTGAGGGAACAATGCCATCTTTTTAAGCATCCTGCCCTCTTTCACCTCTTAAAATCACTTGCTCCCACTCTTTTTCCCTCACTGGCCACCATCTTCAACCTCTCACAGATTCTTCCTTTCTACTTTCAAATATGCTCTCATCTCCTCTACACTAGAAAAGCTTTCTCTGGATCTCACTGACCCATTCATCAGGTTGGACACAGACCATGTCCCACAGGGGGCCTACAGTCTTAATGACTTCACTCCCTGCCCCTACTCTCGTCCAAATTTCTTGAATATGTTGTATACCCCTGCCACTTTGGCTTTCTCCACACCAACTCTCTCCTTGACCCCTGCAATCTCCTCATCTTTCACTTCCTGTGACCACACTTTCAAGGTTGGTAATGATTTCTTCACGGCCAAGGATACCAGGCTTTTACTCAGTCATGATCTGTTTTGACCCTTCTGCCACCTTTGACCCTGCTGACTCTTCCCTTCCTCTTGAAGTGATTTCAGATCTTGGGTTTACTCTCACAGTACTCAACAGTTTCTCCTATCTTGCTGACTCCTTTTCCACTCCTCATCCCCTAATCTCAGTGTCCCGCAATGTTTTGGGTCCTTAACTTTCCTCACTCTACTTCACCCTCACAACGAGCACATCCTGCCCCAGAGCTTTGGCTACCAGTCAGTCAATCAAATTTATTTAGTGTGCAGTGCACTGTACTATGCACTTGGCAGAATACAGTGTAACAATATAACAGACACATTCCCTGCCCACCATGAGTTTACAATCTAGAGGGGAAGACAGACTTTAATATCCATAAATAAACTATGGATATGCATGTATCCATGCATGTAGTGCTGTGGGAGGGGGAGATGCAGAAGGATGGGGGAGAAGAGGAAAGGAGGACTTAGGGAAGTTCTCTTGGAGGAGATGTGCCTTCAATAAGGTTTTGAAATGGGGCGAGGGGGGAGAGTATGTGGGTAACCCTCCAGCTATTCAATCTTACATTTCCTTCTCCTCCATAACATCTCCACTTGGGTAAACCTCTAACTCACCTCAGATTCTGACTGCCCTCAAACTCAGCATGTCGTAAAGAGATCTTCTCAACTTCCCTCTAAAACCCACTCTTCCTCCTAACTTTTCTGTCTCTTTGGAAAGCACCGGGGCTTTTGGTGAATTCTTACCATGTGCAAAAAACTACACTAAGCGCTTGGGAACATGCTCAGAAAACTAGAGAATTCTAAGCACTTGATAGCCACCCCACCCTCAGCTCCTCAGCACTTATGTTCTTATCCAGAAATTATTCATTTATATAGTCCCCCTCTAGACTGTAAGTTCCTTGTGGGTAGGGAACATATCTATTAACTCTATTCTATTTCACTCTACCAAGTGTTCAGTTAGTCCTCTGTAAACAACAAGCACTCAATAAATACCACTGGATGATTAATAAAGTCATGATAAACTTAGAAACAATTAACAAATAAACATCAAAGATAACATCTGGAAATAGCATCTTGAGGCCTCTGCCCTTTCAATTCCTCAGTAACATTTATTGAGTGTTTGCTCTGTGCAAAGCATCATAGTCAGCATGCAGGAGAGTACAGTAGAGTGAGTAATCCCTGGCCTCAAACAGTTTACATTTTATTATGAGGCAGATACTAAACTATGTTACAGGTAGGGAGAAGCAAAAGAGTTTAAAGATATGCCCATAGCAATATCCGGTTTGAGTAGAGTGAGTAGCCAAGAGTTTTCTCACTCTCTTCTTCCTTCTCCAGTTTGGTTGCAGAAAAATCTCTGTATTTTAAAGTGTATAAAGATACCATCTCTGCTTTACCCACCTTAAGCTCCAGGGTGCCTGGGAGGGAAGGTTTGCTCAATCAAGATGCTGTGTGAGTTTGGGGAAGTCACTTCATTTCTCTGTGCCTCAGTTGCCTCATCTGTAAAATGGGGATCAAGACTGTGAGCCCTATGTGGGACAGTGACTGTGTCCAACCTGACTATATCTACTCCAGCAGTTAATACAATTCCTGGCACATAGTAAATGTTAACAAATACCATAAAAAATCCATTAATTAATCAATCAATCTATAGGATTTGTCATGATCCCACTGTATGTAGAGCTCTGTACTAAAGCCCTTTGGATCAGTGTAGCCTAGTGGATAGAGCACGGTATGGCAGTCAGAAGGACCTGGGTTCTAATCCTGGCTCGGCCACTTCTCTGCTGTGTGACCTGGGGCAAGTTATTGTGAGCCCACTGTTGGGTAGGGACTGTCTCTATATGTTTCCAACTTGTACTTCCCAAGCACTTAGTACAGTGCTCTGCACACAGTAAGTGCTCAATAAATATGATTGATGATGATGATTTCTCTGTGCCTCAGTTACCTCATCTGTAAAATGGGGTTTGAGACTTGTGAGCCCTTTGTAGGACAGGGACTGCGTTCATTCATTCAATCATATTTATTGAGCACTTACTTTATGCAGTGATTTATCTATCAGCACTCAGTACAGTGACTGGCACATAGTAAATGCTTAACAAATATCATTAAAAAATCAATTAATTAATCAATTGACCAATAGAATTTATCATGATCCTACTGTATGCAGTAGAGCTCTGAACTAAAGCCCTTCAGAGATTTCAGTAGAGTGAGAAGACATGATCTCTGCAAACAAGAAATTAACAATCAAATGGGGGACACAGATAATAAATAATAGTCATAAAATAATTTATTGGTATGAGGAAGACAGAGAAGGGGATCCTACCCAAGAGTTAGTGCTTATGTAACCAGGCATGTAAGGTGAACTCCTCACCCTGGGCTTCAAGGCTGTCCATCACCTTGCCCCCTCCTACCTCACCTCCCTTCTCTCCTTCTACAGCCCAGCCCGCCCCCTCCGCTCCTCTGCCGCTAATCTCCTCACCGTACCTCGTTCTCGCCTGTCCCGCCATCGACCCCCGGCCCACGTCATCCCCCGGGCCTGGAATGCCCTCCCTCTGCCCATCCACCAAGCTAGCTCTCTTCCTCCCTTCAAGGCCCTACTGAGAGCTCACCTCCTCCAGGAGGCCTTCCCAGACTGAGCCTCTTCCTTCCTCTCCCCCTCATCCCCCCTCCATCCCCCCCATCTTACCTCTTTCCCTTCCCCACAGCACCTGTATATATGTATATATGTTTGTACATATTTATTACTGTATTTATTTATTTATTTTACTTGCACATATCTATTCTATTTTATTTTGTTAGTATGTTTGGTTTTGTTCTCTGTCTCCCCCTTTTTAGACTGTGAGCCCACTGTTGGGTAGGGACTGTCTCTATATGTTGCCAATTTGTACTTCCCAAGCGCTTGGTACAGTGCTCTGCACATAGTAAGCGCTCAATAAATATGATTGATGATGATTTAGTGGAAAGAGCAAGGGCCTAGGAGTCGGATGACCTGTGTTCTAATTCTGCCTTTGTCATTTGTCTGCTGTGTGACCTTGGGCAAGTCACTTTACTTCTCTGTGCTTCAGTTACCTCTTCTGTAAAATGGGACTTGAGACCATGAGTCCCATGTGGGACAGGGACTGATTTCAACCTGATTTGCTTGTATCCACCCTAATGCTTAGTACAGTGCTGGATACATAGTAAGCACTTTGAAAATACCACAATTACAGCAGGAAATGTGTCTGTTTATTGTTCTATTGTACTTTCCCAAGCACTTACAGTGGATAGAGCATGGACCTGGGAGTCAGAAGGTCATGGGTTTTAATCCCAGCTCCACCACTTGCCTGCTGTGTGACCTTGGATGAGTCACTTCACTTCTCTGGGCCTCAGTTACCTCATCTGTAAAATAGGAATTTGAGACTGTGAGCCCCATTTGGAACAAGGACTGTGTCCAACCTGATTTGCTTGTATCCACCCTAGTGCTTAATACAGTGCTGGATACATAGTAAGCGCTTAAAAAATACCACAGTTATTATTATTGTTCTGCACACAGAAAGTGCTTAATAAATACAAGTGACTGAAATTAGAATAGTATTATTATTACTATCAATAATAATAATTACGTGTTGATAAGTTGTGATGGTGGAAGGTACTGAGATAAGGATGGAGGAAGGATAGCCAGTCTGCCTCCCAGATGAGGGAATGTTGGGGACAGATGGATTCCCATAGATTTGCATTCCTCTCTCTGACCATCTCCGGTAAGAGTAGTCTGACCCCTTTCAATCATGCTGGACTTTGGGGCTCTTGTCTCAAACTGGCCTGAGGGCTTGCATCTGGGTCAGGTTCCTTCAATCCCCAGCAGGTGTGCAGGACATCCGGAAGCTTCGGAGACTGCTGGCCACCAGGTGTGATCCTGCAGCCTGGAGAGATTCCGGCTCAAACGGGAAAGGCGGTCGGCTGCTATCTTTGTGGGCACCATCCACTTCATTCAATCAATCGTATTTACTGAGTGCTTACTGTGCACCAAGCACTGTATTAAGCCCTTGGGAGAGTATAGTATAATAACAAACAGACAAATTCCTGCCCACAATGAGCTCACAGTCAAGAGGGGGAGACAGACATTATTATAAACAAATAGATAAATAATTAAGTTTCATGTGCTGTGGGGATGGGAGGAGGAGATGAATGAAGGAGCAAGTAAGAGCAGTGCAGAAGGGAGTGGGAGAGTGGGAGAAGGGTAGAGGAGGGCTTAGTCAGGGAAGGCTTCCTGGAGGAGATGTGCCTTCAATAAGGTTTTGAACAAAACACTGTCTGCTAATGAGGAGGGAGGGCATCCCAGTCCAGAGGTAGGATGTGGGAGAGAGGTTGGCGGCAAGGCGGCAGCCCCGCCTTACCTCCTTCCCCTCCCCACAGCACCTGTATATATGTATATATGTTTGTACATATTTATTACTCTATTTTACTTGTACATATTTATTCTATTTATTTTATTTTGTTAATATGTTTTGTTTTGTTGTCTGTCTCCCCTTTCTAGACTGTGAGCCCGCTGTTGGGTAGGGACCATCTCTATATTTTGCCAACTTGTACTTCCCAAGTGCTTAGTACAGTGCTCTGCACACAGTAAGCACTCAATAAATACGATTGAATGAATGAATGAAAAGATAGATGAGATGGAGGTACAGTGAGTAGGTTGGCATTAGAGGAATGAAGTGTGCCGGCTGGGTTGTAGTTAGCAGAGCAGCGAGGTGAGGTAGGAGGGGGGGGCCAAGTGATTAAATGTCTTAAAGCCAAATCCACCCACCCGCAGCTGTGGTACCAGAGATGAGTGGCACTGCCAGCATCACCTCCTCGGGGAAGCACTAACCCAGGGCTGCAGGGCTCACCCTTGGGGAAGCTGCATGGCATAATAGAGCACAGGCCTGGGACTCAGAAAGTCCAGGGTTCTAATCCCCCCTCTGCCACTTGTCTGCTGTGTGACCTTGGGCAAGTCACTTCACTTCTCTGGGCCTCAGTTACCTCATCTGTAAAATAGGGATTGAGTTTGTAAGCCCCAAATGGGACAGGGACTGTTTCCAACCCAATTTGTTTGTATTCACCCCAGTGCCTTAACAATCAGTGCTTAACAAATACCACGATCATTATTATTATTATTACTCCCGAACGCAGCCCGGGTGCTAGCCTGGTGTTTAAAACCCTCAAAAAGACAGAGACTGAATTTATTTTTATATTAATTTATATTTGTTAAGTGCTTACTATGAGTCAAGCACTGTTCTAAGCGCTGGGGTAGGTATGAGATGATTAGGTTGGACATGAATCCCACATGGGGCTCACAGTCTTAATCCCCATTTTACAGATGAGGTAACTGAGGCCCAGAGAACTAAAGTGACTTGCCCAAGTTCACACGGCAGACAAGTGGCGAAGTCGGGCTTAGAAGTCACATTCTCTGACTCCCAGGCCTGTGTTCTTTCCACTAGGTCATGCTGCCTCTCAAAAGGTTACTTTCGTGTGCGTCTGGTGATTTAGTACTTGAAAGTGTGTTCTTCCAATTCATGTCCATTCAAGCACTTTGCAGCGGTAGTATTAGTATTTCTTAGGCACTCACCATGTGTAAAGCACTGCACTAAACACTGGGAAACAATACACAGACCGGAATTCAACACAGTCCTTGTGCCTCAGAGGGCTCACAACCTAAAATAAAAGGGGGAGAGAGGACTGGAAACAGACACATAAGGAGGGATTAAACAAAACACTCAGACAACATAAAGTCTGCCACTTGCCTGCTGTGGGACCTTGGGCAGTCATTTCACTTATCTGTGCCTCAATTATCTCATCTGTAAAATGGGGATTAAGACTGTGAGCCCCATGTGGGACAGGGACTGTGTCCATTCTGATTAACTCGTATCTACCCCAGCGCTTAGAACCCTGCTTGGCACATAGTAAGCACTTAACAAGTACCATAATCCTTATTAATTGCTAATTAAAGAGCTACTAAAATCATACCTCTTCCAATAAATTTTCACTGATTAGCTTCTCATCTCTCCACCCCATTCTTCCTCCCTTCTGTCTTGCCTATGCATTTGGATCTATGCCCCTTAAGTAATAATAAAAATAATAATAATGGCATTTGTTAAGCACTTACCATGTGCAAAGCACTGTTCTAAGCGCTGGGGAGGATACAAGGTGATCAGATTGTCCCACGTGGGGCTCACAGTCTTCACCCCCATTTTACAGATGAGGGAACTGAGGCACAGAGAAGTTAAGTGACTTGCCCAAAGTCACACAGCTGGCAATTGGCGGAGTCAGGATTTGAACTCATGACCTCTGACTCCCAAGCCCCTGCTCTTTCCATTGAGCCATGCTGCTTCTCTATGCTAAGTGCTTTGATACTGAACTCACCCTCAGCCTCACAACACTTATGCCCTGTCCTCATAGTCTGCTGATTCCCCTATCTGAAATTTATTCTAATGTCAGTCTCCCCTACTAGGTTGCAAACTCCCTGCTGGGAAGGATTATGTCTACCAATGTTATTATTCTCTCCCAAGTGCTTAGTACAGTGCTCTGCATGCAATAGACTCTCAGTAAATACCATCAATTGATAGATTGACTTTATTAATGGAACTATTACTTGGTTTCTTCATTCAACCCTTTTCTCTCATCCTAGGTGAATGGATTTGCACTGGGGGAAAGCTGCAATTACGCAGGGAAAATCTTTTTTCAGCCTTGGGAAAATGAAATTCTAACTTAGAAGGAAATTTTCTTTTGCAATGATACCGCAGGCATCAGCTAACTCAATGGCAATATTCCAGTAGTTTTCAATATCTCGAAAAACTAAAATTGTGGTCAATTTAAAACTGGACTGGACAAAACATGATTATACCCCAGAGGAAACTCCCATATTGGCCGAGTAAAAAAACTGCATGACCTTCTAGCCTTTTTCTGCATTTAAGTTTTGTATTTCATAAGAGCAAATTTCTGCTAAGAATCAACAGGAAATTCTCTGGACCGAGGTGATAGTGAACATGTGTCTTTCTGGCTTACAGATGGTAAAATAATAAACACAGGGTTTAGATTAACCAAAATTCTCCCGCACTCCTCAACTCCTTTACAGTCTTGGTGACAAAGAGATCTTCTCCCTCCCTATCCCTGGCTTTCCTGCCTCTGGGTTTTCAGTGAATTCACAGCCTCTCAATAACTTTGGAAAGTTGGAAGCAGGAACACTGAATGTCCCCAGCTCTAGCTTACCTTAAGTGAATTTAAGTGTTATGGTCCCTTAACAAATGACATTTCAGAAGCTTCTGAGATTCAGAACTGTGAGGACTTGCTCTTATAATACAGATACACGGGGAACCTGAAAGAACAATTAGGTAAAATGATTCAGGATTGGGAGTCAGAAGGACCTGGGTTCTAATACTGGCTCCACCCCTTGTCTGCTGTGTGACCTTGGGAAAGTTACTTAACTTCTCTGTGCCTCACTTCCCTCATCTGTAAAATGGAGATTAAGAGTGTGAGCCCATTGTGGGACAGGGATTATGTCCAACATGATTCCCTTGTATCTACCCCAGTGCTTGGCATGTAGTAAATGTTTAACAAAAACCAATAATAATAATAATAATAATCCTCAGAAGATCTTATTATGGAGCTGAATCCATAATAGAGAAGCAGTGTGGCTCAGTGGAAAGAGCATGGGCTTTGGAGTTAGAGGTCATGGGTTCAAATCCTGGGCCCGGTAGTCAGAAGGACCTGGGTTCTAATCCTGACTCTGCCACTTGTCTGCTGTGTGACCTTGGGCAAGTCACTTAACTTCTCGATGCCTCAGTTACCTAATCTGGAAAATGGGGATTAAGACTGTGAGTCCCCCATGGGATAACCTGATCACCCTGTAACCTCCCCAGCACTTAGAACAGTGCTTTGCACACAGTAAGCACTTAAATGCCATCATTGTTCTTATGCCATCATTATTATTAATCCCTAAATGGGGTGATGCTGTGTCAAGAAAAAAGATTCATAGCTAAACTCTTTTCTCCAATTCCTTCCCCAACAACCTGAGGGACGGTTGGTGATTCCAACACAATATCATGGTTCACAGCAGTTGTACACTGCAATTGCTCAGTCTGATTCAATTTATGGTATTTGTTAAATGCCTACTCTGTGTCAAGCACTGTTCTATGTCCTGGAGTAGATACAAAATAATCAGATTGGACACAATCCCTGTCCCACATGGGGTTCACAGTCTTTAATCCCCTTATTACAGATGAGGGGACTGAGGCTCAGAGATGTTAAGTGACTTGCCCAAGGTCACACAGCAGACAAGTGGTGGAGCCAGGATTAGAACCCAGGTCCTTCTGACTCCCAGGCCCAAGTTCTATCCTCCAGGCCACACTGTTTCACATTAACCTGCCATAGGATCCATGCTGGAATTCTAGGACAGTTCCATCAATGCCACCCAGATATGATGTTTAACATTAGGGGACCAGAATAAATGATAAGTAGTGTGGCTTATCATGGAAAGAGCAGGGGCTTGGGAGTCAGAAGTTGTGGGT
This sequence comes from Tachyglossus aculeatus, assembly GCF_015852505.1. Lineage (NCBI taxonomy): Eukaryota > Metazoa > Chordata > Mammalia > Monotremata > Tachyglossidae > Tachyglossus > Tachyglossus aculeatus. Next base: position 44,895,688 of record NC_052067.1, on the reverse strand, counting down.
TCTAATTCCTGCTCTGCCACTTGTCTGCTGTGTGACCTTGGGCAAGACACTTAACTTCTCTGTGCCTCAGTTGCCTCATCAGTAAAATGGAGATTAAGACTGTGAGCCCCACGTGGGATAACTGGATTACCCTGTATCTATCCCAGTGCCTAGAATGGTGCTTGGTACATAGTAAGTGCTTAACAAATCCCATAATTTATTTTATAAGCAGTGGGATCTTGGACTGTAATCAGGAAATACTGAGGCAATGCTCAGCACATCACACTCAGTGAAGGTGGAACATGTGAGAAGAATGGATGACAACAGGATATCCGAACAGCACTTCTCTGATGAGTTAAATGAAGTAATCAAAAAAGAGGATGGACAGAAAAAACACTATTAAGATGGACATCACAGTGTCCTTTGGGAAAGGAGATGATGCTATTGATGGTGACATTTTATTAGGATGTTGTCTGATAAGAATGCTGCAAAACTGGCAATCACTTCCACATGGAATGCAGTGATGGGCTGCCTCACTGTACCACTGGATTCCCAGAGTGCCTGACATTGTTTAAATTTATCTCTGTTTTTAACCACAATTTTCCCTAAGCTCTGCTTCAAGACAGTTACCCCAGTACTGACTGTTAATTGCTAGCCTAATCTGGCTTCAGTTTGCACCCACTTCCAATAAGATTTTTCTCCACAACCTCCTTCCTCATCCTGGATGGACTGAGACTCAATCAGGGAATTTGGGGGACAATCTTAACCTCTGACTCCCCTCTTCCCCCACCTCCCACCACAAATGGACTTGTAAGCCACCTTTTTTCTTTCAATCAATCGATCTAATTGATTTCTTTCTTCTTTCTAGCAGAAAGCATAAATACTCAAAGCTGCCCAGCACGGCACAGCCTGATAAGGTCCCTTCCTCTCAAACCTCCCCTCCCCACAACCAAATTAAATACTGGTGGTGAAATCCCCGTGGTGTTGAGAAGGGAAGAGTGAGAGTGGAAGGAGAATGAGTGTGAAATATTTCTTTTTCTTTGCCTTTGGCCCCACAGCAAAGAGAGTCTTCGGGTGATCACATACTGAATGGGACGGTGGATACTGCATCAGTAGCAATCTTCTCATCAAATGAATTTCACCTGGAAGTCAAAAGGACCTGGGTTCTAATCCCCATTCCTCCACATGTTTGCCATGTGACCTCGGGCAAATCACTTAACTTCTCTGTGCCTCAGTTACCTCATCTGTGAAATGGGGATGAGAGTTGTGATCTCCATGTGGGACAGTGACTGTGTCCAACCTGATTAACTACTCTAGAGCTCAGAACAGTGCTTAAGCACATAGTAAGTTCATTTATTCATTAATTCAATCACATTTATTGAGCACTTACTATATGCAGAGCACTGTACCAAGTGCTTGGAAAGTACCATTCGGCAACAGATAGAGACAATCCCTACCCAACAACAGGCTCACAGTCTAGAAGTACTTACTAAGTACCAGTATCATTATTATTATTATTACCATGAGAAATGCCATCTGTGAGAAGAAAGGACTATCTGATACCGACCACTGATTTACTGAAACACAGACTGAGGGAAAAAGAGGATTTTCCCCGTCTACTATCTACCACATCACTTCCAAATCTGATCTCCATCTAAACTAACAAGGATGTTTTCAAAGCCTTAATAACTAATAACAAGAATTATGGTGTTTTTAAGCACTTACTGTCAATTAAAAAGAAAAAGAAAAAAAACGGACCCAATTTGCTGGTATCCACCCTTGCGCTTAGTACAGTGCCTCGCACATAGTAAGTGCTTAGCAAATACCACAATCATTATTATTATTATTATCAAAGAATTAGCCTGGTGTAGAGGAAAAGTGTCCTGGGCATCAGAGGACCTGGTTTCTAATTCCGGCTCTGCCAATTACCTGCTGTTTGACCTTGGGCAAGTCACCTCATCTGTAAAATGGGGATAAAATACCTGTTCTCCAACCCCCTTAGTCTGTGAGCCCCATGTGGGACAGAGACTATCTTCAAGTTGATGATCTTGAATTCCCAGTCCTTGGCATGTAATCAGTGCTGAACAACTACCAGTATTATTACTATCTTCAATGTATGTGCTCCTTAGAACAATGCACTGCCATGGAGAGAGTTTCTTCACAGATTTAGACAGATCTGTTGTAGGATTTCAATGCTTGAGTTAGTAGTGATACCCCAAAATGGGAATCTTCAAGCCGCGTGAGATGGGCGAACTAAAGAGGAACGGTGGATCGAGAACCATCAGGCTGCGTCTCAGAGAAGGGAAGGCTCCCAGAATTTCTGGGGCCCACTGAGGAACTTCTGAGGGCTAAAGCAGCCTGACTTCCTGAATTTTAGGCTGACCACCCTGTTGGAATGCAGGGAAGCTCTGACCAGGGTCTGTAACCTGTAACGGGGGAGAAGCAGCATAGCTTAGTAGATAGCGCGTGGGCCTCAGAGTCAGAAGGACCTGGATTCTAATCCCAGCTGTTTGCTGAGAGAGAGACTTTGGGCCAGTCACTTCACTTCTTGTGGCCTCTGTTACCTCATCTGGAAAATGGGGATTAAAAGACGGTGAGCCCTGTATGGGACAGGGACTGTGTCCAACCCGATTACCTTGTATCTACTCCAGCGCTTAGTACGGTGTCTGGCATATAGTAAGCACTTGGCAAATACCACAGTTATTATTATTGTTGCATTGCCACTAGACACTGCTGCCTTCACTTCTACTATGCCTACCCTGTGGGCCATGGGTCCTATGATGATTGATCATGGTTTGTAGCTGGAGACAAGACCCCAAACGTGGTAGACCCAAAGTCTGGTGGATCTGGCAGCAATGAAGCAATGTTTGTCACTGCAGACCTCCTCTGAGCAGCAGATCTCTCAAGAGCTGCAGAGCAGTGAGCATTGTGCTGCTGTCGGTTTCGGCAGGGAGAGTGGCTGGAAAGTTGAGACTGGAGGAAGTTCTTCTAGACTGTGAGCCCATTGTTTATGTAGGGATTGTCTCTGTTGCTAAATTGTACTTGTAATTGTAATTGTACAGTGCTCTGCACACAGTAAGCACTCAATAAATATGATTGAATGAATAAAAAAAAGCAGGGTTGGAACAGTCACTGCTCCAGGTTGGGTGGGGCCCAAGGACCTGCCGGCTGGGAGCACGGACCTGGGTTCTAATCCCACGTGTGACCTTGGACACACACAAAGTGACTTCGCTTCTCTGGGCCTCAGTTACCTCACCTGTAAAACGGGGATTGAGACTGTGAACCCCACATGGGACAGGAACTATACAATCTGCTTGTATCCGCCCCAGCGCTTGGTACAGTGCCTGGAACATAGTAAGTGCTTAAATACCGCAATTATTATCATTATTATTAGCTGGGAAATGGGCAGCAGCAGCCACAGATCATAATAGTAATAATAATGATGGTATTTGTTAAGCGCTTACTATGTGCCAAACACTGTTCTAAGCGCTGGGGGGGGGATACAAGATGATCAAGGTTGTCCCACGTGGGGCTCACAGTCTTCATCCCCATTTTACAGATGAGGGAACTGAGGCCCAGAGAAGTGAAGTGACTTGCCCAAGGTCACACAAGCAGACAAGTGGCGGAACCTGGGTTAGAACCCTTTACCTTCTGAATCCCAGGCCCATGCTCTATCCACTGGGTCATGTTGCTTCTCTGTTATGTGAGCTTAGGCAAGTCACTTCACTTCTCTGTGCCTCAGTTACCTCATCTGTGAAGTGGGGATTAAGACTGTGACCTCCATGTGGGACAGGGACTGTGTTCAACCTGATAATCAATCAACCATTCAATCTGTGCATCAGGCAGAAACTCCTCACCCTCGGCTTCAAGGCACTCCATCACCTCGCCCCCTCCTACCTCACCTCCCTTCTCTCCTTCTACAGCCCACCCCGCACCCTCCACTCCTCTGCCGCCAATCTCCTCACCGTGCCTCGTTCTCGCCTGTCCCGCCATCGACCCCCAGCCCACGTCATCCCCCGGGCCTGGAATGCCCTCCCTCTGCCCATCCGCCAAGCTAGCTCTCTTCCTCCCTTCAAGGCCCTACTGAGAGCTCACCTCCTCCAGGAGGCCTTCCCAGACTGAGCCCCTTCCTGTCACTCCCCCTCGTCCCCCTCTCCATCCCCCCCATCTTTCCTCCTTCCCTTCCCCACAGCACCTGTATATATGTATATATGTTTGTACATATTTATTACTCTATTCATTTATTTTACTTGTACATATCTATTCTATTTATTTTATTTTGTTAGTATGTTTGGTTTTGTTCTCTGTCTCCCCCTTTTAGACTGTGAGCCCTTTTAGACAGTGAGCCCATTGTTGGGTAGGGACTATCTCTATATGTTGCCAACTTGTATTTCCCAAGCGCTTAGTACAGTGCTCTGCACACAGTAAGTGCTCAATAAATACGATTGATGATGATGATAATCTTGTATCTACCCCAGTGCTTAGAACAGTGCTTGGCACATAGCTTGGCATGTACTTCACTCTACTGTCCAGATAATCTTTCTATAGAAATGTTCTGGGCATGTCACCCCCCTCCTCAAAAATTTCCAGTGGTTGCCTAACAACCTCCATTTCAAGCAAAATCTCCTCATATTGGCTTCAAAGCTCTCCAGCCCCTTGCCCCCTCCTACCTCACCTCCCTTCTCTCCTTCTACAGCCCAGACCACACACTCCAGTCCTCTGCCACCACTGACCTCCTCACTGTGCCTAGTTCTCACCTGTCCCCTGTCAACCCCTGGCCCACATCCTACCTTTGGCCTGGAATGCCCTCCCTCCTCGAATCTACCAAACAATCACACATCATTTCTCTGGCCAGAGCAAAGAATACACATTTTAGTATCACTTTTTTTCTGGAGTTAAGAGCTCCAGCATTACAGTTCCCATGGACAGAAGAGGGGTTTCTGTGGATTCTCTGGCCAGTAAGGTTTTCATCCATTTCCCTAGCTCCATGTGTGACTGTGTTTACAGTCATGCAGCTTGAGCACTTCAGACTCGAAGATGATTTTGTCAGTGGTGTGTATGTGAGTGTGAATGTGTTGTGTGGGGCTGGGTGTTTACACCCCATTAATGAATTCTTTATGACTGACTGACCTGACTTCCACTGGTGCTCTCCACCTGTCCCCTACTATGCCTTATCACGAGAAGCAGCGTGGCGTAGTGGATACAGCATATCCTGGCTGTGCCACTTGTTTGCTCTGTGGCCTTGGGAAAATCACTTCACTGGGCCTCAGTTACCTCATCTGTAGAATGGGGATTGAGACTTTGAGCCCCCCATATGGGACAGGGACTGTATCCAACTTGATTTGCTTGTATTCACCAAATCACTTAACACAGCCCCTGGCACATAGTCAGCACTTAACAAATACCATTATTATTAATTATTATTATATCATTTGAGGATTAGCTTCATAATGTCTTAATAGCATTTATTCTCTCCACCATGTTTATGGTTTCTCCATTTCGTGGCACTATAGAACAGATACTTGAATATGCTGTGGTTTTCCATTCTCTTCACATGTCCCAGCCAGCTAATATATAAAGTGCCAAACTTTGCTTTATGTTGCCTCTACTTCTCAAACCACCTTCTCACAAATCTCATTGTCTCCAGTCTCTCCCCATTCCTGTCCATACTTTACCCTGCATCCTGGATCATTTTTCTAAAACATCCTTCTGTGCACCAATTCCCGCTCCTCACATCTCTCTAATGGTTGTCGATTCCTCTACAAATGAAGCATAGCTCCTCATTTTAGGCTTTAAGATACTCAATCAGATCTCTCCCCTCTGCTTATCCTTGCTCCTTTGCCACCAAACCCCAGCTCACACTTTTTGCTCCTCTCAAGCAAGGATATTCACTGTACCTCACTCTGATCTCTGATGCCTCCAACCTCTTGTTCCTTCCCTCCCAGTTCCCTGGAGCTCCCTCACCCTTCACATCTGAGAGACTATTTCTTTCCCCTTCAGCATGACCGTTCTAAAATTGCATCTTCTGCAAAAGTATTAATCTCTCACCTCCCTATGCTACCTTCCTCTCTACTGCAACGCCTCTACTTCCAGTTCTCCAAACCCTAACCCCGTCCTCGTATTAATTATGTATATGTCTCTTTAAACACGTTGGTTTCCCTACCTGCAATTTATTTTAGTGTCCATCTGCACTTCTGCCAAATGTAAGCTCCTAGGGCCCAGGGATTTTGTCTATTCATGCTGTTGTACTCTCACAAGTTCTAAGTTTAGTGCTCCTCTCAGAGTAATTCCTCATTTAATCCTCTTGTCAGATTGATCAATTGGTTGATTGATTGCACTAATCTTGGAGTTAGAACTGATCTCCAGCAGCTCTCTGTCTCCAATTCTGTCTCGTCAATCAGTCAGTCATTCATTCGTATTTATTGAGCACTTACTGTGTGCAGAGCACTGTACTAAGCACTTGGAAGAGTACAATATAACAATATATCTGACACATTCTCTGCCCACAGTGATCTTATGGTCTAGAGGGGGAGACACACATTAATATAAATATATTACAGATCTGAACAGAAGTGCTATGGGATACGGAAAGTATACGAATAAAGGGAGCAAGTCAGGGTGACACAAAAGGGAATTGAAGAAAAGAAAAAGGCCTCTTGGAGGAGATATGCCTTCAATAAGCTGGGGAGAGTAGTCGTTTGTTGGATATCAGGAGGGAAGGCTTTCCAGGCCAGAGGCAGGATGTGGGCGAGAGGTTGGCAGCGACATAGATGAGATGGAGGTACAATGAGAAGGGTAGCATTAGAGGAGTGAAGTGTGTGTGCTGGGTTACAGTAGGAGAACAGCTAAGTGAGGTAGGAAGGGAAAAGCATTACACATGGATCTGTTGTTGAAACTACACTAGACTCTAGAGATGGTAGGACACCACCAGTGCACATTTATTTGCACAACTATGATAGAGCTTGCAGCAGTCCAAAAATTACTAGCAACACTTTTTGATACTGCCAAGTTGTGCTGGAAGACTTTTGTGAGTAAACTATTGTGATTTTCTTTTTAATTTCCAATTTCCTTTGCCCTAGCTGACAGCCCACTGTGTTCTCTAAGATTGTTAAATTGAAACCTCTTTGGGTTACATTTGTTCTCTCTTAATGTTCTCAGACAGGATTGGAGAAGGCCCGGCACACTTTCACAATGTAAGAGCTCAGTGTGGGCCTTTGGAGACTCAGAGGATGAAGAAGCAAGGTAAAAATATACTTTTCCCTCCTCCACAGTCAACAATTTCAAACAATGTGGCACTAATTATGGTATGGATTGGATGCTAATTACGTCCTAGCAGAGTGCTAACAGCTGGGATATGTTCAAGATAAGGAGAGCAGATTCAATCCCCATACAATAGGAAGGTCACAGTCTAATAAGAAGGGAGAATTGTTACCTTTTTGCCAGAGGAGAAAACTGAGACAGAGAGATCAAGCGATTTGCTCAGTCTCACAGCAAGACAGTGGCACAGCTGTGATTAGGACTCATGTTTTCCTATCACTGCTCCCATGTGCTTTCCACAGTAATAATAATAATAATTGTGGTATTTATTAAGCACTTACTATGTGGGTTTGACATAGGGCTTGACATAGTCCCTGTCCCAGGTGGTGCTCACAGTCTCAATCCCCATTTTCCAGAAGACGTAACTGAGGCTCAGAGAAGTTAAGTGATTTGCCTAAGTCCACACAGCAGAGAAGTGATGGAGCCGGGTTTAGAATTTAAGACCTTCTGACTCCCAGGACTATGCTCTGTCCATTCTGCCATGCTGCTTCTCACTACAGTGGTTCTACAGTGCTATCTCTGGCCTCCATAGGCTCCACTTTCTAATAATAATAATCGTGGTATTTGTTAAGAGCATACTATGTGCCAGGCACTGTACTAAGTGCTGAGGCGGATACAAAGTAATCAGGTTGGACACAGTACTTTTCCTTCATGGGGCTCACAGTCTTAATCCCCATTTTACAGATGAGGTATCCAAAGCCCAGAGAAGTGAAGTGACTTAACCAAGGTCACACACCAGAGAAATGGCAGATCCGGGACTAGAACCCAGGACCTTCTGACTCCGAGGAACGTGCTTTATCCGTTAGGCCGTGCTGCGTTCTACTATGAATGCTGGTGGTGGTTTTGCTTTGGGGACTTTGTGCAGTACTAGGGGAAAAGGGAAGGATCCAAGGAAGCTGGGGCAGGGAGGTGGCAGGACTTATTTGGGGATCTCAGTGCTCATGAAAATATTGTGCCACGGCATAACCAGAAGCAGAACACATTACTCTTCTCAGGTGCTGTCACTTCCTCATGCTCTGTGCCAGATCACTGATCTGTCTTCTGCTTCTGTTTCCCCCACTCTGGCACCCATCTCGGTCTTCTCCTCACCCCTTAACTCCAGCTCAAAGTTAAAGGCTGGCTGTGGAAACTGTATTTGCCATAGTGCCTAATAAAGTGCTTGGCATATAATAAACAATATCATTGAATATCTCAGTCATCATTACTGTTATTGTGACATTGAAGGCAGAGAATGGAAAGTCAAAGAAAAAAAAAACACTGAGATCCTCCATCCCCAGGGCCAGCCTAGAACAGACATTTATAGATAGACCTGGTGTGTGGAAGATTTGAGGTGCTTCTGGGGGGCGGGGGGGGGGGGAGGTGTGGGAGAATGGACATCAGCAATCCACTTGCTGGGAACCTTTGGCAGATCATTTTTCAGAAAAGCTGTGTCTTAATCCATCTCCAAGTCTTTCCACACCTTGGCAGTCAGTTCCCTTAAAGCTGTGGGATTAAGAGGCCAACTGGCTGGTGGAATGTTCTCTAGGAGGCTCCAATGACATATTTGTTAGGCCATCTGCCCCTTTGGACAGATTGAGGAGTTCTTTCAAACCCAGCTTCCCCCGAAACATACTTCATTGTTCACGCCAACACTAAGTAGCAGCTCACTTTCACCAAACTAGAGAAACCAAAGCTCAGAAAACTTCCAATTCTAACAGTTTGCAAATGGGGAGGAGGGTCTTCATTAAATGAAAAAGGGGTAGTGAATTGACTGAGGGCAAAGGAGAGTATTTTAAACTCTAAACTGACAGCCACCCACAGCACATAAACACCTGGAGCGGTAAATCAGGCTCTCAACGAGGACCTCTGACCCCAGAAGCTATTTCACAGCAAACTCTTTGGTTTGAGACAATAGCTTATAGTTTACCAGGCAGCACTGCCCTCCTTTTCCTGAATAAGGAAGGTCTTAATCCTTCTCAAACACTCAAGGGCAAGTTGACAGCCATAAGTCCTCCGATGTGCCTGTCCAGTAACTTCCACGTTTAGGGTTCAAAAAAAAAAATTAGCTTAGAAAACAGAGAGACCTGAATGTTTGCCATGAGCAAAACAAATGGAAATACAAGTGATTAATAATTGTGGCAGGAGTTAAATGCTTTTTATGTGCCAAACACAGTACAAAATATTAGGGTAGAGACAAGATAATCAGGTCAGATCCAATCCCTGTCCCAAATAGGGCTCACAGTCTAAATGATTATGTCACCCAAAAGGCTTAAAGAAATTGGAAATTCTGTCAGCTTGATAGATTGTCAGGTCTTGAAGTTTTAGGGCTAGAATGGATTGGCAGTAATCACATTCAAGTGGATTTAAGCTGTGCTCAAATAAATATCTCCAAGTAGTCATCCGTATTTACCTCTGCTGAATTCCAGGGTTTCTAAATGGTGGGGCCCAGGGCACCCCGGGACTAAGCATTAGAGCAGTCTTCATACTTCTCCCAGTGGGTGATGCATTCTGGGTAGAAGCCCTTCCTCCGTTTAGTGGTCCTGGCAAGCACAGTAACACAATTATTTACATCACCTGGTGTGTGCCCAGCAGTAATTGTTTAGGACTAATTCAAAGGGGCTGCATTAAAACATGTGCTTTTTAAAAAAATTTACTATATATATGTATAGTAAAATAAAAATATATATATGTAGAGAGAGATACATACATAGATACATATACATTGCTGTATCTCTGTATTTATCCATTGATCAATCAATCAATGGTATTAATTGAGCACTTATTTGGTGCAGAGCACTGTACTTAGCATTTGGGAGAGTACAATACAACAACATTGATTTATACACACACACACTATTGTATAGATGTAGTTGTCCATATTGGAAGAAGAAGCTTACATCCAGCATTCTGCTAGTGATGAACATGGCAATAGTAATATGATAATGGTATTTGTTAAATATATAGAGACGGTCCCTACCCAACAATGGGCTCACAGTCTAGAAGACTATGTTAAATGCATACTATGTGCCAAATGGTGGGGTAATTATGAGATAATCAAATCAGCTTGACCCTGTCCCACATCATGCTCACAATCTAAGAGGGAAGGAAAACAGATATTTAATTCCCACTTTACAGATAAGCAAACTGAGGATATCTCTACCTGGATGTCCTCCTGTCACCTAAAATTTAATATGTCTAAAACATAACTTAAACCCTGTCCTCCTCATGACTTTTCCAGCCTCATAACACCTCATCCTTCCTGTTTCACATGCCTGTAACCTTGGCATTATTTTTGACTCCTCTCTCTTATTCAACCCACATATTTAATCCATCACTAAATCCTGTCTGTTCGTCCTTCACAACATTGCTAAAATCTGCCCTTTCCTCTCTATTCAAACTGCTACTATGTTACTACAATCACTTATCCTATCCTGCCTGGATTACTGCATCTGCCTCCTTGCTGACATCCTTGCCTTCTGTCTCTTCCAACTCCAATCCATGCTTCACTCTGCTGCCTGGATCATTTTTCTACAAAAAAGTTCAGGCCATTTTTCTCCTCAAGAAACTCCAGTTGTCGCCCACCCACCTCCACATCAAACAAAAACTCCTTACCAATGGCTTTAAAGCAATCACCTTTCCCCCTCCTAGCTCACCTCACTACTCTCTTACTACAACCCAGCCCACACACTTCGCTCATCTAATGCTAACCTCCTCGTTGTACCTCAATCTTGTCTATCTCGCCTCTGCCCTCATCCATGTCCTGTCTCTGGCAAGGAATGCCCTTCTTCCTCATATATGACAGTTACTCTCCCCCAACTTCATAGCCTTAGTGAAGGCACATCTCCACTGAGAAGCCTTTCCCAATTAAGCCCTCAAGTCCTCTTCTCCCACTCCCTTCTGTGTTACCCTGACTTTCTCTCTTTATTCAACCCCCATCTCCAAGCTCCACAACACTTATGCAAATATCTGGAATTTATTTATTTCTATTCATGTCTGTCTCCTCATCTGGACTGTGAGCTTACTGTGGACAGGGATTGTGTCTGTTTATTGTAATACTCTTCCTAGTGCTTAGTACAGTGCCCTGCATAAATATGATTGACTAACTGGATGACTCATGACTTGGGAGTTAGAGGTCATGGGTTTGAATCCTGGCTCCACCACCTGTCAGCAGTGTGACTTTGGGCAAGCCACTTAACTTCTCTGTGCCTCAGTTACCTCATCTGGAAAATGGGGATTAAGACCCTGAGCCCCATGTAGGACAATCTGATCACCTTGTATTACCCCCAGTGCTTAGAACAGTGCTTGGCACATAGTAAGCACTCAACAAATACCAACATTATTATTACTGATAAGTGGCAGAACTGGGATTAAAAGCCAGGTCTCCTCACCTGAGGAGCAGTCTTCTGCTCTTTCCACTGGGCCCTACTGCTCCTAATTATCAAGAAAATTGTGTAACAGCCATGATGATAATGCCAAGCCACCTATCTACCCTCTAACTCATGAATTCCCTTTAAATCAATGGTTGCTATAAGGTGATCGTCTTTTAGCATATGGTTTTTCAAGAACACAAATACCTTGTGTTCTGAAAAATGGAATCCAAGCCATTAAGTGACTCATTATCTGGTTCCTGGAGATAATGATGACTGCAAGGAATTTGCTGCGAAGATCCCAGAAGGCCTAGTGGAAAGAGAAATCCCAGCTTTAAGTACCTACATGAAAAGTGAATGAGAACTTTCCCAGGATGGCACTGTGTATGCGGAAAAAAATCAAGATTGGGCATGTCAACGCTTGGCTGTTCCTCATGATGTTAACTAAAGAGAGGTCCTCAAGAATCCATGATGTGATATGCAGATCGAACTAAGGAGTATATGCAACCAGAGATGCAATGTCCAAACTGAAGTGATCCAGAGATGAGCTTATCTCCCCCAAACCCACTACATACATTCTTGTATAAAGAAGCTTTTGGTCCAAGACACACATCAACATTACCAGTTTATTCATTCAGTTGTATTTATTGAGCGCTTACTGTGTGCAGAGCACTGTACTAAGCACTTGGGAAGTACAAGTTGGCAACATATAGAGACAGTCTCTACCCAACAACGGGCTCACAGTCTAGAAGGGGGAGACAGACAACAAAACAAAACATGTGAACAGGTGTCAAGTCATCAGAATAAATAGAAATAAAGTTAGATGCACATCATTAACAAAACAAAATAAATAGAATACTTTAGTAATAATGATAGTAATAACTGTAGTATTGGTCAAGCGCTCATGAAGTGCCAGGCGCTGTACTAAGCTCTGCAGTAGATACAAGCGAGTCACGTTGGACAAGTCCCTGTCTCGCATGGGGGTACCAGTTTTAATTCCCATTTTACAGATGAAGGAACTGAGGCCCAGAGAGGTTAAGTGACCAGCCCAAGGTCACACAGCAGACAAGTGGTGAAGCAGAATTAGAACCCAGGTCCTCCTGACTTCCAGGCCCATGCTCTTTCCACTGGGCCACCCTGATAACTCTCCCATCAATTTAGATAAGGAAGGCATCCAGTGAAGGTAGCAGGAACCCTAGGAAGACTTTTCTGGACGTGCCTTCCACTACTGAGGTTAAGTTTCTCTGGTGCTCCGTATGAAAGCAGGGCTTTAGTTCCAACTTCCGAGGAAGTCATTACCTCTGTCAGAGCACTGCCTTACATGCTGGGAAAGAATACAAATGTGGAAATTAGGCACAATCTCTGACCCTTCTGAGGCTCACAATCTAAAGACTATCAATCAGTTGATGATATTTATTGAATACTTACTGTGTACAGAGCACTGTAATAAGCTCTTGGGAGAGTACGATGCAACAGACTTAGGAGACACATTCCTCACCCACAGGAGCTTTCAGTCTAGTGGGGGAGAAAGACATTAAAATAAATTACGGATATGGACATAAGTGCTGTGGGGTTGAAGGTGGTGTGAATATCAAGGGCTTAAAGGGTACAGATCTAAGTGCAAGGTCTTGCAGAAGGGAGAGGGAATGGGGGGAAAACACACATAAAAAACCAGGGCAGATATACTCATTAAAAACAAAAATCAGTAGGATGCTCTAGCTAGGGGAGCAGAGTTTCAGGCACTGCCCCAATCCCAGCAAACACTATTTTTATTTATTTATTTATTTATTTATTTATTTATTTATTTATTTATATTAATATCTCCCCTCTAGACTGCAAATTCATTGTCTGGAGGGAATGTATCTGTTTATTGTCATATTGTACTCTTCTAAGAGCTTAGTACAGTGCTCTGATCATGGTAAACGCTCAATAAATGTATTTGCCTGGCTGGCTGAACCACTACCGAAGCTACTAGTGGCAATCCATGGAAGCATCTTTCCCTGAGTGTTTTTCTGTTTCCCAACAGGGTGGTGGTAGACAGGCAGGGTGGACAATCCTCGTTGGCAAGGAGGAAAACCAGTGCCAAGTCCCAGGGAGGCACCATGACTGACTATCCGGCATTGGGGGAGGTGGAAGGGAGGGAAGATGCTCTAACTCACTCATCTCCCCTCCTTTCCTCTTCTCCCACTTTCTTCTGCATCCCCCTGACTTGTTCCTTTTATTCACCCTCCCCTCCCAGCCCCACATTACTTGTGTACATATCTGTCATTTCTTGATTTTTATTATTGTCTCTCTCCCCCTCTAGACTGTAAGCTCATTGTGGGCAGGGAATGTGTCTGTTTATTGTTGTACTGTACTCCCTCAAGCACTTAGTATAGTGATCTGCACACAATAAGCACTCAATAAATCTGATTGACCGACTGACTGCAGCTTAAATGCTCACAGCCAGTTGTCAGGAACAGGGGCCCTGCCTGGTGCTGAGGGGAGGTGGCAGTGACTGGTTATTTCTCTCTACCATGTTGGAGGGGAGCTGAAGTGTGCTGTTAGGCAAAGACAGAAGAGTGAATCAAGTCAATGCCGCTTTGAGGAAGGGGCCGGGATTCTCATCAATGAGCTCCATGTTCCCTGCTAAGTGAGAAAGGACAGCACAACCTCCTTTCCTGAGTCAGTCACGGGCATCATATTAGCTTTCTTTCTCAGCTTCAGCAGCCATTCTACATCTGCCTTTCCAACAGCAACACTTTGGAGTCCAATCAGAGCACCGGCACTAAGGCTTCTTATAAATCAGCCCTGCCAGATGGGCCTTGTGTGGAAAGTGTAAGCTGCAAGATCCCGAGACATCTGGTGTGGGATCACTGGAAGCATGGAAACTGCTAACTGGGTGAGGGGAAGAGAGAGCATAAATTAGGAACTGGCAGGTAGATCAAATGCCCAAGGGTGGCATTGCTTAGCCATTAGTAGGTATATTAAGAGCTGTAGCAGTAGCATGAGAAGCAGTGGCTTGGTAGATAGAGCAACGGGCCAGGAATTCAGAAGGACCTGGGTTCAAATCCTAGGATTGTCACATATCTGCTGTGTGACTTTGGACAGGTCACTTCTCTCCTCTGTGCTTCAGTCACCTCATCTGTAAAATGGGGCTTAAGAGAGTAAGCCCCTTATGGGACAGAGACTGTGTCCAACCTGATTAATCCCAGTGCTTAGAACAGTACTTGACACATAGTGAGCACTTAACAAGTATTATTAGTAGTGGTAGCAGCAGTAGATACAATATAAGCAGATGAGACACAGTCCTTGACCTTCATAGTACTCACAGCCCAAGGGGGAGGGAGAGCAGCTATTTAATCCCCATTTTACAGATGAGAAAACTGTAGCACAAAGATGTGAAGTGGATTTCCCAAGGTTGCCAGCAAAGATGGGATTAGAAGCCCAGTCTGTCTTCTGACTCCTTTCTAAACCCCTGCTCTTTCCACCAGGCCACAGTTCCTGGATCCATTGGAAACATCAGTGCTCACTACTGCATTGCACTTTTGGTGTGTGATATCTCTTTTAGTCAATCAATCATCAATTGTGTTTATTGAACCCCTACTTTGTACAGAACACTGTAATATGCATTTGAGAGAATAGAAAATGACTGGCAGATATGATCTCTGCCCTCAAGAATCTTACAGTTTAGCAATGCACACTGACAGGACATTAAATAAATTACAGAAAGGAAGATGTAAGGAGGCAGGAAGGTCGGTCTAGGAGACCGAAGCAGTAGTCAACTGGAATATGATAATAATAATAATAATATAATGATGGTATTTATTAAGTGCTTACTATGTGGAAAGCACTTTTCTAAGCGCTGGGGAGATACAAGGTGATCAGGTTGCCCCACATGGGGCTCACGGTCTTAATCCCCATTTTACAGATGAGGGAACTGAGGCCCAAAGAAGTTAAGTGACTTGCCCAAAGTCACACAGCTGACAATTGGCAGAGCCTGGATTTGAACCCCTGACCTCTGACTCCAAAGCCCGTGCTCTTTCCACTGAGCCACGCTGCTTCTCTAGTGCCCAGACCAGCATTGTGGTTGTCTGGATAGAGAGGAAGGAAATAGTAATTTTTCAATGGTATTTGTTAAGCACTTCCTATGTGCTAAGCACTGTATTAAGTGCTGGGGAAGATAGACGCAAATCAAGTTGTGTCCCACGTCCCATGTCCCGCATAGGGCTCAGAGTCTTAATCCACATTTTACAGATAACATAACTGAGGTCCAGAGAAGTGAAGTGACTTGACCAAGGTCACACATCAGACCCATGGTGGAGCGGAAATTAGAACCTAGGTCCTCTGTCTCCCAGATTTGTCATCTTTCCCCTAGGCCACACGACTTCTTCTCTTTGAAACAACAGGTCCTGACACCACTCTTCCACCTCCAACTGCTCAATCCTTTCTTTATGGTATTTAAGATAAGACAGATTTGTTAAATGCTTACTGTGTGCCAGCCACTGTTCTAAGCACTGGGATAGATACAAGCTAATCAGGTTGGACACTGTCTCTGTCTCACATGGAACTCCCAGTCTTAATCCCCGTTTTACAGATGAGGTAAATGAGGCCCCGAGAAGTTCAGTGACCTGCCCAAGGTCACACAGCAGAAAAGTGGCAGATCAGGACCCAGGGCCTTCGGACTCCCTGGCTCATGTTCAATCCCTCAGGCCATGTTCCTTCTATGCCTGCCTCTCCCACATTAGGCAAAGCTCTCTTGATGAGGGTCTGGTTGGGAAATGGGCCTCCAGGTGGTGGCTGCAGCACTGTTGATCCCTGGATCTCATGTCAACAATTCGTCCTGGTCCCAAGGTAAATATCATCCCAAAGAGCCATTCAGTTCACGTGACAAGGCTGTAGATTTTAAGTTCCTTGTGGGGAGGGAATGTGTCTCCCAACTCTGTTACATTGGACTCTTCCAAGCACTTAGGACAGTGCTCTGCATATAGCAAGCGCTCAATAAATATGATTGTTTGATGACTTTGCACTGTGGGCTACAGCAAACTGATCTGCCTCACATGTGTCAAGTAGAGATGAGGAAACTCAAAGAGCTAGAGAGCTTGCTGAGCAAAGCCAGAGCCCTGAACCCCATAGTCACTCTTCAAGGAGAGGGCAAACTACATATTCTCAAGTTTGGGAAGGGATATAAGGAATAACAACAACAACAACAACAACAACAAGCATGAGCCTGGGAGTCAGAAGGACCTGTGTTCTAATACAGGCTCCGCCACATTCATTCATTCATTCAATCGTATTTATTGAGTGCTTACTGTGTGCAGAGCACTGTACTAAGCGCTTGGGAAGTACAAGTTGGCAAAATATAGAGACAGTCCCTACCCAACAGCGGGCTCACAGCCACATGTCTGCTGTGTGACCTTGAACAAGTCACTTCCCTTCTCTGGGCCTGAGTTACCTCATCTGCAAAATGGGGATTAAGAGTGTGAGCCCCACATGAGACAGGGACAGTGTCCAACCTGATTAATTTGTATCTTCCCTGGTGCTTAGAATAGTGCTTGGCACATAGTAAGTGCTTAACAAGTACTACTACTATTGAGAAGCAGTGTTGCTTAGTGGAAAGAGCCTGGGCTTGGGAGTCAGGGGTCATGTGTTCTAATCCCGGCTCCACCACTTGCCTGCTGTGTGACTTTGGGCAAGTCACTTAACTTCTCTGTGCCTCAGTTACTCCATCTGTAAAATGGGGATGAAGACTGTGAGCCCCACGTGGGACAAGCTGAAAACCTTGTATCTACTAGTGTTTAGAACAGTGCTTGGCACATAGTAAGCACTTAACAAATACCATAATTATTATTATTATTATTACTACTACTAACACAAACAACAATAAATAATAAAAAGATGGCAGTAATAATAATGATGATAATGATACTATTACTATTACTACTATTAATAGCCTGGCTAGCTCTCGGAACGGGAGAGGGCCCAAACTCCAGTGACTCAATAGAAACCCAGATTTTAAAGTGAGGTCGGTAGAAGATTCTCTAGTTCCAGGCATAAATGTCTGTCTTTGGTCCATGGGCTATCTGGCAGGGGAGCAGTTTTCGGGCCAATAATTCTGATGATAGCAAGGAACATTCTTCACAGCATGCCCATAAGAGGACTAAAGAATATAATGAGCATCACTACCAATTAAAGAAAATTTCAGGGTAAAGTAAGCCATGATATTTATTAAATGTTGGACTAGATACAAGATAATCTGATCAGATGTGGTCTCTGCCCCATAAGCAGTAACGCCATCTAGAAGGCAGATTTGGAGTTAGCTGCATTTCCTAATAAGGGAAAGTTTTCCCTTATTTTCCAAGAAAATTTGGTGCATAATGTTCTTATACTATATAGTTAAATGTCATCATCATCATCATCATTTACTGAGCCTGGGCTTTGGAGCATGTCATAACAGTTGCAACCCAGCCTCTTTCCTCAAGCAGCTTACAGCTTATCAGATAGTAGCATTACAATATAAAATGCATCACTGCCTCTTACAAAGTTTACAAATTGCTCAACAGCTTTAGTGAATCTGCCAAATCTGCCCCTTAATTTCCTCACAGATGGACTTGTAAAGCAGGCTCCCTTCTGGAAAATTTGAAATTCACTTATTTTTCACCATTCACACACGTCAATACATCCTCTGCTTATGCTAGAAAATATGAGAATGGAGACCTGTGAATGAACTTGACTTCCAAAGATTTTCAATTCTCTTGGAGTTTGAAGCACAAGATATGAATTCAAAATGCTCTGTGTTCTGTTTTAGCAAATCTAATCCATTCATTGACTGTCCTGATCATGAAAGAGGTCCAAGAATAGGAAGAAAAGCATTATTTTCAAAGGCAGCCCTGAAAAAGATGACTGGAGGACACAGAGATTTTGATTACAGGGGATGGTGGTTCCTAAACGTTGCAGGCAGGGAGATGGTAATCTTGAAGTTGTCAACAGTGTGAGCCACAGAAAAAAGACTCTTGGATAAAGAAGTCAGGAGTTAAGCCTACCTTTCGGCCCTCCACCTGCACATCAAGTCATCACTGAGAGATTTTCCCATTCCCTTTCCCCTTGTCCCTCATTATTATCCACATTGTTGAATTTCACACTCTCATCCTCTCTGGGTTGTTGGATCCTAAAAAGAACAAACCCCCAAAACTCCCAGGTGGCTCATTAGAGGCCATCTGGAAGCTTTATTCATAACCATATTAAAGGAGAAAAGAAAATCAGCTTACAGTGTCTTGGGTGTTTTCACTTGAATTCAGTTCTCTTTGTAACTTCCCATGGTTCATTGAAATACATTTTCTCTCTCACACACAGGAACTAATACCACACACTAAGAGAAGCTTCTAGGAGTCGGGGTGGTTTACTCTCTGGCAGGCACAAGTGGCGTGAAATATCTGAACTAAAATGAATGCATGTGGGCCGCTGGTAGCTAAGTTGTCAAGTTGTATGGTCAAGGCCCAGAGGAAAACTGTCATTGGAATAGGATCATGACTCTCCCCCCTGCCAAAGCCTTATTGAGGACACATCTTCTCCATGAGGCCTTCTCTAATAAAGCCCCCATTTCCTCTTCTCCCACTCCCTTCTGTGTCTCCCTGACTTGCTCCCTTTTTTCATTCCCCCTCCCAGCCCCACAGCACTTAAATACCTATGTCTCCCCCCTACACTGTAAGCTCGCTATGGGCAGGGAATATGTCTGTTTATTATTGTATTGTACGCTCTCAAGCACTTAGTACAGTGCTCGGCACATAGTAAGTGCTCAGTAAATACAATTGAATGAAGGAATATCCCATTTTCAATTAAAAATGCCACAGACCTGTCAAACAGACATTGACTCTCCCCTACTTCAAAGCCTTATTGAAAGCTCGATACAAAGAGTCTATAATAATAATAATAATGGCATTTATTAAGCACTTACTGTATGCAAAGCACTGTTCTAGGTGCTGGGGAAGTTCAAGGAGATCAGGTTGTCCCACGGGGGGCTCACAGTCTTAAGCCCCATTTTACAGATGAGGGAACTGAGGCACAGAGAAGTGAAGTCTCTTGCCCAGAGTCACACAGCTGACAATTGGCGGAGCAAGAATTTGAACCCATGACCTCTGACTCCAAAGCCTGTGCTCTTTCCACTGAGCCACACATATTAATCCCCGAAATGTGCTGCTTTCCCTGCCCCCCTCTATAGGCTAACTTTTCTGGGATAGAGGACAAGGCTCATTCCCGCTCCCACTTTCTGTTAGTGTCTTTCATTCTTCTTCTTCCATAGACGAGACATTTAGGGTCCATAAGAATAATTACTTTTCTCCAACATCCTTCAGGCAGAGAATGACTAAAGAAGGAAACTAAAGAAAGTTCCAACTTAGCTTCACACTCATGCTGGCTCCCAAGTATTGGAATATAATTTCGCTAAATATGAGTCCATTAAAGTGAATTCTACATTTTACAACTTCGAATAAAATGTTAAAGGAGAAACATTTGTTCAGATGTTATTCTTAATATCAGAGGAAAAACAATCACCGAATAATCAACTACATGTGTGTTCTTTGGTCCTGATGGTGTCAGAAATCCTCACTCTGTTCCATTTGCTCTCCTGGACTTTTATTTAATGCAAAAAAGCATTTCAAACAGGACTGAGAACTGCCAGCATTTAAATAAGCTACTTATTCGTATAGCTTATCTTTTTTCATGAATTTAAGAATTTGGTATCTTTCCTGCTCTAGAATTTACTATGACCATTCTACTTTTCCAAACCAAATTATTTGGATATTTATATGAATGCACCTCTGCAATATGTGTGCATATCAAAATAAAAATTGGTATCTTACCATGTACTAGGCCAAGAGGAAACAAAAGTAACTTCTACCATTTCAACTTTTAATGTACACATATTTTTCCACAATTCAAGATACTTTCCTGAATATCAATCAATAGTGTTTATTGAGTGTCTATTATGTGTAGAACATTTTACTAAGCACTTGGGACTCTATGAAAGAATTAGTGACAATACAGTCCATAACAGATAGCATTTCCAGGAGAAAAGAATAGTCCATAGTGTCTAATAGTCCATGACTATTATGATAGAGTAGTGTCAGCATGGCTTTGTGGATAGAACATGGGCCTAAGAGTCAGAAGGTCAGGGGTTCTTATTCCAGCTCAGCCACTTGTCTGCTGTGTGACCTTAGGCAAGTCACTTCACTTTTCTGTGCCTCAGTTCCCTCATCCGTAAAATGGGGAATAAGATTGTGAGCCCTATGTGGGCAGGGACTGTGTCCAACTCACTTTGCTTGTATCCACCCCAGCACTTAGTACAATGCCTGGCTCATCATAAGCACTTAACAAATACCATTTGGCACTGGGTGATGTTGGAAAGAGCTGTCTAACTGTAGGGGCAAAGAGTTAAGGGAAAGCAGCATGGCCTAGTGGCAAGAACATAGGCTTAGGAGTCAGAGATCACAGCTTCTAATCCCGGCTCTGCCACTTGTCTGCTTTGTGACCTTGGGCAAGTCACTTCACTTCTCTGGGCCTCAATCACTCTGTCAAATGGAAATTGAGTCTGTGAGCCCCACGTGGGGCAACCTGATTACCCCAGTGCTTAGAACAGTGCTTGGCACATAGTAAGTGCTTAACAAATGCCATCACTATTATTAAAGTTACAAGTGGAAACTGTGGTGCTGCATGTGATAGGATTAAAGAGAGAAGGTCAGACCTTGTGTTGAACGTCCAGGAAAGGACTGGGGAAAAATGTGCTTGAACCAGACCTCCCTGCAGACTTTCAGATTTGAGGTGGGTGGGTAGGGAGGGCAGAGCTGTGGCTCTGGAGGCTCCAGTGGCCTGGGGGAGCTCCCTGATCTGGAGGTCCTGGGATCTAGTGCCGAAAACCCCTTTATATAACATGCCCTATTCAGCAGCTATTTCAGACCCACCTTCATGCATGGCAGTTGCACCACCTGAAACATCACTAAAAAATATGTGTGCCTAGCTAATTATGTGAGGTTTCACCTTTTAAAAAGAACTGTGTCCACTCTTCTCTCTATCACCACCACATTCAACTCCTTGCTCTCTGATGGCTCCTTTTCCTTGGCCTTCAAACACTCCAGGTCTCCTATTTTGATTTTATTTTAATGTTTTATGGTACAAGTTAAGCGCTTACTGTGTGCCAGGGACTGTACTAAGTGCTGGGGTGGATACAAGCTATCACCCCCTCTCCCTCCTCCCAGTCCTGCCCAAACTCCTTGACCAGGTTGTGTATCCAATCATATTTAGCGAGCACTTACTGTGTGCAAAGCACTGTACTAAGTGCTTGGGAGAGTACAACATAACATTAAGCAGATGCAATCCCTTCCCACAACGAGCTTACAGTCTAGAGGGCAAGCAATACTACTGTGGTTTCCACTTTCTCTCCATCTCTTTTCTTGACTCTTTTCAATCTGTATTCCACCTCCTTCTTATCAATTGGCCCACATTTTCGCAGGTCATTAATGACTTCCTTCTCTGTCCTAATCCTCCTCAATCTCTCAATCACCTTTGACACGGTGGATCATTTCTTTCTTCTAGAATAATTTTCCAGCCTTTAGTTTTAATGATCAAGTTCTCTTTGGACAGATCTCTCTTGGTTAACATCTCTTTGGATGAACTTCTCAATCTCTTTTGCTCTTTCCTCTGCTTCCCACTCTCCAACTGCAGGTGTCCCTCAAGACTCTGGGTTTTTTATAGTATTGTTTAGCATTTACTGAGTGTCAATCCTGTTCTAAACACTGAGATAAATTCAAGTTTATTAGGTAGGACACAGTCCTAAGTGGAGCTCACAGTCTAAGTAGGAGAGAGATAAGGCATTGTTATTTTACAGTGTGAAAAACTGAGGCTTAGAGAAGTTAAGTGACTTGCCCAAGGTCATACAGCAAGCAATAGGCAGAGATGGGATTAGAACTCAGACTCAGAAGGACCCACAGGCCTGTGCTTTCTCTACAAGGCCACCCTGCTTCTCTTGCTGCTCTGTTCTACATCCCCCTCTCTTCTCACTT
This sequence comes from Tachyglossus aculeatus, assembly GCF_015852505.1. NCBI lineage: Eukaryota > Metazoa > Chordata > Mammalia > Monotremata > Tachyglossidae > Tachyglossus > Tachyglossus aculeatus. Next base: position 44,873,013 of record NC_052067.1, on the reverse strand, counting down.
GACACACTCTCTAAGGAATCTTCTTCATGACCACCTACCATCTTCAACATGCACCTCTATGAGGATAACCTTCAAATCCATCTCACTAGCCCAGACCTCCCTCCTTCTCTGCAATCTCTGTTCTCCTCCCATCATTAGGACATCTCTACCTGGATATTGCACACACACCTCAAAGGGAAGCAGCATACAACTCTGGTTGATGCTTGATGTCTATTGAGATGGATGAGTTTCCCCAAAATCATAGTTCAACATCTACAATGTTTACATCTATGGTTACATCTCTTGTTTCATCTTCTAATATGGCTGCATTGAAAAAGATAAATAGTACATTTTACTCTATTGGCAATGGGAAATAGTTCAAACAAAACACTTCAAGCTCTGTTTCAGCCAGCCATGGCATCCTAAAGTAGTCTCGGCACCTTGATGACCTTTTCAGGACAGCCAAAGGATATATCCTCTAGATTATCTCTCTTAAAGTGGCAAATATGTTGAAGAAATATATGTTAGTCTCCACGTGAGCTCCTCTAGAGCAAGTATCATGTGTCCTAACCCTATTGTACTCTTCCTCCGGGTAAGTGGAGAGTTCTGCTTCCAGTTGATTCTCAGTAGATAGTCTTGATTGAGATGAAGCCATCCACAGTGATAGGAAAGTCAGAGAATGGAAAGAGTTTGGGTGGGAAGATTAGGAGTTCTGTTTTAGACATGTTAAGTTTGAGGTGATGGCAGAGCAACCAAGTAGAGATGTCTTGAAAGCAGGAGGAAATGGGAGACTGCAGAGAGGGAGAGAGGCCGGGACTGGAGACTTGAATTTGGGAATCATCCACATAGAGGTGGTAGTTGAAACCATGGGAGCGAATGAGTTCTCCAAGCAAGTTGGTGAAGATAGAAAATTAGAAGGGAGCCCAGAACTGAACCTTGAGGGACACCCACAGCTAGGCGGTGGAACACAGATGGGATTCCGACTAGTTTGCCCACTGCTCTCCCCAAGTGTCTTTTGAATCAAAGACCTGCACCCCTAAATGGCATGGATTCAGCAGGCCTTTTCCTTCTTCTGGTTGTTTACCCCCCTGACTGAGGGGTGTTTTGCATTGGACTTTGGGAAGAAGTCTTGATGAACTTTAAGAGCTAGCCTACCCTGTGGAAATGGTGTGGCCATTATTAAATTCCCAACCTGATCAGTTAAGTCATTAAGGAAGAGTTTCTCATACTAAAGAAAGTCTTTCTTAAGCCAGAGGCTCAGATTTACTAAATGACAGAACTGATCTGACCTATCAGACAGCTTCCTAGAGCAGAGCTACAAAGACATAAGGAGTCATTATGCTAAGCACTGGGGTACATCAAATAAGCAGGTCAGACACAGTCCTTGACCCACTTGGCTCTCCAAGACTAAGAGGGAGAGAGACCAAGTATTTAACCTCCATTTTATAGATGAGGGTTATAGATGAGGGTTTTATAGATGAGGGTTTTATAGATGAGGGTTTTCTCTGAGGCAGAGAAAAGCTAACTGATTGGCCCAAGGTCATACAGCAGGCTTGTGACAGATCCGGGGGTAAAATACAGGTCTTCTGATACCCAGGCCCTTTTCCCTAAGACATGTGGCTTCTCAATACTGTTTTCTCAAGAACATTATCCAATAATGCAAGGATAGAGAGGTTAAAAAACTAAATCAAGAATGCCAGGGTATCTTTTGAGAGGTAATTGACATATAATTCTAGTCCAAACTAGAAGTCTATGGAGCAAGCAGAGTTCCACCCCTTCATCTGTGTGACAAGAGAGCTATAGATGCCACATCTGACTTATATAACAATTTCACCAATGCCACCTACATGCAAAACTTAGTATTAGTATCAGTATATCAGTTTCAGTAACAAAGGGATGGGAGTTCCTCCGTAAATTTGCTGGGCAGCACATGCAACAATTCAATTACTGACATATGAATAAAATGGTTAAAGGCAGGATATCTAAACAACTGTTCTAGAACAACTTGACACGGGGGCCATAAAGGCCTTCACTAAGTTCTCCTTTCCTTTTCTCCCACTTCCTTCTGAGTCACCCTGACTTGCTTCCTTTATTCATTCCCCCTCCCAGTCCCGCAGCACTTGTATACATATCTGTAATTTATTTACATATGTAGTAATGTCTTTATTCCCCTCTAGACTGTAAACTTGCTGGGGGCAGGGAATGTGTCTGCTATATTGTTAAATTGTACTCTCTCAAGTGCTTATTACAGTGCTAGTGCTCTGCACACAGTAAGCACTCAATAAATACAATTGACTGACTGACCATTAATAAGAGATCATTAATACTGAATTCAGAAGAAACATTTTGAATATTCAGTACATCAAAATCCTGTTGCTTCTGTGACAGGCAGAAACATAATTAAAAATAGTATGACTCCTCCATTGCTGAAGGTTGGAAAAGTTCATTATGGTGAGAGAATTGAAAACGGTGTCAGCAAATGTAAGCATGGCTGAAAGGGTCAATATTGCTCCTGATTGGATAGTAATCACACTTTGGTCTGATCAGACACACACCCATATATAAAATCTGACCACTGATGAATTCATCTTCATCAGTCAATCAATCAATTGTATTTACTGGGCACTTACTGTGTGCAGAACACTGTACTAAGTGCTTAGTAGAATACAATGTAATCCAAATGAATCCAATATAATCTAGACTGTGAGCCCGTTGTTGGGTAGGGACCATCCCTATATCTTGCCGACTTGTACTTCCCAAGTGCTTAGTACAGTGCTCTGCACACAGTAAGTGCTCAATAAATACGATTGAATGAATGAATGAAATGAATGAAATAAAGTGGTTTTGCAAGTTCCATTAAAAAGTCTTGGGTGGGTTTGAGGGTCAGAGAAAAGAATTTCTAGAGCCTGCAGGGATATAGTAAAAGAGAAATATTACAAAACCAAGTGCTCATTGATTCACAGACACCTGATCAGAAGCCATAAAATGTGTTTATTAATCCAATAAAGCCACATTTTGTCTTCCCACAAATATTTTCCGTCTGAGCCAACATTCCACAGAATACTGAGACCGAAGTTTATCTAGCTGAATTAATAACAGGGAATGGGAAAACAAAAGTGAAAATATAATTCATGGTTATTCATCCATTCAACGTTTTGTGTGTGGGGAAGTAGACAAAACAAATGAAAAAGGCGTATGGTATGCTCCACCAAAATTCCTGAGCTCAGTCATAGTTTGAAGCTTTTCATTCTTTCACAATGGGAAATTGGCCAATATCTAATGAGTTGGAGACCCTAGAACCCAGTCCAATGTGAGAACCTCAGGCCCAGGCCTGAATTCACTCTCCAGCCCCCTCAATTTTCAGCCCCAGGAAACAGATTTTGGCTGCTAGTTTGTTTGCAGGGATAGAAGAGGTAAGGAAGGGGTCAGGAGCAGAAACTCTTCATTCATTCAGTTGTATTTATTGAGCACTTACTGTGCGCAGAGCACTGTACTAAATGCTTGTGAGAGGACAATAGAACAGTGAACAGATACATTCCCTTCAATTTCCCAGATCCAGACCATGGGTCGGCTCAGATTATATGTGGTTCCTTCTGAGCTTCAGCAAAGCTGATGTGTGTAAAGTGTAAATCAATCAACCAATCGAACAATGATATCAATTTTGGGCAGAGCACTGTCCTAAGCACTTGAGAATAGAGTTGGTAGGCATGACCCCTGTACACAAAGAGCTTTCAGTCTACAGGGAAAGACAGGAATTAAAATAGGGAAAACAGTAGGGAAAACAGTATAGTATAAGGATATGGCATAAGTGCTCTGAGACTGGGGTATCTAAGTGATGATGGAGTCCATATCCAAGTGTATAGCTGACACAGAAGAGTAGTTGGGCAGAGGGATTCTTTATATGATTTCCAAAAGAAGAAATGTGGGGAATCCATGGCACAGTGGATAGAGCACAGGCCTGGGAGTCAGACGGTCATTGGTTCTAATCCTGGCTGCGCCATTTGTCTGCTGTGTGACCTTGGGCAAGTCACCTAACTTCTCTGTGCCTCAGTTACCTCATCTGGAAAATAGGGATCAAGACTGTGAGCCCCAAATGGGGCAGGGATTCTCTCCATCCCAATTGGCCTGTAACCACCCCAGCACTTAGTTCAGTGCCTGGCATATAGTAAGCACTTAACAAATACCATAATAATAATAATAATAATAATAATTATTATTATTATTAAAGTCGTTATGGGCAGGGAATGGGTCAGTTTATTGTTGTACTGTACTCTCCCAAGGGCTTAGTACAGTGTTCTGCACACAGTAAGTGCTCAATAAATATGAATGAATGAATGATTCTTTCCCTTATGGTGTCAGTTTGCATCATGCGGATCTGGCTTTCTACCTCAAGACCCAGATTCCAGGGCTCCGCCCACAGCACATCTTGCCGACCTCTAGGAACGAAATACCTGCTGCTGACATGACCCGTTTCTAGTTCAGGAGTATTAAAATCCTTTACAATTCTCTAATGCTGTGCTTAATCTGAACTCCACTTTCCTGACTTTGACCCCAGAGCTTTGGCCAGAGCCTGTGTTAACATTTCAGTTGTTTTCAAACCACTAAGCCAAGGAGCAACTTGGCCTAGTGGAAAGAGCACAGGGCTGGGAGTTGGGAAAGATGGGTTCTAATCCTGGCTCCCCGCAACTTGCCTGCTTTGTGACCTTGGAACAATCGCCTAACCTCTCTGTGCCGTCTGTGTATGATGGGGACAAATTACCTGCTCTCTCCCTGAGACAATAAGCCCCATCATCATTATTATTATTACGGAATTTGTTAAGTGCTTATTTTGTGTCAAGTACTGCTCTAAGTGCTGGAGTAGATAAAAATTAATCAGGTCCAACACAGTCTCTGTCCCACATAGGGTTCACAGTATAGAGAAGCAACATGGCTCAGTGAAAAGAGCACGGGCTTGGGAGTCAGAGGTCATGGGTTCAAATCACTGCTCTGCTGCTTGTCAGCTGTGTGACTTTGGGCAAGTCACTTAACTTCTCTGTGCCTCAGTTCCCTCATCTCTAAAATCGGGAATTGAAACTGTGAGCCCCAAGAGGGACAACCTGATTACCTTGTATCCTTCCCAGCACTTAGAACAGTGCTTTGCCCATAGCACTTAACAAATGCCATTATTATTATTATTAATATAACTAGGAGGGGACAGACACCATGTCTGATCTGAGTACATTGCATCTACCCCAGTGCTAGCCACATAGAAATATCTTAACCAAAGACATTATTATTATTATTATTATTATGAGGGAAATCTAAACATCTGATTTTTAATGTTTTTGGTAACAGAAAATGAATGAGACCCAGAATTTGATGAACCAGAATTTGAAAGAATTGGTTTATTGTTGTCATGAGAAGTCATCCTCCATATTGCAGTATTGCTGAAGGTTCTTCATAACACACTTAAAAGCCATAATGCATGTCAGAAAGCACTAGAAAACCAACACTTGGTATCACAGGCCAAAGCTCCAGCTTCTTTTTTTTAAAAAAAGGGGAGTGAATTCCTCTGGAAAACAATGAAGTGTTTGTTCTTGGTAGGCATCGCCATTTTTCCTGGTTTGTTGCTATAACCAGTATTATATTCCAAATGGTAACAGTCCATTCTTTGAACTAGGGAAATCTTTTCACAGCCTTTTTCAAGGCAGCCTTCTTTTGGGGACTTGATTAAGTAATGCCATTATTTTGCCTCATCTAAAGAAATGGAGCTGTTAGACACTGGCAGTGAATTATAGGAACATTTTCCACCCACTCCAAGAAGGGCTAGTAATAAACACTGTGATATTTGTTAAGCACTTGCTATTTGTCAAATAAGATACCAAGGGCTGGCATGGATACAATATAAGGCAGATTGGACATAGTCCCTAAGCCACACAGAGTTTTCAGTATAAGTAGGAGGGTGATCAGGTATTGAATCCCCATTTTACAGATGAGGAAACAGAAGCATGAAGAAGAACAAAAGCGCGCAACCTTGGTGTCATCCTCAACTCTGCTCTCTCGTTCACCCCTCACGTCCAGTCCATCACCAAATCCTACCGGTCTCACCTCTGCAAAATGGCCAAGATCCGCCCTTTCCTCTCCATCCAAACTGCTACCCTGCTGGTTCAATCTCTCATCCTATCCCGACTGGATTACTGCATCAGCCTCCTCTCTGATCTCCCATCCTCCTGTCTCTCCCCACTTCAATCTATACTTCACACTGCTGCCCAGATCAACTTTGTGAAGAAATGCTCTGGACATGTCACTCCCCTCCTCAAAAATTTTTAGTGGCTACCAATCATCCTACGCATCAGGCAAAAACTCCTCACTCTTGGCTTCAAGGCTCTCCATCACCTTGCCCCCTCCTACCTCACCTCCCTTCTTTCCTTCTACAGCCCAGCCCGCACCCTCCGCTCCTCTGCCGCTAACCTCCTCACTGTGCCTCGTTTTTGCCTGTCCCGCTGTCGACCCCCAGCCCACATCCTCCCCCTGGCCTGGAATGCCCTCCCTCCACACACCCACCGAACTAGCTCTCTTCCTCCTTTCAAAGCCCTACTGAGAGCTCACCTCCTCCAGGAGGCCTTCCCAGACTGAGCCCCCTCCTTCCTGTCCCTTCCTCTCCCCCTCCCCATCCTCCCCACCTTACCTCCTTCCCCTCCCCACAGCACCTGTATATGTTTGTACATATTTATTACTCCATTTATTCTACTTGTAGATATTTACTATTCCATTTATTTTATTTTGTTAATATGTTTTGTTTTGTTGTCTGTCTCCCCCTTCTAGACTGTGAGCCCGCTGTTGGGTAAGGACTGTCTCTATATGTTGCCAACTTGTACTTCCCAAGCACTTAGTACAGTGCTCTGCACACAGTAAGCATTCAATAAATACGATTGAATGAATGAATGAATGAAAACTTATGTGATTTGTCTTACAACAGGCAAGTGGCAGAGGTAGGATTAGAATCAGGTCCCCTGACTGCCAAATATGGTTGATTAATAATCGATCGATTATTGAGTCTAAGGTAGAAGGAGAGCAGGGTTTTTTTTTAAAGATATTTGTTAAGTGATTACTATGTGCCATGCACTGTACTAAATGTAGATACAAGCTAATCACATGGGACACACTCCATGTCCCATGTGGGGCTTACTGTCATAATCAGCATGGCATAGTGGATAGAGCACAGGCCTGGGAGTCAGAAGGTCATGGGTTCTAATCCCAGCTCCACCACTTGTCTGCTGTGTGACCTTGGGCAAGTCATTTCATTTCTCTGGGCCTCAGTTACCTCATCTGTAAAATGGGGATTGAGACTGTGAGCCCCAAATGGGACAGAGACTGTGTCAACTCGATTTGCTTGTACCTACTCTAGCTCTCCATACAGTGCCTGGCACATAGTAAGCCCTTAGGAAATTCCACAATTATTACTACTATTATTATTACAGTTAAGATAACTGAGGCACAGAGAAGTTAAGTTGTCCAGAGTCATATTGATGGCAGGTGGCAGAGTTGGGATTGGAACTTGCATCTCCCGACAAGGAGGCCCATGCTGCTTCTCACGGGGAGGACAGAATGATGGTTTGATGTCATACAAGTAGCGGCCAAGGTATGGAACATATAGTCTGTTTGTCATATGGTTATTGTGTGGTGCTTAAACCTAATATTCTCCTAGCACATTCCTCCCACCTCAAAAGACTGACGAGTGGAATGGTACACTGAAAGTACTAGATTCAGTGGATACTTGACACATGACTGAGCATCTATGGCCTCTGGGTTTGATGGTCTGTTGGGGTCAGATCCACTGCTCTCCCAGCTGCTTCGCATTTCGGGGCTGCCACTCAAAATTAATTAATGAATTAATAATGGCATTTATAAAGCACGTACTATGTGCAAAGCACTGTTCTAAGTGCTGGGGAGGTTACAAGGTGATCAGGTTGTCCCACAGGGGGCTCACAGTCTTAATCCCCATTTTACAGGTGAGGTAACTGAGGCACAGTGACTTGCCCAAAGTCACACAGCTGACAATCGGCAGAGCCGGGATTTGAACCCATGACCTCTGACTCCAAAGCCCGTGCTCTTTCCACTGAGCCACGAAGCAGTCACTGGTTCCTGCATGGGGTCATCAGCCACGAGGGAATGTTATTCTGGCTATCACTATGGATGCACATGAGACTTTCCATCCTGTTGCAAACCCATGGCCTTCTCATCCTAAGTGCTATCTCCAACAAGAGAGAAAGCCAGATGTTTCCGAGGAATGAGGAAAACTACTGGGATTGTGCAATACTCTTGTATACGGCCTGGGGAGGAAGACCTGTCTTCCCAGACCCAGCTGGGAAGCAACAAGTATCTCGATCCCAAGAAATGGTAGTGCAGAATAGATTTATCCTCAGTGAGTGTAACATTAGGGTGATGAATTCAGTTCATGTAACATTCCAGGAAAGCCACAATAAAATTAATTGCACTTTTTATGGTTTAAATATGGGGAGGGGGTGATGGTTTCAGTGAAGTTGTATGTTGGAAATAGGGTCATTGCTTGACTGACTTGGAGTCTTGGAGAAAATCATTGGATAGTTTCCCCTCAATATTTCCCCAATTCCCCCAGACAATTACAAGAATGTGTCTTCTGTTCCAAACCCATGATGAACTAACCATGGAGCTCTTCAGAAGCAGGTTGCCTTCAGCATTACAGAATGCAACTAAGATGTCAAATGAGGTAAAGGCTTGGGATAGTAAATCCAATGAATTCCAAAAGACTTTTACCACCACAGAAAGGACAGTGAGTGTTCTTAAAGCCCTCTAAAAAAACTAGTAGTAGAGGTCCATTTCTATAGAGAAGCAGCATGGCTCAGTGGAAAGTGCCTGGGCTTGGGAGTCAGAGGTCATGGGTTCTAATCCTGGATCCACCACATATCTGCTGTGTGACCTTCGGCAAGTCACTTAACTTCTCTGAGCCTCAGTTACCTCATCTGTAAAATGGGGATTAAGACTGTGAGCCCCACATGGGACAAGCTGATCACCTTGTATCCCCCCAGCACTTAGAACAGTGCTTTGCACATAGTAAGTGCTTAACAAATGCCATCATTATTATAATAATAATATATTGTTATTATTACTATATACTATATATAATATAATAATACCCTTGACCAGTGCCTTGATCTCCCATGCTCTCACCTGAAAGCACTTGATCTCATCTTTACTCCCCTTTTCTCCCCCACAACTCCCATTTCCAACCACTCACAAATAAATAAATCAATCAAGCAATCAATAAATGATTGAGCATTTACTCTGTGTAGAGCACACACTTGGGAAAGTCTGACTGAATTAGTAGACTTGTCCCCTGACGCCATAGAGCTTACACTTAAGCTCATTCTCTGGTGATTACTTTCCCTCTGCTCTTAGACCTGCTCAATCCTCCCATATATTGAAAAATCCTTCGCTGTATCCCACTGCTCCATACAGAAATTGCTCCATCTCCCCACTCCTATTCCTGACCAAGAGGATTCAATCATTTGATGGAATTTATTGAGAGCAAAGAATTGTGGATGCTAAGTACTTTGAAGACTACAACAGGATAAAGACAGTATCTCCAAAAGGAGATTACTTTTATGGGGAAGACACACAAAAAGTATTTACTAATGGTGAAAGCAGGAGGGAGAATCTGGATATAGCAGGAAGTCAGACAAATATGATATATCAAGATGTAATAGAAGAATAAACACACCCATTTTCTCTGCCTCCATTTCCTCTCCTAAACTTGCCAATAAATCTACTACAGTTGGACCTCTGTCCCACTCATTCCATTGAGGCTAACTTCCCCTGAGTCAATCAATCAATCAATCAATCATATTTATTGAGCGCTTACTATGTGCAGAGCACTGTACTAAGCGCTTGGGAAGTACAAATTGGCAACATATAGAGACAGTCCCTACCCAACAGTGGGCTCACAGTCTAAAAGTCTAAAAGTCTCCAACGATCTCTTCTTCGTGCTTTAATGGGCTCTACTGAATCTTAATTGTGCTTGACACTACAATATTACCTGGGTTCTTATCCCTAAATCTTGCCCAAAAGACGCTGCAGATAATAATTATGATATCTGTTAAGTGCTTACTATGTGCCAAGCACTGTTCTAAGTGCTGGGGTAGATTCAAGGTAATCAGATTGGACACAGTCCCCATCCCACATGGGGTTCACAGTCTTAATTCCCACTGAGGCCCAGAGAAGTGAAGTGACTTGTCCAAGGTCACACAGTAGACGTGTGGCAGAGCCGGGACTAGAACCCACACCCTCCGACTCCCAGGACTGTGCTCTTACCACTAGGCCATGCCCGTAGTCATTCTAGCAGCGCCTCGGCCCCAGTGATTCTCCTCTGGATTCTACATTCATTCATTCATTCAATCAATCATATTTATTGAGCGCTTACTGTGTGCAGACCACTGTACTAAGTACTTGGCAAGTACAAATTGGCTACAGATCTCCAGTTAATCTCTTCTTGAAATGGCAGGGGTGGCGACCTCCTTTCCAGTGCACCCCAAGTCCTTGCACCTCTATTTCTGCCTTCCTTGTGTCCTACTCTCCCAGCCATAAGGCTCACAACCTTTCACCTCTTGGGCAAGGACCTTCTTCCCCAAATATTGGAAACCCCATTCTTTCCTCTTATTGGTTCGGCTCCAATTCCAGCCATAAAGGGCCTTTTTTAATGGCATTTGTTAAGCATGTACTATGTTCCAGGCTCTGCACTAAGTGCTGGGGTAGATACAAGGTAGTCAAATTGGACATAGTCTATGTCCCACATGGGGCTCACAGTCTTAATCCTCATTTGCGGATGAGGTAACTGAGGCATCTTGTCTGAGGGCCAGGTGTCTCCCTGAAGGTGAAGGGGGTCACTCCTTCCCAGGTTGGGCTGCAGGAAGCTCACTGAGAAAATGCTCCCTCTTCTTCTGCAGCTTCTCAGCTCACATATCTCCCCAGCACCCAGACCCTTCTGCAGAATTCTTGACAGTGTTTAATCACCTTGTAATTCGGTAACAATACATATAATTTGGATTCAAACTGCCTTTCGTTGGGTGTAATTCTTTCCCCCTAGGATGCTCAATAAGAAGCAGCACTGGCCTAGTGGAGAGCACCTGGGAGTCAGAAGGACCTGACTTCTAATTCCGGCTCCGTTGCTTGTCTGTTGTATGATCTTGGGCAAGTCGTTTCACTTCTCTGGGCCTCAGTTACCTCAGCTGTAAAATGGGGATTAAGATTGTGAGCTCTATGTGGGACAGGGACTGGGTCCAACCCAGTTGGCTTGTGTCCACCCCAGTGCTTAGAATGGTGCCTGGTACATAGTAACAAATGACACAATTATTATTATTATTATTATTACTTCCCTGTAGTTGTAGCAGGGCTCGCATTCCTATGGTCCTTCCCTTCTTCTCTCAGGACATCCCAGGTTCCTGTCTCACCCTCTCCAAGTCCTCTAGATGCCAAGCTTTCTCTCCAGCAAGAGGCAGAAGCCTCACATTTCTGGAGTTATGGCTGCTGGACTCTGGACCTTGAGAGTAAGTGCTCAATAAATATGATTGAATGAATGAATAAAAGAATGAGAGTATTCATTCATTCATTCAATTATATTTATTGAGCACATACTGTGTGCAGAGCACTGTACTAAGCGCTTGGGAAGTACAAGTTGGCAACATATAGAGATGGTCCCTACCCAACAGTGGGCTCACAGTCTAGAAGAGTATCCTAACCCTCATTCGGGATCATCTCTGATCCTTCTCTGTGTCTTGTATGGGTCCAGCATCACAATCCTTAGCCTTCCTGTGTCCTACTTTCCCAACCATAGAGCTCACAACCTCTAGCCCTCTCCCAGCCATGCAGCTCACATCCTCTCTCCTCACGATGGGCAAGTATATTCTTCCCCAAATAGTGGAAATTCCATTCTTTCCTCTTATTGTTTCAGCTCCAATTCCATCCATAGAAGACCTTTTTTAATGGCATTTGTTAAGCACGTACTATGTGCCAAGTGCCGCACTAAATGCTGGGGTAGATACAAGCTAGTCAGATTGGACACAGTCCATGTGCCACATGGAGTCACAGTCTTAATCCTCATTTTACAGATGAGAGAACTGAGGCACAGAGGAGTGAAGCAACTTGCCCAAGGTCACACAGCAGACAATGACAGAGCCAGAATTAGAACCCAGGTCCTTCTGACTCCCAGGCCTGTGCTCTTTCCAGTAGACCATGCTGTTTCTCACCTTAATTAGACTTCCCTCAGGGAGAAAATCCACAAAATGACTTTTCTGGCTTCCACTCTCCCTCCTGATGGTGGATGCTAGTTGGACTGAGCATCACACACCTACGTCCCTGTGATTCCTGACTGTTCTTCCCTTCCCAGGGCCAGCTGTCAGTCAGTCAGTCAGTCAGTCATATATATTGAGTGCCTACTGTGTGCAGAGCACAGTATTAGGCACTTGGAAAAGTACGCTATAACAGAATTGGTAGACACATTTATCCATAATGAATAAATTATGGATAAGTACTTAAGTGCTGTGGGGCTGAGGGAGGGGTGAATAAAGGGAAAAAATCCAAGTGCAAGTGCAATGCAGAAGCGAGTAGGAGAAAAAGACATGAGGGCTTAGTCCGATCCTCTGGCTCCCAGCCTGTGCTCTATTATCATTATTATTATTATCCAAATCTCCTGGCTCTCTAGTCCATGCTTTGCATCCTATATATCCAAGTTTTTCCTTCTCTTTCATTACCTAAAAGTACAAAACAAAGAACTGACACATTGTCTGCCCAGGAAAAGCTTGGATTCTAATGTGGGAGACATACAAATATTTACAGATAGAATAATCAAAATAAATAATAGGCAAACACATACATATGTTCTGAAATTGGGTCTTAATAAATGCCTAAGTGCTAAGGATGGCTGATGGACTCTTCCAGCTTTGCATATGAGGAGAGCTGTGGTTTGTCGGATTCGGGCAGGAGAGGAGCTCCAAGGTGGAAGAAGGGCATGAGAGAGTGGAAAAAGAGAGTAAAGGGCAAGGTACAGTTGGAATAGTTTGGGATGAATGGAAAGAGCAAGCTGGAAAGTAGCAGGTGAATAGAGCAGATATGTAGGGTGGTGAGTGTCGTTGGAGAGCACTGAAGTCAGTTAGGAGGTGTTTAGGCTTGATGTAGGGGGATCCAGGAAGCTTTAAGGAGTGAAAATATGAGAGCCAAGAGAGACTTCAAGGCGATGATTCTTGCAGCAGCATATAATATAGATTTGTAGGGGTAAGAGTCTAATATAGATTTGTGGGGGTAAGAGGCTGGATGGAGGCTGGGAGACCAGCAAGAAGATTCATCCAATCATCTAACCACGAAATGACCAGAATTTTATCAAGTTAGTAGCTGTCTGGGGGATCTGGGAGATGTTGCAAAGAAAGAGCCAGTAGCATTTTGCTGTAAATTGAACATGTTCGAGTATTGGGCTAAGTTCAGGGATAGACTCAGGATAATCAATTTGTACACAATTTCTGTCCCACATGGGACTAAGTCTAAGAGGAAGGGAAAGCAGGTATTTTATCTCCATTTTAATAATAATAATAATAATAATAATAATAATAATAATAATAATAATAATGACATTTGTTAAGCACTTACTATGTGCCAAGCACTGTTAGCAAGCACTGTTCTACGTGCTAAGCATTGTTAATGAGGCATGGAGAGGTTAAATGAATTGCTCAACATTAAACAGTAGACTGGCAGCAGAAGGGGAGTGAGACACAGGTTTTCTGACTCCCAGCTCCATGCTTTTGTTATTTGGCCACATCACCTCTCATAGAGTCCAAAGGGGTGATATCACAGCTTCTCTAACCATTTTGAGGGAACATTTTTCAGGAGAAATGTCATTGCTTTGAAGCGTCAATTACAAAAAGTCAAGAAACGTGCTTTGGAGCAAGAAAGAGCAAGAGGAGACATTTTCTTTTCTAGATCTAATTTCTGCAACTTTGCGATTAGAGGCCTAAGGATCACTGAGAAAGTGAACTGTAATGAACGGTTGTCAAAACATTTTCAGCCTGGCATGAGAAAGCCTGGTAAATGGACACATGGGTTTAATGCCAGATTTTGAACCCGCTGTTTTTGTCTCTGGGAAGTCTGAAGTGAAAACCAAAGGGACAGCATTGGAATGGAAATTTTCCTTGCTTTGGGGAACACGAGCCTGCCAGGTCAATTCAGCACTACAGCCCACATCCGTGGAAGTGTAGCCCATTATGAAACGCATGATTACCGAGTCAGGGGCCAACTGTCATCCGGGAAATGTATTTGAAAGTGTCATTCTGTTTGGCCAAATGTGTTCTGAGATTAGTGCTGAAAGTCAAAGAAATTCCGAACTAGAAAGCTGGGGCCGTCAGGCGCTACTGGTCGTTTGTCCCCCTCCCCTTCCCCTTTGCCAACTAGTAGTGAGCTGGCTTTCCCAGGTGGTGGGAGAAAGTGGAATATGTGGAGGAAATGGAGGTAGCAGCGATGACTGAGGTGATAATGGAGCTATCAGAATGGGGAGGACAACAAATCACTACCCAACTTCATTCCTGCGTTGCCACAGCACACGCCTTCTGGGATTTTTCCTTATTCTGACGTCAAATTCCAGCCAGTTCTGGCTTACTTAATTACTGCCTAGGATACTTTCTGGGAATCTGGGAGGAAAACTCATGTTCTTTACCAAAGGATTCGCTGGTCAATCAGGGTCCACTTTAAAATGGCATTAGAAAAGCTGTGCAGACAGTTGGCTTTCAATCAAACCCATCAATTGATTTACTAAAGTTTGCCATCTTGAAGCTCTTGAGAATTCCATACCTAGTTATGTAGTTCTTGGTTGGATTTCCAGAAAGGAATTGGAAGGCAATGTTCCTAACATCCCTTAGCAGTTGGCATTTAATTAACAAGACCAAATGGTCCAGGAAGCCTAATAGATGTGTGGCTGAGCTAATGCTAAATTTGTTTACACAGAAAGTTGAATCCTAATTGGAAAAGTAGAAATTGTCTGAATTCTAAATTTAAAATTAAGACTCTAACTAAGAGTCACGGATGAATAAAAAGTATTAAGGTCACCACTTAGCTAAACAGATGCAACAGATTACTCTGTTTATATGTTTTTGGTGTTGATTGCTTTCTCTTGGATAGAATTACATTCCAGCTCTTATAATATTCACCAGGTTTATTCTTTTGATTTTCTGAACATTCTGATTCTCTAATTCACATTTTCTTCAAATCTCATTGCTGCAGGCTTATATTTCATTCGAGTCAATTGGGCTTATTACAAGAAAGAATTTATCTAACAGGGTTCAGTGTTCTTGCACCAGACTTTTCACTTAAATGAAAGATATGCAAGCTCAACGTCAGGATTGGGGCAAATGTTTTTCCTCAGGTTTGAATCAACTCGAGGCCATATGGTTTATGAGATTGAAACCCAACTGATCTCTTGGTGCTGCTGTTCATTTGTTATTGGCAGACACAATTTCTTGTTTCTCAAAGAAGGGCTGACAACAAAAGCTCAAAGGACTTCTTGGATGTCAAATAGTCCTAATAAAACATCATTTTGATGAGCTAAATGTAAATATATCAGAAACACATGGACTGCATTTTCCTTACAATACACAGGGGTTTCAATATTATGGGGGAATGTTCAGCAATCCCCAAACACAAACTGTTGGAAAAAGATTTTTGAAACATTTGTTGATTCTTTAATGTGTCTAAGTTCACCTAATCGAAATATTTGTGATTTTGGAATTAGTTAGTCCCATATTTTTGGAACTTGAGGGTTATAAAAATAATTGTGGCATTTGTTAATCACTTACTATGTGCCAAGTGCTGCACTAAGCACTGGGGTAGATACCACCAACTTTAGCATTGGAACTTGAGGTTAGAAAAATAACTGTGGCATTTGTTAAGCACTTACTATGTGCCAAGCACTGTACTAAGCACTGGGATAGATACAAGATAATCAGGTCCTACTTAGGGCTCACAGTCTAAGTAAGAGAGAGAACAGGTCCTGAATAACCATTTTGCAGATGGGAGAATTGAGGTACAGAGAAGTGCCCAAGGTCACACAGCAGGTAAGTGGCAGCTCTGGGATTCAAACTCAGGTCTTCTAATTTCCAGGCCCATGCTCTTTCCACCAGGGCAAACTGCTTCTCATAAAAATGGAAAGTAGCATAATAAGAAAATGCTTTGAAGACATTTAGGACCCTAAACTCCAAGAGAATAAACATTCTCATGGCAAGCACATACATTTTAGACCAACAGAGCTGGAAAGTTGTCCCTCTTATCCAAGCCAGAATTTAGCTTTAGCCATGTTTCTCCTATCTTGCCAGATTCTCGAACTGGCACAAACGTAGTCCGAGAATGAAGTTTCCTTTGTCTGATGATGAACACGACCCTAAAATTGTTGTACTATATTCTCCCAAGCGCTTAGTACAGTGCTCTGCACACAGTTAAGTGCTCAATAAATATGAATGAATGAATGGTACTGAGCATCAACTGTGTGCAGAGCACCGTATTACATACTTATTAGGGTACAATAGAGCTAATAACCTGATCCTTGCCCTTCCTTGATTAATTTTCTTGCACTCATTCACTCATTCATTCATTCAATCATATTTATGGAGCGCTTACTGTGTGCAGAGCACTGTACTAAGCACTTGGGAAGTACAAGTTGGCAACATATAGTGACGGTCCCTACCCAACAGCAGGCTCACAGTCTAGAAGGGGGAGACAGACAACAAAACAAAACATATTAACAAAATAAAATAAATAGAATAAATATGTACAAGTAAAATAAATAAATAATATTAATGCATCAACCAACTCTAGCACTTGTGAACATATTTATTCCCTCCTCACCATTCATGTAGCTAAGGGTATTCAATTATTTATTTTTGACCACTCTAGTTTTAAGTATTTTTGTGTTTGTTTCCCCTGTTACAGTGTTATTTCCTTCTGGGCAGGGACTATGTCTCTTCTTTATTCTGTACTTCTGGAGATATGATTTAAGGAAGGCTTTGAAGATGGGGAAATGGTGGTCAGATATGAAGGAGGAGAGCGTTCAGGTTGGAACGCTCAGGTAGCCCCTTCCTTCCTTTCCCCCTCGTCCCCCTCTCCATTCCCCCCATCTTACCTCCTTCCCTTCCCCACAGCACCTGTATATATGTATATATGTTTGTACATATTTATTACTCTATTTATTTTTTTATTTATTTTATTTGTACATATCTATTCTATTTATTTTATTTTGTTAGTATGTTTGGTTTTGTTCTCTGGCTCCCCCTTTTAGACTGTGAGCCTACTGTTGGGTAGGGACTGTCTCTATATGTTGCCAATTTGTACTTCCCAAGCGCTTAGTACAGTGCTCTGCACATAGTAAGCGCTCAATAAATACGATTGATGATGATGATGATGGAAGGGTGTGAATATGAGGTCAGTGGCAAGAAAGGAGAAAACTGAGCACAGTAAGTAGTTTAACTTTAGAGGGATAATACAAGATGGGGTGTAGATGTGGTAAGTTGAGGCAGAGGGATGGCTAAGTGTCTTAAAAGTCAATAGTCAGGAGCTTCAGTGTGATGGGCAACTATTGGAGGTTTTTTGAGGAATGGGGAGATGTGTGAAGAATGATGTTTCAGAAAAACAATCTAGACAGTAGATTTAGTAGAATGAAACATGAGGGGGAATAATAACAGTCGGGCACACAGTAAGTGCTCAAAAAATACGACTGATTGATTGATTGACCTTAGGCAATTTACTTACCTTTTCTGTGGTTCATTGTCCACAGCTGCATAATGGGGATTCAATACCTGTTCTCCCTCCTACTTAGACTGTGGGACTGTACCTGGATTGATTAATTTGTATCTTCCCCAGAGTTTAGAACAGTGCTTAACACATAGTAAGTACTTAACATATTCCATTAAAAAGTGCTATTTGTACTGGATCAAATGCAGGTCTGTTTTATGCAAAGGATGTTTCATAGATACAGATGCAAAGTAGCATAGTCTTGTGGATAGAGCATGGGCTTGGAAGTCAGAGGACATGTGTTCTAGCCCCGGCTCCTTCACTTGTCTGCTGTGTGACTTTGGGCAAGTCACTTGACATCTCTGAGCCTCCGTTACCTCATCTGAGCCCCACATGGGACAACCAGATTACCTTGTATCTACCCCAGTGCTTAGAACAGCACATGACACATAGTAAGTACTTAATAACTACCATAAGAATTATTATTATTATTATTCATGCCTCAGCTTCCTCATCTGTAAAATGGGGAATAAAGCTGTGAGCCCCATGTGGGATGTACACTGTATCCACCCTGATTAGCATGCATCTTTCCCAGTGCTTAGGGCACGGTCTGGCCCATAGCAAGCTCTTAACAAATACCATTAAAACAAAAAAGATGATGAAGTTGAGTTGATGAAGATGATGACAATGATGAGTTACCGGGTATTTGACACTAGCCAAAATACAGAATTATTCAGTCTATCCTTCCAGTAGATCCTCAATGGAAATGAAACAGTAAAAGACCAAAAAGATGAGATCACCTGCTGAGTCTAATGCTGATAGCGGTCAAAATTAAACCAGACATGCATACAGGAAATTATAGTGTATGAATTCAAAAACAGTTTATAATACTTTATAGGTATCACGAACTATACAACATTAAAAATTTTTCTGCCATTAATGAGAAAAGGAACTTAATCAAAAGTTGCGATGACTAAGATTTTTCCCACATGCAAGCTTTATATCAACTATGGCAAATCGACGTTATGTTCAAACCGAACTAAAGGATTATTTAGGTGGATATGCAAAGCAATTTATCCTTGGAAATAGTGTTTTTTTCTATACCTCATATTGAAACCAATGTAACAGAGATGATTTTATTTTCTGTATCCCCCAGGATAGTCATCTCCTGTTGGAGAATCTTGGCAACAGGTGATTACCAAACAGAGAAGACAGAGCTCAACAGAGAAAACATGGGGTCCAAGGATGGGAGTGGATGATATATTTTTGATAAAAGTAGGGACATTTCCTCTATCTCTATTAAGACTCCCTGCACTTTGTTGGTTCATCTGCCCATAATAATCAATGTGCAGAGCACTGTACTAAGTGTTTGGGAGAGTGCAACACAACAATGTATCACATTCCCTGCCCACAAGTTTAGTGCATAGAGGGGAAGGCTGGGTCCAACCTGATTAGCTTGTAACTACCCCAGTGCTTAGTACAGTGCCTGGCACATAGTAAGCACCTAACCACTACCAAATGGAATTATGGATATGAACATAAGTGCTGTGGGGTGGAGGGAGTGTGGTGGTGAATGAAGGGAGTAAGTCAGGGTGACACAGAAGGGAGTGGGAAAAGAAGGCTTAGTCAGGGAAGGCCTCTTGGAGAAGAGGAAATGTGAGACTGCAGCAAGGAAAAGAGAGATCTGGGCTGGAGATATAAATTTGGGAATCATCCTCACAGAGGTGGTAGTTGAAGCCATGGGAGCAAATGAGTTCTCCAAGGAAGTGGGTGTAGACGGAGAACAGAGGGGGACCCAGAACTGAAACTAGAGGGTCATCCACAGTTAGGGAGTGGGAGGCAGAGGAGGAGCCCATGAAAGAGACTGAGAATGAGTGGCCAGAGAGATAGGAGATGAATTAGGAGGGGACAGTGTCAGTGAAGGCTTGATTGGATAATGTTTCCATAATATTCTTCTGATCATGACTTATTCAGTGTCCTAATACAGTTCCCCAGTGAGTAGTCCAATGCTTGGCACAAAGAAAGCCCTCAACAAATGCAAATATTAGTGATAATAATAATTTTTTTTTTAAATTCTAAATCAATAGAATCACTCTACCACAGTCTGGACCTACTTCTAATCCTATTATCATACTATTTTCACTAGTATTACCACAAAACTTTTTTGTATTGACAGTCCTTGACTTGAGATGTTTCAAGTTACAACGAACCTTTCTTACTAGGTCTAAATTAAGGTTTAAGTTTAGACAAATTTAGGTTTAGGTCTAAATTTACTAGGTTTAAATTTAGACAAATTTAAACTCTGTTTCAACCTCGTACATCTAAGTTGTGACTTCCGAATGCCAGTCTCTTTCATGGCACTAGTCCTGAGGGCATGGGAGCCATGAAGAAAAGATTCTAAAAGCCATACCTGGGCCATTATGTGGAGAGGGATATACGGGCAGGAAGAGGGAGTTACCCGATCACAGTGTGAAGTCACTGGGGAGAGTCAATAAATCTTTTCCACTAATAATGGTATTTGCTAAGTGTTTACTATGTGCCAAGCACTGTTCTAAGCACTGGGGTAAATACAAGGTAATCAGGTTGTCCCACGTGCTCACAGTCTTAATCCCCATTTTACAGATGAGGTAACGGAGGCAAGAGAAGTTAAGTGACTTGCCCAAAGTCACAAAGCTGATAAGTGGCGGAGTCAGGAATCAAACCTACAACCTCTGACTCCCAAGCCCATGCTCTTTCCACTAAGCCATGCTGCTTCCCTATTTATTCTATTCTCTATTCTATTCTCTATTTATTGAGGAACCTCTCTGCCTCAATGTAAGTAGCAGTAGTGCTAGTATTTATTAAGCACTTTCTATATGTAGAGCACTGTATTAAATGCTGGAAAAGAATATATAGGTAGGATTTAGACAGGATTGTGTCCTTTAGGGAGCTCACAGACTAATAATGAAAAGAGGGAGAGGGGATTGGCAGCAGACATAAAGAGAGATGAAAAAAAAGAGGAAGATGCCAAAAGAACAAAGAACAAAGAACAAAGATCAGTTGGGTACTGTAGCTAGAGGATCAAAATATTCAAAGTCCTCCCAGCTGAGAGCCCACCTTATAATATAGCTATATTGCTCACCTGCAATGGTTTGAATTCACAACTTCAGCTAATTTAGATTTTTAAAATTCTGACTGGGATTCAATGAATGATTCTGTATAACTGTGGTTAAAAGCTGGGTGTCCAATCTTGCAGGAACCAATGGTCCATTTAGAATGCTGTTCCTATGAGAAAAGTAGCTCCAACTCCCTAAGGTTTGATTTAAAATATATTTTTCAGGAATCAATTGGTTCAGAGGAAGAGCATGGGCTAGTGGCAAGAGCACAGACTTGGGAAGCAGAGGCCGTGTGTTCTAATCCAGGCTCCGCCACTTGTCTGCTGTGTGATGTTGGGCAATTCACTTCACTTCTCTATGCCTCATTTACCTCATCTGTAAAATGTGGATTGAGCCCCAGTACCATGTGGGACAGGAACTGTGTCCAACCTGATTACCTTGTATCAAGCAAAATCTCCTCACTCTCGGCTTCAAGGCTCTCCATCACCTTGTCCCCTCCTACCTCACCTCCCTTCTCTCCTTCTACAGCCCAGCCCTCACCCTCTGATCCTCTGCCACTAACCTCCTCACTGTGCCTCGTTCTTGCCTATCCCACTGTCGACCCCCAGCCCATGTCCTTCCCCTGGCCTGGAATGCCCTCCCTCCACACATCCGCCAAGCTAGCTCTCTTCCTCCCTTCAAAGCCCTATTGAGAGCTCACCTCCTCCAGGAGGTCTTCCCAGACTGAGCCCCCTTTATCCTCTCCTCCTCCCCATCCCCCTGCACTACCTCCTTCCCCTCCCCACAGCACTTATATATATTTGTACAGATTTATTACTCTATTTTACTTGTACATATTTACTATTCTATTTATTTTGTTAATGATGTGCATATAGATATAACTCTATTTATTCTGATGGTTTTGACACCTGTCTACATGTTTTGTTTTGTTGTCTGTGTCCCCCTTCCAGACGGTGAGCCCATTGTTGGGTAAGGACCATCCCTATATGTTGCCAACTTGTATTTACCAAGCACTTAGTACAGTGCTCTGTACACAGTAAGTGCTCAATAAATATGATTGAATGAATGAATGAATCTACCCCAGTGTTTATAACAGTGCTTGGCACATAGTGAGTGCTTAACAAATACCATATCTTTTTTTATTTTAAAAATTATTAGATTACCTCTAATATTCCTCTCACTTCATTCTTCCAGTCATCCTAATCTTATTTAAGGTGATGCTATCCTACCTCCCTCTTTTGCTTCTTCAGAGGATAAACTTGCCATAGACATGCTCATATTCCTCTTGGAGAGGAATGAATAAAGCCCATAGGCTTTATGTGGCAGTGAGGGGGTGCATGTGTCTAGATTCTCCAGGCAGAAAAAAATAATTTTGCTGACATGCTCTTAAAAGACTGTGCAACCATGTCAGAGGGAAGAGATGTCCTGGTTGAAATGTATGCATTTTCCCTCACCTCCTAGCCAATGAGGAGCAAGAGTTTGTTAATTTCTACTAGGTTTCTGCTACTTTCTAGTCCACTCACCCCACCCTCATTCCCACAGCACCTTATATATATATATATATATACATGTATATTTATGAATTATTTATTTATATTAATGCCTGTCCCCCTCTAGACTGTAAGCTCGTTGTGAGCAGGGAACGTGTCCACAAACTCTATTGCATTGTACTCTACCAAGCATTTAGTACAGTACTCTGCACACGGTAAATGCTCAATGAATACCACTGACTGATTTCTCTTCCAGCTTGTAGTGCTAGCAAGGAAGGAGGAAGACTTGGGGAGGGATAGGAGGTGAGGAGGAAAAAAATAAACATTAATTTTTCCTCTGCATTCTGGAGGGCACACAGCTAACATGCCCAAAAGGCAAATGGAAATCCACGGCTCAACAATGAAGGGGAAGCTTGTCCTTACTTATTTTTCTAATCTGCTTTTATTTTTAGTAATATGGTTCTTCAGTCAGAATAAGGGGATGGGAACAAGTGTGTGATTGCTTCCTTATGAACATGATTCTTGTTCGACAGGATGTGGAAATGATCTCCCTTCAACGTGATTCACCAGATTAGCTCTTGGAAAGCCAAGATGATTGATGCTGGAAATACAAAATTATAGTCTGGATTTTATAAATAGGTATCTAAATACCTTTAAAAAGTATTGATTTCTAACCTCACGAGCCATAATAATATCTTGGACATCTGTCTCACATCAAATTTGGGTTTTGGTGAACCTCAAAGAAGTTGAGTTCAGATAAGCACCCTGGAGTTCAGACGTTCATCCAAACCTTGGTAGAATGGCCTGGTTGGTAGAAATGGGAAGTTGGATGCTCCAGATTTCGTACAGGGTTTCTAATGGTTTCTGTTTCCAGTTAAACTTGGAATCACAAGAGAAGAGCCACATGACTTTTCCATGCTTCCAGAGTCAAATCATGGATAGGATCCAGAACGCCAGAGACAAATGGAAATGAAAGCTAACCAAATGTATTTGTGTCTGAAAACTGGCCTAATCTGGATTCAGCTCCATGTCAAGACTGGTTGTGTTGATGCTTAGAGCAAGCAATACTGGGCATAGGCTTGATTTCTCATTTCTCCACCACATCCATAGATAGGATCTCTTTCCATTATCTAATTCTCTCACAAAATTTCTCACAACCAGGCCTCAAATGATCACTGGTAGTTATTGAATTCCTGAATGCAAAGCCCTTTGGCCTAGTGGCAAGAGCATAGGCCTAGGAATCAGGAGACTTGAATTCAATTCCACACTCTGCCATTTACCTGCTATGTGACTTTGGGCTGGTCATTTTACTTCTGTTTCCTCAGTTTACTCATCTGTAAAATGGACAATCAATTCCTGTTCTTCCTCCTACTTAGACTGTGACCCCCATTTAGGGCAGAGACTGTGTTTGACGTGATGATCTTGTTCTTGGCACATGGAAAGCACTTAACAAATGCCACAATTATCATTATGTGGGCACATGGAACAGGCCAGCAGAAGCAAAACACTCATTTCATGGCTTCAAGAAGCTCATAATGCTGCACTCCAATATGGAGGGCAAGTTCAGAGCTACTTAGACTCTGAACCTCAAGAGGGACGGGGACTGTGTCTCACATAATTAATTATGTTGTATCTATCTCACGTTAGTGACCTTTGAGAAGCCTATTTCAATGGAACGAAGGGAGCGGAAGCCA
The DNA here is from genome assembly GCF_015852505.1 of Tachyglossus aculeatus. Taxonomy (NCBI): domain Eukaryota; kingdom Metazoa; phylum Chordata; class Mammalia; order Monotremata; family Tachyglossidae; genus Tachyglossus; species Tachyglossus aculeatus. Next base: position 44,848,980 of record NC_052067.1, on the reverse strand, counting down.
GATTAGAGGGGGTCAAGGAGAGAATTGGAGGAGAGGAAGTGGCGACCACAGGTGTAGACAACTCTTTCAAAGAGTTTGGAAAGGAATATTAGGAGGGAGATGGTACAAAACAGGAGGGAATCATGAGATCAGTGAGAGGATTTTTTTAGGATAGCGGATACATGAATGGGTTTGAAAGCAGTGGGGAAGAAGCCACTGGAGAGTGAACAGTTGAAGATGGTGATCAGGGAGGGAAGATGGGAGAGGGCAAGTGTTTTGATAAGATGTCAAGGGAAGGGGCCACAGGCACAGGTCGAGGGGGTGAATTTTGAGAGGAGGAAGGAGATCTTATCTTGAGATAATGCTACATAAGATGGGAGCATCGAAGATGGGGTGGGAGGAGGGAGAGACTGGAGAGAAGCAACGGAGATTTTTAGGGAGATCACAGCTAATGTTTTCAATTTTCTCAATAAATTATGTGGCCGAGCCATTAGGCCTTTAAAACTGCCTTTAAAAACATTCACTTTTATTAGGGAGATAGACACAAATTATTCATAGGGCAAGACAGATTTGTGTATTCCAGCCTCTACTGCTCTTAAGTACATTTCTCAGGAGCAATATTAGAGTCGTATCAGTTTTTTACCCAATATCTGAAGATGAGACATGGTGAGATGCTGTTTAGAGAAACACTGTTAATTTCTTCACAGTATCACCCAAAATGCTTAAACTTCACTGGAGAAAAAGCTCAAATTCTGTCATGGCCCTGCTGTCCTGAGGGAAGTAATTATCTTTACAGTCATTACCTCCAATCCACATGGTGAAAGAATCTGGTGCAGCATGGCCTAGTGGATAGAACACAGGCCTGGAAGTCAGAAGGTCATGGGATCTAATCCTGGCTCTGCTACTTGTCTGCTGTGTGATGCTGGGCACATCACTTCACTTCTCTGTGCCTCAGTTCCCTCATCTGTAAAATGGGGATTAAGACTATGAACCCCATGTGGGACAGGGGCTGTGTTCAACATGATCAGCTTGTATCTACCGCAGCATAAGGAGTAATTCTTCAGGAAGCACTTATTTAGTATTTTATAATTACAAATTATTTTTCATGAATTTATTCACCATACATGCCAAACATTATCACACTCATCTGATCAAGACCTGCATTAACCAGCATTTATTTATGCAACAGCGAGACTAGTAACCCATAATTTCTTGCAAGCTTCACTTTTAAGAGCCGCGTTAGTCATACATCCGTTCAGCTTCTATAAATATACACAACTATAAAACATAGCTGTTTATGCTATAATAAAATGCTTCCGTGCATAATATATACACACATTTTAAAAAGGAAAGGAGAAAAGAGAAGATAAAATGAAGGCATGCTGTAGGCAATTAAGAACAGATCACGGATTACACTGTGAACAGCACGGTTTCTTAGGTTAATTTCAGTGCTTGCCTTGTCCCAGGAGACAGGCCAGAAGCTAACTACCAGCCTGAACGGGTATCTCTCTCAATTGTTGACAGTATAGACTCTGGCACTCTGCCAAAATGCTTGCAATTGGAGCAGGGAGAGGAGGGGTGCTACTCCACTATTACCACCCTCTGTATCTCTTTGTTCCTGTCTCTCTCTGATACCCACCTGGATCCCAGTCCACACTTCTCAATCTTTCTCACTTCCATCCCTCTTTTAATAATCACTGTGGTAATAATAATAATAATAATAATAATAATAATAATCACTGTGGTATTTCTTAAGCACTTACTATGTACCAGGCACTGTACTAAGCACTGGGGTAGATATAAGGTAATTGGGTTGGACTCAATTCCTGTCCCACACTGGGCTCACAGTTTTAATCCCCATTTTACAGATGAGGTAACTGAGGCACAGAGACATGAAGTGACTTACGCAAGGTCATACAAGCGGACAAGTGGCAGCGTCAGAATTAGAACCCAGGACCTTCTGACTCTCAAGCCCCGGGCTCTATCCACAAGGCCATGCTTGTCTGTCTACTGCTCTTTAATAATAATGATGGCATTTGTTAAGCGCTTACTATGTGTGAAGCACTGTCGTAAGCGCTGGAGTGCAGGAAATATCTTTTGCTTCAATTATTCAGCTGTGTGACTTTGGGCAAGTCACTTAACTTCTCTGGGTCTCAGTCACCTCATCTATAAAATGGGGATTAGGACTATGAGCCCTATGTGGGACAAACTGATCACCTTGTAACCTCCCCAGTGCTTAGAACAGTGCTTTGCACATAGTAAGCACTTAACAAATGCCATCATTATTATTATCTTTATTCCTAAACACCTGACACAACAGTCTGAACATACAAAGCACTCAATAAATACTGATGATAACGATGATGACATCACACCTTCATTGAATCATCATCATCATCATCAATCGTATTTATTGAGCGCTTACTAAGTGCAGAGCACTGTACTAAGCGCTTGGGAAGTACAAATTGGCAACATATAGAGACAGTCCCTATCCAACAGTGGGCTCACAGTCTAAAAGGGGAGGACAGAGAACAAAACCAAACATACTAACAAAATGAAATAAATAGAATAGATATGTACAAGTAAAATAAATAAATAAATAGAGTAATAAATATGTACAAACATATATACATATATACAGGTGCTGTGGGGAAGGGAAGGAGGTAAGAAGGGGGGTTGGAGGGGGGATGAGGGGGAGAGGAAGGAAGGGGCTCAGTCTGGGAAGGCCTCCTAGAGGAGGTGAGCTCTCAATAGGGCCTTGAAGGGAGGAAAGGAATTGAATGGGACATGTGGTAGCAATAGTATTGATACTGTCTGTCTCCCCCTCTAGACTGTAAGCTCACTGTGGCCAGGGCATGTGTCTGTTTATTGCTGTAATTGTACTTTCCCAAGCATTTAGTACAGTGATCTGCACACAGTACGTGCTCAATAAATACAATTGACTGATTGACTGCCTGACTGAAGAGATGCTGCTCTTGCCGCTGCAGCTCTTTTCCTTCCCGCTGCATTTTAAAAAAAGAAATATCATTCTCACCAGTATTTACTGAACATCTACTATAGGCCAAGAACTATACCAGGTATTTATTATTATCATTATTATTATTATTATTATTATTATTATTATTATTGTATTTGTTAAGCACTTGCTATGTGCCAAACACTATTTTAATTTAAGTGCTGGGGCAGATACAAGGTAATCAGGTTGTCCCATGTGGGGCTCACAGTCTTAATCCCCATTTTACAGATGAGATAACTGAGGCACAGAGAAGTTAAGTAGCTTGCCCGAGGTCACACAGCAGACAGGTGGCAGAGCCAGAATTAGAACCCATGTCCTCTGACTCCCAATTTGAGAAGCATACAAAAGAAATGAAAGATGGCAAGATGCACTCAAAAACTCACAATCATATTAATAAATGTGCCTGAATTGAGAATGAAGGAATACCTATAAATAACAGACTCAACTGAATGAATAAATAAATAAATAGCCCTTTAATAAGAGACACCCAATTGGATGCTCACCTAGGCAGCTTACAGAATCAAATATCTTTTAGTCCTTAATAATAATAATGGTATGTATTAAGTGCTTACTATGTGCCAGGCACTGTACTTAGCGCTGGGGTGGATACAAGCCGATCGGGTTGGACCCAATCCCTGTCCCAAGTGGGACTCACAGTCTCAATCCCCATTTTATAGATGAGGTAACTGTGGCACAGAGAAGCAAGTGACTTGCCCAAGTTCATGCAGGAGGCAAGTGGAGAAGCAGTGTGGCTTCTCCAGCGTGGCTCAGTGGAAAGAGCCCGGGCTTTGGAGTCAGAGGTCATGTGTTCAAATCCCGGCTCTGCCAACTGTCAGCTGTGTGACTTTGGGCAAGTCATCTAACTTCTCTGTGCCTCAGTGACCTCATCTGTAAAATGGGAATTAAAACTGTGAGCCCTACGTGGAACAACCTGATCACCTTGTAACCTCCCCAGTGCTTAGAACAGTGCTTTGCACATAGTAAGCGCTTAACAAATGTCATCATTATTACTATTATTATTATTATCATCAATATAAGTGGAGGAATCAGGATTACAGCCTATGTCCTTCTACTTTCATTATTATTATTATTATTGTGTTATTTTATTATCATTACCATACTTGTTGAATGCTTATTTAGCACTGTTCTAAGCACTGGGGTGGATACATGTTTATCAGGTCAGATACAATCCCTGTCCACATGGGGCTCAAAATCTAGGTAGGAAGAACAGGTATTGAATCCCTGTTTTCCAGATGAGGAAACTGAGGCACAGAGAAGTTAAGTGACTGACCCAAAGTCACACAGCAGGCAACTCATGGAACCGGGATTAGCTTCTCTAATTCCCAGGCCTGTGTTCTTTCCACTAGGCCATGCTACTTATTTTGGAGAGATATCAACTCTGTTCACATGGCTTCATTTACCACTTTAATATAGATAACTCCCAAATCTATTTCACAATCAATCACACAATGGCAGTTATTGAGCACTTACTCTGTGCAGAGAACTGTACTAAAACTTTGGCAGCGTACAGTAGAGTTGGTAGATGCAATATCTGGTCTTGAGGATCTTGCCATCTAATCGGGGAGAGACATTAAAATAAATTACAGGTTAAGGGGAATGGCTGAATGGAAGGATATGTACATAAGTGCTGTGTGGTTGGGAGTGGAGTGAATACCTGGGTGATAGGAGGTGGAGGTGGGGGAGAGATAAGTGCATGGGAGAGGAAGTAGGGAGGGAAAATATGGCAGGGAAATGAGGGCTTGGTAGGGAAGGCTTCCTGGAGGTGATACTATTTCAGTAGGGCTTTGAAGATGGGAGAGTATGTGAGAGTACCTGAGGGTATCTAAGGGGAGGGAGATCCAGGCAGGAGGGAGGGTGTGAGCTCGGGGTTGAGAATACCTGAGGAGAGAATGAGAGACATTGAGTAGGTTATTGTTAAGAAACAAAGTGTACAAGCTGGGTTTTAGTGAGAGAGGAGCAAGGATGAGTAAATGGGGGAGAGCTGATCAAGTGCTTTAAATCCAATGGTGAGGAGTTTCTACTGGATGCAGAGATGAATGGGAAACCATTGGGGGGCTTTTGAGGAGTGGAGACATTTACCTAGACAATTTTTTAGAAAAGTGATCCCGGCAGCAAAGTAAGGACCAGAGAAAGGGGAGGTTGGAGGCAAGGAGGTCAATGAGGAGGCTGATGCAGTGCCTGCTATGTGAACTTCAGCTAGTCACTTACCCTATGTTTCAGCTTTCTCACCTATACAATGGAGATAAGATTCCTATTCTCCCATCCTCTTAGATTGTGAACCTGGTGTGGGACAGAGATGGTGTCCAATCTCATTATCTTTAATTCATCCCAACACTTAGCATAGGAAAAACACCTGGTTTAAGCCCCTAAAAAATTATGTGATTGTTATGGCAACTATTCTTAAGTGCGCAAGAGATTAATTAATTCATTCAATTGTATTTATTGAGCACTTACTGAGGGCAGAGCATTGTACTAAGTGCTTGGGAGAGTATAATACAACAAAAAACAGACACATTCCCTGCCAACAAGGAGCGTACAGTCTAGAGGTGGGGGGCTTGCCCCCAAAAGCTATTCATATTCATGAGTGCAGTCACATCTTCAACATCTTCTACATCTTTCACTCTATCTGGAAGTGGCCAGGCTTAGCAAAAGGAGCCCAGGCCTGGGAGTCCAAGGACCTGGGTTCTAATCCTGCCTCTCCCACCTGCCTGCTGTGAGACCTTGGACAAGCCACTTAACTTCTCTGTGCTTCAGTTCACACATATACAAAATGAAGATTAAATTCCTGTACTCCCTAGAGTGTGAGCCCCATGTGGGATAGGGGCTGTGTCAGACTTGATTATCTCATAATGGCCACAGTGCTTGGCATACAGTAAGTAAGTAGTAGATACCACACTTATTATCTATCTGGAGGAGTGTCACTTGCAAAAGGTTTGGGCCAGGAAGTTTGATTAAGCAGGGAACACTTTATAAAATTGGTGGGCTAATAACAATTATTTGGTTGGTACGGTGATTCATTCATTCATTCATTCAATCATATTTATTGAGCGCTTACTGTGTGCAGAGCACTTACTAAGCGCTTGGGAAGTACAAGTTGGCAACATATAGAGATGGTCCCTACCCAACAACGGGTTCAGGAGGGGGAGACAGGCAACAAAACAAAACATGTGGACAGGTGTCAAGTCATCAGAATAAACAGAAATAAAGCTAGATGCACATCATTAACAAAATAAATAGAATAGTAAATATGTGCAAGTAAAATAAATAGAGTAATAAATCTGTACAAACATACATACAGGTGCTGTGGGGAGGGGAAGGAGGTAGGGCCGGGGGGGTGGGGGGGAGGAAAAAGGGAGCGCAGTCTGGGAAGGCCTCTGTTGCTCGCGTTAGGTTGTGGATGGAAGGAAAGGAAGAAAGGAAGGAATGTGATCTTGATTTACCCTGCAGCTTGGAAAATGGCTTGAAGGCAGGAGCGGGGAATATATCAGACTGAGAAGACGAATGAGGCTTTGCTTTAGTTGTTTCCAAGTTATTTCCTCTCTATGAAGTGGAAAACAGATCCCTGAAATTGGTCCTCACCATCACCTAAGTCAATGGGTATTTTGTGATCGCTTTCTTCCAGAATCCCACAGAGCACAGCATCTCCCAACTGGGCCGAGTAATGGAGCTAGACAAGAAGGGAAACCCAAGGGAAAACATGGAGGAAAACTGTATTGTACTCTCCCAAGTGCTTAATACAGTGCTCTGCACACAGAAAGCGCTGTATAAATAGGGTTGCCTAACTGACTGAGTTTCAGTGAGATTCTACAATACGTTCAAGGTCTAAGACCTTTTGAAGGAATTCAGTGATGGGAAAAGAGAGGAAGAAACTCCCCATTGCATGCTTCATCCCTTCTAGGCATACATCTGGGGATTCCTCCCAGGAAGAGGTCAGACAGTAGCAGAGGAATTAAAGGAAGCGTACAGCTGAGTGCAGACTGGAGTTGGAAGCAGTATCCCAGGAGATGGGTATATCACCAATTGGAACCACTCATTCATTCATTCATTCATTCGTTCATTCTTTCAAGCAGTGTGGCCTAGGGGATAGAGCACAGGCCTGGGAGTCAGAAGGACCTGGGGTCTAATCCAGGCTCCACCACTAGTCCACTGTGTGACCTGGGCAAGCCACTTCACTTCTCTGGGCCTCAGTTACCTCGTCTGGAAAATGGGGATTGAGAGTGTGAGCCCCTTGTGGGACAGGGATTCTGTCCAAACTGATTAGCCTGCACCTACTCCAGTGCTTAGAACAATGCTTTGTACATAGTAAGCATTTATTGCTCAGTGGAAAGAGCACAGGCTCTGGAGTCAGAGGTTATGGGATCAAATTTCGACTCTGCCAATTGTCAGCTGTGTGACTTTGGACAAGTCACTTTTAATTTCTCTGTGCCTCAATTACCTCATCTGTAAAATGGGGATGAAGACTGTGAGCCCTCCGTGGGACAACCTGATCACCCTGTAACCTCCACAGCGCTTAGAACAGTGCTTTGCATATAGTAAGCACTTAATAAATGCCATTATTATTATTATTATTATTTAACAAGTACCATCATTATTATCATCATTATTATCATATTTATTGAGTGCCAACTGTGTGCAAAGCATTGTACTAAGCACTTGGGGAGTCAGAGGATTTGGGTTCTAATCCCGCCTCTGCCACTTATCTGCTGTATGACCTTGGGCAAGCCGCTTCACTTCTCTGTGCCTCGGTTACCTCATTCGTAAAATGGGGATTAAGACTGTGAGCCTGACGTGGGACAACCCAATTACCTTGTTACCTAATTAACAATTATCTACCCCAGGACTTAAAACAGTGCCTGGCACATAGTAAGCATTTAACAAATACGATTATTATTATTATTATAATCTGACAATCAACAGACACAGTCCCAGGCCACAACCAGCTTACTGTCTTGTTACTTCCCCCTTGACATGACAGATTTCAGGGACAGTATCCAGGGTTTCATAGTCACCACTGTGAAACACCCTGGGACTCGAACACTTCATCTGTTGTCTTGCCACTTTGCCCTCAACAGAATAAACACTAATGACAAAGTGTCTATTAAGGGGTCATAAATCATATAGCTAAGCTCTGGGGGAGCACTTGTTCACCTGCCCCACAGAGGGATGGATAACTTCCAAGGGTTTTGAACCTGTGTGTTTTGAATTTCTTCAAAACACTTCTTCAGAAAGAACGTTCTCTCTGAATGTATTGATGGCTCAACCTCAAAAAATGATTTGAGTGTTTTTCTAAAAACAAGCTGGGTCGTTTTCAATGCAACTGTTTTTATGGAGAACACACTGACCTGATTGTAGGCTATTTGTATGTCTTGATGCTTAAAGAGATTTTAAAAGAAAATATTTATGCTGTGGTCTCAGACTCCAACAGCCTTAAGTACGTAAAATAAGGACAGGCTGGAACATAGGATACAACACTGCCATGGATACAGACTTGAACCCGATCTCTGAGGGGGTGCCTGCAGGCTGAGAGGGTGCTTTCATTTGAGTTGGTTCGTGATTTGAAGAGGACATGGACTCATTTCACTCCATGCTGTTTCTCTCCGAGGCAGGTTGTGTGTCTTTCTGCGACCCCGCAGACAGTTAAAGGGGCAGTCCAGTAATTGGTGAATGCTGTGAAGGGGTTCTTCCTTGGACCCTAGGGCTGTCTGGGGACACCCCTCCTCTCCCCGCCCCGCCACCCCAATTGGCTACAAAGGTGAGGGTCTTCCTCAACACGATGGGTTTTGATGAACAGCACTTAGTCCCTCATTCCTCCAGACTGTAAGTTCCTTGTGGGCATGGAACATGTATATTTTAAATTTATATACATATTTCATGTACTTATATACTCTTTATATTTTACTCTTCCAAACATATAGTACAATGCTACTCACACAGTAAGTACTCAATAATTCCTCTTCTACCTCACCTCGCTTTTCTCCTTCTACAACCCAGTCTGCATACTTTGCTCCTTTGGTACTCACCTTCTCACTGTGCCTCCATCTCTTCTGTCTCACTGCCGATCCCTGGCCCACATCCTGCCTCTGGCCTGAAATGTCCATCTTCTTCATAGCTGACCAACAATTACTCTCCCCTCCTTCAAAGCCTTATTTAAGGCACATCTCCTCCAAGAGGCCTTCCCAGACTAAGCCCCACTTATCCTCATCTCCCACTCCCTTCTGCATCACCCTGACATGCTCTCTTTGCTCTCCCTCCCCAGCCCCAGAGCATTTATGTTTCTATCTGTAATTTTATTTATTGTATTGATGTCTATTTATTTATACTGATGTCTGTCTTCCCCGCTGTAGGCTATGAGCTTGTTGTGGGCAGGGATTGTCACTGCTTACTGTTGTATCGTACTTTCCAAAGCACTTAGTACAGTGCTGTGCACGCAGTAAATGCTCAATAAATGCAATTGAATGAATGAATGAATTCCTTTTCCTGTTCCAATCAAATCAAGCTTTGTGATGGTTTTCATCCTTGCATTTGTATTTGTAACCCTTATTCCCCCCGCCCTCAGCCCCAAAGCACATATGTACATTCACATAATCTATTTTAAAGTCTGTCTCCCCATCTAGGCTGTAGGTTTCTTGTGGGTAGAGAACTTGTTTAACAACTCCAACAGCTTCCTACAGTACTCTGCACACGGTAAGTGCATGAGAAATATGATTGACCGAATGATTGATGTAGGATGAGAGGAATAAAAAATGCATTTGGGAAATTGACATCATTCCTAAATCCAAGGCAGTAAATCAACTTCTTTTGTTAAAAGAGAAGGCAGAGAAAGAGGTAGCCAAAGAGAAGAAGTCAGGGAAGGATCTGTGCAACAGTAGTTTCAGGACATGTATTCCTGACCTTTGACATACGTATTCAAGTCACATCAGTGCTATATTTGTTCTGAATATGTTCTAGGGTCCCCGCCTGGATTTGAGCTCATCCTTCATCTGGAGGGAGGGGCAATTCCTGAAAGCTGAGTATTTCACCTCGAGAAGCCTTTGGGGAATTTCAAACAGCTCAGACACTTTCCCAAATCTAGCCTTAACCTCCAAATCTTCTTTTCCTTGGAGCTGCAGGGTGGAAATTCCCAGGACTGTAGGCCAGTAGGCACCACAGTGTGTCTCTTGGATCCTAGGCAGTCAGTCAATCGTATTTATTGAACACTTACCGTGTGCAGAACACTGTACTAAGTGCTTGGAAGAGTAGAATGTAACAATATAACAGACACATTCCCTGCCCACAAGCTTACATTCTGACCCATCCTTTAAGGCCCAGACACTTCTTGAGCACCAAGATCTATGGGGATATGGTCCAAACCAGCAGGAAATCATGGATGCCACTCTAGTCCGGTGATATCAGTGCTGGGAAGGGGTTCAAGGTGTATCTGGGATGACCATCACTCAGTGCAGTTGGGCCAGATCAGTCCTAGGAAGGCCTGAGGACAATGCTCCTCCTGTGCCCAGTGGACCACTTTCCCCTTAGGGTTGATCTGATAATGGCTTCCTGGAGCAGGTCCGGTTTGAGGCAGGATGCCTTAATCCACACCAAGGTGACCCAAGATATCCAGCCCCGATCTGGGCTTGGAGTTTGGCAAATGGGGCTTCCTCCCCAGTAAGCAGGGATTAAACTATTCAACAACTTTTACCAGTCCCTGCTCTCTCCTTTCCCTCTTAGGACTGCACCTGCAGACTTTCCAGTACTCTACCAGTCTTGACTGTGGGAGGGAGAGTCAAGCAGAAGCATACCCATTCCATTCCTAGCTTGACCAGTGGCTAGCAAGTGGAAGAAACTCTGCTACAAGTCAAAACACCCCTGTGCTGGGCAGCAGCGGCATGGGAGACAGTAGAGTGTGGAGACTCAGGTTTAATGAGCCGAAGCAGGCAATGGTAAACCACTTCTGTATTTTGACCAAGAAAACTCTATGGATCAGAACGATTGCAGATAGAGGTGGGGTGTTCTGGGAGAGATGTGTCCCTGCTGTTGCCACGGGTTGAGAGATGACTCGACAGCATAAGACAAGACAAGTTCTCTCCTTCCAGCCGGCTTCACCAAATCTGTCCCAGGCATCAATACATCCCTGGGCATCTGAAGACTCTGGTAGGAAAACATCTTCTCCAGGAATCTCAAAGGGACAGCAACTCCAGTTGCTTCCCATCTACTTCTGCATCAGACAAAAACTCTTCACCACTGGCTTTAAAGCACTGAATCACCTTGCCCCCTCCTACATCACCTTGCTCCTCTTCTACTACATCCCAGCCCGCAAGCTTCACTCCTCTAATGCCAACCTTCTCACCGTACCTCCATCTCATCTATCTTGCCGCCGACCCCTTGCCCACATCCGGCTTCCAGCCTGGAATGCCCTCCCTCCTCAAATCCAACAGTCAGTTTCTCCTCCCTCTCCTCCTCAAAGCCTTACTGAGGACACATCTCCTCCAAGAGGCTTTCCTTAAGCCCCATTTTCTCCTTCTTCCACTCCCTTCTGCATCATGCTGACTTGCTCCCTTTGTACATCCCCCAACCCAGCCCCACAGAACTTACGTATATATCTGTAATTCATTTATTTATATAAATGTCTGTCTCCCCCCCATCTATACAGTAATCTCATTGTGGGTGGGGAATGGGTCTGTTTATTGTATTGTATTCTACTTTCCCAAGCACTTAGTACAGTACTCTGCAAACAGTAGGTGCTCAATAAATATTATTGAATGAGTTAATATCTCCTAGATTTGGAAGAAATACAGAACAAGAAAGTGATGCAGTGTTGCCTAATGGAAAGGACACACGCTGAGAATCAGGAGACATGGGTTCATAGATTTTGGTTCCAGTTCTGGTCAGCTATGCAACCTCGAGCAAGTCATTCAACTTCCCTGAGCTTCAGTTCCCTCAACTGGATGATGAGAATAAGATACATGCTCTCTTTATCTTTTTGGCCTTGAGCCCCACATGGGACAGGAACTCTGTCCTACCTAATTGCCATTTGTCTGCTCCAGGGCTTAGCATGGTGCTTGGGTACATAGTAAGTGTTTGCTAAATTTATTATTATTGTTATGATGATTATTATGCAAATGCCCTTTCTTTTGAACTTTGAAGGGTTTTTACTCCAGTCCCCCAAATCAGGAAGAAGCCTGGGCTGTTATTACCCAAAGAAGACAGTGGAATTCCTTCTTGCCTTCTCAGAGTGCCATCATTTTATCCACACTCTGCAGGCATGGATACGTTTCATCCTCAGAGTAACCATCAATCAAGCAATCATACTGATTGAGCAGTTACTGAGTTACATTGCATTGCAGGAAAAACACATGGGAGAGTACAGTAGTTGGTAGGCATGTTCCCTGTCCCCAAGGAGTTTACAGTCTAGAGGGGGAGACAGACATTAATCTAAATGAATAAATTATGGATGCGGATATTACTGCTGTGGGGCTAAGGGTGGGGAAAATAAAGGGCACAAATCCAAGTGCAGGGGCAAAGCAGAGGGAGTGGGAGAAGGAAAAATGAGGGCTCAGTCAGGGAAGGCCTCTTGGAGGAGATTGCTTTTAATAAGTCTTTTAAGGTGGGGAGAGTGAAGATCTGTTGGCTATGAAGGGGGAAGGAGTTTCACTCCAGAGGCAGAATGTGGGCTTGTAGTCAGCAGTGAGGTAGACGAGATGGAGGAGCATTGAGTAGGTTGGCATTAGGAGAGATACATGCTCAGGCTGGGTTGTAGAAGGAAATCAGAGAGGGGGCAATATGACTGAGTGCTTTAAAGCCTGTGGTAAGGAGTTTCTGTCTGATGCAGAGGTGGATGGGAAACCATTGGAAGTTCTTGAGGAGTGGGGAAAGAGGGACTGAACTTGTTTTGGAAAATGAAAGTGACTCACAAAGCTGTGCATGCCCTCTCATATGTGTGCCTTTAGGGCTCTATTGCCTTTCATCATAATAATAATAATAATTATTGTACTTGTTTAGCATTTACCATATGCCAAGCACTGTTCTAAGCACTGGGGTAAATACGATTTAATCAGGTTGAACACAGTCCCTGTCCCGCCTGGGGCTCACGTTCTTAATCCCCATTTTACAGATGAGGAAACTGAAGCTCAGAGAAGTAAAATGACTTGCCCAAGATCACACAACAGACGTGAGGCGGATCCGGGATTAGAACCCAGGTCCTTCAGATGCCCAGGCCCGTGCTCTATCCACTAGGCCGTGCTGCTTCCAAAATAGCTTCACCTGAATCACAGGCTCTAAGACAGTTGAAGATACTCTTAAACTGTTGAGCAAGAAGTTTTCAATGTGTTCAGAAGCAAATTTTAACTCGTTTTGGTCAGGGAATTTGTCTGTTATATTGTTGTATTGTACACTCCAAAGCATTTAGTACAGTGCTCTGCACACAGTAAATGCTCAATAAATACAATTTACTGTCTGACCGATCTCTCATTGCATCCACGAGCATGGAGGACTGGGAAAGGTTGAACAGGACATGGAGAGTAACACAGCCCTGCTTCATTCCGAAAGGGATGGGTAAAGTGTTCATTCACCACTAACTGGTTCATCCATCCTAGTGTGACGTAGCCCAAGCATTTTGGAGAATTTCTCAGGACAGCCTAATTTGCTCAGCTGTTTTCAAAGCCCTGGTCTATTGGTGATGCCAAATCCTTTAGCTAGATCAATAGGCACAATATAAGGGTCTTGGTTTATGGTATACAAATGGCATACATGATTTATAGGATGAAGTTTAAAGGTTCTCTACCATTTTCCTGCATCTGCTGTGCTGCAGATTTCCTATCTGCTGGTCTGTGCTCTGGTCTGAAGTCACATTATGTGTGATTCAGGTGACTGTTGTTCTTCAGGACTCTAGCTAGAATCATGCCAGCAACAGAAAATAGGTTCTCTGCTGTAAGCTCTTGGAAGGAAACACCTGAAGCAAAACAGATGAAAAAATCCTAAACAGTGTAAGATCCTCACTCCCTAGGATCTCACGATCTGTTTTCTCGTCAATGAACTTTGAACAGGGGTTATTCACTGGCCAATCAATTACAAATGTTTTGGTGACATGGGGAGAGAGTGCGTCTGGAGAAAAGGCTGGCAGTGTTGCTGGAAGGCTGAAAGGTGCACGAATCTGGGAATCAAGAGAATCTGGCTGTAGTCACAGCTCTGCTCCTGGTCTACCCATGAGCAAGTCACCTAACCTTTCTGAGCTCAGTTTACTCACTTGTAAAATGGTAATAAGACATCTCTCTCTGAAGGTGGTAAGCCCCAAGGAGAATGGAGACTATTCCTTGTCTGACTACTATGTGTATAGCCTAGGGCTACATACAGTACTCAGCATGTAGTAAGTGCACACTGAATGCCATAATTGTAATATAGGAAAGACCATACGTTTAATAAATATGACTAATTGAATGAATGAATGAATGCTTTGCTTAAGAATACTGATGGAAAAGTATTCATAACCAGATGTTGGGGAGGATACAGAAGGGAAAAGCTAGAGTCTCCATTCCCTGGGGGAAATGGCATCATTAGCTCTTGAAAACATCATTTCTGACGTGTTCTGGGCACATGCTGTTTGGAAATGACTGAGAGACGAAATCTGGACTCGGCAGTTACCTTTTTTAGCATAACTTCATTACTGCACTTCAGTAATTCTGCCTTTGCCTGTCATCCAAGCTCAGTCTGGCTGCTGACTTGGACAGATTTTGAACAAATGTCGATTCAAGGAGGCCTTAGAAGAAGGAATAAATACAAGTTTTATACCACTAAGCCTCTGATTTCATCGGTTGACTTATGGGAAATGTGACTCCACTATGTCCAGGTGGAATTTTCATGTCTTGATACATGGATTGCGAATTCGATGGGCATTAGAATCAACACTGTAACAAAATTGACCCAATACAAAATTTTCTTTCAGAATTTCAAATCAGGGTACTCTCTCCTTCCAAACGCACTTGAACATTGTCGCCATTTTTGGCAGTAGCTGAGCTAACACAATGCAACCCTGTCTCTCTGTGCCTTTGCTATGCCTTTTCCAGAGTCTCAGAACACCATCAATCCATTGACCAACCTGACCTTATGATGCTATCGACAGAATAATAGAAACAAAGGTACCAAGAAGTGGGGAAGGCACAAAGGGTCTCCGAATGCTTCTGTATCACAAGTACCCTGCATCAAACAGAAAGTCCATGCCACTGATATTAAAGCACTCAGTCACCTTACCCCTTCCTACCTCACCTTGCTACTTTCCTATTACAAACCAGCCCACAACGCTTTGCTCCTCTAATGCCTAACTACTCACTACACCTCAATCTCATCGATCTCTCCACCCATATATCCTGCCTCCGGCCTGGAATGCCCTCCCTCTTCATGTCTGACAGACAATGACTCTCTCCATCATCAAAGCCTCATTGAAGGCACATCTTCTCCATTCATTTATTCAATCGTATTTATTGGAAGGCCTAAAGGCCTAACTAAGCCCTCATTTCCTCTTTTCCCAATCCCTTCTGCAATCACCCTGATTTATTCCCTTTATTCATTCCTCCCATGGCCCCACAGCACTTATGTACATATTTATAATATATTTATTTATTCTACTGTCAGTCTCCCTCTCTGGTCTGTGAGCTCCTTGTGAGCAGGGAATGTGCCTGCCAACTCTGCTATACTGAAGTAGCATGGACTAGTGGATAGAGCTTGGGCTTTGGGAGTCAGAATGGCCTGGGTTCTAATTCCTGCTCTGCCACTTGTCTGCTGTGTGACCTTGGGCAAGTCACTTCACTTCTCTGGGTCTCAGTTACCTCATAATAATGATAATAATTATAATAATGGTATTTGTTAAGCGCTCACTACATGCCGAACACTGTTCTAAACGCTGGGGTAGATACAAGGTAATCAGGGTGCCCCACGTGGGGCTCACAGTCTTAATCCCCATTTTACAGATGAGGTAACTGAGGCACAGAGAAGTTAAGTGGCTTGCCCAAGGTCACACAGCAGACAAGTGGAGGAGCTGGGATTAGAACCCACGTCCTCTGACTTCCAAGCCTGTGCTCTTTCCACTAAGCCACGCTGCTTCTGTAAAATGGTCATTTAGACTGTGAGCAATAAGCACAAAAGGAAAGGGACAGGGACTGTGGGACAGAGATTGTGTCCAACCCAATTTGCTTGCCTCTACCCCAGTGCTTAGTACAGAGACTGGCACACAATATGCTCTTGACAAATGCTATTATTATTATTATTAACACTGTACTCTCCCAAATGCTTAGTACAGTGCTCTGCAAATGGTAAGTATTCAATAAATACAATTGATTGATTGATTGATCACTTTCTTTGCCTGCAGTAGTAGCAGCAGTACTATTTACTGAGCAGATACAGAGAAAGATTCTCCCCCCTCCAAAGCTTTATTTAAGGCACATCTCCTCCAAGAGGCCTTCCCAGGCTAAGCCCTTCTTTCCTCTTCTCCCACCCGCTTTTGCGTCACCCTGACTTTCTCCCTTTATTTATCCCCCAACCCAGCCTCATATTACTTCTGTACATATCTGTAAGTTATTTATTTATATTAATGTCTGACTCCCCCCTCGAGACTGTAAGCTCACTGTGGTTTGGAAATGTGTCCATTCATTGTTATACTTTACTCTCCCAAGCATTTGGAACAGTGCTCTGAGCACAGTAAGCACTTAATAAATGATTGAATAAATGAATGAGTGGATGGATGGTTAAATACTGGGTGCTAAGTACTGTGCTGAGTGCCACCCACCTTGTCCTGGGACTCTGCTGGCTACCAGCCTTATGCCACCATGAGGGCACCGGCAGTTTCAGGATGAGGCTTCCATAAAAGGGAGAACTGGGGAAGGCTCTAAAGTTTGGACACTGAACTGTGAGGAGTTTGTCCTCCAGCTGCAGGACTTTTGTGTTTTGGGGTGGATTTTCTTTTTTTTTTTCCATATTTTGTCTTTTATGCTGTTTCTGTGCATCTACTGTTCTAACTTTCCTTTTGTGCTTACTGCCAGTGTCTTCTCTCCTTATTCTGAGCTTGTGGGCTATCCTGAATCCAGAAGATGTTTCTTACCAGAAAAGCTGAAGCAATGTCCATGTGACTCTGGGCCCACAGCATATGATTATGTTACGGGCAGGGATGGAGGTCAGGCAGTCAATCATATTTTTTAAGTGCTTACTGTGAACAGAGTACTATACTAAGCACTCTGTAGAGTACAGTGCTCTTAGAGTACAAAGAGTACAAAGTACAGAGACAAGCAGCATGGTGTAGTGGCTAGAGTACGGGCCTAGGAGTTGTGGGTTGTAATCTCGGCTCTTGTCTGTGTAACCTTGGGCAAGTCACTTCACTTCTCTGTGTCTCAGTTACCTCATCTGTAAAATGCAGGTTGAGTCCCTGTGTGGGACTGGAACTGTGTCCAACCCAATTTGCTTGTATCCACGCCAGCACTTAGTACAGTGCCTGGCACAGAGTAAGTGCTTGACGAATATCACAATTATTATTAGTAGTATTATAAGATAACAATATAACAGACACATTCCCTTCTCATAACGAGCTTACATGCATCTCAAATCTCCTGAATCTCTGCCTGTGGAGCAGAGATCAGAAAGCCTCAGAAAGAGGAAATTTGCCATTCCCTCTTCTCCCCCCACAAACTCAATACTGCTGACCTTTCAGCACCATAGGAGGACAGTCCACAGATGCGGTCAAGCAAAGTCTTTGAGCTGGCCTGAGCCTTTCTGCATAGGATCTAGATCTCCCCACTTCTCCCTAGAGCTCTTCTGTGGCAGTGACCATGGCAGAGGTGGAAGAATGGGAGCGAGGCAGGATAGGAGGGAGTTAGGAGGAGGGAGTGAGGAAACAGGCCTGTTATCAGAGAAATCAGGCTCAGGGCTGGGGGGAGTAATGGACACCTGGATGGACAGGGAGGTGGTGGTTGAGGGGATGTTCTGGTTGGACTAAGTCACATTGGCTGGACTGGTCTGTGCTACCACAAGTGATCTCCTTCTTGCCAAATCCAAAGGCTTCTACTCTACTGTCCTCCTCCTTGACTTCTCAGCCTCTTTCAACACTGTTGACCACCCCCTTCTCCTGGAAACATTATCCAGCCACTGACACTGTCCTTTCCGGGCTCTCCTCCCATCTCTCTGGTCATTCATTTTCCGTCTCTTTTGTGGGCTCCTCTTCTGCCTCCCACCCCCTAACTGTGGGGGAGTCCCTCGAGGTTCAGTTCAGAGTCCCCTTCTATTCTGCATCTACACCCACTGAACTGGAGAACTCATTCACTCCCTCAACTACTACCTCTATGGGGATGATTCCCAAATGTACATCTCCAGCTCTGACCTCTCTCCCTCTCTGCATTCAGTCAATCGTATCTGTTTAGTGCTTACTGTGTGCAGAGCACTGTGCTGAGCTCTTGGGAGAGTACAATATAGCAATAAACAGACACATTCCCTGCCCACAATGAGCTCACAGTCTAGAGGGGGAGACAGATGGTAATCCTGCCTTTAAAACATCTCTACTTAAATGTTATTATTATTATTATTATTATTATTATTATTAATTGTATTTATTGAGCATTTCCTGTGTGCAAAGATTGTACTAAGTGCTCGGGAGAGTACAATATGATATCAAACACATTCCCTACCCACAACGAGCTCATGTTCTGCTGTAACCTCAAACTTAACGTGTCCAAAACAGAACTCCTTGTCTTTCCCCCCCAAATCCTGTCCTCCTCCTGATTTTCCCATTACTGTAGAGATCACCACCATCTTTCCTGTCTCACAAGCCCATAACCTTGGCATTATCCTTGACTCTTTCTCTCTTTCAACCCACGTATTCAATCTGTCACTAAATCCTGTCTGTGCAACCTTCAAAACATCACTAATATCCACCCTTCCCTCTCCATCTAAACTGCCATCACATTCATCCAAACACTTATCCTAGCCCACCTTGATTACTGTATCAGCCTCCTTGTTGATCTCCCCACCTCTTCTTGACCCAAACTCAAGTCTAGTATGCTTTGCTCATCTACCAGGATCATTTTTCTAAAAAACATTCAGTATGTGATTCCCACTCCTTAAGAACCTCCAGTGGTTGCCCACTCACCTCCACATCAAGCAAAAACTCCTTACCGCTGATTTTAAAGCACTCAATCATGTTTCTCCAATTTTACCCTTCGAGAATCAGCATGGCTCAGTGGAAAAGAGCAAGGGCTTTGGAGTCAGAGGTCATGGGTTCAAATCCAGGCTCCACCAATTGTCAGCTGTGTGACTTTGGGCAAGTCATTTAACTTCTCTGGGCCTCAGTTACCTCATCTGTAAAATGGGGATTAAGACTGTGAGTCCCCCGTGGGACAACCTGATCACCTTGTAACCTCCCCAATCAATCAATCAATTGTATTTATTGAATGCTTATTGTGTGCAGAGCACTGTACTAAGCCCTTGGGAAGTACAAGTTGATAACATATAGAGACAGTCCCTACCCAACAGTGGGCTCACAGTCTAGAAGGGGGAGACAGAGAACAAAACCAAACATATTAACAAAATAAAATAGAATAGATATGTACAAGTAAAATAAATAAATAAATAAATAGAGTAATAAATATGTACAAACATATACATATATACAGGTGCTGTGGGGAAGGGAAGGAGGTAAGATGGGGGGATGGAGAGGGGGACGAGGGGAAGAGGAAGGGGCTCAGTCTGGGAAGGCCTCCTGGAGGAGGTGAGCTCTCAGTAGGGCCTTGAAGGGAGGAAGAGAGCTAGCTTGGCGGATGGGCAGAGGGAGGGCATTCCCGGCCAGGGGGATGACATGTGCCGGGGGTCCCCAGTGCTTAGAACAGTGCTTTGCACATAGTAAGTGCTTAATAAATATGATTATTATTATTATTATTGTTACCCCACCTCACTACTCTCCTGCCACACCCAACTGGCACACTTCACTCCTCAATTTCCAACCTACTCACTGTATCTTGATCTCGTCTATCTCACCTCCCACGTCCTGCTTCTGGCCTGGAATCCCTTCCCTCTTCCTATCCAACAGACAATTACTCTACCTACCTTCAAAACCTTATTGAAGGCACACTTTCTTCAAGAGGTCTTCCCTGACTAAGCCCCCCTTTCCTCTTCTCCCTCTTCTCTTCCTCTTCTTCCTCTTTTCTGACTCACTACGCCTAATCACCACCCCCAGCTCCCAAGCCCCACAGCACTTATGCACATATCCAAAATGTATTTATTCATATTAATATCTGTCTCCTGCTCTAGATGTGAGCTCACTGTGGGCAGGGAATGTGTCAGTTATATTGGTGTGTTGTACTCTCCCAAGAACTTAGTACAGTGCTCTGTACATAGTAAGCACTCAATGAATATGATTTATAGATGGAATGAATGCTGTCACTCTCTTCTCTGTACCTCATTTACCTCATCTGTAAAATGGAGATTCAAACTCAGAGCCCACTTGGCAAATCCAGCTCTATTTTCTTGTAACCATCCCAGTGCTTAATGAATGAAGGGATGAATGAAGGGAGCACGTCAGTCGGCACAGAAAAGAGAGGGAGAAAAGGAAAAGAGGGGTTAGTCAGAGAAGGCCTCTTGGAGGAGATGTACCTTTCACAAGGCTTTGAAGTGGGGGAGAGTTGTTACCTGTCGGATCTGAGCAGGGAGGGTTTTCCAAACCAGAGACAGGATGTTGGTGAACGGTTAGCGGTGAGGATGATATGACTATGTATAATTGCTCCAAATAAACAGCAATTGAAGTGCATGGCTCAGTGGATACAGCACAGGCCTGGGAGTCAGAAGGACCTCAGTTCTAATCCCAACTCTACCACTTATCTTCTGTGTGACCTTGGGCAAATCACTTTACTTCTCTGTGCCTCAGTTCCCTCATCTGTAAAATACAGATTAAGACCATGAGCCCAACGTGGGACATGGACTGTGTCTAACCTGATTAGCCTGTATCTACCTCAGCACTTAGAACAATGCTTGGCAAATAGTAAGCGCTTAACAATACCATCATTATTATTATTGTACTATTAAGAAAGTTTCCCCAGATGGGCTACAAGAAGGAAAATGATGGGAAAATTAGATGAGACAAGAACCTAGAGAAGTTAGAGCTGGCGAAGTCCTTGCCCAGATCTCTGGAAGGTACCAGGCACACAGAAGCCTCCTTGTGTTTCTTCCCAGCCGCTATGAGGCTGAGACAGAGCCAGTTTTCTCCCATAAGAGAGTGTATTGAGTTCTGAGCTGGAGTCTTCTCCGCCTGCTTTGCTTGTCGTGACATTCAGCTTCTTAGGAGCCTGACTAGCTCAAAAAACACCACATCTTAGAACCCTGTTCAGAAACTGTGCATGTTGATATTTGATTCCAAAGCCTTGCCCCATGCTAGGAAACTTTACTGCTGTCTCTGTTCCCCTCACCATGTGAATGAGACACTAAGATCCTCTCAATGAATGTTGCTCTATCTCGGTAGTCAGCGTGCTGACTCTGACGGCCTTTTCTCTTTTGGTCTTTCCCCTGCGTTGCTGATGGGGAGGCAGTTTACACCAGTGATAGTTTCTGGTGGAATTGAATCTGCCCCACTGTATCCAAACCTCCAATATCCAGTCAAGTAATAATAATAATACTGATGGTATTTGTTAAACTTTTACTATGTGCCAGGCACTGTACTAGGCGCTGGGGTGGAAACAAGCAAATCGGGTTGGACATAGCCCCTGTTCTGCAGAGGGCTCACAGTCCTGATCCTCATTTTACAGATGAGGTAACTGAGGCCCAGAGAGGTGAAATGACTTGCTTAAGGCCACACAGCAGACAAGTAGCAGAGTCGGGATTGGAACTCATGCCCTTCTGACTCCCAGGCCCGTGCTCTATCCACTATGAGGTACATAGTACAGTGCTCTGCATACAGTTAATAATAAGTGAAGCAGCCTGGACTAGTGGATGGAGAATGGGCCTGAGAGTCAGTAGGTCATGAGTTCTAATCCTGACTCTGCCACGTGTATGCTGTGTGACCTTGGGCAAATCACTTCAATTCTCAGGGCCTCAGTTACCTCATCTATAAAATGGGGATTAGAACGATGAGCCCAATGTGGGACAGGGACTCTATCCAACCTGATTTGTGTGTAACCACCCCAGCACTTAGTTCAGTGCCCGGTGTAGAGTAAGCACTTAACAAATACCATTATTATTATTATGCAGCTTAGTAGTGAAGAAAATCCTAAAACCAGGTCAGAGTTTGCCACTTCAAGTTCATCTGCACCTGCTATGAAATGCAGTGGCCCCTTTCTTCTTGCCAATGACAGGAACTGTGTACAACATGGTTAACATGTACCTATCCCAGCATTTAGAATAATGCTTGGCACATCAAGTGCTTAGGAAATAAAATGATAATAATAATAATAATAATAATAATGGCATTTGTTAAGCACTCACTATATGCAAAGCACTGTTCCAAGTGCTGGGGTAGATAAAGGTTAACAGATTGTCCCATGTGGGGCTCACAGTCTTAATACCCATTTGACAGATGAGGTAACAGGCACAGAGAAGTTAAGTGACTTGCCCCAAGTCACACAGCTGACAAGTGGCGGAGCCGGTATTGGAACCCATGACCTCTGACTCCCAAACCCGTGCTCTTTCCACTTAAGCCACACTGCTTCAAACATATGCCATATGTTAACAAACACCATTATTATTATTATCATTAAGATCTTACTTTTTATAAGGCATTGTTCTAATAATAAACTGTTCAAAATAATAAATAATAAAACTCTTCCATACTTCCTTCTTTGACTCCAATGCCCACAGCCTTCACCAGCTATTCCCAGGTTGGTAGTGATTAATAGTTGAACACTATTAATAGGATAATAGTGATTAATAATAAATTAATAATGGTGATAATTGTTAAATGCTTACTCTGTGACAAATACTATAATAAACACTGGGGTACATATAAGATAATCAGGTCCCTGTCCCTGTCCCTCACAGTTTACAGTATAAGAGAGGAGAGCAGGTATTTAAACATTTTTGTACAGATGAGGAAACTGAGGCACAAACAAGTTAAGTGACTTGTTCAAGGTCACACACACAAGTCCTTTGACTCCTAGGCCTATGCTTTTTCTGCTAGGCCATGGTGTTTCTCAAAAAACATAAAGAGTTATTCATCAAAGTGGAAATCTCATCCAAGTGAGAGGAAAAGAAGGTCCTAAAAGAGGGGTGGGTTTGTTACCAACAGGAAGTCACGTGGCAAAAAGTAGTCTTCAAGACATCTTAGGAGGAAAGACAAGTCTGAAAGCTAAGAAAATTCTTCAAATATATCATCTTCTATATTTATTAAAGGCCTTGATTGTGTGAAGAATACTCGGCAAAATCCTTGGGTGTGGTTCACGACAGGAGTGCGGATTCGCTAAGAGGAGTTTGTTGGGATTACAAATTTGTCTGGGCGTCCCATCAGTTCTACTAATTCCTAGTAGAAGGGGTTTGCCACCTCTCCCCAGAGGAGGTGAGTAATGTAGAAAACACCTGAACAGCAGCTGAATCCAGTCCAGGCTCCTTTATTCGTGCTCCCTCCTGGGAAGTCCCAGCACAGGTCCCCTGGACCGGGCCCTGAGCATGTGTTTCATTCATTCATTCAATCATATTTATTGAGCACTTACTGTGTGCAGAGCACTGTACTAAGTGCATGGGAGAGTACGATAGAGCAATAAACAGTCACATTCCCTACCCACAATGGGCTTAGAGTCTAGTGTTGCCTAAAGACCTGGCCTTTTGTAGTGTTTGTCTATTTACCCAATCCCTCCCTCATAGTGTAAAGACAGAACAAACCCTCTATGTCCTTCCATTGGTTGCTGTTCTTTCGGCCAATTGGTGGGCACTGCCATGACATTGTGGCAGGGCACACACTGGAGAGCCACTGTCCTGGATTATCCGCTATCACACAGCCAGAGGCCAGGGCATGAGTGATGAGCCCCCACCAGACTCCAGAGTGCAGGGTGTTGGGGTTTGGGTCCCCTCCACCTAGGGGACTGAACTCTGGGGAGCAGAAGGGGAAGGAGGCACCTGGGGAGGGACAGGACGTGCTCCTCCTGCTTCTCAGCTCCAGAAAACCTGGGGCAGAGGAGAAGGGCATGAAGAGAGCAAGGAAGCAGAGCTCCAGTCTCTGAGAAGAGGGGGCGGGGGATGCCAGCCTCACATCAGTCTGCGTTCCCCAGATGCAACATGGCCTAGTGGCAAGAACAGGGGCTTTGGAGTCAGAGGTCATGGGTTCTAATCCCAGCTCCGCCACTTGTCTGCTGTATGACCCTGGCCAAGTCACTTCACTTCTCTGGGCCTCAATTCCCTCATCTGTAAAATGGGGATCAAGACTGTGAGCCCCAAGTGGGACAACGTAATAACCTTGCATCTATCCCAGCACTTAGAACAGTCCTTGGCACATAGTAAGCACTTAACAAATACCAGAGAAGCAGCGTGGCATTTGCCTTTTATCTATCCCAATGCTTAGAACAGTGCTTGGCACATAGCAAGTGCTTAACAAATACCAACATTATTATTATTACTCTCTGTGCCTCAGTGACCTCATCTGTAAAATGGGGATTGAGACTGTGAGTCCCATGTGGGACAGGGGCTGTGTCCAACCTGATTACCTTGTAACTACCCCAGTGTTTAGAACAGTGCTTGGCACATAGTAAGTGCTTAACAAATGCCATTATTATTATATCTACCCCAGTACTTAGAACAGTGCTTGGCACATAGTAAATGCTTAACAAATACCATAATAATCATTATTATTATTATTAAGACCTTATTTTTTATCAGGCACTGTTCTACGCACTGGGGTAGATACAAGTTAATCAGGTTGGATGCCATCCCTGTCCCACATGGGGCTCACACTCTTCATCCCCATTTAACAGAGGAGGTAACTGAGGCCCAAAGAAGTTGCCCAAGGTCACATAGCAGACATGTGGCAGAGCCCGGATTAGAACTCAGGTCCTTTTGAATCCCTGGCCCAAGCTCTATCCACTGAGACACACTGCTTCTCAAGTCCTAGTCAGTCAGTCAATGATATTTACTGAGTGCTTACTGTGTGCAGAGCACTGTACTGAGCCCCTGGGAGTGCATAACACAACAGTAGAACAGACACATTCCCTGCTCAAAACAATGTTACAGTCTAGAGGAGGAGACAGAAATTAATATAAATCAATAAATGACCGATACGAACATAAGTGCTATAGGGCTGGGAGGGGGGATGAATAAAGGGGGCAAGTTGTGCCCTAGACCCAACCCTGTCTGCCGATTCATTCATTCAATCATATTTATTGAGCGCTTACTGTGTGCAGAGCACTATACTAAGCACTTGGGAAGTACAAGTTGGCAACATATAGAGATGGTCCCTACCCAACAGTGGGCTCACAGTCTAGAAGGGGAAGACAGACAACAAAACAAAACATATTAACAAAATAAAATAAATAGAATAGTAAATATGTACAAGTAAAATAGAGTAATAAATATGTACAAACATATATACATATATACAGGTACTGTGGGTAGGGGAAGGAGGTAAGGCCGAGGGGATGGAAAGGGGGAGTAGGGGGAGTAGGGGGAGAGGAAGGAGGCGGCTCAGTCTGGGAAGGCCTCCTGGAGGAGGTGAGCTCTCAGTAGGGCTTTGAAGGGAGGAAGAGAGCTAGCTTGGCGGATGTGCAGAGGGAGGGAATTCCAGGCCAGGGGGAGGACATGGGCTGGGTGTCGACAGCGGGACAGGCGAGAACGAGGCACAGTGAGGAGGTTAGCGGCAGAGGAGTGGAGGGTGTGGGCTGGGCTGCAGAAGGAGAGAAGGGAGGTGAGGTAGGAGGGGACAAGGTGATGGAGAGCCTTGAAGCCGAGAGTGAGGAGTTTTTGCCTGATGCCGATGCCCCTCGCCTGCATCCAAGAAAGGCTGAAACAACCCAATTCCTCTTCCAGTCCCCATGGGCACTGTTTGCATCAAACAAAACTCCTCACCATTAGCTTTAAAGCACTCCACCATCTTCCCCTTCCTACCTCTCCTCGCTGCTCCTACTCCAACCCAGCCTGCAGACTTGGTCTTCTAATGCCAACCTGTTCTCCACTGACCTCTTGCCTATGTCCTGTCTCTGGCCTGGAATGCCCTCCCTCCTCAGATCCAACAGACAATTGCTCTCTCCTCATTCAGAGACTTATTGAATACACACCTCCTCCTAGAGGACTTCCCTGAATAAGCCTTCCTTTCCTCTTCTCCCTCTCCCTTCTGCATCACCTGACATGCTCCCTTCATTCATTCCCCCTCCCATCGCCACAGCACTCATGTACATATCTGTAATTTATATCAATGTCTGTCTCCCCCTCTATGCTGCAAGCTTCTTGTGGGCAGGGAATGTATCTGTTTATTGTTGAACTGTACTCTCCCAAGCACTTAGTACAGTGCTCTGTACACAGTATGTGCTCAATAAATATGATTGAATGAATGGGTGGTTCCCACCGACCTCAGTATCTGGCAATGTGTCACCTTGGCCGAACTATCTGCCTGGATAACAGGGTTGAATTGTAATCCCAACATGGCACCACCTCCCTCTCCCAATCATATGACATAATCTGATGCCCACCTTCCATTCACCCCCTGGGCACATGGGTGCAACCACAGAGCTACCCAGTCTGGGGGTGACCCTTGCCTCCGACCACTGCTGGTCCCGGGGAAACTACTTTTTGGTCATTTTTTAAAATAAAGAGAAAATGCAGGTGTCTTCCTTCTTTCCCCTATCTGACAGTCACCAGCGGGGTGATGGATCTTAGTTCCAGCTGCCCCAGAAAGAGCAGCCTCTCTGTCCACCAAAGGGGTGGCATGATCCCCCTCTAGACTGTGAGCTTGTTGTGGGCAGGAATCTGTTGTTTTATTGTACTCTCCCAAGTGCTTAGTACAGTGCTTTGCACACAGTAAGTGCTCAATAAATATGATTGAATGAATGATTGATCCCTCCCGAGAAAGCAATAATGATAATAATAATTATGGTATTTGTAAGCGCTTATTATGTGCCAGGCACTTTATTAAGTGCTGGATTGGATATGAGCAAATTGGGTTGGACACAATCCCTCCACCACATGGGGCTTACAGTCTCCATCCCCATTTTACAGACGAGGGAAATGAGACCTAGAGAAGTGATTTGCCCAAGGTCACACAGCAGACAAATGGCAGAGCCAGGATTAGGATACGACCTTCTGACTCCCAGGCCCGTGTGCTATCCTCTAAGCCACGCTGCTACTTGGAAACAGGGACAGCAGAGGAAAATGTGCATGGGTGAGTTCCTGATAGACACTCTACATCCTCAATCTGTGCACACCTGCTTAGCCTGAATCCCTTCCTCCTGAACTTCACAGCAAGTCCCGGCCCTCTTCCTCCACACTCCCCCAGCTGGGAAGATAGGATGAAAACTGCTAATTTAAACAAGACAGATGGCTAAGCAGGAGGCTCTGTAAACTGCTTGCTTTGTTAGATCACACTGGAGTATTTCACCTAAGTACCGAAGCACAAAATGGGCCATTCCATTCTGGAACCCTTAAGGAGCATAGATTAAAAGCAAAAGACACTTGTCTTGGAATCTTCCAATCCAATGGGAAAGATACAGATCATAGTCATACACTGGGAACGATAGGAAAAGCATGTACAAATTTGAATTTGACAAAAATAGGAAAAGTTGAGCAACTGCATTGAATAAATTGCTTAAAATATGCACCTAAGAGCTAGAGATAACCAGTAGGAAGACACGACAGTGGTTCTGGGAATTCGACTAGGAATTAGCTAAGTAATCTGTAAGACTACTTAATGACCTTGAAATAAAGATCAACTGTGTACAACAAGGAGTCATTCTGGAGCTGTCATGGACTGCTGTCCTGTGGGTCAGAATCCACCGACCAGGGCCATACCTGTAGTAATAATAATAATCATATTTGTTAAGCACTTTCTTTGTGCCAAGTACTGTTCTAAGCACTGGGGTAGATACAAGGTAATGAGGTTCACACACTCATTCATTCAATCATATTTATTGAGTGCTTACTGTGTACAGAGCACTATACTGAGTGCTTGGAAAGTACAATTCAGCAACAAATAGAGACAATCCCTGCTCACAACAGGCTCACTGTACCTTTGCCACTTGGGAATCCCAGGTTTAATGTTTGTTTTACAGTTGAGGGAACTGAGGCGCAGAGAAGTGATGTCACATTTATTCATTCATTCAATCATATTTATTAAGCGCTTACTGTGTGCAGCGCACTGTACTAAGCACTTGGGAAGTACAAGTTGGCAACATATACAGACGGTCCCTACCCAACAACGGGCTCACAGTCGAGAATGGGGTGATAGACAACAAAACAAAACAAAACATGTGGTCAGGTGTCAAGTCATAAGAATAAATAGAAGTAAAGCTAGAAACACATCATTGACAAAATAGTAAATATGCACAAGTAAAATAGAGTAATAAATCTGTACAAACATATATACAGGTGCTGTAGGGAAGGGAAGGAGGTAGGGTGGGGGTGATGGGGAGGGGGGGAGGAAAAAGGGGGCTCAGTCTGGGAAGGCGTCCTGGAGGAGGTGAGCTCTCAGAAGGGTTTTGAAGGGAGGAAGAGAGCTAGCTTGGCGGATGTGCGGAGGGAGGGCATTCCAGACCAGGGGGAAGACATGGGCTGGGGGTCGACAGAGGAACAGGTGAGAATGAGGCACAGTGAGGAGGTTAGCGGCAGAGGAACGAAGGGTGCTGGCTGGGCTGTAGAAGGAGAGAAGGGAGGTGAGGTAGGAGGGGGCGAGGTGATGGAGAGCCTTGAAGCCGAGAGTGAGGAGTTTTTGCTTGATGCGTAGGATGACTGGTAGCCACTGGAGATTTTTGAGGAGGGGAGTAACATGTCCAGAGTGTTTCTGCACAAAGATGATCCAGGCAGCAGCGTGAAATATAGACTAAAGTGGGAGAGACAGAAGGATGGGAGATCAGAGAGGAGGCTGATGCAGTAATCCTATATATATGTATATATGTTTGTACATATTTATTACTCTATTTATTTATTTATTTTACTTGTTTATATCTATTCCATTTATTTATTTTGTTAGTATGTTTGGTTTTGTTCTCTGTCTCCCCCTTTTAGACTGTGAGCCCACTGTTGGGTAGGGACTGTCTCTATATGTTGCCAACTTGTACTTCCCAAGCGCTTAGTACAGTGCTCTGCACACAGTAAGCGCTCAATAAATACGATTGATTGATTGATTGATTGATTAATCCAGTCGGGATAGGATAAGAGATTGAATCAGCAAGGTAGCAGTTCACACAGCAGACAAGTGGCAGAGCAGGATTAGAACCCATGACCTTCTGACTCCCAGGCCCCTGCTCTATCCACTAGGCCAGACAGTAGCCATGGAGACAGTCCAGCTCCCCTCCCTCCCCCGACCAAAGCCACACCATAGCCAAGTTGCTGAGCACCTTCTCGTTCTGTGAGGCTACTACTACCCTGAGGGGCTTACGAGAGCCCCGGTACATGCCACCTCCCCAGCCGGTAGCCAGTTCGTGTCACACTTGCTTTTAATTTTCTTTTTTCAGAGGTTTTCCTTTCCTCCACTCTACGCCTTCATTCTGAGAGTTCTAACTACCTAATCCGCATTTCTCTCTTTTCAGAGGCCATCTCCCTACCCTCTCTCAGTCCAATGCCTCTGGACGTATCTGTAGGCATCTCTTAATTAACTGACTCCATTCTAAAGAAGAGATGTTTGTGAATTCTTCAGCTAGAAGCCTAGAGGACTAGATCACCATTCACTCTCTGGAGGGGCCAGGATTCCCTCCCGGACACCACCACCACCATAGCCATGGCTCTAGTCAGTCAGTCAACCGTATTTACTGAGCACTTACCGTGTGCAGAGCACTGTACTAAGTGCTTGGGAGAGTACAATACAACAATATAACAAACACATTCCCTGCACACAACAAGCTTACAGTCTAGAGGACTGTAAGTGCTTGTTTTGCCCTCTCATGCTTTGCTCTAATTACCAAAAATAGCCCACTAAAAATCATTTAGAATTCCAAGTCCTTATCACTTTGGATCCATTACACTTAATTTAAGGAAGTCACATGGTGGAGTGGATAGAACATGGACCTGAGAGTCGGAAGGACCTGGATTATAATTCCGGGTCTGCCACTTATCTGCTCTGTGACCCTGGGCAAATCACTTCATTTCTCTGAGCCTCATTTCCCTCATCTGTAAAATGGGGATTAAGACTGTGAGCCCTATGTGGGACAGGGGCTGTGTCCAACCCATATTTGCCTCAGTGCTTAGATCAGTGCATGACACATAGTGAGTGCTTAACAAGTACCACAATTATTATTATGTCCCCCCAAGGGGCAGGAACCATGTCTAATTCCCATTTTTTCTTTTTTTTCTTTCCCAGTGCTTACTACAGAGTTCTGTACGTAGTAAGTGCTTAAGAAATACTGCTATTATTCATTCATTCATTCAAACACATTTATTGTGTGCAAAGCACTGTACTAAGCACTTGGGAGCATATAATATAGCAATAAACAGACAAAACTACCACTCCTCCTACTACTACTGCTATTATATATCTAGGAGTCTCTTTAGTTCAGTCTTTTACTGAAGATGTTAAGCGATTCTCAACCCACCTCATTGTTTTTATTAGCTACCAAGTTAGTGGGTAGTTTACTGTGAGATGAGCAAAGTGTAAAGGCTGTGTGGTAGTAAGAGGGGAATGTTGGAAATGCAAGAGGGAGAAAGATGATTTGAGTGCATTAACAGTAGAAGAGGAATGTTGGAAATGCAGGAGGGAGAAAGATGATTGAGTGCAGTAATACTGGTGAGAGTTTTCTGCTTGATGTGGGGAGGGACACTCTTTCATTGGAGGTTTTTTGAGGGGTGGGAAAATCTTTATAAAAATGAGGTCTTAGAGATATGATACAGGGAGCAGAGTGAGGTTTAGACAGGAGATTGTAAACTCTGAGGGCAGGGATAATGTCTACATACTCTCTTGTACTCTCCCAAATGCTTAGTACAGTGCTCTGCACATAGGAAGCACTCAATAGAGAACACTGATTTATTGGAGAGGGGAGAGGCTAGAGGCTGAGAAGCCAGCTAGGAGGTTGATGCAACAGTCAAGTTGGGATATGGCAAGTGCTTGGACCAGAGTAGTGGTAATTTGTTTGGAGAGGAAAGTGTGGATTTTGGAAATGTTGTTGGAAACATGAAAACTTGAAGCTAGAAATCTGCTTTGTCTCAGTAATTCCTCTGATTCATGGTGATTATCTGATTCTTTTTGAAACGAGCCTCTGTGTTACAACTCACAGTAGAACTAACATTGCATTCCGCTATTCTTCCATTACATTCTATCTGAATCATGTTGCATTCTAATAATAATAATAACAATGGAATTTGTTAAGTGTTTACTATGTGCTGAGCACTGTTCTAAGCGCTGGGATAGATACCAGGTAATCAGGTTGTCCCACGTGGGGATCACAGTCTTAATTCCCCTTTTACGGGTGAGGTAACTGAGACCCAGAAAAGCTAAGTGGCTTGCCCAAGGTCACACAGCAGACAAGTGGCAGAGCCGGCATTAGAACCCATGTCCTCTGACTCCCAAGCCAGAGCTCTTTCCACTGAACCACGCTGCATCTCAAGAAATGCTTCCTGCCAAGAAAGCATTTACTATTATTCTTCATGGTCAAATACAAAGTTATTAATAAGAGGTTTTTATCCTTGTTTGAGGATATGTTTGAGAATACTGTTTTATTTCCCACAATTATTCCCTGATACATACAATCTTTTTCCAGGTTGTTTCATTGGCTTTTTAGAATGTTGCTGCTTTCCTATTTTGTTCCTTGTTGATTTTAACTGTGTGTTGGCAAAGGTCCCCACAGTCGGGATAATATCTATCCTAGTGCTTATAACAGTGCATGACACATAGTAAGCACCTAACAAATCCCATCATCACCATCATCATCATCAATAAATACCATTGATTGATTGATGGACTATATATGCCAGGCACTGTACTATGCCGCTGGGGTAGATAGGGGCTAATCAAGTTGGACCACAGTGGGCAGACAGTTCCACAATCAATCAATCAATGAGCTGAGCACTTATTATGTGCCAAGCACTTGTACTAAGCACTTGGGAGAGTGTGATAGAGTAGGTAAACACAATCCCTGCTTTCAAGAAGCTGACAATCTGACACAGGTTCATTACCTCTAGACTATAAGGGCCTGTGATTTTTGATATATTATCCTCTCCCAAGCACTTAGTACAGTGCTCTGCACATAAGAGCTCAATAAATATGACTGACTAATTGACTTATGTTTGCTGCTCTCCTACCCTCCTGGCTCTGAGCCACAGGTTATGTCATGAGTCACTTCCAGGATCTGAATGCAGCTCTATCCCAGAGTGGGTGGGACTGATGGGGGGTTGTGATCGCAGCCCATTCCCCTGCCCAGCCCCCGAAGACACCCGTGCTGAGTCTTGCTCTGAGCCTTGGCAAAACTGCAAGCTCCATGCATTTAGAGGCCTGGGGCCTCCCCTGGTCCCCAACAGGTAGGCCAGGGGGTGGTTTACCACCGTGGTTTTTGGAGCTTTATGGCCATCATTACATGCCAATCAATTAATCAATCATTTGTACCTGAGTGCTTCCTGTGTGCAGAGCACTGTACTAAACATTTGGGAGAGTACGACAGAGTTGATAGGCACGTTCCCTGTCAACAGTGAGCTTATGGTCTAGAGGGGGAGAGAGACACACTCCTATAAATAAATAAATTACAGATACGTACATATATCCTGTAGGGCTGAGGGTGGGTTGAGTAAAAGGTGCAAATCCATTCATTCATTCAATCGGATTTTTTGAATGTTTACTGTGTGCAAAGCACTGTACTAAGCGCTTGGGAGAGTACAGTACAACAGCAAACAGATTCAGTCCCCGCCCAC
Source organism: Tachyglossus aculeatus (assembly GCF_015852505.1). Classification (NCBI taxonomy): domain Eukaryota; kingdom Metazoa; phylum Chordata; class Mammalia; order Monotremata; family Tachyglossidae; genus Tachyglossus; species Tachyglossus aculeatus. The sequence continues at coordinate 44,816,009 of NC_052067.1, read as the reverse complement.
AATGAGAGGGACCCAGAAGGGAGTGGGAGCAAATGAGGGCTTAATTGGGGAATGTTTCTTGGAGGAGATATACTTTTAATAAGTCCCTGAAGTCTGGGAGAGTGATCATCTGTTGGATATAAATGACGAGTCCCGAACCAGAAGCAGAATGTGGAGGAGGGGTCGGCAGTGAAATTGACAAGATCGAAGTACAATGGTTGGCTTTAGAAGAGTGAAGTGTGTGGGCTGGGTATCAGGAAATCAGAGAGGTAAGGTATGAGGGAGCAAAAGTGATTGAGTGCTTTAAAGCCAATAGTAAGGAGTTTTTTGTTTTTGTTTTTGATATAGAGGTGGATGGGCAACCCCTGGTGGTTCTTAAGGAGTAGGGAAGGGTGGACTGAATGGTTTTGTAGAAAAATGGTCTGAGCAGCAGAGTTAAGTCTGGGAGGGAGTGGGGAGAGACAGGAGGTAGGGAAGTCATTGAGGAGGCTGAAGCAGTGATCAAGGTAGGATAGAATAAGTGCTTGGATTAATATGGTAGCAGTTGGGCTGGAGAGGAAAGGGTGGATTTTAGTGATATTGTGCAGGTTGAACTGACAGGATTTGATGACAGATTGAATACATGGGTTGAACGAGAGAGATGGCTTGAGGATAATGTGAAGTTTATGGGTTTGTGAGACAGGGAATATGGTGGTGCTCTCTACAGTGAGGGGACTGTCACTGGGAGGACAGGATTTGGGGGGGAAGAGAGAGAGTTCTGCTTTGGATATATTACATTTGAGGTGTCGACAGGACATCCAAAAAGTGAGACTGCAGAGAAGGCAAAAGTTCATGCATCCCAGGTTTCTGATCAAACGTGAACAGTGCTGAAAAGATCCCCAAATTGGCATTTTCTGATCTTTTAGCTCTGTGAATATATTCATCTTCCATATTCACTGTTTCTAATTCTTCCCCTTTCCCTACATTCAGGGAAAAAACGGCCTATGAAGCAGTGTGGCCTACTGAAGTCAGAGGTCTTAGGTTCTAATTCTAGCTCTGCCATCTATCTGATGCATGACCTTGGGCAAGTCACTTAGCCACAAGTTAATTCAGTTTCCTCACCTGTAAAATGGGGATTCAATCTTGTTCTCCCACTCCCCCACTCCCACCGCCCCCCAGACTGTGAGTCCTTTGTGGACAAGGGACTTTGACCTGATTATCTTGTATCTTATTCCAGTGCTTGGTACAAAGTATTTAATTGTTAAACAATAGTTTAACTAAAACTCAGGTTTTAGTGTTAAACACTAAATTTTTAATTGTAATTGTTATTATCATTATTATCATTATTATTGTCATTATTTATTCCTATTATTACCTTTGAAACACCGGATCTGGTTCTGAAATGGCTACTTTCTGAACATTTCTGAACAGGGAGAAAATGGATGGTATGCTCCTAAGACAGAGAAAACTTTAAAACATGAAAGAGAGCGATGAAACCCAAATCTATCTTGAGCTGAAAATGGATAAATGACAATTAAATCCAAATTCCAAACTCAAATCTAACAGGCTCTTCATTTTGCCACAGATATTGTTGCCAAAGTGCATACTTCCAAATTATCCGCCCATTTTGAATACATTGAGATATCTTTCAGGGTGTGTTTAGTTGCTGAAGAAATTTCCCTCTGGATAAAATGTGAACCCTCAAAGACTAGGATCCAGGGATTGTATATGGTGGAAGGTCTGGAAGAATGTGGAAATGCTAAGTAGCAACATTATGGGGACAGAGAAGAGTCTGAAAGTAGAGCTGGACCTGGATTTCTTACCAAACAAGTGAGCAAATCTCCTGTAGTGAAGACGTATTGTCATGCTTTAGGGCATTTCCTTGACCATCAATCTCCTAGCTGAAAGGTATTGGGGTGGGCTCAGAAGTTGTCAGCATCCTAATCGAAATGCCCTAAAATACAACCTGGGAAAAACAGTTTGCTTCTTTGGAGAATTGACAGGTTTAAAATGAAATAGCTGCCATTGAGACAACACTCAATTACCAACACACTTAATTCATCACTAAAATCAGGATACCCCTCCCTCCCCCACCTTTGTTCCCTGGGGGAGTCAGGTGTGGTCATGGCCCAGATCACATTCTCCTGCAGGTGAGGCAGATGACTCCTGCAGTGAGTTGGTCAGGAAGGCTAGTCTCTGGAGAGCAAGCTGAAATAGAGCTGGCTAAGCCATTTTTTTCTTGCCCCAGCCCCTCTGTCCTCTGAGTGCCAGGTATCTAATTGTCTCTAAAGGACACAGGGTCCTGGGACGGCTTGGCTAAAGTGATGGTGGGGGGAGGTAGAGGGGCAGAGTGACCCAAAAGCTGGGGGGAGGGAGGGGGAAAGCACTTACTCATCTGTGATCAATGAATTCTTTCAGGGTCCCATTTGGCAAATTACCCCTCCAGGTGCTCAGAAAGCCCAGGCTTTGAAAGAGCTCATTTACTTACTCAAAGGAGCATTATATTCACCCTGACCCACAAGGGTATGAATATGCTTTTTTTACAAGAAGGGGAAAATGGATGCCCTTATCCTTGAGCAGGTGGTAAAACAGGAGATTATAAATACGCTGAGCCTCCGAGCACCCCATGAGCGTTAGCAATTATCCAGGTAACATGAGCCAAAGCACCTCAAAGTGGATTTATTAGGCTCGTTCCCTCTGGTGGCCAGACTGCCCATTCCAAGCAAGCTGGATTAATTCCAGTAATCACATTTGCATTGTGCCATGTAAACAGCTCAACAGATTCATAATCAACATGTAAAGATGAAGGAATCACGTTCTGGTTTGGGCCTGCGATAGCAGCAGGTCTTACTCTCAGCTAGATTTTTCAGGAGAAAGTTATTATTATTATGGTATTTCTTAAGTACTTACTATGTGCCAGGCACTGTATTAAACGCTGGGGTGGATACAAGCAAATTGAGTTGGACACAGCCACGTGGGGGTCGCAGTCTCAATCTCCACTCCATGAATGAGGCAATTGAGGCACAGAAGCAAAGTGACTTCAGCACTAGTCCAGAGAGGACAGAAAAGTCCCTCTCCTCATTCATTTGCCATCACCCAGCTTTTCTCCATCTCATTAACAAATGCCACATATAATTATTATTATTATTATCATGTGGGCTGGGTGGACCCTACCCTGGTGAGAGGCTCACGTCTCATGAGTTTTCCTTCTGCTTCAATCATATTTATTGAGTGCTTACTGTGTGCAGTGAGCTGTACTAAGTACTCGGGAGAGTACAATATAACAACAAACTGACACGTTCCCTGCCCACAAGAAGCCTGAAGTCTAGAGGTCCTCCTGAGAACCCTGACAGCCCTACAGACACTTGTCTGACTGAGAATTCCAGGCCTTCCTCACCTCTAGCCCAGACTGGGCTTCAGGCCAAGAGGCCTCTTCAAGATTCCCGGGACACTGGAAGTTAATCGAACAGTCATGATGAAAATGTTCAGAATGCCCAGCCCAAGCTAGGAGTTGAGCTTGTGTGAACAAGGGGCTGGGAGAAGAGTTCAATGACTCTAGAGAAGAGGGGAATATGATGGGGGTCCCCATGGTGAAAAACTCTAGCTTCAGCTGTTCCACAGGATCTCATGATGCCATCACATCCCACTGCAGGTGTATGCAACAGAAAATTGATTAAACCCTCTTTCCTCTTCTTCCACTCTCTTCTGCGTAGCCCTGACTTGCTTCCTTTATTCATCCCCCCTCCCAGCCCCAAAGCATTTATGTACAAACTGTCATTTGTTTATTTATATTAATGTCTGTCTCCCCCTCTAAACTGTATGCTCTCTGTGGGCAGGGAATGTGTTTATTGTTACATTATTCTCTCCCAAGCACACGGTAAGTGCTCAGTAAATACAAATGAATGAATTGAATGAATAAATGGTTGGATGCACAAGCAGCAGAGCACTGTATTCATGAACAACATAATGTGATGGGCATCATATGACATTGGAAGGGAAAATGGATTTTTTTCTCCTGTCCAGCTTCCTTGGATGGCCAAATATTTGAAGCTGGCCTTGCTCTCCTCCCCAACAGTGCTACCATTGACCATGGTGTTGGACAGAGGTGGAGAGTGAAAATTCAGGGAGGATTGCCAGCCTCCACATACAGCAGTTGTCAATTGTTCAGACTTCTGGGTTCAGCCTGGGCACCCGGAGACACTCACACCGAGCCAAGCCTGTTATTGCCCCAAGGGACTACTTCAATGTGCCCAGAAAATGTTGGCTCCCTTTCTTCAATCAGTAGAGAAGCAGTGTGGCTTAGTGGGTAGAGCTCGGGCCTGGCAGTCAGAAGGACCTGGGTTTTAATCCCATCTCTGACACATGTCTGCTTTGTGACCTTGGGCAAGTCACTTCGCTTTTTTGGGTCTCAGTTATCTCATCTGTAAAATGGAGATTAAGAGTGTGAGCCCCATGTAGGACAGGGACTGTGTCCAACCTGATTGACTTGTATCTACCATATCTCTCAGAAAAGTGCCTGGCACATAGTAAGCACTTAATTAGTACCATAATTATTATTAGTAGTAGTTGTATTTATTGAACAGCTATTTTGAGCTGAGTACTGTTCTAAGTGCTTGGAACATGGTCGTAATCCTCAGAGAGCTTTCCAGTTAGAGATGTCCTGTAGAGAGGAGGAAATGTGAGACTACAGAGAAGGAGGGAGGTAATAATTATGGCATTTGTGAAGTGATTACTGTTTGCTGGGCACTATACTAAGCGTTGGGAGGTTGGGGCTGTGGGGGGGGGGTGGGTAATAAAAGCAACTTTCATTGCATAGAGTCCCTGTCCCACATGAAGCTCACAGTCTTAATCCCCATTTTACAGATGACGGATCCGAGGCCCAGAGAAATGAAGTGACTTGCCCAATATCACAGAGCAGACAAGTGGTAAAGCAGGGATTAGAACCCAGGTCCTTCTGATGCCCAGGCCCTTACTCTATCCTCTAGGCCACGCTGCTTCTTTAGAGTTGGTCATGCAGATTTGGGGGGTATCTGTGTGGAGAGGGTAGTTGGAACTGTGGGAGCATTTGAATTCCAAAAGGAGTAGATGGAAATGGAAAATAGAAGGGATAACAGAAATTATACAAGCTATTTACAGTGAGAGTCTCAGGAAGAACAAAGATAAAACTGATTTAGCAAGATGGATTAGACTTCCAAAGAAATGACTCTGCCTAAGTGCTGAAGATGGGTGGCATTAAAGAAGGTCAAAGTGTGGCTACTGGGTTGTTGAGACTTAGGATACTGGAAATTAATCAGACAAGGCTTCATGAAGGAGGTAGTTTTCAGGGTTCTTTGAAGATGAGAAATATAACCTTGTGGAAATTGGAGGAGCAGGAGATTCCAGGCAGGGGAAAAAGAATGACCAAGGAATTATAGGGGTGAGAGCTGAGAGAATGGTACAGTTATAAATTGAGCATGAAAGGAAGACAGTGTGGCTGGGAAGTAGGGGTTGAGGAGTCGATATTCTTGAAGCCGATGGAAAGGAAGTTCTTTATACAGAGGAAAATAGGTTGCCACTGGAAGTTTTTGAAGAGTGGAGGGACATCTTTAACTGCTCCTTCTCCTATGACTCCTTCTAGTTCTCTTAAAGACACACCCATGCTTCTTGTATCCAAAAAATATTCTCTCAACTCCATGTTACACTCTAGCTATCACCTCCCTCCTATTATTCCTGCTTTAACTCCTTGTTTCCTTCCACTGCCTCCCATTTCTCTCCTCCAACTCCCCTTTTTGACCCACTCAACTCCACTGAAAGTGTTCTTTCCAAAGTCACCTCTTTCTTGCCAAATCCAAGGGCTTCTGCTCCATTCTACCCTTCCTAGACCGCTCAGCTGCATTAGACATCCTAATATAGGAAACACTTTCTAACCTTCTCCCGCTTCTTTTCCTATCTTTGATTCCTCCTCTCTCCTACTCCCAACACGGGGTTTCCCATGGCTGTTTTGTTTCCCCTGTTATTCTCCATTTGCAACCACTCCCTTAAAGAGTTCATCTTCTACTACAGTTTCAACTACCCTCTCCACATGGATGTCCCCCTAAATCTACATCACCAACTTGAACCTTCTCTGAAGTCTCATATTTCCTCTTGCCTCATATACATCTCTAACTGGAAGTCTCACCTTCACTTCAAGCTCCACTTGTCCGAAACAGAACTCATTTTCCCTCTCAAACTCTCTCCTCCCCCAACTTTCCCATTACTCCTGAAAAACCACCCCCCTCCCTGTCTCGCAAGCCCAAAACCTCAGCATTATCCTGGACTCTCCTCTCTCCTTCAACCCACGTGTTAAGTCACTTACCAATATTCTGCTGTTCCTACCTTCACATGACCAGAAGTTGCATGCAAATGTCTACCAAGCTGGTCTAAGCAGTCGTCAAAACCCATCTCCGCTACTCCCACCAGGCTCCATGCTAACCTCCCTGCCTCCAGCCTCTTCCCACTAGCTCAATCAATCAATCAAATTTAGTAAGTGCTGTACTTCGATCTACTGGATCATTTTTCTAAAAAATAATTCACTGTGTCTTGCTCTTGTCCCTCTCTTGCTGTTGACGCCATGCTTATATCCTCTCTTCTCCCTGGAACTCGTTCCCCTTACTTATCCAACAGAACACCAGCCTCCCAAACTTCAAAGCCATAATAAAATCACATCTCCTCCAGGAAGCCTACCCTGACTAATCTCTCATCTCCCTATCCTATTTTCCTTTCCTAATGTGTCACCTTTGCACTTGAGTCCTTATCTCCTCAGTACTTAAGTACTCACGCTATCCCACATGGGTGACCTGAGGAAAATCACTTACCCAGCTGGGTGACCTTGGAAAGTCACTTAATGTCTGTGTGCCTCAGTTTCCACATCTGTAAAATGGGGATTTAAAACCTGTTCTCCCTCTTACTTTAGGCTGTGAGCCACATGAGGGACAGGAATTATAACTTCCCTGATTATCTTGTATCTACCCTAACACTTAGTACAATACTTTTCACATAGTAAGGCCTTAACAGATACCACAATTATTTTTACTATTAATAGCATGGCCTAGTGGAAAGATCTCAGGCCTGGAAGTCAGGGAACCTGGGTTCTAGTCCAGTCTAACAGTTGCTTGCTGTGTGACCTCGGTCAAGACATTTAACTTCTGTGTGCCTCAATTTCCTCAACTGAACAATGAAGAGTCAAAACCTGTTCCTCCTCCTACTTAGACTGTGAGCCCCATGTGGGACAGGGACTGCGTACATCCTGATTAGTTTGTTTCTACTCCAGTGCTTAGAACAGTACTTGACAACTGAGCACTTAGTGAATTGTCTTGGCTTATCTGTCAAGTCATCTCCTACCCATAGCGACACCACAGACACATCTCTCCCAGAACACACCACCTCCATTGGCAATCATTCTGGTAGTGGATCCACTGAGTTTTCTTGGTAAAAATACGGAAGTGGTTTTCCATTGCCTCCTTCCACATGGTAAACTTCAGTCTTGACTCTCTCCCATGCCACTGCTGCCCAGCACAGGGGAGTCTTGACTTGTAGCAGATTGCCTTCCACTTCCTAGTCACTGGCCAACCTATGAATGGAATGGGTATGCCTCTGCTTGACTCCCTTAGTTAAGACTGGTAGAGCACTGGATACTCTCCAGGTGCAGCCCTGAGAAGGTGACTTAGTGAATGCAATGATAACAATAATATACTTCCCCTAACTGTAATTTACCTTTATGTCTGTCTCCTCCATTAGACTGTGAGTTTCTTGAGGACAGGAATCAGCTCTATTATATTGGACTCTAAGCACTTTGGATAGATAGAGTAGAATCAGATCAGCACAAAGTTTTAAGAAATGTATTCAAGGCACGCAACATGTCAGAATCAAGGAGAGGTTAGAATGAGAGACTAGTGAGGAGGCTGAGTCTTCAGTGGTGAGATGATAAGTCTTGGACCATAATAATGGACGTGTAGCTGGAGAAAAAAGGACAGATTCAGAAAATGTGGAGCAAGAATTGACAGAATTTAGTAATAGATTGAATATGAGAGCTAAAATATTAATAGGAGTTGAGGATGATATCAAAGTTGCAGACTTCTGGAACAGAGAAGATAATGATATTGTGGTCAGAAAAAAGAAAGTTGGGAGGGGGAATGTTTATAGGAGGGAAGATGAAATGTTCAGTTTAGGACATGGGAAGTTTGAGATTCTGGTGGAACATCCATTGGGAGATATTTTGGAGGCCAGAGGATCTGCGAGGGAGACAGCCTCTTACAGGAGGTAACAAGCCATGTGAGTAGAGTAGTTGCTAGAGAAAATGAGTGTAGAGTGAGACAGAGCCTTGAATGTACATAGAGAGTTGTCCTTCATAGTCAAAGAAGACACCACTCATGACAAAATTGGTCTATGAGCATATGTTTGGCTGAAAAGTCCAATGTGGGACCATGGTCTTAGACCCATCATGCAAACAAAAATGTTGTCCTTCATTATGTTATCATCTGATCAGCAGCGAAGCTAACATTTGCTGTGCCTCACTGTGGTTTGAAAAAATATTTTGATTCCGGGAGCATTTGTATGATGATAATCTCTAGTAGGCAATACAGGAGGACTCTGGCTAGGTTCTTGCCACCATTGGAGGATAACAAGACACCTTGATAATTGCCTTACTCAAATATTCCACCTTTCTTCTTGAACAGAGCAGGACACAGAGCTTTGTAGAGCCCTGGCAGTTAGGGGGTGGGTGGTGGAAGAGAAGCCAGTGATGAAGACTGAGAAGGAGAGGTGGGAGGAGAGGTAGGGGGGGAAATCTGGTGACTACAGGGGCAGCAAAACAAAGGTCAGATAGCCTATTGAGGAGGAAGGAGTGGCCAACAGTGCTATAGATGGCTGAGAGATGCTATAGATGGCTGAGAAATAAAGGAGGATTAGGGAAATTTAGAGTCCTTTGATCTTGGCTATGAAGAGGTCATTGGCAGACTTGGAGATTGTGATCTCAGTGGAATAAAGAGGAACTAAAATGGGTCTAGGATGGCCATGGCCATGAAGCTGCAACTGGGAGACACTGGTTCCTTTTACATTTTTCAAATAGTCAGATAGCTCATTGAGGCAGAGGGGGCTTCTGGGACTTCTGTGAACCAGTGGACGGGAGAGTAATTAACTTTAGCAGTGAAATAGGGCCACATCTAGTTTACTACCATAACTCTCATAAAACACCTAATGAAGATTTAGCCTTCCCAGGAAATCTGCCAGAGCCTAAGGGGCCATTCTTAAACCTGGATAGTAGTAGTAGTAGTAGTAAAAATAATAATAATAATGGTATTTATTAAGCGCATACTATGTGCATACATAGTATGCGCAAAGCACTGTTCTAAGCACTGGGGAGATCACAAGGTGATCAGGTTGTCCCACAGGGGGCTAACAGTCTTAATCCTCATTTTACAGATGAGGGAACTGAGGCCCAGAGAAGTTAAGTGACTTGCCCAAAGTCACACAGCTGACAAGTGGTGGAGCCGGGATTTGAACCCATGACCTCTGACTCCAAAGCCCGTGCTCTTTCCACTGAGCCACGTAGTAGTAGTAGTAGTAGTAGTAGTAGTAATGGTATTTACTGAACACTTTTGGGGTGCAAATACCCTACTAAACATGGGGAAAGAATGCAAAGGTGAACATTAGACAGGATCTCTAGCCCTCAAGAGGCTCACAATGTAGGACTAGGGAAGGGAAGGGGCTAGGGATAGATATAAGCAGAAAAGTCAAACAATTGAAACACAAAATAAATATCTAGATTTTAAGTTCATCGTGGGCAGCTCCATTATACTGTACTCTCCCAAGTGCTTAGTACAGTGTTCTACAAAGAGTAAGAACCCAATAAATACCATCAATAGTTTGATAAAAGATGAGGACAGGGATACTATCAATCAGTGATATTTATTGAGTGCTCACTATGTGCAGATCACTGTCCTAAGCACTTTCATTCAATTCAGTTGCATTTATTTAGCTTACAAAGTGCTTACTGTGTGCAGAGCACTGTACTAAGAGCTTGGGATAGTACAATATAACAACAGACACAGTCCCTGTCCGCAATGAGCTTACAGTCTGGCGGCGGGGGGGAGACAGACACTATTACAAATAGGTAAATTACACACATGTACATAAGTGCTGTGACACTGGGAGTGGGGGAAGAATAAAGGGAGCAAGTCGGGGCGATGCCGAAGGGAGAAGAAAGGGGGTCCTCAGTCTGGAAGGCCTCCCAGAGAAGGTGTATCCTCAACAAGTCTCTGAAGGTAGGGAGAGGAACTGTTTTTCATATTTCAGGAGGGAAGGCTTTCCAAGCCAAAGGCAGGACTAGGGCTAGGTTTGAGAGGTGAGGTAGGTAAAATCGAAGCACAGTGAGAAGGTTAGCACTAGAGGAGTAAAGTATGTGGGCTGAGTTGTAGAAGGAGAGTAGTGAGGTAGGAGGGGGAAAGGCGGTGAAGTGCTTTAAAGCCCCTTGGGAGAATACAGAACAACAGAGTTGGCAGTCACGTTTCCTATCCACAACAAGCTTACAGTTTTGTAAGATTTTGTAAAATCAAAATGATTTTGTAAAATCGAATAAAAGCTGTAAACTCCACCAGCTAGAAAAAGAGTGTTTAGGATTCTCACCAGTCATAGTTCATGGAGTCTTAGCCATTTTGTGGCCCCAAAGATTGCTAGTCACTTAATCAGCAGTCAATCACATTTACTGAATGCTTACTATGTGCAAAGCACTGTACTAAGCACTTGGGAGAGCATAATGTAACAACATAATAGACACAATCCCTGCCCACAGTGCAGCTTCAGCTTTATAGGAGAGATATAGGAAGTCCACAGAGGATTTTGGGAAGAGGAGCAGTACTTCAAGAAGATATATGTACTTTCCAAGCACTTAGTACAGTGTTCCACACACAGTAAGCGCTCAATAAATATGATTGAATGAATGATTCATAGAGCTCCATTTATTCTAGATTAGAGCAGGGAGAGGCTGGAGGCTGGAAAAACTGGTGAAGAGGCTAATGCAACACTCTACTCCACAGCTTGTACCAATTAATCAATCAGTGGCTTTGACTGAACACTGTATTGTATGCAGACAACTCTACTAAGTACTTGGGAGAGCGAAATAGGGTGGGTGCTACAATCACGGCTTCTTCTGTACTTTCTGCTAGGCTGGAGCAAAGCAGTTTGGAAAGTAGGCTACTTTGGTGGGGGTGTTGGGAAGCAGGCAGATTAGGAGTGAAGTTGTTCTACTCAGCAGTGGTTTTGGAGGCTGAGGTGAAAGTTGCTAGTGCGTGTCTGTAGTAGTAATAGGAAGAATAAGTATAATAATAATAATAATAATAATAATTGTGGTATTTGCTAAGCACTTATCTACATGAGGAGTACCTGGGATAGATATAGTACAATCAGTTCAGACACACTTCCTTTCCAACCTGGGTCTCACAGACAAAGTATGAGGAAGAGACATTTTATCACCATTTTGTGGTTGAGGAAACTGAGGCACAGAGAAATTAAGTGACTAACTAAGGACACACAACCGGCAAGTAGCAGAGCTGGGATTAGAACCCAGGTCTCTTGACTCTTTCCCTTAGGCCACACTCCTTCATTTATTATACAAAGCCAGTTGCTGCAGGGCAATATACTAGGTGATTGGGAAGTACAGAAGAAAAACACACACGATTTCTGATCATATGGAACTTGCAGCCTAATGGGGAAGAGAAACGTAAAAACAATTACAACTCATATGGCCTAAATGAATGGGTTACCCATAGAGAAAGGAGTGTTCAGGAGGACATCAATAAGTTCATAAGTGCTCTAGCTGGTTGAAGGGGTTATCTGGCTCAGGATGCTGGGAAATCAATCTGCTAATGCTTGTGGGAGGAGGTGAGATTTTAGGAGGGATTTGGATGTGGGAAGCCCTATTCTCTGTCTGATGTGGGGAGGGAGGGAATTTCAAACCCAAATAACAAGGTGAGTGAGGAGATGGAGGCAGAGGAGATGAGAGCGAAGAACAATTAGAAGGTCTGCTTGGGAGGAATTAAAGAGAGCAATAAGGGAAATAGAGGGAGAAGAGAGCATATAGAGAGATAAGTTGGAGCCAGATGGAGGAGACACTTGAAACTGCCTGAGGAGTTTTTGTTTCACAGGAGAGACACAGAATGCCCATGGAGGATTTTGAGGAGAGGAGTGATACTTCAAGAAGATGATTCATGGAGTTGTATTTAGTCTAGATTGGAGCAGGGAGAGTCTAGAAGCTGGAAAAACTGGTGAGAAGGCTAATGCACCAGACTAGTCCATAGCTTGAACCAATTAATCAATCAATAGCTCTGATTGAGCACTTAGAGCACTGCACTAAGCACTTGGGAAAGTATAATAAGGTGGGTAGACACAGTTCCTGCCCAGAAGATGGAGAAGAAAGGGAGGATCCAGGGAACTTTGTAGATGAAAATTTGGCAGGACATAACAACAGGTTGGCTGTAAAAGTTGAGCAACAGTGAAGAGTCAGATATGAGACACCAAGGTGGTGGCTTTCTACAACAGAAAGAATGGTGCTGTTGCCAACTGAGTGGGGAAAATCCCCGGGGGAGTGGGGAAGTCAGGTGTTTGTCGTGCGAAGTTTGAAGTGCTAGCAGGTCATCCAGGTCACATGTCTTGGAGGCATGAGGAGATGGGAGATTGCAGGTAAAGTAAATGTTCTGGGCTTGAGAGAAAAATTTGGGAATCATCCATATAGAGGTTGTAGTTGAAGCCATGTGAGTGGATGAGCTCCCAGAAGGAATGGCATAGGGCCATCATGCATTGTTATGACACCCCTCAGCCCCCTTCCCTCCACCGAAGCTGGCCTCTCAGAGGCTACCAATGATCTCCTTCTTGCCACATCTAATGGTTTGTATTCCATCCTAATCCTCCTCAACCATTCAGCTGCCTTCAACACTGTCTATCACCCACTTCTCCTGGAAACATTATCCAACCTTAGCTTCGCTGACACTCTGGGCATATTACTCCCCTCCTCAAAAATCTCCAGTGGCTACCAATCAATCTGCGCATCAGGCAGAAACTCCTCACCCTGGGCTTCAAGGCTCTCCATGACCTCACCCCCTCCTACCTCACCTCCCTTCTCTCCTTCTACAGCTCACCCCGTATCCTCCGCTCCTCTGCTGCTAATCTCCTCACCGTACCTCGTTCTCGCCTGTCCTGCCATCGACCCCCAGCCCACGTCATCCCCCTGGCCTGGAATGCCCTCCCTCTGCCCATCCACCAAGCTAGCTCTCTTCCTCCCTTCAAGGCCCTACTGAGAGCTCACCTCCTCCAGGAGGCCTTCCCAGACTGAGCCCCTTCCTTCCTCTCCCCCTCGTCCCCCTCTCCATCCCCCCATCTTACCTCCTTCCCTTCCCCACAGCACCTGTATATATGTATATATGTTTGTACATATTTATTACTCCATTTATTTTACTTGTACATATCTCCTCTATTTTATTTTGTTAGTATGTTTGGTTTTGTTCTCTGTCTCCCCCTTTTAGACTGTGAGCCCACTGTTGGGTAGGGACTGTCTCTATATGTTGCCAACTTGTACTTCCCAAGCGCTTAGTACAGTGCTCTGCACACAGTAAGCGCTCAATAAATACGATTGATGATGATGATGATGATGACTGTCCTGTCCTGGTTCTCCTCCTATCTCTCTGGCTGCACCTTCTCAGTCTCTTTCACAAGCTCCTCTTCTGCCTCCCAGCCCCTAACTGTGGGGGTCCCTCAAGGTTCAGTTCTGGGTCCCCTTCTATTTTCCATCTACATCCACTCCCTTGGAGAATTCATTCCCTCCCATGCCTTCACCACCACCTCTAAGCAGATTGTTCCCAAACCTCCACCTCCACGCTCATCTCTCTCCTTCTCTGCAGTCTCATATTTCTTCTTATCTTCAGGACATCTCTACTTAGATGTCCCACCAATGCCTCAAGCTAAATAGAACTCATATTTTATCCAAGCTCCATCCTCCCCATGACTTTCCCGTCACTGTAGACAACACCACCATACTCTGTCTCACAAACCCATAATCTTGGCTGGCTCATCTCTCTCATTCAACTCACACATTCAATCTTGTCACAAATCCCATCAGTTCAACCTTCACAGCATCGCTAAACTCCACCCATTCCTCTCCACCCAACCTGCTACCATGTGAATCCAAGCACTTATCCTATCCCACCTTGATTACTCCATCAGTCTCCTGGCAGACCTCCCTGACTCCTCTCTCTGTCCCTACATTACTCTGCTGCCTGGATCATTTTCCTACCAAAACGTTCAGTATATGTTTCCCCACTACTCAAGAACCTCCAGTGGTTACCCACCCACCTCTGCATCAAAGAGAAACTCCTTACCACTGGCTTTAAAGCACTCAATCATGTTGTCCTCTGCTATCTTACCTTGCTTCTCTCCTTCTATAATGCAGCCTACATACTTCATTCCTCTAATGAATAGAGAAGCAGCATGGCTCAGTGGAAAGAGCACAGGCTTGGGAGTCAGAGGTCATGGGTTTTAATTCCGTCTCTGCCACTTGTCAGCTGTGTGACTTTGGGCAAGTCACTTAACTTTTCTGTGCCTCAGTTAAGACTGTGAACCCCATGTGGGACAACCTGATTACCTTGTATCCCCCCTAGCGCTTAGAACAGTGCTTGGCACATAATAGGCACTTAACAAATGCCATTATTATTATTATTATTATTATTAATAATGTCAACTTACTCACTGTGTCTTGATCTCATCTATCTTGCTGTCGATCTATTGCCCATATCCTGCCTCTGTCCTGGAATGTCTCCCCCTTTTAGACTGTGAGCCCACTGTTGGGTAGGGACTGTCTCTATATGTTGCCAATTTGTACTTCCCAAGCGCTTAGTACAGTGCTCTGCACATAGTAAGCGCTCAATAAATACGATTGATGATGATGATGATGAATGCCCTCCTTCTTTACATCCAACAGACATTCAAAACCTTATTAAAGCACATTTCCTCTTCTCCCGCTCCCTTTTGTGCCATCCTTCCACTTGGACTTGCACCCTTTATTCACTGTTCCCACAGCCCCACAGCGTTTATGTACATATCTATAATTTACTTATATTAATGTCTGTCTCCCCCTCTGAAAACTCACTGTGGGCAGAGAACGTGTTCTTCCAACTGTGTTATATCGTACTTTCCCGAATGCTTAGTACTGTGCTCTGCCCACAGTAAGCACTCAATAAATAAGACTGATTGACTGATTTATACATTACTTTGAGAAGCTGGCATAAAGATGTCATGGCTCAAGCTATTAAAGACTAAATGCAGCGGAGAGTTTCTGATTGCTAGCTTTAATTCCATTCAGATGGAATTCCAAACCAAAGATTTGGTGGTGCAAGATTAATGTTAGTCTAGGGGCTTGAAGGAGTTGACTTTGGCAGAGAAGGTGGTGTTGAAAGGCGTGAATTTTTGCATCAGAATTTGAACTCTAAGGAAATTTCAGCTTTCTATTACTGCTCTGTGCTTAAGGGAACAAGGCTAAGTTGGTGTCTCTTGGGATTTTCATTTAGGCCTTAGGTCATTGTTAATTTGCCACAAGGAGAATGTTCTGATGATCGAATGACCAAGAGGCTTGTTTCTGGGGTTCCTGAAAACTAAGTATCAACACCCACTGACCCCGTAATTAATGAAATCCTGCCTTTCCTCAGAGAGAGCATGTGGATTCTTTGTAAAAACTTATTTTTTGGCCTGTCTTTTCCATTAGAATGTAAGCCTCCTGAGGGCAGGGACCATATTTCTTGTTTCTGGTATGCTTTCCCAAGTGCTTAGCCCGATGCTGTGCACTCTCTAAATGCTCAGTAACTTCTACTGATTGAATGATCAATGTTGATTTGATGAGAAATTCCAAAAGCTGGAATCATTCAGAAGTTTTTTATTTTCATTTAAAATTATTGTAGCATCAGTTCTGCCATTCTTATAACAAACACCTGTGTCCTCCAGAGAAGGCCTGCCATGAGAAAACTATCATGAGAGAATAAAAACTCACCAAAACAAGCATGCCATTTCCTACTGTGGACAGCCTTTATCTGAATCATCTTGTGAGTTTTCAGATGTTTTCCTCTTTGCATGCATCCACCCTGAGGAAGGAAGATGGTATGAGTGGCTAGATCCAAACAAGGGACCTGAAATGGAGACCAGGGTAAGTGATTTAACTATATGCACTGGTCTTGGGTAAAATAGGCGTGGGGGCTGTCAGCCATCTGTGAAGGGGGGCTGCTATTTACAAGGAATTCGGTTTCCAGCAATTCATAGATCAAATTTATGATGGCAGCTGACCCACATTTGCCATGTTTAATATCACACATTTTTGTTTGAAATGGCTATTTTGCAGCTGTGCGAAACCACTAACGGAAGAGAAATGCGTGGGCTTCAGGCAAGCCAGGTGTAGATCACGTTCACATCCTCACAGATGTTCAGGCCTAATGTCAAATCCGGCATCACAAGGCAGTCCCAACTCCCTGGGCAATAATCCAGCCAATAGACCGTTGCCTGGGTCACCCCTCTGAACCGATCATCTTGGCAGCTTGGCAAGTCCTCAACTCCTGTGCTAGTCTTGGGGCTTAGGGTTGCCTCAAAATAAAATCACACCTTCCTTGAGAGTGGCATTTCATACCCATTTGCCTCTGAAGAGATCCAGCTGAGCAGATCGTGAGACAGACCCTCTGGAAACTGGCCCCGGTCTCTTCCTTCCATTCTTTTATCTTTTCCCATATTGTCTTCATTCTGTCGATTCCCACAGTGCTGGACCCGAAGGATGCCGAGTTGGATAAAAGTCTTGGGCGGGCTGTCAGCCGTCCAGTTTCCATTCCCAGCTCTGTTACTGACTCCTTGCGGGCCTTGCTTTTCTGAGTAGGCTCTGGGTCTGAAACTTCCACCTTATAACTTGGCAGCCAGTCTGGTCATTTCTCTGGGCGATCCAGGCCAGGGATTCTAAAAAGATGAGCAACACTCCCTGAGCCAAGTTTTGAGCCTTTCAGAGAAATGGGAAACCAAACACAATATGGTCAGTTCTCCTTTTCCTGAGTTCCTCATCCCTCTCAGTCCAGTGTCGGATCTACCTCATTCCTAGCAGTCATTTTCCTTCTTCATCCCAGATATTTTCTCAGTCTCCCAGACCAATATGGCTTCTGGTGTCATGTTACTTTCCTTTCCCATGGCTGCTATCAGGACAGACTGTAGGATTTAGTGTAAACAGCAGCCCCTAGCACCTATGTACATATTCATCTATGCACATAACTCAATGAATTCATATAGTTATTTGTTTATTCATCTTTCCTGACTCTTGATATTCCTTGTTGGCCTTCCCCGTACTCCCACTGATTGTAAATAATTTATGTCTAATGCATTTTTCCCATTAGACTATAAGCTCCCTGAGACCAGGGAACTATGTCTTCCATTTCTACTCAGTAACATATTCTGAACTCCTTCCCAACCTCCTGTCTCTCCCTACTTCAGTCTATACTTCACTCTATTGCCCGGACTGTCTTTCTATAGAAACGTTCTGGGCATGTCACCCCCCTCCTCAAAAATCTCCAGTGGTTGCCTATCTACCTCCATATCAAGCAAAAACTCCTCACTCTCGGCTTCTAGGCTCTCCATCACCTCGCCCCCTCCTACCTCACCTCCCTTCTCTCCTCCATCCCAGCCCGCACACTCCACTCCTCTCATGCTAACCTTCTCACTGTGCCTCGTTCTTGCCTGTCCCGCCTTTGACCCGTGGCCCATGTTCTACCTCTGGCCTGGAATGCCTGCTCTCCTCACATCTGCCAAACTAGCACACTTCCCCTCTTCAAAGTCCTACTGAAAGCTCACCTCCTCCAGGAGGCCTTCCCAGACTGAGCCCCCCTTTTCCTCTGGACTGTAATCTATGAAATTGCTTGTAAGTCTAAGAGAAAAAGTACCCCATAATATAGAATTTCAAACAATCAATCATTGTTTTTTATTGAGCACTTGCCATGTGCAGCCCCCTCTCAGGGTCACACCTGGAGAGTTTCCAGTACTTGACCAGTCTCTACCACGGGAGGGAGAATCGAACAGAGGCATACCCATTCCATTCTTAGCTTGGCCAGTGGCTAGCAAGTGGAAGACAGGCTGCTACAAGTCAAAACTCACCTGTGCTGGGCAGCAGTGGCATGGGAGAGAGTCGAGAGTGGAGATTCCATTTTACTGTGCAGAAGGAGGCAATGGTAAACTGCTTCTGTATTTTTACCAAGAGAAGTCTATGGATCCACTACCAGAATGACTGCAGATGGAGGTGGGGCATTCTGGGAGAAATGGTCCATGGCGTTGCTTTGGGTTGGACATGACTCGACAGTATGACAACAATCAGTTAAGTGCTTTCTATGTGCCAAGCACTGTGCTATGTCCTGGGATAGATATGAGACCATAAGATCAGACTTTCCAAGGAGGAAGTTACTGATGACCTTGGAGAGAGCAGTTTTAGTGGAGTGGAGGGGCTGGAAGTTGGATTGCAGCATGGCTCAGTGGAAAGAGCATGGGCTTTGGAGTCAGGGGTCATGGGTTCGAATCCCAGCTCTGCCAATTGTCAGCTGTGTGATGTTGGGCAAGTCACTTAACTTCTCTGTGCCTCAGTTCCCTCATCTGTAAAATGGGGATTAAGACTGTGAGCCCCACGTGGGATAACCTGATCTCCTTCTCCCCAGCGCTTAGAACAGTGCTCTGCACATAGTAAGTGCTTAATAAATGCCATTATTATTATTATTAGAGGGAGGAAGCAGGTGTAATCCACACTTTCCAAGAGCTTAGTCAGGAATTACAGGAGGACAGATGGAATGAGGGATGGATGGAGCAGTAGGATCGAGAGAGCATTATCCATTTTCATGGTTTTGGCTTCCTCTTCTATGCAGATGTCTCCCAAGTCTTCCTCTCCAGCTGTGACTTCTCATCAAACTTACAACCCTGTATTTCCTCTCCTCTCCAGGACATCTCTGTTCGGACATCCTGCTGGCATTTCAAATCCAACATGTCTCAAAGTGTACTTCCCATCTTCTCCAAAATCCTCTCCGCCTCCTAAATTTCCTTTCTCTGTCAATAACACCACTAATCCTTGAGTCTTCACTGTCTTTCAGCTCTCACATTTAATCTACTGCTAAATCCTGCCAGTTCTACCTATACAACATTTCCCTGATCCACCCCTTCCTCACCATTCAAACCTCTACTTTCCTGGTCCAAGCAAATCATGATTAGGCTAATATGTCATCCTCCTCACTGGACTCTCAGTCTCCAGCTTCTCCCCATACCAATCTGTATCATTCAATTCTGATGGGATTATCTCCTTGAAGTGTAAAACAGCACACATTATTCCACTCTTCAAAAACCACTGCTGGCTTGTCTTCAAAGCTCTCCAACAAGGCTCGTCATACTATACATTGACCACCTTTACCTGCTACATCCAGGCCCGTTCATTTTTCATTCCTCCCAAGTCAACCTTCCAAATATACTTTGCTCTTGCCTTTCACCCCTGACCCTTCCTTCTTCAGCCTGTAATGCCCCCGTCCCAATTCTGATGACCTCTGTCCTCTCCATCATCAAGCCATTCTAAAATCCCACCTCCCCCAGTAAGCATTCCCAGAATAATTCACAGAGCCTAGTGGTATCAGCGCAAAGGCCTCATGGCCTTGAGGAATGAGCATGGGACTGGGAGTTAAGAGACCTGGGTTCTAATCCTGACTCTAATAATAATAATAATGGTATTTGTTAAGTGTTTGTATGTGCCAAGCACTGTAATAAGCACTGGAGTAGACACAAGCAAATAGAGCTGGACACAGTCCTTGTCCCATATGGGACTTATAGTCTCATTCTCCATTTTACAGATAAGATAACTGAGGCACAGAGAAGTGAAGTGACTTACCCAAGGTCACACAGCAGACAAGTGGTGGAGCTGGAATTAGAACCCAGATCCTTCTGACTCCCAAGCCCATGCTCTACCCAATATGCTATAGTGCTTCTCCCAACAACTTGCTTGCTGTGTGACCTTGAACAAGTCACTTCACTTCTCTGTGCCTAGGTTTCATCATGTGTAAATTAGGGATTGCATACTTTTCTTCTCTCCCCCCTTAAGCTGTTAGCTCCATGTGAGACAGAGTGCTCGGCACTTAGTAAGTGATTAACAAATACCACAATTATTATTTTTATGCTTTCTTCCCTAAGCACATGTGTATGTTTATATAATTTATTAGGATTTTCATGCATATAATCAGTTACTTTTGTTGTAACATTGTCTGGTTGTAGCTTAACCACTTCCTACTATTTTTTGCCCATCCACCCTTTTAGATTGTGATCTCTTTCCCTCTGTTTTACTCTCCCAAGATCCTAGTACAGTACTGAGCTTCTCACTTAGTAGGTGTTTAATAAATACCATTGATTGAGTGGTTGGGCTATAGTTCCCTACGGTATAAGCAAAAGGCAGCTGTCATCTGAAATTAGTAAATTCCTAATTGCTTTCCAACTGGGACAACTGGTAGTCTTGAAAAGATCACTTCCCATCGAAACTGAGAGGAATGGGAAAGAAGATCTGGGATACAAATGCTCCTAGATTTCACTCCTAAAGGAAGATGAAAAGTTTTTTCTTCAGCCCAGGAATGGCTTCAGAAGCCATTTCCCAACACCAAAAGAGCCTCATGATTCTCAGATCACAGGCTCTGAGGCTTGCTTGCTTTGGATTCATACATATCAAAATCAGAGGCCAAATAAACAGATTATCCATAGATCAGTTACTACTGGAAAATACATCTAGTGCTATTCTGACATCTAATTTACCCGTGCAGCAAACTTGAGTATCACCTTCAAAACCGCATGTCGATTTTACTAACAATGGAGGGATTGATAATTCTGCCTCTCTGCCTATCTGGCCTATATGCTCCTGTTTTGGGCAGAGAAAGCGAGAGCTCTACTTCCCATAGACATGTTTCAAACAGAACTTCCCATCTTTTCCCAAATCCTCTCCTCCTCCTAAATTTCCTTTCTCTGTCAATAACACCACTAATCCTTGAGTCTTCACTGTCTTTCAGCTCTCACTTTAATCTACTGCTAAACCCTGCCAGTTCTTCCTATACAGCATTTCGAAGCACTTGTCAATTTGAGAAGCAGCATAACTTAGTGGAAAGAGCATGGGCTTGGCATGGGCTTGGGAGTCATAGGTCATGGGTTCTAATCCCGGCTCCACCACTTGTCAGCTGTGTGACTTTGAGCAAGTTATTTAACTTCTCTGTGCCTCAGTTACCTCATCTGTAAAATGGGGATGAAGAATGTGAACCCCACGTGGGACAACCTGATTATCTTGTATCTACCCCCAGCACTTGAAACAGTGCTTGGAACATGGTAATCACTTAACAAATGCCAACATTATTATTATTATTATTATAAAAAAGAAGCCAGTTCCCCTGGGCATCCATTCATAGGTTCAACCAGACATGATCCCCGGAAATGCAAAGGGACAAATGCCATGTTTAATTCCCACCTTTCATTCATTGGTTGATTCATTCATTCAATCGTATTGATTGACATTCTGGGTGGGGAATGTGTCTGTTTATTGTTGTAGTGTACTCTCCCAAGTGCTTAGTACAGTGCTCTGCACACAGTAAGCAATCAATATGATTGAATGAATAAATGAAAGAATTGAGAGCTTACTGTGTGCAGAGCACTGTATTAAGTGCTTGGGAAAGTCCAACAATAAACAGACACATTCCTTGCCCACAAAGAGTTCATGGTTTAAAGGGAGAGACAGACATTAATAGAAATGAATAAATTGCAGATATGTACCTAAATGCCATGGGTCTGGGAGGGAGGATGAATAAAGGGAGCAAGTCAGGGTGAAGCAGAAGGGGGTGGGGGTAGAGGGAAGGAGGGCTCAGTCAGGGAAGGCCTCTTGGAGATGTATCTTCAGTAAGGCTTTGAAGTGGGAGAGAGTAATTTTCTGCAGGCATTCCGTCAACTATTCTCTCTTAGTTACGTTCGATGATCCCCTACTGCAACCCAAACTACACACTTTGCTCCTCCAGTCCCATCCTTGTTCTTGTTGCTCATCTTTAACTCCTTGCTCACATCCTACTTCCTGCCTCAAATGCCCCCCACTTTCCCCAACTTCAAAGCTCCACAAAAATTGTATCTCCTCTAGGAAGCCTTCCCTGACTAATCTTGCAACCCCAACTTCATTTTCCCTCCCTACTATGTCACTTTGAATGCTTACCCTCAAATCACTTAGGTATTTTCTCACCTATCCCCACCCACAAAGCACTTACATCCGTATTGTTAATGTCTGTCTAAAGTACACACAGTAAGCACTCAGTAAATATGAATGACTGATTGATTTATTGATTGATTGATTGAAAAGCACTTGACAAGAAACAGGCTAGGGTTCTGGCAATTGCTCAACAAATTTTGCTCCTCTCATTTTACCAAGATTCTTATGTTTCTCCAAATAAATATTATGATTGAGGCTGAGTTGATGGTGTCCCAAGTGATCCTTTCCCCAAACTGTCAGAGTAACTGGGGATTAAGATGGTGAGCCCCATGTGGGACATGGACGGTGCCCAACCTCATTATTTTATATCTACCCCAGCACTTAGTACAGCGCCTGGCACATAGTAAGCACTTAACAAATACCATTAAAAAATTAAAAAAAGGATTTATGTCTTAGGTTCAGTCCTCTTCTACCTAGTCTATCCTGTCCCAAGAGAGGTTGCAACATGGAAACTAGAAGCTGGTGTCCAGGTACGTTTTTGAGTCACTGGGAAAATCTTCCATGTAGGAGTATGAGCTCCATCCAAAATATTTAAGGCGGTTATCCAGGGACTGCAGAACTGTAACAAGTGTGCTTGAGGCACACACACAAATGCACACACACTTGGGCATGCCAAGAGCATCATGAATTGCTTCACAGATTCAGCCCAGTCCTAAGGAATGGCAATAAGCCCCATGAGAACTGGGGATATATAACAACCATTCATGAGGAAGCCAACAAGCAACTGATTATTTTCACTGAAAGAAGAGAAATGAGTGTATCACAAATTCTGCTACCTAGACATATGCTATGCAACAGTGCAGGAATAGACAAAGTAGAAAACAGAATTAACATTAGTAGCATGTTCTCTGGGAACTCTATAGAATGTAGATTGTGGTTACAGGGGGATATTATGGTTTTGTCACAATTTCCAAGGTGTACACACCTAGCTGTGGTGATGTCTAACTCATAGGGCTACAGAAAACACATATCTTCAATGATAATAATAATAATAATAATAATAATAATAATAATGGTATTTGTTAAATACTTACCATGTGCTAAGCACTGAGGTAGATACAAAATAATTAGATCTGACACGGTACCAGTCTCACATAGGACTCAGTCTAGGGGAGAGGGAAAACATATGTATATATTCACATATCTATAATTATATTTATTTATATTGATGCCTGTTTCCTTGTTTTGATGTGCATATATCTATAATTCTGTTTATTTATATTGATGCCTGTTTACTTGTTTTGATATCTGTCTCCCCTCTTCTAGACTGTGAGCCCCAGTGTGGGCACTGATTGTCTCTGTTTATTGCTAAATTGTACTTTCCAACTGCTTAGTACAGTGCTCTGCACACAGTAAGCGCTCAATAAATATGATTGAATGAATGAATAAATGAATGAATGAAAACAGGTATTGAATCCCCATTTTACAGATGATGAAACTGAGTCACAGAGAAGTTAAGTGACTTGCCCAAGGTCACCCAGCAGTTAAGTGATATAGTCAGGATTAGAATACAGGTCTCCTGATTCTTCATCCTGTGCTCTTTCCAACAGGCCACACTGCCTCTCAAGGGCAGTTTCAAGAGCAACTTCAAGAGTAGTTACTTTAGCAGTTTCACCAGTACCACCTGTGCAATTGGGGATCAATATTCATGATGAAGACCAAGATCAGTTTAAGTGATTTCCCTGAGAGTGGAGATTGTGTCTACCAACTCTATTATACTCTCTTAGTACACAATAGCACTCAATAATAATAATAATAGTAATAATGGCTCTTGTAAAGCACTTACTGAATGCCAAGCACTGTTCTAAGCCCTGGGGTAGATGCAAGTTAACCAGGTTGGACACAGTCCCTGTCCCACATGGGGCTGACAGTTGGATGACACCCAAAACATGTTCTGTTTTGTTGTCTGTCTCCCCCTTCTAGACTGTGAGCCCATTTTTGGGTAGGGACCATCTCTATGTTGCTGACTTGTACTTCCCAAGCACTTAGTACAGTGCTCTGCACACAGCAAGCACTCATTAAATACGATTGAATGAATGAATGAATGAGATGAGGTAACTGAGGCCCAGAGAAGTTATGTGACTTGCCCAAGGCCACACAACAGACATTTTATGGAGGATAGATGGATAGATAGAACCCAGGTACTTCTGAATCCAGGCCCGTGCTCTCTACACTAAGCCACGTTGATACTAGAACACAGTTCAATAACATTAAAGCAATCCTCACCAAAAAGCAATTCCACTGGACATATGGGCAGAATGAAAGGCAGCTTGGTTCCCAAATGGCCGCTGAATGCAGACTGAAAGGAAGCAGATGCAAGTCAGATGGGGAGAACGAATGACTCAGAGACTTAGAAAAGCACAGTGTAAAACATCCTAGCCTAGCAGTGGTCTGTTGGGTGAATGCTGCAGGAGATAGACTTGCCATGTGGACAGCAATCAGGAAAAGATGTTCTCTTCTGGAGCAATGGCTTGGCAAAGATCAGAGCACCAAGACACAGTGAAGGAAACAGATCCAGGCCCGGCCTGGCACAGATTTAGTGGTGAAGCAAGAAACAGTCTTCACGTCAACACACAATAAGGAATGGGCATGGCCTAGTGGAAAGAACACAGGCCTGAAAGTCAGAGGATGTAGATTTTAATCCAGGCCCGCCTAATGTGTGCTGTGTGACCTTGGGCAAATCATTTCATTTCTCTGTGCCTCAGTTACCTCATCTGTAAAATGGAGACTATGTCAGTGAGCCCCATGTGGGACAGGGAATTGTGTCCGACCTGATTACCTAATAGCATAAATCATGAGCAATGTATAAACAAGTATCAAATAAATGAAAATGCACATATGTACGTGAGTGCTGAGGCTAGAAATAAAATTCATGAATGCTAAGAATGGGTATTGTGTTGATTTGGCGAGTGTATTATGATTAATATGGGAAAGACTTTTTGGTGGTGGTGGGCTTCTACATAAGGGTTTTGAAGATGAAGGAGCTGTGGTCTGGTGGATTTGAGAAGGCAGAAACAGTGAGAGAGAAAGGGGTCAGGGGTGGGAAAGAAGAAAGTGATATGCGGATAGAAGGAAAGCTTGGGAAGAACAAAGAATGGGAGCTGGGAAAGAAGGGGGATAACAGGTGACATGTAAAATGCAGGAAACTGGTGGAGAGTCTTAAAGGGCAATGGTCAGAATTGTCTGCTCCATATGGGGATTGTTGTAGAGACAATGGAGGTGTTTGCGTAATGGAGAGATGTGGCTGAGAGATGTTTCAAGATGATGATCTAAGTGGCAGTGGGGAAAGGCTGAAGGCAGGAAGCCCCTAGAGTAGGCCAATACAGTAATCTAAATCAATCAATCAATCAATCGTATTTATTGAGTGCTTATTGTGTGCAGAGCACTGTACTAAGCGCTTGGGAAGTACAAGTTGGCAACATATAGAGACAGTCCCTACCCAACAGTGGGCTCACAGTCTAGAAGGGGGAGATAGAGAACAAAACCAAACATATTAACAAAATAGAATAGATATGTACAAGTAAAATAAATTAATGGAGTAATAAATATGTACAAACATATATACATATATACAGGTGCTGTGGGGAAGGGAAGGAGGTAAGATGGGGGGATGGAGAGGGGGACAAGGGGGAGAGGAAGAAGGGGGCTCAGTCTGGGAAGGCCTTCTGGAGGAGGTGAGCTCTCAGTAGGGCCTTGAAGGGAGGAAGAGAGCTAGCTTGGTGGATGGGCAGAGGGAGGGCATTCCAGGCCAGGGGGAGGATGTGGGCCGGTGGTCGACGGTGGGACAGGCGAGAACGAGGCACTGTGAGGAGATTAGTGGCAGAGGAGAGGAGGTGCGGGCTGGGCTGTAGAAGGAGATAAGGGAGGTGAGGTAGGAGGGAGCAAGGTGATGGAGAGCCTTGAAGCTGAGGGTGAGGAGTTTCTGCCTGATGCGCAGATTGATTGGTAGCCACTGGAGATTTTTGAGGGGGGAGTAACATGCCCAGAGCGTTTCTGGACAAAGACAATCTG
The DNA here is from genome assembly GCF_015852505.1 of Tachyglossus aculeatus. Lineage (NCBI taxonomy): Eukaryota > Metazoa > Chordata > Mammalia > Monotremata > Tachyglossidae > Tachyglossus > Tachyglossus aculeatus. Next base: position 44,789,719 of record NC_052067.1, on the reverse strand, counting down.
GGCAGCAGCAGGAAGTATGGATTGAAGTGGGGAGAGACATGAGGATGGGAGATCAGAGAGAAGGCTGATGCAGTAGTCCAGATGGGATAGGATGAGAGCTTGAACGAGCAGGGTAGTGGTTTGGATAGAGAGAAAAGGGCGGATCTTGGCAATGTTGCAGAGCTGAGATCGACAGGTTTTGGTGATGGCTTGAATGTGAGAGGTGAAGGAGAGAGCGGAGTTGAGGATGACACCAAGGTTGCAGGCTTGTGAGACGGGAAGGATGGTAGGGCCGTCAACAGTGATGGGAAAGTCAGGGAGAGGGCAGGGTTTGGGAGGGAAGACAAATGTAATATGGCAAGAGTTTGGACCAGGGACGGGGATACTGCGGAGAGAAGAGGAAGGGGAGTTCTTGGGCTACGTGGGCTGGGTTCTATTCTATCCCTGCATCTTGAAATAGAACCTGGCTGGGGTTACATTGTCATATGCCAGCAGGGATTGGCAAACTGAGGCAGTGACTGGTGCCTTTTTTTTTTGAGATTTTGTCAGTAGCTGGGAAAGGAGTGTACCAAAGATAACATGGATATAGAGACCTTAGGGGCATTTGGAGGAGGCAGAGGGACACTGACCACATGGACTCAGATGTCCATGTTATCAGAAGCCTATGGAACTCAAGCGAAGAACTGGGTTCATTGACCAGAAGAATTTGAATGAAAATGACATCCTCTCCATTTGACCTCCCTGCAAATGAAATGTCCAAATTAGGCTACAGCTTCATAGTGGAGAACAATTTGTCAGTGAGGAAACAAGGAAATACGCTGGTTACTTTTTATGCTTTAAATGAAATGATCTCAATGAGCTGGCCTAGCTCGTCTCAGTAGAGACAGTCTGTTTAGAAGGAAGACTCTTTGACAGACAACGAATGGTCAAGAATGGAGAAACCTCTGTTGATAAGCATGTGAATTTGGTTAGTATCGCTGCTATCTACAATTATGAGGTCTGGCTGTTCTGTACTTATTTGAGTCTTTGCATGCAAGGCCTGATACACAATTAGGTGTTCTTTTAGCCTCCAATAATCCTAAAATAGCAATTAAAAGATGTATTTCAAAATGAATAACATGTTTTCATTTATCTAAATAGAATGGAGACAAGATACAACGGTGCAAGGTCTAACAAGGTCATAGAAAAGAGAGGATTGGTGGATAATTGTGTAACTTTTCAATAACGAAGACCAATAGATTAGAAACACAAAGCTAATAGTATTATTATCAGTAGTAGTAGTAGTAGTAGTAGTAGTAGTAGTAGTAGTAGTAGTAGTACTAGTAGCAACAACTTGAGAAACAGTATGACCTAGTGGAAAGAGCAGGGGTCTAGGTTTTAATTCCAGCTCCATCAGTTTCCTGCTGTGTTACCTTGGGGAAGTCATTTAACTTTTCTGGGTCTCAGTTACCTCATCTGTAAAACGGGGACTCAATATCTATTCTCCCACCTACTTATATGGTGAGTCTTATTTGGGACAGGAATTCTGTCTGACCTAATTATCTTATATCTGCACCAGCGCTTAGCAAAGTGCTTGCTAATACTAGGCATGTAAGAAATGCTACTATTATTATAAATTCCTTCATGGCAGAAGACATTTGTGTGTTTCTTCTTTGTAGAAAACATTTTATAGTCCACAGGACAATGGTCTGCACATAGAGAGTACTCGATAAATATTTTCAGATGGATGAATGAATTTGATCAATCAACCAATTCAGGATATAGCCGGTTCTAAGTGTAGTTTTTCAAATATGCCTAGCCATCTTCCCCAAAGAGAAATGCTTTTAAGGAGATGTAAAAAGTGTCTCAGATCCAGGTAAGAGAAGATGAACATATACCCTCAGCTGGTAACTGAAAAGCATTGTGATGTGACCTTCTTTTCCCACTGACGTCCTGTCAAATGAGAATATGACATAGGGCCACAGCTTTAAAAGTCTTTTCTTTTGAATCTTTCAGAGAGTCCAACCCTCTCTTTATTGTGGGTATTCTCTGACTATCATATGTATAATAATAATAATAGTGGTATTGGTTAAACACTTACTATGTGCCAACCACTGTTCTAAGCACTGGGGTAGATGCAAGGCAATCAGGTCAGACACTGTGTGAATCCCACATAGGGCTCACAGTCTTGATCCCCAAGTTACAGATGAGGTAACTAAGGCACAGAGAAGTTAAGTGACTTGCCCAAGAAGATTGGAATAATTTTCTGTCACAAGCTTCCAGATTCCTCATTGGATTCTTAAATATGTTTGCACAGAATAATTGAAAAAAAATAGACCTAATTCTTGGTCCTTTATTACTCCATCAATAATCAGTAAAAATGCCCTCAAGTCATAACAAGGTCAACCATATCATCGTGGAATAAATTCAGAATCTTGGTAAACTCCTCAAAGGAGCTAAATACTTACAGTTACTATATACCTCATGTTCTTAGTAGGTGGAAGATAGTTCTATTTGCCACATTCACTGAGCAGGATAAGCCCTAGCCCTTTAGCTTTCCCAAGCCCATAAGGGAAAATGCATTTTTCAATTCTTTTTATCTTGAAATATTCCATATTGTCAGACTTTGGAGATTATATTAGGAGCCAGCCCAGATTCTCATGAAATATTTCTCTCTGTCTGTTGCTCATTTTCATTATTGGGGCACATCATCATCTTCATCATGAGCATCATCATCATCAATGTTATTTATTGAGTGCTTACAATGTGCAGAGCACTGTACTGAAGCACTTAATAGTATAATATTGCAGAGTTGGTAGACATGTTTCCTGCCCACAATAATCTTATAGTCTAGATGGAAAGACAGATATTAATATAAACAAATAATTTATAATGTACAATTCAAGATAGCCAAATGATCTTTCTTTAGAGACAGGAAGGAGATGGTAGTTAATTATTTCAGGCCACTGAGCAGACCACTGTGTAAGCTCACTGTGGGCAGGTCATTTGTCTAACAATTTGGTTATACTGTACTCTCAAGTGCTAAGTACAGTGGTCTGCACACTGTAAGTGCTCAATAAATAGGATATATTGATTGATTGATATGAGAGGATAGAGATTGAGGACTATTTTGATTGCTATGAAGAGGGGAGGTTTCTGTGGAAGAAGGTGGAACCAGCTCTTGTCTTTGTGAGCTATCCTTAATGAGGTGATCTCTTTTCACTTACGGTTGTGATGTAGTCTCTGGCTTGATCAGGAGCAGTGAATGCTGTCTTTCTTTGGGGAGACCATTATTACAGGTTTTCTGATCTGTGCTTTGGCAATTATTTTCTTTGATAGATTGTGGATTTGGGCTATTTGTGTTACTTTAAATAGCATATACAAACACTTGTTTGACTAATCACCTTTAAGAAAGATATAAGAGTAGAGCTTGCTCCAACGGAAATATCATTCAGAACACTATGATATCCCAAACCTTTACAGAACTGCAACAATTCAAATTCTACTATCAATTCCACTCCTCCTCTTCCCAGTGAAATCAGGAGTTGGTCATTCTTTATGGCAGCATGACATAGTGGATAGCACACCGGCCTGGGCGTCAGAAGGTCATGGATTCTAATTCTGGCTCCACCACATGTCTGCTGAGTGACCTTGGGTAAGTCATTTCACTTCTCTGTTCCCCAGTAACCTCATCTGTAAAATGGGGATTGAGAATGTGAGCCCCTCGTGGGACAGGGACTGTGTCTAACCTGATTTGCCTGTATCCACCCCAGCACTTAGTTAAGTGCATGGCAAATAGTAAGCACTAAACTAAACAATACAGTGCCTGGCACATAGTAAATGCTAAACAAATACCATTATTATTATTATTATCATCATCATTATTATTATTATTGGTAAAAAAATAGAAAGGAAGAATGATTGGAAATACTACTACTACTAATAATGGCATTTGTTAAGCGCTTACTATGTGCCAAATACTGGAAATCATCGCTGATCTTACATCCAGATATTTCCATGTACCAGTATCTAAAGAAAATGCTGCAATTGGTTAAAAAAGACCCTAAGAAGATCATCTGAATGACTAAGTCTCCAGCGGTATAAGAAATTCATTCATTCATTCAATCGTATTTATTGAGCGCTTACTGTGTGTAAAGCACTGTACTAAGTGCTTGGGAAGTACAAGTTGGCAACATATAGAGATGGTCCCTACCCAACAGTGGGCTCACAGTCTAGAAGAAATTCACATAGAAGGAGTGATAGTATTTTTTTAACACTTACTACGAGCAAAGCAGTGTATTAAGAATACCCAGATGATAATTAATCATAGCTCCTGGCCCTCAGCAGGTTCACAATCTTAGCAGGGGCAGGGGTTGGTTGTTACTGTATTTGACATTTACTGGTATAGTGGATAGAACATGGGCCTGGGAGTCAGAAGGTCATAGGTTCTAATCCTGCCTCCACCACTTGTCTGCTTTGTGACCTTGGGCAAGTCACTTCACTTCTCTGAGCTTCAGTTAACTTTATCTGTAAAATGGGGATTAAGACTGTGAGCCCCATGTGTGACAGGGAATGTGTCCAACCTGAATAGCTTAGCAACTACCCCAGCACTTAGAACAGTGACACATACTTTGACACATAGTATGCACTTAACAAATATCTTTATTATTACTAGTAGTAGTGTTATTAGTTCTCCTGGACATATACCAGGACTGCCAAATCCTCTATGTGAACAGTACTCCTGGGAGCTCACCCTCATCAAACAATTAATCAATCATATTTATTGAGCACTTACTGGAAAAACAATAGTATACAAAGTTCTTGGGAGAGTACAATGTAACAGAGTAGGTAGACACATTCCCAAATCTAACACAACACACAACATCACAATTGTCACTGAACACCAGGAACATCTTTGCATCATATCTCTAGAAAAATCTCGAGTAGGCCAATACTTGTCATAGAGAAGAAGCGTGGCATAGTGGATAGAGCACAGGCTGGGGGTGTCAGCAGGTTGTGGATTCTAATCCTGACTCAGCCTGCTGTATCCTGCTGCTTGTATCCACCCTACTGCTTAGTACAGTGCCTTGCACATAGTAAGCACTTAAAAATACCATTATTATTATTATTGACTTTTCCAAGGTGACACACCAGACAGCACACAACACATGGAAGCAACATGGCATAGTGATGATGATGATGGTATTTGTTAAGTGCTTGCTATGTGCCAAGCACTGCTCTAAATGCTGGGGTAGATACAAGGTAATCAAGTTGTCCCACATGGGGCACACACTTTTAATCCCCATTTTACAGATGAGGTAACTGAGTCCCAGAGAAGTTAAGTCACTTGCCCAAGGTCACACAACAGACAAGTGGAAGAGCTGGGATTAGAACCCACGATCTCTGACGCCCAAGCCTGGACTCTTTCCACTAAGCCACGCTGCTTCCCAAGGTTATGGGTTCTAATCCCAGCTCTGCCACTTGCCTTCTGTGTGACCTTGGGCAAGTCACTTCACTTCTCTGAGCCTCAATTACCTCATCTGTAAAATGGGGATTGAGACTATGAGCCCCATATGGGACAGGGACCATGTCCAACCCAATTTTCTGTGTCCACCCCAGTGCTTAGTTCAGTGCCTGGCACATAGTAAGCATGTAACAGATACCATAATAATTATTATGTGGCAGAGACAGGATTAGAACCCAGGTCCTTCTGATTCCCTGGCCCGTGCTCTATCCATTGTGCAAGTTAAATCTGTGTGATCAAGCAAGCTGGAGTTGGGGGAAATTAAACTAAAACCTCTGGATTTTCTTCTGACATTCTCAGACACCTGATTCCATTGTAGTCAATGGAACTGGCATATACTCAGGCCTAAAGGCTGGAATTTAGTCCATGTGTGAAGAATGCAGTGGAATGGAAATTGTTTATCTAAACTTGAACAGTTTCCAGTGTTTTTTATGTGCCCGTCCTGGAGTGACAGGCACGTCAACACCTGCTTTTCAGCTGTGGTTTCCCCTCTGGCTGTCCTATACCTCTCAAGATGTTCATAAAGCAGCACTGTTCAGGCTAATCCATCATGAAACAATTACTCAAGGACTATGTTGCCTCTTAGCAAGATAATTACTTTTGAGGTTCAAAAAGGTGAGGAAATTTTTCTTCTTTGGTCTCCTTTCCAGAGTCCTCCCCTGCATCATAAAACTTTACAATGTTTCTCATTCTCTTGACTTCACCAAACTGGTGGCGACATTAATTTTGTCACTCTGGCAAGGAGATGTCCAGGAGATGTAGTTGGGGCCTGAATGGTAGGGCCTAAAACCAAGTTGGCTATTCTGAGTTTCCTGGCTAGTTTTGAAATCCAAATGGACTGAATTCTTACCCTTGTTACCCTCATGTAGTTGGCAAATAAAGAGGATAAGAATTTGGTCTATTTGTATATATGTATATATATAATCTGTCTCCTATATATATACATGTCCTTGCTGATGGTGAAATTAGTGTGTGGCTGCTTGTTTGACTGAAGGGCCAATGAAGGATCTAGAGATCCAACCATTTTGTAACCATACAGAAACCATCACTCATTGTGCTATCATGTCTGATATTTGCAGCATTCATTCATTCATTCATAATAATAATAACTATGGTATTTGTTAAGTGCTTACTATGTGCCAAGCACCGTACTAAGCGCTGGGGTGGATACAAAGAAATGGGGCTGGACACAGTCCCTGTCCCATGTGCGGCTCACAGTCTAAATCCCCATTGGTAACTGAGGGCCAGGGAAGTGAAATGACTTATCCGAGGTCACACAGAAGACAAGTAGTGGAGTCGAGAATAGAACCTTCTGATTCATTCATTCAATCGTATTTATTGAGCGCTTACTGTGTGCAGAGCACTGTACTAGCGTGGCTCAGTGGAAAGAGCATGGGCTTTGGAGTCAGAGGTCATGGGTTCGAATCCCGACTCCGCCACATGTCTGCTGTGTGACCTTGGGCAACTCACTTAACTTCTCTGAACCTCAGTTACCTCATCTGTAAAATGGAGATTAAGACTGTGAGCCCCACGTGGGACAACCTGATCACTTTGCATCCCCCCAAGCGCTTAGAACAGTGCTTTGCACATAGTAAGTGCTTAACAAATGCCATCATTATTATTATTATTACTAAGCGCTTGGGTAGTACAAGTTGGCAACATATAGAGACGGTCCCTACCCAACAGTGGGCTCACAGTCTTCTGATTCTCAGATTCGTTCATTCAGTCATTTTATTGAATGCTTACTGTGTGCGAAACACTATACTGAGCAATTGGGAGAGTACGATATAACAATAGACTCATTCCCTGTCCACAGTACTAATGAAACTTCCTCTGAAAGAAAGTCACTTCTTTCACAGAGAAGCAATGTGGCTCAGTGAAAAGAGCACGGGCTTGGGAGTCAGAGGTCATGGGTTCTAATCCCAGCTCTGCCACCTGTCAGCTGTGTGATTTTGGGCAAGTCACTTCACTTGTCTGGGCCTCAGTTACCTCATCTGTAAAATGGGGATGAAGACTGTGAGCCCCAGGTGGGAAAACCTGATCACCTTGTATCTACCCCAGCGCTTTGAACAGTGCTTTGCACAAGATAAGTGCTAAACAAATACCATCATTATAATTATTATTCTTTCTTAATCACAGTGCCCCTGAGCTGGTCTATTTGTTGCAATTGACTCTCAGTTTTAGCTAGTATACAGCAATGCCTGAATCTTTTTGTTAATGCTCCTAAAAACATTTCCTCTTTCCTCTGTACTCCTTAATTTGGGCTTCCCAGCTTCAGCTCTCTGCCCAGCAGCTGTTTGAATATCCAGCTGGTGTCCATTTTCCTCACATATGACACCCAGTTCAGCCAAGGTAGGCATGGCTTCAGAGCCAGGAGACAGAATTCATTCAAGTACTTCACTGCTTGTGATCCTGCCTTGCCATTTGATGTTGGAATTAGCTGACGAAAAATGCTGGTGGAACTGCTGAAGGAGTTGAAAGGAGCATTTGTGTATATATGGTAATTGTTATATACTTACTATGTGCCAGGCACTGTACTAAGCACTGGGGTAGATTCAAACCCAGCAGATTGTACATAGTCCATGTCCTATATGGGACTCACAGTCACGATCATCATAAGGTACCATGAGGCACAGAGAAGTTATATAACTTGCCCAAGGTCACACACAAATGAGTGGCAGAGCCAGAATTAGAACCCAGCTCCTTCTGCCTCCCATAGTTGTTCTCTAACCATTAAACACTGCTTCTCTGCTATTTGAGCTCTTACCTGCTCGAGGCTCAAAAAAGACAAAGGAAGCACTTCTGGATTCTAGGATTTCTCCAACCCCTAACTTTGTTAAGGGAATTAAGAGGCCTTGAAAACTTGAAAACTTTAGACCTTCAGTGTGTGGTGGGAGAGACAGGAGTGGGGAGGATTTAGTGAGGGAAGTTGAGTATTTCTGAAGCAATGTCAAGAAAATAAATGACGAAGTATGATCCTCTACAGTCACTTCATGTAGGAGTTCCCTAATTTATAATTAGATTATAATAACTTAATAATAATAATAATTTTGGTATTTAAGTGCTTACTATGTGCAAAGCACTGTTCTAAGCACTGGGGAGGTTACAAGGTGAACAGGTTGTCCCATGTGGGGCTCACAGTCTTAATCCCCATTTTACAGATGAGGTAACTGAGGCACAGAGGAGTTAGGTGACTTGCCCCAAATCACACAGCTGACAAGTAGCGGAGCCAGGATTTGAACCCATGACCTTTGACTCCCAAGCCCGTGCCCTTTCCTTGAGCCATGCTGCTTCTAATCATTATCAATATGTTCTTCATCAAATTCCGCACATTAAATCCTGTCCAGGACAGATGTCCAGATGTCCAGATGTCCTGGAATCTCATTCAGAAGGCCTTATACTCCCTAGGATCAGCACAGATATTTCACTTCTGAATCATTCTCTTTTTTTCTGCCTCTTTGACTCTCACAATTTCTCCCTGCCCCCAACTTCTCTAGCCCCCAAACTTCACAAGTTCGAGCCAGAGTTGAACTGATCAATACCTTTTTGGGAATGAAGTTTTGCCCTGGGTGCTGCTGGAACAGCAGTGAAAATGGAGTCTTGATGCTTTCCAACTTGCTCAGGGTGGAATCATCTTCTGAGCTTTCTAATTCTGTGCAACTAACACAAAACCTACAGCAGCTAAAACAAAAGACCTTCCAGTTGTAAAGTTTACAAGACAGAGATCAGCAAAAGACCACATAGGTTTGGCGAATGACTCATCAGCTCCAAATTGATTAGCTGGGATAAGGAGTCCCCCATCCCTATCCCAGTGTTTGTGGATACTGATCCAGCATTTTCCATTTCTCTGGACTCAAACTCCCCACTTTGCCTCAATCACGCTTGGATTGTCCCCAAATAGGCTCTTACTGCACAATATGGCTTGGACCTCAGTTCCATTTCTTGCTCTTTTCTCTGGCCATTGGCTGCATTGGAACCAGCCCTTTACATAACAATTCTCCTGCCATGTCAAGCACGAGTCCAGACCCACTTCACATCAAAGGAACTGGAGAACTTGGGCCTTTAGTGCTCCTTTTGTTTCACTTTGTGGTTTTTATTCATTCAATCAGTCATTCAATCATATCTGTTGAGCACTTACTGTGTACATAGCACTATACTAAGCACTTGAGAGAGTACAATATAGCAATAAACAGACAAAGCAGCATGGCTCCGTGGAAATAGCACAGGCTTGGGAGTCAGGGGTCGTGGGTTCTAATCCTGGTTCTGCCACTTGTCTGCTGTATAACCTTGGGCAAGCCACTTAACTTCTCTGGGCCTCAGTTACCTCATCTGTAAAATGGGGATTGAGACCTGCTTACCTTGTATCTACCCCAGCACTCAGAATAGTGCTTGGCATATAATAGGTGCTTAACAAATGCTATTATTATTATTATTATTATTATTATTATTATTATTATTATTATTATCATTATTATATTCCCTGTCCACTGTGAGATTACGTTCTTGCTCCCTGAAGTGATTCCTTTGCCAAGGGCTCCACTTTAAGCGATTTGTGTACAGGAAACATGTCTAACAACTCTGTGACATTATACTTTCCCAAGCTATTAGTACAGTGTTCTGCACACAGTAGGCACTCAATTAATGCCACTGATGGACTGATTGATTGAAAAAATGTGCGCTTAATATTGACATGTTCTCCAAGCAGTTTGGAAAGAGCTCAGGCCTGGGGGTGAGAACACTTGGATTGTAATCCTGGCCCTACCATTTGCGTGCTATGTGACCTTGGACAAGTCACTTAACATCTCTGTGCCTCAGCTCTCTCATCTGTAAAATGTGTATTCAATACCTGTTCTCCCTATTATTACGACTATGAGCCCCATGTGGATTTGATTATCTTGTATCTATGCCAGTGCTTAGTACAGTGTATGGCACATAGTCAACAAATACCACAGTTTTATTTTTCCAGTGCCACTTCAGAAATGGCAGTGGTCAGGTCAGGACAATAATCATTAAAATAGAAATTTAGTGAACCCCAATCAAACTCGGTGAATTCAGTGAGTACTCAGTAAAATTTAGGGATGATAAAAACAAATGCTTAACTGAACCATATTTATTGAGTGCTTATTGTGTGCAGAGTACTGTGCTAAGCACTTGGGAAAATACAATATAATGAGCTAACAGTCTAGAGGTGAAGACATAAAAAGTGCTGTAGGGTTTATAGGGAGAATAAAGTGTACAAATTCAAGTTCAAGGGTAATGTAGAAGGGAGAGGGAGTAGGGGAAATAAGGCCTTACTCATTATGGATAGGGAAGGTGTCTGCTAATTATTTGTATCGTATTCTGCCAAGTTCTTAGTACAGTGCTCTGCACGTAGTAAGCGTTCAATGAATACCATTGATTGATTGACTGATTTGAAGAAGGGTAGAATCATGCTCTGTCAGAAATAAAGGGCAGGAATTCCAGGCCCAAGGGGATGTGGACAAGTGTCGGCGGTGAGATTGAGGTACTGTGAGGAAGTTAGTGTTAGAGGAGTGAAGTGGGTGAGCTGGTTTGTCGTAAGAAAACAGAGAGGTAAGGTAGTAGGGAAAATGGTGATTGAGTGCTTTAAAGTAAGTAAGTAAGGAGTTTCTAACAGATGATGTGGTTGGGCAACCTTTGGAGGCTCTTGAAGAGTGGAGAAATATGGACTGAACATGTATTTTAGAAAAATGATCTGGGCAGCAGAGTGAAATATGAATTGAAGTGTAGAGAGTCAAGAGACAGGGAGGTCAGCAAGAAGGCTGATACAGTAATCAAGGGAGAGAATTTGTGTTTGGATTAGCATAGCAGCAGTTTGAACGGAGAGGAAAGGGCATATTTTAAAGATTCTGTGAAGGTTGAACTGACAAAATTTGATAGATTGAGCATGTGGGTGGAATGAGAGAGATGAGTCCAGGGTAATGCCAAGATTATGGGCTTGTGAGACAGGAAGGGTGCTGTCTACAGTAATGGGAAAATCATAAGGCGGCAGGATTTGGGTGGGCAGATGAGGAGCTCTGTCTTGGATGTGTTTGAGGTTTCGGTGGGACACCCAAGAAAAGATGTCCTGAAGGCAGGAGTAAATTCAAGCCTGCAGACAAGGAGAGAGATCAGGCTGGAGTTGTAGATTTGGGAGCAATGAGTTCTCTTAGGGAATGAGCAGAGATAGAGAACTGGATTGGGAATATTTTTGTAGTTGCTGTTGTTGAAGCACAGGACTAAAACCTAGAGAAGCAGTGTGGCTCAGTGGAAAGAGCATGGGCTTTGGAATCAGAGGTCATGGGTTCAAATCCAGGCTCTGCCAATTGCAGCTGCGTGACTTTAGGCAAGTCACTTAACTTCTCTGTGCCTCAGTTACCTCATCTGTAAAATTGGGATGAAGACTGTGAGCCCCCCCGTGGGACAACCTGATCACCTTGCAACTTCCCCAGAGCTTAGAACAGTGTTTTGCACTTAGTAAGCGCTTAATAAATGCTATCATCATTATTATTATTACAACCCTTTGATGAAGTTCACATAGGGAATCCAAAGGATGCAGTCTGGTGGATGACCTGGTAGAATACTGAGGAAGCCAAGACTGGAGTTATAGGAGAAACAGCTCTATCTCTTGAATACGAAAAAAAAAAAAATGAATAGGTTGAGGGTAGATGAAAAATTGGTCACATCTACAATGACAGCAAGTTCTCCTGGATAGGAGATTTCATTTAAGGGGTTGATTGATTACAGTTCACCTGTTTTATTACTTATGGGAACAGCCTACAGAGTGCATTTGTTGTTGTACAAGATCTGTTATGAATTCAGACTTGGCCAGTGAAAACTCCATAATAAAAATGTTTCTTTGATGTCCAATCCCAACCCATAAAACCCCCAAATATTTTGTTGGGCAGGTGAGTGAGGGAATGGTTTGGGTTAGCATCTAAGCAGTTGCTTCGTCTGAGCCTTGCCTCGGTTTAAATCAGATTGGAATTGCCTCTGTAGCCAGGTATCTGGTTTCAGTTTTGAAAATGAAAAGATCAATTATGCATTATCAAGCTGCCATGCATGAAATCCCATCTCTCAAGCTCCAAGAAACATTATGTTTTTCCTTCTACTTACATCCCAGAAGGTGCTACCTATGCACTCCCTTGAGTCTACATTTCTCCCAGTACGCTTGCCTTGGTTTGCTGAATTCTGTCATCATCTTCTCCTCCTCTTGTTCCTCCTCCTACTTCACAACCTCCTCCTCCTCCCCTCCCCTTTTCCTCATCTTTTCTCTCCTCCTCTTCCTCTTCCCTCAATCATTCTCCTTGCCTTCCTCCTCCTCTTCTGTCGCATTATTGAGTTCTTACTTTGTGCAGAGCACTGTACTAAGCACTTGGGAGAGTACAGTATACCAATAAACAGACACATTCCCTTCCCATAATGAGCTTACAGTCTCCTAGTCTTCCATTTCTGTCTCCTCCTCCTTCTCATTCTTCTTCTCCTCCCTTCTTCCTCCTATCTCCATCCTCTTCCACTTCCTCTTCTTCCTGAAAAGATGTGGAAGAACAAAAGATAGAAAAGGGAAGAGGAGTCACAGTGGCTCTGGAAAGCAGAGGGTCTTGATCCAAAGAAGTTAGGATACAATGGTTACAAGATGAAGGTTTCCCCTTTAGGACACGGGAGGAAGGATCACCATATTAATATATGTCCACCAACTCTGTTGGATTGTAGTCTCCCAAGTGCTTATTACAGTGCTCTGTATAAAGGAAGTACTCAATAAATACCACTGAAAATGATGATGATGATAATAATAGTGGTATTTGTTAAGCACTCACTGTATTAAGTGCTCAGGTAGATACAAGGATAATCAGGTACAACATAGGGCTCACAGTCTGAGTAAGAGGACAAACAAAAGGTGGGAGGTGTTTTGTGGGAGTTGTGTGGAATCAGAAGGGCAATCACAGCAGGTGGGGAAGCAAATGATCTTTGCTTTCATGGGCTAGTTTGACTTTCTCACACAAGAATGTTTGTTCTTCATTGATGAAGGGAATTTATTTGTCCTGTTATGGTCAATTTGTCAGTAGGCTGTAGCTGGGTCAATATTTACTGAACAACTATTATAATAATTGAAGTATTTGTTAAGTACTTACAATGTGCCAGGCACTGTACTAAGCACTGGGATAGATATAAGATAATCAGGTTGGACACAGTCCCTGTCCCACATGGGGCTCACATTCTCAATCCCCAGTTTACAGATGAGGTAACTGAGGCACAGGGAACTAAAGTAACTTGTCTGAAGTCACACAGCAAACATGTGGTGGAGTTGGAATTATAACTCATGTCCTTCTGAGTCCCAGGCCTGTGCTCTATCCACTGTGTTATGTTATATGCAGATCACTGTTCAGAGTACTTAGGAGAGTACAATAGAATTAACAGACATGATCCCTGCCCTCAAGAAGCTTACCATCTAGTGGAGAAGATGGACAGTCAAGTAAGATACAGCTAGGAAGAAATAATAGAGTATAAAAGATATGTATATTAGTCCTCTAGACTGTAAGCTAGTTGTGGGGAGGGAATGAATCTATTTACTGTTATATTGTAAAGTGCTTCATAAAGCTCTCTGCACACAGTAAGTGCTCAATTAATATGATTGAATGAATGCTATGGGAGGTTCTGAATAATAAATTACGGCTGTGGCCTGAAAGTATAGCCTTTGGAATTAGGGAGATTAGAAATTAGAGACTGTTTACTGGAGGAGATGTGATCCTCAGAAGGACTTTGAGGATGGGAAGCTCTGTGGTCTCTCTAATATGAGCAGGGAGGGAATTACAGGCAGTGGGGTGAGTGTGAGTGAGAGGTTGATGGAGGGATAGATGAGAAGGAGTAGCTTAGCTTGAGAGAAATAAAGAGCGAGAGTTAGGGTGCAGTGGGAGAAGAGAAGGGATAAATAAGTAGGAGGGACAGAGGTTGACACTTGTACCACACCCTAGGTCTTCCATACAGTCCTCCCAGACTGCTCCTGTGCACTGAGACAATCTCAACAGCACCTTCCTCATACTCATTCATCTGATTCATTCAATTGTATTTATTGACCACTTCCACTATGCAGGGCACTGAACTAAGCACTTGGAAGAGTACAGTATAACAATTAACAGACACATTCCCTGTCAATAACGAGCTTACAGTCTAGAGCGGGAGACAGATATTAATAGAAGTGTTGTGGAGCTAGGAGAGGGGATGAACAAAAGAAGCAAACCAGGGTGATATGGAAGGGAGTGGGAAAAGTGCGAAGGATAGTTTAGTCAGGGAAGGCCTCTTGGAGGAGATGTGCTATGGGGAGGTTTTTCAACTTTTTTTTCCCCACCCAGTGCATGAAAATCAAGTGCATTGGCTGGATTTTAGCATAGAGATTGACTGTGCATAAATTACAAAAGGAAGGCATTAACCAGTATTTTTTAAATGACCTTTATTAATAATAATAATAATAATAGCATTTATTAAGCGCTTACTATGTGCAGAGCACTGTTCTAAGCGCTGGTGCCATTTTGTTTTGGGAAAGAAGACAGTCTGCAGTTATCCTTCCCAGGGTAAGCGTTAAATGTTCAGGAATGCTGGAGGCCTGTTGGAATGATATATCTTTGTTCATCCATCATGACAGCTTTGTCTATTATTTATTATAATCGGGAAATGGTGTCATTCTGTCAGGTCACCTGTGAAACATCTGGCATTTGTTTAAAAGATGGAGCATCAAAGGAGTTATAATTTATTTGACTTCTTTTTGCATAGGTCAGAAAACATTGGGTTGTCAATATACTCAGCACATTTATGGGATTTGAGGGATGAAAACCATGAAGTCTATATCTCAGGAAGAGTCAGGATGAGAATTTTAGTTTTTTATCATCATTGGTAAGACCAAAACTCCCAGTGGCCCCACTTCCCTTACCCCCAAACCTGATGACTTTTTTGGCAAAATCAAAGCCATCAGGTCCATGCTGTCCAAAAAATGTCTCCTTCACCTCCTCACCTTCCTTCCTTGCCTTCATACACTCTCTCCTCCTCAGACATTCTCAAATGGAGTTATCTCTCCTGCTTTGAAATCTACCTTCCACTTTAACTCCAATCCCATTCTCTCTTGCCTTACAAAAAACACATGTGCCAACACTCTTCCCTTGCTGACTGCCATCTTCAACTTCTCACTTTCTGGTGGCTCCTTCCCCTCTGCCTCAAAATGTGCCCACATATCTCCTATCCTTCCCTGGACCCCAAGGCCACATCACTATCACCCTATCACCCTCATCCCATTTCTGTTCTAACTTCTGGAATGGATTACCTAAACCTGCAGCCCACTTCCTCTCTTCCAACTCCCTTCTTGACCCTCTGTCATCTGGTTTCCACCCCCTTCACTCCACTGAAACTGCTGGCTTCAAGGTCACCAAAACCAATTTTTTGAAAAATCTAGTGGATGCTAATCTTCCATGACCTCTCAGTTGCCTTTGACTCTATGAACCACTCTCTCCTAGAAACAGTAACTAACCTTGTTTTCTTTTCTTTTCTTTTCTCACAGCCCTTTCTAGTGCTCCTATTCTCGTACTGATCATTTTGTCTCTTTTGACTAATTTCTTTCTAACTGGGTGTTCCTCAAGGCTCTGTTTGGGATCTTCCTTCTCACTCTACACTCACTTGCTTAGGGAACTCACCCACTCCCAGATCTATTATGGATGGACTCCACAAATCACCTCACATGCCCTGACCTCTCTCCTCTCTTCAGTCTCACAATTCCTCCTGTCTCCAGGTCACCTCCTCTTCACAGTATGTCCCAAACTGTCCCGAACTTCTTTCCTCCCTTCTCCATCCAACTTTCTCATCACTGTAGAATACCCCATCATTCTCTCTGTCTCTTGGGCCCAGAACTTTGGTATATTCCTAGTGGAAAGATCATGAGCCTGGAGTCAGAGGACCTGGGTTCTAATCCCAGCTCTGCCACTTAGCTGCTCCATGTCCATGGGCAAGTCGCTCAACTTCTCTGAGCCTCAGTACACTCATCTGAAAAATAGGGATTCAATACCTGTTCTCCCTCCTACTTAGGCTCTGATTCCCATGTGGAACCTTATTATCTCGTATCTACTCCACTGCTTAGTACTGTGCTTGGCACACAGTAAACACTTAAGTGCCACAGCTATTATTACTGGACATTTCTCTCATTTCTAAATTTCAAATTCCCACAATGGAGTCTGTCTCCAATCCTACCCTCTCGTCCTACAAAATATGTCCAGAATTCACCTTTTCTTTTCTTTATTATTATTATTTCCCAGCTTGACACATTATTTCTCAGCTTGACAACTGTAGTAGTAGTAATAATATTTACGAAGTGCTTACTCTGTATTGAGCCCTGTACTCAGAGCTGAGAAAATATACAGAAGTGGGACTTGGACAAGGTCCCTGGCCCTCAAGGTCCTCGTATCCTTTAAAACCTGAGGAAGAGAATAAGGTGGGCAGGGTGCTTGTCTGTCAAATATGGAAAGGGAGGGAGTTCCTGCTCAGGGAAAGGACGTGGGCCAGGGGTCAGCAATGAGATCAAGTTTACAAGGAGTAACTTGGCATTAGAGGAACAAAGAGTGTGGGCAGTAGGAAATCAGTGAGGTAAAATAGGAGGGGGGCAAGATGATTGAGTGCTCTAAAGCCCATGGTAAGGAGTTTTAGTTGGATGTGGGGTTGGATGGGCAACACTGAAGGTTCTTGTTGTGTACTAAACATTTTTTTAGTGAAATGATCTGGGCAGCAGAATGAAGTAGGGACTGGACTGGACTGGGGAGAGACAGCAGACAGGGAGCTCAGCTAGTAGGCTGATAGAGATGGATATGATGGGTGCTTCGATCAGCATAGTAGCATAGATGCAGAGGAAAGGGTGGACTTTATGAATGTTGTGAAGGTAGAACCCACAGGTTTTGGTGTCTGATTGAATATGTGTGTTGAAAGAGAGAGTTGAATCAAGGATGCTGCCAAGGTTTTGGGTTTGTGAAATAGGGAGGATCGTGGTGTTATTTTTCTGAAATGCCATTCTACACAAATCACCTCATTCCTGAAAAACGTCTAATGGCTTCCCATTCCTTTCCACATCAACAGAAACTCCTGATCACTGACTTTAAAGCACTCAATCAGCTCTCTTCTTCCTACTTTTTTACTCTCTTCTGCAACTACACATCACATGTTTTATTCCTCTCACTTGGCTTTGTTCTGGACTCTTTCGCCATTGACCCTTTGTTCATGCTGTCTCTCTCTCCTGCCCAAAGGCCCCCAGCAAACCACTGCTGTTCTTACGATTGAAGTCCTTTACATCTCTTCTAGGGGACTGTCCCAGATGTGCGGAAATTTCTACTCTCCCTCAACAGCCACTTCCACACCTTTGCACCCCCCGAGCGCTTGTGAATTCACCAACTCCTTTGGTACTTAGCCATATCTATTACATATTCCATTATTTATGCAGTATTTCATATACATATCCCCATTTTGTTTTTCCTCCTATCTTAAATTACATTTTTTGGTCTTTGTTAACCATCAGCATTATTAAGGTCACAGCTCCTCATTCATTCATTCAATTGTATTTATTGAGTGATTACTGTGTGCAGGGCACTGTACTAAGCACTTGGGAAGTACAAGTTGGCAACATATAGAGATGGTCCCTACTCAACAACAGGCTCACAGCCCTCTTTTCCCCCACTCACTTTCCCTTCTGCATCATCTAAGATCTTGGATCTGTGACCTTTGGACACATGATAATAATAATAATAATGATGATGGCATTTGTTAAGCACTTACTGTGTGCAAAGCACTGTTCCAACCGCTTGGGGGGATACAAGGTGATCAGGTTGTCCCACGTGAAGGCTCACAGTCTTAATCCCCATTTTACAGTTTAGTTAACTGAGGCTCAGAGAAGTTAAGTGACTTGCCCAAGGTCACACAGCAGACATGTGGAGTATCCAGGATTAGAACCCATGACCTCTGACTCCCAAGCCCGTGCTCCTTCCACTGAGCCATGCTGTTTCCCACTGATATCCATCCCACCCCAAACCCCACAACACCTAAAAACATATCTTCATATTATAAAATATAAATTGCTTATTTATTCAAATTAGAATGAATTAGATAAATGAATGAATTAGAACGAATGCTCATCAGAGAAGCAGTGTGGCTCAGTAGAAAGAGCCCGGGCTTGGGAGTCAGAGGTTATGGGTTCTAATCCCAGCTCCGCCATTTGTCAGCTGTGTGACTTTGAGCAAGTTATTTAACTTCTCTGTGCCTCAGTTACCTCATCTGTAAAATGCGGATTAAGACTGTGAGCCCCACATAGAACAACCTGATCACCTTGTATCCCCCCAGCACTTAGAACAGTGCTTTGCACATAGTAAGCGCTTAACAAATACCATTATTATTATTATTATTATTATCCTTATTATTATTATTATATTAAGACTGTAAGCTTATTATGGGCAGGGAACATGTCTGCTAATTCTGTTGCATTGTGCTTTCCTAATCACTTCATTTGGTGCCCTGCACAAGGTAGGTGCTCAACAAATACCATTGACTGATTGACTGATTGATTAATCATTTACTATGTGTCAGGGACTGTACTGAGCGATGGGGTAGATACAAGATAATCAGGTTGAACACAATCAAAACCCCACAAGGGGCTCACAGTATAAGTTGGAGAGACTCTTCTGCTTCCTCTGCCATAATGTGTACTTCTTTAGGGCAAGGACTATGTCTATACTGTACTCTCCCAAGTGCTTAGTCCAGGGTGCTGCACAAACAAGCTGTTCAATTAATGCAGTTGATAGATTGATTGATTTGTTATGTTACTAATATTCTCCCCCTCTAGACTGTGAGCATGTTGTGGGCAGGAATGTGTCTGTTGTTATAGAATAATAATAACGATGGCATTTGTTAAGCGCTTACTATGTGCAGAGCACTGTTCTAAGTGCTGGGGAGGATACAAGGTGATCAGGTTGTCCCACATGGGGCTCACAGTCTTCATCTTCATTTTACAGATGAGATAACTGAGGCCCTGAGAAGTTAAGTGACTTGCCCAAAGTCACATAGCTGACAATTGGCGGAGCTGGGATTTGAACCCATGACCTCTGACTCCCAAGTCCATGCTCTTTCCACTGAGCCACACTGCTTCTCTAATTATATTGTTATATATTGTAATTATACTCTCCCAAGAGCTTAGTACAGTGCTTTGCACCCAGTAAGCACTCAATAAATATGATTGAATTGAATGAATGAAAGATGTTGATTAATCATGCTTCACTGACATAATTTTCATACTTATCATTTCCTATTCATTCTAATCCAAGGAATGAAGAGTGATTTAACAAATTCCCAAAATCCAAGAAAAAGTTCACAAAATGACTTCTTTTCTCCTTCAAACCAACCAAATAGAGACAAACTATCTGATTTATGACCCTGGGTTTACAGAACTATTCCTGAAAATAAAAATTGGTCAATTATATAATGA
This sequence comes from Tachyglossus aculeatus, assembly GCF_015852505.1. Taxonomy (NCBI): domain Eukaryota; kingdom Metazoa; phylum Chordata; class Mammalia; order Monotremata; family Tachyglossidae; genus Tachyglossus; species Tachyglossus aculeatus. Next base: position 44,769,743 of record NC_052067.1, on the reverse strand, counting down.
CTTTAGCAAGGAAAGAGGACAATCAAACCTCCCAATGTGGTAAGAGTGTATGGAATGGGTTGAGCATGCTCAGATGTTTGAGCAGATCAATCAATCAATCAATCAATCAATCAATCGTATTTATTGAGCGCTTACTATGTGCAGAGCACTGTACTAAGCGCTTGGGAAGTACAAATTGGCAACACATAGAGACAGTCCCTACCCAACAGTGGGCTCACAGTCTAAAAGGGGGAGACAGAGAACAGAACCAAACATACCAACAAAATAAAATAAATAGGATAGAAATGTACAAGTAAAATAAATAAATAAATAAATAAATAGAGTAATAAATATGTACAACCATATATACATATATACAGGTGCTGTGGGGAAGGGAAGGAGGTAAGATGGGAGGATGGAGAGGGGGACGAGGGGGAGAGGAAGGAAGGGGCTCAGTCTGGGAAGGCCTCCTGGAGGAGGTGAGCTCTCAGCAGGGCCTTGAAGGGAGGAAGAGAGCTAGCTTGGCGGAGGGGCAGAGGGAGGGCATTTCAGGCCCGGGGGATGACGTGGGCCGGGGGTCGACGGCGGGATAGGCGAGAACGAGGTACAGTGAGGAGATTAGCAGTAGAGGAGCAGAGGTTGCGGGCTGGGCAGTAGAAGGAGAGAAGGGAGGTGAGGTAGGAGGGGGCGAGGTGATGGAGAGCCTTGAAGCCCAGGGTGAGGAGTTTCTGCCACCTCTGCCTAAGTGATCCAAAGAAAAGAGTTCGTTTCATGATAAGAAATGTAAAGTGGGCCCATTTTTCCCATGTGATTAACTGGAAAATGGGATCGAGTTCCATGAAACTGTATCACCTACATCTCCTCAAAGGCTGCAGGGATGTTTGGGGAAAAGCGATTTTTGAGATTAAAAAGCCCCGACCTGAGATGTTGAAATTAATGGTGCCAATCAGTTGGTTGATATAGCACGCGCTCTTCATGATCGCAAATCAGGATGATTAAATATGAAGTGGACAGTAGAGACCAGATTGGAAGTTATCCTTCCAAATCAACAAGCAGAGAATGTATTGCTCTGAAAGAAGTTTTTCCATAGTAAGGGATCTAAGGGCTGATTAAAGATATCCCTAAGGGAATTCTTTTGAAGATACATATCTCCATTCAAAGAGGAAAAAAAAACTGAATTCAACACGTCGGCCAGCGCTGAGGTCTTAGAACAGGATGGAGCCAAGAACTGGTCCAAGAACAGGGGGAGGTTATCTACAGATCCATTACCATTAATGATAATAATATTATGATCATTATTATTAAAAATAATAATAATGGTATTTGTTAATTGCTTACTATATGTCAGAGTCTGTTCTAAATGCTGGGGTAGATACAAGATAATTAGGTTGGACATAGTCCCTATCCCACATTGGGCTCACAATCTTAATACCCATTTTACAGATGAGAGAACTTCACAGAGAAGAGAAGTGACTTACCCAAGGTCATCTAGCAGACAACTGGCAGAGCTGGGATTAGAACCCAGGTTCTTCTGTCTCCCAGGCCCATGTTCTACCCACCAGACCACACTGCTCTCTACTGAATATGAAAATAAGCATCATGGTGCTTCCAGGAGATAATGGAGAACTTGACATCAAAGGAACATCAGACCTTGTTGTCTTTCTCCCCCTTCTAGACTGTGAGCCCACTATTGGGTAGGGATCATCTCTATCCGTTGCCAATTTGTACTTCCCAAGTGCTTAGTACAGTTCTCTGCACACAGTAAGCACTCAATAAATATGACTGAATGAAAGTTGAATAAGCCATAAGCGACCCAAGGCAAAGAGGGAGCGTTGCATGGAGAAGAATAAAGATGCAAGAATGCCCCTAAGGATCAGAACTCAGGGCCCAGAGTCAAAATACCTTTATTGTGAGCCCACCGGAGACAGGAGCCAAACAAAAACACTACACTATTCCTGGAGAGAGTAGATTCCTGAGGTGAAAAGTGGTTTCATGAGAATGATAAGATGACATCAACAAACACATTGAAACAGTTTTCGGTGACCTCATCTGGATAAAGATTCTTGAAGAATTCAGGGAAACCTGGTTTTAACTTTTTCCTACTGTATAAAGAGAGAGCAAAGTAGCTATATCTGAATATCTACCAGAATATGGCATTAGGGTATCAATGAGGGTGCCAGTTTTGTGCTGAACGGTTGAGTTTTCAGCTGATTTAGCTCATGTCCAGTGCCGATTTGGTACTGCATACCTTTTTCACTGAGATGTACATTTTCAGCACCAAAACACACTCCTCCTGGGCTCCTGTCCCTGAATTCTACAGTCTTGAAGTAGTGGAGATTATTATGGGGCCTGTGGGAGAAACAAAATAGCTCTAGGTTCTCCAAGCAAAATAGAAATGTTTGGTCAGATTTAGGCAGAATCAGGCTGACTACCATAAAATGGTAATCTCCCCTTTCCTGTTCATACTTCACTCTGTTGTCCAGATCAGTATTCTAAAGAATCATTCTCCCCATTCCTCAAAAACCTCCAAGAGTTGCCCATCCCATCTCTGTAAGATGCAGAAACTGCTCACCATAGCTTTACGGGACCTGATTAGCTCTCTACCCCGTTTGTCCTTGGTCCTTTCCCATTACAACGCAGCCCACAAAATTTATAATAATAATAACAATAATGGTATTTATTAAGCTCTTACTGTCAACCACAGTTCTAAGTGCTGGGGTAGATACAAGCTTAACCTTGTTGGTCACAGTCCTTGTCCCACATGGGGCTCATAGCCTTAATCCCCATTTTACAGATGAGGTAACTGAGGTACAGAGAAGTGAAGTGACTTGCCCAAGGTCACACAGCAGACAAGTGGCAGAGCCAGGGATAGAGTGCATGACTTTCTGAATCCCAGGCCTGTGATCTACCCACTAGGCAATGCTGCTTCACTCTTTTAATGCCAATCTCCTCATTGTGTCTTGATCTTGCCTTTCTCACCAACTCCTTGCTCACAGCTTCCCTCCTCTTTGGAACTCCCTCTCCCTTCACTTCTGACAGACCAACACTATCTCCATCTTCAAAGCCCTACTAAAATAATATTTTCTTTAATAGTATTTGTTAAGCACTTCCTATGTCTTCTCTCAGCCCTACTTTTTCCTTTCTTCTTTGTCACCTCTGCACTCAAGCCTATGTCCTTCAAACACTTAGATACCTACCATGACCTTCCAGCACTTATGAGCGTATCTTTATATTCTGTTGCCTCTCTTACTGGTAACTTATTTTAGTGCTTGTAACCCTGCTAGATTATAAGGACCTTGAGGGAAGGAATCATTTCTCAATTATTACACTCTCCCATATCCTTAATGGTGGCTCTACATTCATTCATTGATATTTATTGAGCACTTACTGTGTGCAGAGCACCGTACTAAGTGCTTGGGAAGTACAAGTAGGCAACAGATAGAGATGGTCCCTACCCAACAACGGTCTCACAGTCTAGAAGGGGGAGGCAGTAAACAGAACATGTAGACAGGTGGGATGGTAGAAATGACAGAATTAATGATTGATTGAAAATGTGGGTTGGATGAGAGAGAGGAGTTATAAGGATAATGCCAAGGTTATGGGCTTAAGAGATAGGGAGAATGGTGGTGCCATCTACAGTGATGGGAAAGCTGGGGGAGGATAGGGTTTAAATGGGAAGATAAGGAGTTCTGTTTTAGACATGTTAAGTTTGAGGTAATGACATAACATCCAAGTAGAGACGTCTTGAAGGCAGGAGAAAGTGTGAAACTGGAGCGAGGGAGAGAGATCAAGGCTGAAGATGTAGATTCGGGAATCAACTGCACTGAGGTGGTAGTTGAAGCCATGGGAGTGAATGCGTTCTCCAAGGAAGTGGGTGGAGATGGAGAGGAGAAGGGGACCCAGGACTGAGCCTCGAGGGACCCCCACAGTTAGGGGATGGGAGGGGGAGGAGGAGCCCACGAAAGAGACTGAGAATGAGTGACCAGAGAGATAGGAGGAGAACCAGGAAAGGACGGTGTCAGTGAAGCTGAGGTTGGATAATGTTTTCTGGCAGAAGGGGTTGGTTGTCAGTGCCACAGGAGGAAGCTGAGAGGTCAAGGAGGATTAGTACGCAGTAGAGGCCGTTGGATTTGGCAAGAAGGAGATCACTGGTGACCTCTGTGGCCCCCGCAGCCCCACTGCAAGCAAGAAGCAGTGAGGCCTAGTGAATAGAGCCCCGGCCTGGGAGGCAGAAGAACCTGGGTTCTAATTTTGGTTCCATCGCTTGTCTGCTGTGTGACTGCGGGCACGTCACTTCACTTCTCTGGGCCTCGGTTCCCTCATCTTTAAAATGGGGATTAAGACTTTGAGCCCCAAGTGGGACGGGGACTATGTCCAACCTGATAAGCTGGCATCTACCCCAGCGCTTAGTACAGTATCTGGAACATAATAAATGCTTAACAAATACCATTTTACAAAAAGGCAGGCCGTATCTCTTTTCCACCAAAGTTCCCTATTATGGGAGCCCACTTGGGGCTCTGCACACAGTACGCAATCAATAAATATGATTGACTGACTGATTTTCCTGTTTCTACCCCGAAGCTTAACAAGTACCAGTATTGTTATTATTACTATTATTATTATTGTTATTGATAAACAGCCCAAAGAAGCTCACATCATTGGAAGACTGCTTCGCAATTCCCTAATAATGTTCTAGCCAAATTCAGTTCCAAAAATGTATATTATGGCAGAAATAGCTGGGTAAAAGATACAAGCATTTGCCTTTCAACCTGGAAGATAATGTTCCTGGTCAAAACTGGTAGTGCAGTGGCCAAAAGGACCAGAAGTACAGCCAGGCTCTCCTGCATGGTCCCTCTGGAAGAGCTAGGTGAGCCCCTTTCCTCATCCCTGACCTAAGCATGATTTGCAGGCCACTCACCCCCAGGGATGTTCTGACATCTCTAGCGCTTTGAAAAGTCTCTGCTGCCTTATCAGAAGTCAAGACCAAGGTTGAGCTGCTAACCTGAAGCAGCATGGCCTACTGGCCTAGTCAGAAGGACCTGGGTTCTAATCCCAGCTCCACCACTTCTCTGCTGTGTGACCTTGGACAAGTCACTTCACTTCTCGGTGCCTTAGTTTCCTCATCCATAAAAAGGGGATTAAGACTGTGAGCCCCATATGGGGAAGGGAATGTGTCCAACCTGATTAACTTGTATCTACCCAGAGCTTAGAACTATGTGTCATACAGAGTAAATACTTAACAAATACCATCATGATTATTATTATGATTTTAGGGTTCGGGGGTGGGGGGGGAAGATATTCAAGGGGCAGCAGAGGAGGCTTGATTTTTGTTTCCAGTCAAAATGATGGCTTGTGCTGAGTCACCCAAACAGTATCACTTGGTCTCCATGCAGCCTTCAACAACACCCTGTAAGGCAGCTGATAAGGAGCGGGCTCCCTGTGGCATCATGGAACAGAAAACGCCTGTGAGAATCTGCTGAAAGAGACACTGCTGTCCCCACTCCTGCTTCTGAAGCTGCTCTTGAGCATAAAAGTTAAAATAATAATAATGGTATTTCTTAAGCAGTATGTGCAAACCACTGTTCTAAGTGCTGGGGAGGTTACAAGGTGATCGGGTTGTCACACGGGGGGCTCACAGTTTTAATCCCCATTTTACAGATGAGGTAACTGAGGCACAGAGAAGTTAAGTGACTTGCCCAAAGTCACACAATCACACAGTTGGCGGAGCTGGGATTTGAACCCATGACCTCTGACCCCAAAGACTGTGCTCTTTCCACTGAGCCATGCTGCTTCTTTGGGCTCTTTATCAATGACAATGCTTAATTTCATCCTGAAATGGTGAAATGCTCTGGTTAATGACTTAAAGACTGAACCTTCTTGGCTGGAAAACCTGATACCAAATTTTCACTGAGCATTCACAGGTCACCTCACAATTACTGGAGGATTTATATGGCTACTGTGATGATCCAAATATTTAACACATCCTGCTTTACCATTGCATTAGTCTCCTCATTGACCTTCCTGCCTCCTTTCTCTCCCTACTCAAGTCCATACTTCACTCTACTGCCCAGATCATTTTCCTGAAAAAAGTCCAGTCCATGATTCCCCAATCCTCAAGAACTTTCAGTGGTCGACCATCCACCTCCAGATCAAACAGAAACTTCTTACCACTGGCTTTAAAGCACTGAATCACCTTGCCTCCTCCTGTTTTACCTTGCTGATTTCTTACTATAACACACTAAACTACTCGCTGTACCTCGGTCTCATCTATCTCAATGCCAACCTCTCACTTACATCCTCCCTCTGACCTGGAACTCCCTTCCGCTTCATATCAGACAGACAGCCACTCTCCCCAACTTCAAAGCCGTATTAAAATCACATTTCCTCCAAGCGGCCTTCCCAGAGTAAGCCCTCATTTCCCCTACTCCCTCTCCCTTCTCTGTCACCTTTGCACTGGGATTTATACACTTTAATCAACCTAACCTCAGCCCCACAACTTTTATGTACACATCCGTAATCTATTTAAATGGCAGTCTCCTCATCTAGACTGTAAGCTCCTTGTGAGCTGGGAACATGTCTACCAACTCTGTTGTACTGCACCCTCCTGACTTTGCATACAGTAAGCACTCAGTAAGTAGGATTGATTAATCGATTGACTGATAGTAAAGCTTATATATATCCTTAATCTTCTGCAGGTCAGATTCCCTAAATGCAAGCGGGGCAAATTTTAGATGAGTATTCAATTACTTTTTAACTGAACACATTTTGATCACCTAAACTGATGCCTTGAGCAAGAAAATGTTCCTACAGAGAGGCAGATGAATCTGTTTCAATTAGAAATACGGAAAAGTCTCCTGAATCTGTATGTCCTGAGGACAGAATTTTCATCCAAACTAGTATTTTGGTATAGGTGGGGTTTTTTTACTATTCCAGCGAGGATTTGGTATTTTTGATGTAGGCATTCTTGGTACTCAAAGAAAGCTCTGTTGGTTAATTTTGAAATTTCCAACAGAACTTGGAAAAGTATAAATTACAATTACAATAATGTAAACCCAGACCACCGAAGAAAGATGAACTTTTTATTAGTTGCCAACTATGAAGGAGAAATCCTAAAGAATCAGCAATCTTTGGCCAGTGTTTGAACTGTTACAGCCCAGAATTTTTCTGTGAGAGGTTTGACAGTTTACAGAGATAAATGGCAAACTGGGCCTTTCTCTGCTTTGTAGAAAATGACAAAGTAGAGGTTAATTGAGTTAACACACACACTGCTTCTATAGTGCAGGGGTTGAATTCTTATAAATTCCACATTAAAGAAAACTCATCTGGGCTCTGTGCTGGTGGCAGGAATCAGTCAATGAATGGTGTTTATTGAGCACTTACTGTAAGTGTTTGGGAGAGTATAATACAACAGGATTGGTAGACCATAATGAGTTTACAGTTTAGACAGGGAGATGGGCATTAATATAAATCAATAAACAATTTATAAGGAAAACATATGCACATAAGTCTGTGGGGTTTGGGCAAATGTCAAATACAAGGTAATATGGTTGAACACAGTCCATCTACCACATGGGGCTCACAGGCTTAATCCCCATTTTACAGATGAGGAAACTGAGCACAGAGAAGTTAAATGACTTGCCTAAGATCACACACTGGATAATTGGTGCAGATAGGATTAGAAGCCAGATTCTTCTGACTTCCAGGCCTGTTTTTTATCCAGTAGGCCACACTGCTTCCAGCTAGGATGGTGGCAGTGAAAGGGGTTCAGAGTCTTGGGGAGAACTGGAGGACTTATGTTATGACCCAGTGGGGGCTACTTGGCATCTGGGCACTTCTGCAATGACCCCAGTGGCTCTTTTGGCTGGGTTTTGAGGCTGAGAACACCCAGTAACATTACACCACTTGATACCAAATGAGAATGCTAATACCTGCCTCTCCTTATTTAACTTGCATAGAGGGAGAGAAGATTAGTAAATGAGATAATTGATGCAATAATCCTTGAGAAATGTGAAAGTATTCTTTCAGTCAATGGCCAATAAATGGTATTTATTGAATTCTTACTGTGTGCCCAGCACTGTATTAAGCATCTGGACAACATTCCCTGTCACAGTGAGCTTGCAGTCTTTATAAATATTTGATATTATTCTGAAGTACCCTCAACTGAAAAGTAAAATCCAAAGCACTGATAGTTGTATGTTTTCCTAATAGACTGTAGCTAAAAGTATACAAAGGAGAGATTTCCCATCACTCTATGGAAGGGTGCCATGCTCTCTTTTTAACTAGTACCATCTCTGCTTTTGGGAAGGACTCATGCCTGGGAAAAGTCTACTCTCCCAGCCACAAGAATGACTTAGCGCACTCAGAGGACCGGGTTTGCAGGGCAGCCTTTGGCTTGGAGACTGCAATTTGAATCCCGGCCTCAACAAGAAGGTTTGGATTGGAAATGAAAGGGATTTAGTCCTGGGACAAATCCAGCTCTTGATTGTGCTAAGCAGGAGGGTTGTGCTCCTTGGGGCCAGGAAAATGTGGCATCGAGGTCCACCCGCCTTGAATTGTTTATTTGTCTTGTGGCATAACAACATGCGATCCTAAGAGAAAGTGTGTTGGAGAAGGATAATAAGCATCTTGAAACCTTCTGTTTAAATCTAGCTGTGAATGATTGTGAAATAGATAGATAGTTGTCAGCAGATGAAAGTCAACTCTGGAATTCCATTGCCTTCCTACCCACTGCCACCTCCAAGAGTCTCAATTATTTGCAAATGAACAATTCAATCATGAGAACTAGATGTCTGCATTTTCAAGTAGAGAAAGAAATGACCCCACACGGAGGGCGAGAGGGGAAATGAGCTCCATTTTCCCAGAAGGCACCCATATTTAGCCGTACTGGGAGTAGGAATCAAAAGTATTATAGACATATGCAAATGATCACTATACTCTAGTGTAGCATTCATTGATTCCACATTATTCTATGGAACACAACAAAGGCGTTCGCTTTTGCCTTTTAAATAGCATAAGTAACCAAGGAATCGGAGCATCAATTTAAGGATGGCATTAGCTTAATTAGACGCTTTAGAACATCAGGGAAGGTATACATATTTGGCAATGTGACAATCACAGATGATGATAGAGGCTCCAGTTATGTCCACTAAGTAAGCCTCAGGTCTGAAACAGCAGGAAGAAGAGCCTGTGTGGAGGAATTTATTTTTATGCTCGAGGCTTTCCCGGTCTGATTGGTGACTCTGCCAGGAGTGTCTCTGTTGGGAAGGAGAGAGCGACAGGCTAGTAGGTAGGCAGGGGTGCAGCATATTGCCAAGAGCAGATGGACGTGTTGTACCTGCAGAGTCAATATCCAGCCAAAGTGATAATAATAATAACTGTTAAGCACTTACTATGTGCCATGCACCCTACTAAACACTGGGGTAAATACAAGCAAATTGGGTTGAACACAGTCCCTGTCCCATGCGATGCTCACAGTTTCAATCCCCATTTTACAGATGAGGTAACTGAGGCACAGAGAAGTGAAGTGTCTTGCCCAAGGTCGCAAAGCAGACAAGTGATGGAGCCAGGAATAAAACCCATGACCTTCTGGTGCCGCGGTCTGTGCTCTACTCACAATGGCAACACAGTGCCAATTCTATGCCGAAGTGCCACACATTTGTGTGTGTGTGTGTGTGTGGGGGGGGTGCTGCGTACTTTTAGGAGATGCCATCGATGATGAAATTCACCCATGGGTACCCTAATGACTGTAAAGACATGCAGGTCTCAGTCCCGTATCCACTGTGTACACAGCAAATGTCGCTTGCTGCGCTCCATGTGTTTGTTGTTTGCAGCACCTGTTTTTGTTTTTGCTTCCTTGTCTCCTGATCCTTTAGAAACATCTTCTCAAAAACAGCCCCTCTTTTTTTTTTATTTCAGGGCATCATGCCGGTCTATCTATGGCAATTTTTTCCTGGATTGCGCCATTACTTGAGGGTTTTTTTTTTACTATTTCCCTAAAATGTTTTGTCTGTTCTCCTTGCTTGCAAGCTCCCAATTTCACCACACCCTACAGTAACTATTTAGGTATTCTATACACATCCATTCTGCTTGCACATTCCAACCTGCACAATTTTGTTGCGATGAACCTAGCTAAAAGAGACTGACTACTTTCTAGGACTTTGTTGATTGTGATACTACCCTGGTATTTGACATTGGGAGTAGTTGCAATGCAATGCTGAGTCAGATTAGGTGTCCAAGGGATGCCCAGATGTGACAGCTAGAGGGGAGGTGGCACAGTGCTACAGTTGGGTAGAACTTTAGTTTGGTCTGGAACCAATACAACAAAGCTGTCACAGTCTGTTTAAGCCTCTCAAAAGATGTGCTGGTCTTCTGGTTTCAATTTTCTACTTCCTTGTCTATTATTGTATCATTGGTCATGGTGTGGCAGAAATCTCTGACAGCACTGGAGAAGCAGCGTGGACTAGTGGATACAGCATAAGCCTGGGAGTCAGAAGGACTTTCATTCTAATCCTGGCTCTGCCACTTGTTCTCTGTGTGACCTTGGACAAGTCACTGCATTTCTCTGGGCCTCGGTTGCATCATCTGGAAAATGGTGATTAAGACTGTGAGCCCCAGGTGGGCCAGGAACTGTTTCTAATCTGATTAACTTGTATCTACCCCCATGCTTAGAACAGTATTTGGTACATAGCAAGTGCTTAACAAATAATAATTATGGTATTTGTTAAGTGCTTACTATATGCCAAGCACTGTACTAAGAGCTTGGCTGGATACAAGCAAATTGGTTTGGAACAAGTACCATTATTATTATTATTATGTTCCGTATTGCTAGTAGGGAGCTTTGTTTTGTGATTGGCTGATGAGCATAGAGACTTATGTACTACCTTGGATTTCTTTGGACTTATCATCAGTCCACAAAATATCTGAACTGATTCAGCAAAACGGTTTAAAATAATCTTCTTCTTATAATAGGAGTAGCGATAACATTTCTTGAATAATTACTCAGGCAAAGCACTATACTGAGCACTATACTGAGCTCTTAGAAGGAGTAGGAGGGGGCTAGATGTTGAGAGGAATGGCAGCTACAGAGTGTCTTTTGTCTGTATCACTAGGGCACAGTCCTCTGAGAAACATAATGCCCTGAGTGTCAGAGGATCTGGGTTTTAATTTTGGGTTCCACCACTTCTGCTGTGTGACCTTTTGCAAATCACTCAGCCTCTCTGTACCTCAGTTTTCTAAACTGTAAAATAGTGTTTAAATACCTGTTCTTCCTCCTACTTAGACTGTGAGTCCCATGAGAGATCTGAGTATCTACCCCAAATCTTAGTGCAGTGCTTGATGCATAGTAAGTGCTTAACAAATTTCACTGTGATTATTATTATTATCATTCTATGAACTGCAATTCTCAAATGACTGTCTCTAGGATTTGGATGAAAGTATCTACCAACTCTGTTGTACTCTCCCAAGTACTTAGTACAGTGCTCTGCACATAGTAAGTGCTCAGTAAATACAATTGATTGATTGATTGAGTGGTTGATGTTCTAAGTCTTGTAAGTTTGGAAGCATTTCCCCAAGATGCGGAAGAGTATTCTATCACCTGCATCCAGGCCTTTGGTTGTAACCTCAAAAGTAGCTGGGTAAATTCCATTGAAAAGGATTGGATCCTTCGAACCAGGGAAAAAAGGTCAGATTGCTGAGACACAATTTCAGTTGTAAACTCCACAATCAAAACCATAATAAATGGAAGAGTACTTGAATTCGATGGCATGTCTTCAAGAAAGGAGGAGACCTAAACCCATGCTGCTAGAGCACGGGCCCGGGAGTCAGAAAGACCTAGGTTCTAATCCCGGCTCTGCCACTTGTCTGTGGGGTGACCCTGGGCAGGTCACTTCACTTCTCCGTACTTCAGTTCCCTCATCCGTAAAATGGGGATTGAGACTGTGAGCGCCACGTGGGACAGGGACCGTGTTCAACCTGATTTGGTTTTGAATCCACCCCAGCGTTTAGTACAGTGCCTGGGATGTAGTAAAGGCTTAACAAATGCCCATAATTACTGTTGTTATTATCAAGTTCCACCTCTCGAACCACCAGTAGAGTCTTCATAAGCCCTCAAGGTTGTGGCCGAAGTGGGGGAAAATTTAGGACGTTGCTAAACATGCACGTATACATGCCTAGAAGTGTAAGCTAAATGTAATTCTGTAAATAAGAAGCTAGATGAAGTGTGATTCCCAAGTGCAGCTGGTTGACCACCGTGAATAGGCACAATGATGTCACCTCCTCCAGGAGGCCTTCCCAGACTGAGCCCCCTCCTTCCTCTCCCCCTCCCCATCCCCCCGGCCTTAACTCCTTCCCCTCCCCACAGCACCTGTATCTATGTATATATGTTTGTACAGATTTATTACTCCATTTTACTTGTACATATTTATTCTATTTATTTCATTTTGTTAATATGTTTTGTTGCCTGTCTCCCCCTTCTAGACAGTGAGCCCGCTGTTGGGTAGGGACCGTCTCTATATGTTTCCAACTTGTACGTCCCAAGCGCTTAGTATAGTGCTCTGCACACAGTAAGAGCTCAATAAATATGATTGAATGAATGAATGAATGAATTTGTGAAGGCTTTTTGTCAACATATGGATCGCTGAGGAAATGTTTTAAGGCATCAGAGTCACCAACATATTTGTCAACATATGGATCGCTGAGGAAATGTTTTAAGGCATCAGAGTCACCAACATAATTGCAATCTTCTAAAAAGAAGGAGAATCAACTCTGGAAAATCCTGAGGAATCATCTTGCTTTTCATTGCAGACAAGATCCTAATCAAAATTTTCTGAAAAGAACACTCAAGAATGTAATCAACCATGCACTTCTTGAACTGCAATTTGGTTTCAAGCCAAAATATGGTACAGCTGATATGATTTTTGCAGAACGACAAAGGGTAGAGAAAAATAACAGAACCTCTATACTAAGTTCACTGATTGTACAACAGCATTTGTCTCCATATGTAGCATTTGTCTCCATTGAGAAATTCACCAACATTCTTAGGCTCCACAATGTAATGGTCAGTTGAATCAGTGATTAAAAGGAGCTGCTTTGACAATTTCTAAATACCATCAGAGTAGAGTTGGGCTCAGTGAAGGGTCTAGTCTTGGTCAATTTAGTATCTGCTACCAAGTTTGAGGATGCAATGGGAAATCTAAAATTGGAGTCAGAATTCACTTAGATCCACCAAAAAACTCTTCCAACTGCAATCATCCACAGTTTTTCAGACAGTGGTCCAGAAACTGCTATAAACCAATGATAGTTCTCTAAAGGCACATACAGAAATGACTGAGAGTGATTATGAATTGCTTCACAGATTCAGTGCAGACAGTAAGACTGAAGAACCCAGAAGATATGTACCAGCCCACCCTTAGAAAACTCTACCACAATTAGCAGTGCTACTGTTCCTAGAGAGGTTGGATGTAGAGAGAAGAGACAGGAGCCTGCTCAAGTCAGGTACCTTAAAATCCCACTCCCTCTGAGGACACCTCAGCACCTGGTTATCCGTCTAGGAACTGTGTGCGGTTGTTTACACGGTTGTGTTTTTAACACATTTATTCATTTGCTTAAGCCCGCCCCTGGCTGAATCAGTGCCGTTGACACTCCTAAAGATGAAGCTTTCTATGAGTGTGACCCACTGCTTGTCTCCATGTTGTCAGTTGGATTCTGTGGCTCCTCACTGGTGGTTGAGCGGTAAATTGGCAACCCTCAGTCTCCAGTCGTTCCCGTTCACCACTCTTGGTCCCTCCTAAAATGGTCCCATTGATCTCCACCTCATAGCCTGGTGGAGATCCAGGAGATCCATAATCTTGGAGCCATGTGACCCAGAAGAGAAAGGAAAGGGGGACCCCCAAAATTCCAAGCTGCTGGGGAAACAGGGGGTGCTAGTGTTGATTCCACTCTATGATGGGGTGATGGTTGAAAGTGTCTGGTGCTGAAAATGGCTCCATGGGATGACATAGTTTGCACTCCAGGGCAGGGGCTGGGGAACACTGGGGCATTGGGGTGTGTGGGAAAGGAGCAGCATCCTGAGCTGGTGGAGTTGGACCCTGGGACTTGTGGGGTGTGAGGGTGGAGCTTCAGGTGGGCACAGACACCCCAGTCCACCACTGGGGTGCTCTGTAGTTGTGGCAGTTCAAGCCCCAGGAGATAGGGAAAGAATGGGGTTCATTGTGGGCTTCACAGCATTGACATCTCAAAGTCCTCTCTCTGTGCTGCAGGCTGCACCCCAGACTAAAGGGATGACAAAGTAGCTCAAACGACCTCTGCACAACGGAACTGACAAAGTGGCTTGGAGCATGCCTTTTCACAACATTTTTAATCGCTTCCTAAGTACTAAACACTTTTCCAAATGCCGGGGTAGGTACAAGACAATTAAGTTGGACACAGTTCCTGTCCTATATAGGGCTCACAGTATAAGTAGGAGGGAAAACACATTTTATCATTTTATAGTTGGGGAAACTGAGGCACAGAGCAGTGAAGTGACTTCACTTCAAGGTCGCACAGCAAGCAATTGACAGAGCTGGGATTAGAACCCAGGTCTTTCTGACTCCCAGGCAAGTGCTCCCTCCACTAGACCATGCTGCTTCCACAGAGCTCAATTCAGACCACAGTTTGGAGAGGAGGAGGAGGAGAGAGAATGAGGAAGACCACTGCAGCAGCCTAGGGACAACTGATCACAGTGAAGACCCTATATACAGGGCTCTATGGTATTGGGGGGTGGGAAGATGGGGAGAAATACAATGAATGTTGGGAATATGGGGGGCAGGGATCAGTGTTAGCTCCATGGTGAAGCACCCCGGGTTTCACCTCTCTGCCATGGAGCCCAAGCCTGCAGTTCAGGCAGCCAAAAGTAAAAAGGCAGTGAAGCACATTGGCAGCACGCTATACAAAAATACACAGATATTGATAATAATAATGATTGTGGTATTTGTTAAGTTCTTACTATGTGCCGCACACTGTACTTAGTTCTTGGGTAGATACAAAGTAATAGAGTTGGACACAGCCCCTGTCTCACTTGGAGCTCACAGTCTTAATCTCCATTTTACTGATGAGGTCACTGGGGCACAGAGAAGTTCAGTGATTTGCCCAAGGTCATGCAGCAGACAAGTGGTGGAGCTGGGATCAGAACCCAGTTCCTTCTGACTCCCAGAGCTGTGCTCTATCCACTAGGCCATGCTGCTTCACAGATAGATAATAATACTAATAATAATGATAATGATATTTGTTAAGCACTTACTATGTGCCAGGCACAATCCCGGGAGTCAGATGGTCCTAAATTCTAATCCCAGCTCTTCCACTTGTCTGCTATGTGACTTTGGACAAGTCACTTAACTTCTCTGTGCCTCAGTGACCTCATCTGTTAAATGGGGATTAAGACTGTGAGCTCCATGTGGAACAGGGGCTGTGTTCAACCCGATTTGCTTGTATTCACCCCAGTGCTTAGTACAGCGCTGGCACATGGTAAATGCTTAATAAATACTACAGTTATTATTATTAGAGGGGGAGTAAGACATAGAGGAATATAAATTGTATTAAGGATATGTATATAAGTGCTATAGAGCTAAAGGTTGGGTGCAAATCCAAGAGCAAGGGCAATGCAGAAGGGAGTGGGAGAAGAGGGAAAGAAGGCTTAGTCAAGTAAGGCCTTTGGGAGGAGATGTGCCTTCAACAAGGCTTTGAAGATGGAGAGAGTGATCATAGCTCAGATATGAAGCGGGGACAGAATTTCAG